>NC_044033.1:294640795-295267715 GCF_901765095.1 Microcaecilia unicolor | reverse complement strand
TGAAATGTGTCAGCTTTTTGAAATGTGCATCTGTGATATTTGCCCTGTAAATTCAATTCCTTCCTCCACATTAGCATATTCATTTGCAATATGTATATATGCAATGAGATGCTAATATGCGCCGCCCATTCTTTGCCCCCCCAAATGAAACAGTCAAACTACGCCTATGCCTATGACCGAGGGAAGCGAGCTACAGCGTAGAAGTCAGCCATGTTGTTGTGCAGAGCCTGGGGGGGGTGGTTGGGAAGGTGATGTACTCAGGGGTGTGGGTGAGGAAGGCATCAAGGAACTGGGTGAGGCAGTTAGAAATGGAAGGCTGTGTGAGACCCGTGTTCACAGCTAGGACAGACTGGAAACTCTCAGTGGCCAGAAAAGAGAGAGAAGCAGTGATCTTTAGGTGCACAGGGATGGGGGTTTTCCTACGGGTCCCGGCCTGCAGAAGGGGTTGGAGCTGGTCACAGAGGTAATGAATGGCAGCTCTATCAAACTGGAACCTAGTGAGGCACTGCAGGTCAGTGAGGTCTAGGAAAGTGGAACGGGGCCTGGATACTCTGGGGCGTGCATACCTCCTGCGGTGCCTTCCCTCTTCCTCTAACATGCTAGCCACCTGTGCATTTAGTGCATTTAGTGCCTCCATTTCCCCACAGTACAGAAGCAATACACCAGTGAAAGACACCAGGAACAAACAGAAGCTGCCACTCACTCTCACACCAGCCACAAACACCCACTACAATCTCTCCTGCCACACCTCTAGCCACTCACTCTCCAAGCAGCAAACGACAGTCTTCACAAACAGCTGCAGCACTACACTGGACAAACACAAAAACAGAGGAAGGTAAAGCACAAATGAGGCAGACAGGGACACACGCTAACAGGTACTCAACAATCTCTCAGCTTTCTCTGCAAACACCAGTTGAACTCTCCCAACAACGATTTTGCCACTCTCCAACTCCACACAATCGCTAATGGGTCTATAGACAATTTGCCTCTTACTCTGGTCGCTTTTATTTGTGGTCTAATCACGCCGCCTTTGTCGCCGGCCATGTGTTACTATTTTGCTATCCATTATACGTTGCAGCCGCGCGTCTTGTTATCCCGCCCGCAACACACCCCTAACACGCCCCTTATGTGGCCGGCCTTAGTTGGCCGGCTTTATGGTGACGCCGGCGGAAAGGCTGGCATTCGATTGTCACTTATGGCCGGCTTTCTGTGACGAAGCCGGCGATGTTCCTTTTATGTCGGTTTTTCGCCGGCGATTTCTTTCGATTATAAGCTGAATAGTAACATAGTAGATGATGGCAGAAAAAGACCTGCACGGTCCATCCAGTCTGCCCAACAAGCATAGGCGCCCCGTACAAGAGGCTTGGACAGGCTAAGCCTCACCCTGCTGTGCTCTGAGGGGTTTAAATTGTTGATTTGCCTCCATCCTCACAGCAGGAGCTGCAGTGAAAAACCCTCTAGCCTTGTGTAACCAGTTATAGAAATTGGTTTATGATTTGTTTACCTTACTGCTGGGAGAGCAGGGGAGGGGGGGGGGTTGGCTGGAGGTGTCCTGG
The DNA here is from genome assembly GCF_901765095.1 of Microcaecilia unicolor. Taxonomy (NCBI): domain Eukaryota; kingdom Metazoa; phylum Chordata; class Amphibia; order Gymnophiona; family Siphonopidae; genus Microcaecilia; species Microcaecilia unicolor. The sequence goes on along the minus strand of NC_044033.1, from coordinate 295,266,159 downwards.
GTTGCCAGGGAGATATTTAACAAGGATGACTTCCTGACCTGCACTGAGGACTAATAGCAGCATAATCATACTGGGCCAGCATGATCAGAAAAACTCACCAGACAACAAAGGTAGAAAAGATCATTTTATTTTCATTATAGTGTTTGGAATACGTCCACTTTGAGAATCAGGTGCTCAACATTCAAAGTTTATATTATTTACTTATTTATGGCATTTTATCCCACATTAAACATGAATTAGGGTGTTTTGTGGCTCTACATGAGAATTGTGATGATATGATCCCTTGTTTCATATTGTTGACGGTCTGCATTTTCCGTATGGGTGGTATATTGGTGTATTAGGTTCTGCCCAGTGTAATATTTATGGTACAGTAAGGTTCTGAGTGTGTTTTTGCACAAAGTTGTGCACAGTGTTTTGCAGTTGAGCAATTGTGCTTAGAATATGCTTTGAGCAACCACTTTATTCTTTGACATATGATACATATCTAATATCTAAATTTAATAAAAGGTATTAATTGTGATTATCTTATTTTTATTTATTTATTTTTTCTGTGTGTTGTCAGACAATTATGGATATAAGCTCCGCCCCTGGCTCCACCCCCTAACCTCGCCCCCTTTAGCCTCCCCAAACAGTTGGGCCACCGACTGCCTATGCCAACAAGACAACTCATGTGTGCTACTTTTTGTGTATACCCTACTTTGATTTGTACCTATGCTCTTCAGGGCACAGACTGTATAAGTCTGCCCAGCACTATCCCCGCCTCCCAACCACTGGCTCTGGCACAGACCGTATAAGTCTGCCCAGCACTATCCCTGCCTCCCAACCTCCAGTCCCGCCTCCTACTACTGGCTCTGGCACAGACCGTATAAGTCTGCCCCACACTATCCCCGCGTCCCAACCTCCAGCCCCACCTCCCACTACCGGCTCTGCTATCCAATCTCGGTTAAGCTCCTGAGGATCCATTCCTTCTGAACAGGATTCCTTTATGTTTATCCCACGCATGTTTGAATTCCGTTACCGTTTTCATCTCCACCACCTCCCTCGGGAGGGCATTCCAAGCATCCACCACTCTCTCCGTGAAGAAATACTTCCTGACATTTTTCTTGAGGCTGGTACTGTTTCTTTAAGGGGGGGGATCAGTGACCATTGGGGGAGAAAAAAGGTCATTCCTTTATTCCTCCAGTGGTCATCTGGTCATGGCTTATTTGTTCTAAAAACAGGTTTAGCTCAAAACATCTCAGTTTTAGACCTGGACCTTTTCATTTTGTTCCATTATGGCTGAAAAATTTCCAAGTCTCTCCCCTAAAATGCCCAAATCTCACCCTTAATATGCCCCCAACATGCCCCTTTGAGATTTTCATTCACTGCAGAACAGCATAGAAAAACATCAAAAAAAAAAAAAAGGTTTTGAAAATACCAATTTGGACGTTTTTATGAGAAAAACATCCAAATGCTGTTTTATATCACTTTTTAGGCATTTTTCTCTTTTGAAAATGAACCCCAAAGTATACAGTGTTTAATCATGATGAAGTGGACCCTGTGCAGAGTGCCAGATTCAACTCTGGACACCCTGTTGTGCAGACTGGGTGGATTGTGCAGATCTTTATCTGCTGACATTTATTAAGCACTCTGACAAAACTAGTCAAGTAGCTGAATACATCAGCAACATTGGAGTCAAACATTAACTCTTTTTGTAAATTATTGATAGTGCGTGTTTTCTAGTAAAAAAGGTGCGGGTACTCAAATGCTAGGTCACCCTTCAGGGGTGGGGTGATCATTGAAGGACCCACTCCACAATAGCCAGGCCTTCTGCAGCCAGTTATACAGTCTATGACAAGGTAGAATTGGCATGCAGGGCCTGAGCTCTTTCATTAAATCTTGGGATCCATGGGTCAATTTTAGCAGACAATGGAAAAACTGCCGGTACTCAGTACCCCCAAGTACCCCCTAAAAAACCCCCTATTATTGAAGACATATTTGTGTGTGCAGGCATGGACCTAATATGTTAAATTCTGCATATTACAGCAGCACAACATTTTTTTAAAACTATTGAAAATATATTTGTGTGTGTAAACATAGGGTTAATATGTTAAATTTTGTTATTTTAATTTTAGATTTATTTGTGTGATCTGTAATGTAAGTTTTATTTGTTTAAACTTGATTATGTATGTGCTATTGCAATCCCCTTAGTTGTAGGCGGAATCTACTGTCTAAATAAATAAATAAATAAACAAACTTGAAAACCAGTAAAATAGCCAGATTTTGAGTCTTCTCTTCCAGTGGAACACCTAGTCCATCTAAGCTTACACTGGTCAAGGCAGGATCAACCCTTTGTGGGCCCTAGGCTAACAAGTGCATTGTGCTCTCCATCATAATTTTAGAACTCCCCCCAAATCAGGCCCTGTGTGGTTGTGACTGCAGAGGAAAACCAACAGAGGAGGAGAGTGGCAGGTAAAAAAAAACACTGCTGGAGACTTTCCTGCTGACTAGTGGAACAATACGCAGAGGGTGGGAGAGAAGAGGTGCACTGACCTCCCCCCAACTATTACTTCTGCCATCAGCTGACTTATCAGGACAAAAATCTGCCTTGACAGTTAAGCATCTGAGAAGGCCCCTTCTAAATATTGAACCCTAGATTGCCTATAGCAGAACCCTGCCCTGCAGGTACTACAACAGACATTAGATATGATTTACCAATTTATATCACCTCCAATTTGTAAGATTCGAGCCATTTGTTTTGTAAATATCCAGGCTGATATCATAGTTAGATATTGATTCTGATGATTTATTGACATCCAACATACTAGGCCCAAGGGTAAGTGAGCTGTACCTCATCGGCATAAGCAAACGAGCTTGCAGAGAACCTACATACTTCAGCAGAGGGGAAAGTACATCCCTGTAAAACTCCACAGCTCTGTATAAGATATTTCACAAGATTATAAAGTTCCTTAACAAAAGAGCTTATAGTCAATGCTATTGTATGCTATTATATATGAAGATAGCATTTTGCCATTTGGTGGCCAACATGTGTATCAGTTGCTACCAGGAGTTGGAAGTGGGAGAGGATGCATGATTTATGATAGGGAGGGGAGAGATCGTGCAGTTTTTATGCCAGGGATCTGGACTCCTGAGTGTGTTTGAAAGGAAGTAATGCAGTAGCTGTCAGCAGAATAGAGGCCTCTTGCTCACCTGGCAATGGCATAGCCAAGACTGATTTTTGGTGGGGCCCAAGGTTAACATGGATGGGCACTAGGCCATATGGATATTAACACCATCACCAGTTCTCTTGTTATTGGCTTGGGCTGCTGCTGTTGACTAAGTGGGGCCTAGCTCCAAAGTGACTATGCCACTGTCTTGATCTCGTCCTCTCTTCTACTTGCTCACCCTCCAATTTCCGCGCATCAGCTCATCCTCTCTCTGACCATCACCTAATCACATTCACACTTCAGCACCCTCCCCCTCAATCATCGCCCAACACTAAATACTACTTCCAGAAATCTCCAGGCTGTTGACCCCTCACCTTACCCTCTAGTATCTCTGAGCTCCTCCCTTCCATCATGTCCTCCGAATCTGTTAACAAAGCTGTCTCCACTTACAATGCCACTCTCTCCTCTGCTCTAGACACCCTTGCACCGTCCGTCTCCCATCCCCACAAGGCGTACCAATCCCCAGCCCTGGCTGACCCCTTGCACCCGATACCTTCGCTCCTGCGCCCGTTCGGCTGAACCGCCTCTGGAGGAAATCTCGCACCCATACTGATTTCATTCACTTCAATTCATGCTATCCTCCTTCCAATCCTCCCTATGCCTCGCCAAACAGGACTATTACACCCAATTGACTAATTCCCTCAGCTCTAACCCTCGTCGTCTCTTCGCCACCCTCAACTCCCTCCTCAAAGTGCCCTCTGCTCCCACCCCCCATCACTCTCTCCTCAATCTCTGGCCGACTACTTCCATGACAAGGTCCAGAAGATCAACCTCGAATTCACCACCAAACCTTCTCCTCCTCTTCATCCTATAACCCACTCTCTCAACACACCAACCCAGGCCTCCTTCTCCTCTTTTCCTGATATCACCAAAGAGGAAACCGCCCATCTCCTCTCCTCCTCGAAATCCACCACCTGTTCCTCAGACCCCATCCCCACCAACCTACTTAGCACCATCACTCCTACTATCACCCCCACCATCTGTCATATCCTCAACCTCTCTCTCTCCACTGCAACTGTCCCGGACACCTTCAAGCATGCTGTGGTCACACCACTCCTCAAAAAACCATCTCTTGACCCTACCTGTCCCTCCAACTACCCGCCCCATTTCCACCTACCCTTCCTCTCCAAGATACTTGAACGCGCCGTTCACAGCCGCTGCATTGATTTTCTCTCCTCTCATGCCATCCTCAATCCGCTTCAATCCGGCTTTCGCCCCCTACACTCGACAGAAATGGCACTATCTAAAGTCTGCAATGACCTGTTCCTCGCCAAATCCAAAGGTCACTACTCCATCCTCATCCTCCTCGACCTATTCCGCCACTTTTGACACTGTCAATCACAACCTACTTCTTGACACACTGTCCTCCTTTGGGTTCCAGGGCTCTGTCCTCTCCTGGTTCTCCTCTTATCTCTCCCATCGTACCTTCAGAGTACACTCTCATGGTTCATCCTCCTCACCTATCCCGCTCTCTGTTGGAGTTCCTCAGGGATCTGTCCTTGGGCCCCTCCTTTATTCAATCTACACCTCTTCTTTAGGCTCCCTGATCTCAACTCATGGTTTCCACTATCATCTTTATGCTGACGACACCCAGCTGTATCTCTCCACACCAGACATCACTGCGGAAACCCAAGCCAAAGTATCGGCCTGCTTATCCGACATTGCTGCCTGATGTCCAACCGTCACCTGAAACTGAACATGGCCAGACTGAAACTTATTGTTTTCCCACCCAAACCCACTTCTCCTCTCCCTTCACTCTCTATCTCAGTTGATAACACCCTCATCATCCCCGTCTCATCTGCCCACAACCTTGGTGTTATCTTTGACTCCTCCCTCTCCTTCTCTGCGCATATCCAGCAGATAGCCAAGACCTGTAGCTTCTTTCTCTACAACATTAGAAAAATTCGCCCCCTTCCTCTCTGAGCACACCATCCGAACTCTCATCCACTCTCTTATTACCTCTCGCCTTGACTACTGCAACTTACTCCTCAACCGGCCTCCCACTTAGCCACCTATCCCCCCTTCAGTCCATCCAGAACTCTGCTGCATGTCTTATCTTCCGCCTTGACCATATACTCATATCACCCCTCTCCTCAAGTCACTTCACTGGCTTCCGATCAAATACCGCATACAGTTCAAGCTTCTCCTACTAACCTACAAATGCACTCGATCTGTAGTCCCTCCTTACCTCTCTACCCCATCTCCCCTTACGTCCCTACCCGTAACCTCCTCTCTCAAGACAAATCCCTCCTTTCAGTACCCTTCGCCACCACCGCCAACTCTAGGCGCCGCCCTTTCTGCCTCACCTCACCCCGTGCTTGGAACAAACTCCCTGAGCCCATACGCCAGGCCCCCTCCCTACCCATCTTCAATCATTGCTCAAAGCCCACCTCTTCAATGTCGCTTTCAGCACCTAATCACAACAACTCTACTCAGGAAATCTAGACTACCCCAACTTGACATTTCGTCCTTTAGATTGTAAGCTCTTCTGAGCAGGGACCGTCCTAGTTATTAATTTGTACAGTGCTGCGTAACCCTAGTAGTGCTCTAGAAATGTTAAATAGTAAGTAGTAGTAGTATGCCCCTACTACCGAATTGCCCCCTGAAATTCCATCATCTCTCTCCCTTGTCCTTATTTCTGCTTTTGTGTCTGCCTCCAAGCATGTTTCAGTTCTGTTGTGTATTGAGAACACTGGGGAGGTGGGGGAGGCTGAAGGTCACTGATGCTCCATGTCCTTTTGCAGGTGGTGAAAACGGATCTTTTGAATCACATGCACCGGCAACTGAATGATGCACTGGATAGTGCCATGGAGGATGCTATGCAGGCCTATGCTCAGAACCTGAAGGGCACAGCACAGCAGAACTGGAGAAGCAGAAGCAGAACCAGTAAGAACCAAGCCAGCAGCACATGCCATCTTGAACACTACCTCAAAAGAGTAGGAAGATTGAAGTTCCAGGGATTCCCTATCAACTAAGAGGTTGATATTCAGTGCAATTTAACTAGAAAGGAGAAGCTCCTACCTGGTTCAATCATGCTGGGTGGCCCAGGAGCCGATATTCAGTGACACTTAACTGGACAGTGCCTACTGAATATGGCTGTGATTAGAATGGCACTCTTTGGTTAGTGCGGGGGAGTGGACGAACGAAGATGGCTACTGCTGGGGGAACAGGCTTTGACTTTTTGACTTCAAGCCATCTCCTGTCATTAAACCTCCTTGATACAGGCTTCCTGGACTCTCTGTCTCTCCAACCTCCACCTCTTCCCTTCTCCCTTCACTCCACCCCTTCATGATACAATATTAGACATGCCAAATCTCCCACTGAGATACTGCTACTAACTGCACTGCCACTGCTGCTTCTCCCAATGAGCAGCAGTGGTGACAAAACAACAAAACAAGCACGGAGCCGCAGTTTTCGACATGCGTTGTCAGTTCTACTGGTCCTCTCCCTGGACAGCAAGTTGACATCATTGGGGCAGAGGACCGTAAGAGCCGACAGCGCATGCCTGAAGGCTGCAGACCTGCATTTGTTTTGTTGTTTTGCCAAGGCTGCTACTGCTCATCGGGAGAAGAAGCAGTGGCTGCAGAAAACAGAAGATACCGGGGGGAAAGGGGGCATGGAGAAAGAGCAGGAGATGCTGAATGGAGAGAGGGGAGGAAAATATAAAAGAGGTGGGGATGCTGGATATAAAATGGTGGGGGAGAGAGAGATGATTAGTAGAAAGATGAGGAAAGAAAGAGGGGACACACTGGATGGAAAAGGGCTGAACAGAGAGAAGCTGCTGGGTAGAAGGATGGGGAGAAAGTGAGAGACCCTGGCTGGAAGGATGGAGAGAGAAAGAGGAGAGATGTTGTATAGAAGGAGGGAGACAAAGAGGGAAGACACTGGAATGATGGGGAGAGAGAGGGAATGGTAGGAGAGAAAGAGGAGAAGGATGGAAGGGTAGGGAGAGAAATAGAGGAGATGCTGCATGGAAGGATGCAGAGAGAATGAGGGGGAGACACTGGAAGATGGGTAGAGAAATAAGGAACACACTGGAAGGATAGGAAGAGAAAGAGATGAGATCTGGATGAAAGGCTACAGAGATGAAAGAGGGGGAGACACTGGAAAGAGAGGAGAGGAAGATTGAAGACACTGGATGGAAGAGTAGGAGGGAAAGAGGGGGAGATGCTTCATGGAAGGGTAGCGAGAGAACGAGGGGAGAGATGGAAGGTAGGGAGAGAAAGGAGGAGATGCAGTATGGAATGATGCAGAGAGAATGGGGGGAGACACTGTAAAGATAGGGAGAGGTAGATGTGGTTTAAAAAAAAGAAGTAAAAAAGATAGGAAGGGAGAGAAGTGCAGATGGACCGGAAAACTTGTAAAGAAAGTTAAGAAAAGACAGATGAAAGCAGATCTGGAGACTGAGACAAACATGATTGGAAAAAAAAAGAAAACAACAAGAGGATAAAGGGAGAAAGAATTTATTCTTAATTCAGTAAAGGGAAAATGTCAATTTCACAGCAAATTTACATTGCTTTCTTTATAGTTTTCAGAGTGCTGTTTCTCTTTTTCTTGTGTTACACTGTTGGTAGAGAGTGGCTTCTTGGGGTTTAAGTTTAATGTTTGTCTACGTATCCATTATTATAAGTTTGTGTTCACTTATTCTGTACCTGGCAAGGGTCTATTTGTGTTCAGTGTTTGTAGCCAAGACCAGATACTCCATTTGCATGGAGCTTCTATTCACACATCTGTAATATTCAGTTTCCCAATAGCATATTGATGTTCTAGGTCCCATTGTAGTATTTACTGTATTGCGTTTTCCTAGGAAGGATCCTTGATGTGTTACTTCTGGAATTAGTGGTGTTATGGTAAGCAAATTAGCTTCATAGGTCCTGAGTGATTTTTGTAGCTTTGTATTACAGTACTTCACAATATGCGTAGGACTGGAGAGGGACTATGGTTTTTTTTTACTGAGATTACACCAAAATCAACTTTTTTGTGTGGTGATTTTCTTTTTCTGCTTTGCATCTGTTCTTAGAGGAGGATCTTGGGGGTTTCTGTGGATGCAAAAAATATGTTTATATTAATAGCTTAATAGTCCAGTGTGCAGTGTTAGGGGCCAATATTTTTTATATTAGAGTTCTTAGGCTACATATTTAAACTGCTTTTTCAAAGTATTTACTGTTTTATTAATACAGCTTATTGCGGTGTTTATATTTGTTATAAAGGCAAGTTGAAGGATATGTACCATTGTAGAAATATTTGCAGGATACTGTGATGTGTTGAATGTTAACCAGACGTTAATCTACTGTAATGGCAGAGTTTAAGTATGGGATAATGTGACTATATTTTAAAAATGTCTGTGTTTCCTAAGATTCCATAAGTATGTAGGGGGTTTTATGTTGATTCAGGACAGCTGTTGGCCAGAACGTTACTTAGAAATCCATCATCAAGTGCACTCTAAGGCATTATTTAAGAATATACCAAGCACTATCACACCTATACCTAGTGCCCTCCCCCTATTAAGTCTGGGCCCCCTCAAAATGTCAGGTCCTAGTTATTCCACTGGCCATACATTAACTTCTGAGATCAAGTCTTCTTCCTTATAACTCCTCATCTTCATCACACTCTATCAATTTTAACTTCCTGACTGCCGCCCCACCACCATGGCCCCACCTTCTTCTCCCTCTCCCTTATCCCCTCTCACCTTCCTATCCAACTGGCCTGATATCCCTTGCCAAACTGGACATTCCACCAATAGAAACTTTAATCTCACCAGTTCTACTGCCAATATTTATGCTACTACTTTTATATCCAATGTGTGTAATGGAAGCCCTAAGTCATTTCCCACTGTACCTTTAACTCACTGTAATCTGGACCTGTTGCATATAGGACTTTACAAAATAAGGAAAATGACATACGTCTTGGGGAATTGACTTAAAAAAAGGCTTGTTGCTTTATCCATTTCCTCTTTTCAAAGTAACCCACAGTATATGATTGGAGAAGGAAAAAGCACAAGTCTCTGCTCTTGCAGCAAGCTCTAAGAAGGGAAGGGGTTAACAGCCAATTATTAGTTTAAGATGTTGTTAATTGGCACCAGTTGGCGGTTGTGCACACAACTGACCTTAGCCACTATTCTAGAAGCTGTGCGCTCATTTTCTAGGAGGCTGACTATGGGAGGGGGCATGAGCAGGGTCAGGGGTGTGCCTTGGAGTTATGCATATATGTTATAGAATACTAGAGATTACGCACCTGAAGCCATCCTCTTCCATCACATCCATGACATCTATGGACTGGTCTTTCTAATTTCCTGAATAAAAGAAAGTCATATATGCCAACACCACAGAATGAAACCATCCTGTCGCGGTTGACCCATGTCCAGTGACTACTCTGATTGTAAAGCTAGCTGATAGCTCTGATAGGGAACGGGGTAACCTCTTTTTATTATTTTTATAATTCTAATCTTTTTTCTAGGCAGCATTGCAACATCTGGGGACAAAGTGAAAAGTCTTTGTGGAGCGACAGTCCAGTTTGGAGTGAGTACATGTAGCTGTGGGTCTAGTAGTGCTCCAGCGTCTCCTCCTTTCTTTCCCTCACTCAATTGGTCCCCTGTATCCTTCTGAGGGTATAATATACTCGCCCCCTACTCTAGACATCTTCCTCCCTTCCTCTCAGCTGCTGGTGATATTTTGTCCTCTTTCTATTCCCTAGTGAACTGATGGAGGTACAGCACTTCCGCACCATTTACCACATATTTATTGCTATTTTCTGTGTGTTCATCATCACCACTGTGGCTGTGGACATCGTCGATGAAGGAAGGTAAAAGAGTCTCCAGCACACTTAAGTCTGTGGTGTGTGTGTGTGTTGGCACATGCGTGATGCAAGGATGTGTATGTGTATTCAATGTTCTGTGTATGTAATATAAAGTAGAAACTTGATTGCATGTTTGAGCAGTTAGAGCCTATTCTACTGGCGAAGTGCATACCTTCCTGCTACTTGGTATTCTATGCGAAGCTAATTATGCATGTGAATGACTAGAATACTGCCATCCATGTGCCTTCCTGCTGCCTAAAAGTAGAGTATGAAGTCTGATACAATAAAACATATCCCTCCCCCTGATATTCAAAGCGATTAAGTGGGTAGGAGCAGGGCCGGTCTTAGGTCGAGGCGACCGAGGTGGCCGCATAAGGCCTTGCGCTTAAGGGGGCCCCACGCGGCTCGCCTCAGTCAGCCTCCTCCGCTCCATCCCGGTGCTCTGGTATTTAAATTTACCTTGCTCGGACGTCGCAGCAACTGCACAGCGTCAGTGAAAGCGCTGCCCAATGTCTCTAACCTTCCCTTCGCTCGTTCCCTCTCAGTGTCCCACCCTCGAGGAAATGATGTCAGAAGAAGGCGGGGCGCTGAGGGAATGAACGAGTGAAGGGAAGGTTGGTGGAGAGACATCAGACAGTGCTTTCACTGACGCTGTGCAGCTGCTGAAACGGAGGTAAATTTAAATACTAGAAGAGAGAAGAGGTCGGGCAGATGGACATGGGAGCGGGAGGGATGGGTGGGGAGAGAGGAGCATTGATAAATGGACATGGATGGGAGAGCAGGGCCCAGGGAGAGAGGATTAATTGCTGGACATGGAGGGGAGGGAGGAGAATTGCTGGATATGGATAGATGGAGGGGGCAGGGGAGAGAGGAGCATCGATGGACATGGATGGGAGGGCAGGGCCCAGGGAGAGAGGAGAAATTGCTGGACATGTAGGGGAGGAAGGAGAATTGCTGGATATGGATGGATTGAGGAGGGAAGGGGAGAGGGGAGCATCGATGGACAAGGATGGACGGGAGGGCAGGGCCCAGGGAGAGAGGAGAAATTGCTGGACATGGAGGGGAGGGCAGGGGAGAGGAGAAGAATTGCTGGATATGGATGGATGCAGGAGGGAAGGGGAGAGAATAGCATTGATGGACAAAGATGGACATGGATGGGAGGCCAGGGCCCAGGGAGAGAGGAGAAATTGCTGGACATGGAGGGGAGGGCAGGGGAGAGAGGAGAATTGCTGGATATGGATGGATGGCGGGGGGAAGGGAGAGAGGAGCATCGTTGGACATGGATGGGGGGGCAGGGCCCCAGGGAGAGGAGAATTGCTGGACATGGAGTGGAGGGGAGAGAGGAGAATTGCTGGATATGGATGGATTGGAGGAGGGAAGGGAGAGAGGAGAGTTGCTGGACATGGGTGGATGGATGGAGGGGAGGGAAGACTGGAAGGAGATGCACATGGATGGAGGGGAGGGAAGAGAGAAGAAATCTGGACATAGATGGAGTGGAGGGCAGGGAAGAGAGGAGAAATTTTGGGCAGGAAGGAAGGGAAGGAAAGACAAAGGAAGGAGATGCACATGGATGGAGAGGAAGGGAGAGAAGAGAAAGGCTGGACATGGATGTAGGGGAGGGGAGGAAAGTAGATGCACATGGATGGAGGGGAGTGAGGAGAAATGCTGGATATGGATGGAGGGAAATTTCTGATTTAAGGAACACTTTGAAGGCAGATGCTGGAAGCTGGAGAAAGGATAGGGACAGGGCTACAGATGGTAGACAGGACACATAGGACACAGGAGGATGGTGGACATGGTGAGAGAAAAAAATATCAAATGGAAAGAAGACACTGTATAAAACAGAAGATACTGGGACCAAAGCGAATAGGAAAACTAAATGATCAGACAACAAAGGTAGAAAAAAGTATTTTATTCAGAATTTATTAATTGGAATATGTCAGCTTTGGAAATGTGCATCTGTGATATTTTGCATGTAAGTTCAATTTTTATAGTATTGCTACATGCTGAGTCTGACTTCTTGAGGTAACTTTCCAGTTCAGTATTTTGCCTTCATATCTGTTGTGTCATGTGTTTTTCATGTGTGATCAAGGTGCAGTATCCTGCTAGCCTGTAGTATATGCAGCCCTTTTTGTTGTGTTTATGTCACGAGGTAGTGTACTGGTATTTTAGAGCCTGGTGTAATTACAGTTCTGCCTTTCCACGCATAAGGGTGTAGCTCATCCTGTCCTTGGAATTAGTGCTGTTATGGTTCGGTAAGGTTATGAGTGTGTTTTTGCACAAGTTTGTGTATAGTGTTTTGCAGTGGAGAGATTGTGTGTCCGCACCTCTGACCCACCGGGGTTATGAGAATTGGAACTACTAATTGTAGTGGACTTGAACTGAATAATTTCTGGGGGGGGGGGGGGGGGGTTCATGATAGCATTGTGCTTATTATTTCAATCAGTTTTTCTGTACAAGTTTAACTTCATTTGTCTTTATTTGAAATTTCATAAATAAAAAATGTTCTAAAAATTGAATAATCTTATGAATGAGGTGGAGCTGGGGTGGAGGCGGGGCTAGGGCAAGGTGGGGCTAGGATGGGGCCCCACCAAATTGGTCTGCACAGGGCCCCGCACTTGCTAAGACCGGCCCTAGGTAGGAGAGGCTCCTGGCTGCTTAAATCTCCTGTGGTTGCCTATCTGCCAATATCAGCAGCACTAAAGCGGCAATGCCAATGATTATCACCTCTAATAGCTGCCAGAAAAGGGGCAGGTTAGGGGCAGTACAGGAGGCTGCGTTAGGGAGGAGACCAGGGTTATAAAGTTGCCGGTAATATTCAATGCCAGCACCTGCATAGCTAAGTGACCAAATTTAGGATACCTCAACAGCTGTCCTAACTTTGGCCGGCCTAGTTATATGGGTCCCAGCACTAAAAATCAGCCAGGACCTGCATAACTTTTCTTTAAAGGTTTCCCCCTCACGACCCCCCCCCCCCCCCAAATGCAGGCCACCACTTCCTCCCCCCCCCCCCCCCCCCCCTCTGCTGTCATCTAAGTGCCTGGTGGTCCTTGGCAGCAGGAGTGAAGGCCACCTCTCACGGCAGCCTCATGAAGTACCACAAGCTGTCACGAGAGGTCATGGCAGCCATTTTCCTTTGGTGGTCACAAGGGGCAGGAGAAAGTGGCCTCTGCTGTTGCCCCCAACGACGTACGCAGACCACTAGGGACTCCAGGTGGGCCCCGGGTGGCCTACCTAGATGATGGCAGGGATGGGATTTGAGAGTGGTGATGGACTGGGGGGGGGGGGGGGGGGAGTGATGGCCTTCTTTCAGTGGTGGCGGTCTGGGGAGAAGGAAGTGGTGGCCTGCTTTCAGGGGAGGCTCATGGGGGGTGGAGAGAAGGGAGGAATTTAAAAAACAAGTTATGTAGGTCCCGGCCGATATTTAGCTGGGGCCTAGCTAAATGTCTTATGTGGGCCCTGGCTGAATATCAGCAGGGGACCACATAAGCTTCAGTGGCAAGGACAGAAAAATTACCCCCTATATTCAATGCTGCTGCTTGACATGGCCCGGCACTGAATACTGGGGGCTAGATACTTGTAGTTGACATAGAGGCATATTTTCAAAGCACTTTGGGAGGCTAAGTTCCATAGGTTTCTATGGAACTTTGGGAGGCTAAGTGCTTTGAAAATGAGCCTCATACTGTTCAGGGCACAGCTGGGTTAAGGTGGCCCAAAGGGAAGCAGCAATGCGGAACTGCATGTGTCTCCACCACCTATGTATGAGCTGCAATCGCAACAGTCAGAGAAGACAACGCAAACGACGGTCCTGGGAAGCGGGAGACGGCCTGTTCGATCAAAGCGCCCGACCGTGACCCAGCTGACCTCGTCGAAGAATTGCTGTCATTTGACCAGGAATTCAGGTTAGGTGCCTTCGCTCCACACTCCTCGCCTGGTGCTACATCTGAGGGATCCTGCGCTCCGCGGTTTTCACCTTGAGCCGCGAGGTAAAGCCCGACTTGGAAGACTCAAAATGGGCCTGTGCGGCGTGGTCAAGGGATAACACATGCATAGCTATCCAGCGGCTAACTCCTCTCTCATCACAGCACCTGAACTGTTCTTCGCTGCAGGAACTTGAAATAACTGCACCTACCTGCATCTACTCACAGCAGCGGCTGTCGAACAACTCTAACGACTGTCCTGAATAAGTCTGGGTGAACTGTTTCTTCGCTGCAGGAGCTTGAAATAACTGCACCTACCTGCATCTACTTATAGCAGCGGCTGTCCAACAACGCTAACAACTGTCCTGAATAAGTCCGGGTGAAGCGGGAGACGGCCTATTCGATTGCAGCGCCCAACCGGGACCAAATTGACACCGATTGAAGAATCGCTGTCTTTTGACAGAGGGAACTCGAGTTAGGTGCTTTCGCACTACACTCTCCGCCTGGTGACACATTTGAGGGGTCTCGCATTCCTTGGTTTTCATCTTGTGCCACGAGGTAAAGTCTGACAGCACCAAGAAAACGTGAAGCACGATAGCCCTACAAAGGAGATCCCAGAGCAAAAGCGCTACTAAGGTTATAGCCAATGCCCTGAGGGCTCAACAACAAAAACACAGAGCCACACCAGCAGGACACCCTTAAAATCAAAAAGCTGAGAAGCGTGAAGTGCTTCTAAATAGATTGCCGGAACCTCCGAGGGCCCAACCCTCCATCCTAAACATGTAGACTTGTCGAAACTTGCTGTTCACTCCCATCCACTAATTGTTAATCGATCAGCTAGTGAAAAGAGTACTATGTAGAACCAGGCATTTACCACACAAGGAAGATATGGTCAGCTATTGGGATGTGAAATCGTCCTAGATACCACCGAGACCGGACTCAATAACTAATTGTCCTGTCCTCAACCACTGCAGAAGTTAACAGTTATATTACAAGCTCGACTTATGGAAGAGTGGTGATCTCCAAAAAGAAAACAAAGCCACTAAAACTGAGGTCTGTGAGGACTAGTCAGGCAAATAACGCTCCCTAATAACTTCCTGACAGGAGCACTTAAATAGCAACATAACGCTCCCTAACAACTGGATTACTAACACTTGAATTCAACCTCCTATGGCAGCTTTATAGAACCAGCTACTATTTGCCCATCTACTGATACCACAAGACCTTGCTTAGGGGTCGAATTTGCCCTTCAATTTCATCTATTCAATATCACTTACTTCTTCTGTTGAATTAGTTAGTCTATCAAGGTTTGCAGCTACCAATATAGAATAAACCACAAGAAGCTGATCTGCCCTGCAAGGCTATCAACTGTTCTGCCCTACACTGCTTTCAATTGAATCACCCTTACGGCTTTCAACTGTTCTGCCATGCACTGCTGACTACTGAACTACTCTGCATTGCTGACAAGTAATTTATCCTGCTCTTTGTCCTGCACTGCTGACAAATGAATTGCCCTGTACTACCTGCACTACTTATAACTGAATTGCCCTGCATTGCTTCATAAGTACATAAGTAATGCCACACTGGGAAAAGACCAAGGGTCCATTGAGCCCAGCATCCTATCCACGACAGCTGCCAATCCAGGCCGCTGTCGTGGCCTTCAAGTGTTTCACCTGTACTACCTGCACTACTTATAACTGAATTGCCCTGCATTGCTTCTTTTACTTACTACTGTCATTTGTTTGCCTTGCACTACTGATATTGGGTTTTGCCTACACTGTTGATAACTGAATTGCCGTACATTGCTTCAACTGCTTTACCCTGCACTGTTGATAACTGTTTTGCTTACACTATTGATAAATGAACTGCCCTGCTTGCTTTAACTATTCAACCCTGTACTGTTGATAACTATTTTGCCTGCACTGCTGGCAACTGTTTTTGCTTTGTATTGTTGATAACTGCCTTGTCTGAACTGCAGACAACTGAATTGCCTGTTTTGCTGACAATTGATTTACCCTCCAATTTACATCTATCCTCCCCTACCTTAGACACCCCCTTCTTTCCATATAATCCTCAGCCATTTCCCTACCAACTCTTCTTTTACTTAAATCACTCAAATTTTTTGTCTACCATTCATATGCAACTTCCTTTACATTTGTTCCTGCTACAGTAAACTGCTGTTCCACTCTATTATATTACTACTCTTCAGTTGCCCCTTTACAGTTAACCACACAATCCTACCTTCACTAACCAATCAAAATGATTTTCCTAAAATTATTCATAGTTATTCACTCTCTAGTTCTTATTAATGCAACCTCTAAAGCCCTACCATCGGATTAACATCATACCAGTTCTTCATTACCATAGAAGGCCATCATTTGTTCCTGCATCCTTGACCCTAGCCTGCATCATTTGCTTCTACCTGCATCCTCTACCCAGCCTGAATCATCTGTTCCTGCCTGCATCCTCTGCCCCATCATCTGTTCCTACCTGCATCCTCTGCCCCAGCCTGCATCGTCTTTTCCTGCCTGCATCCTCTGCCCCAGCCTGAATCGTCTGTTCCTGTCTGCATCCTCTGCCTTCATCACCTGCCCCTGCCTGCATCCTCTGCCCCAGACTGCAGCTTAACCGAGAGGATTGGGATTTTAATGGATATACCTTCATAATTGCTCACAGCTAACGTTTCTGGACGGCTGCTGCCTTCTATCCATTATCTTCATCTCACTGTTCTTCAAGATTTTACTGACTCTCCTGCTAATTACTCTCTACTACTGCTTCTGCTACTGCATATTGCATTACCCTATTTTGTATTTATCTTATATGCATCTTGTGTTATTGTATTTATCTTATATTATTGTCTACTACCTCTTTATGCCTATACTATCCCCTACCTAGTTTGCTCTGAACCTACCTGAACCTCCACCCCTTTAGCTTATTCTGAGCATTTCTGTACCAGAAATCTGTTGTTATTATTATGGCTCTAATACACCTGCTCTTCTTGGCACTATCCCTTCCCAATCTGTTTCTCCTTACGAAACCACTTCCCACCGTTGGAGCACATTGTCTTCCCTCTGTATTCACCATCTCTCTATCCCTCTCTTCACCATCTCTTTTTTCCACCCCCTTCTTCACAGCTCTCAACCTTCAACACTTCCTTCCTTCCATTCACCCCTCGCCTTTTTACCTGAATACATCTTGCCTTTGTCGCTGTCGTCATACCTCTCCTACTTTCATCCGTACTCTCCTACTCCTTCTCCTGCTCTCCGCTGGTGACATTAATCCCAATCCTGGTCCCCCTCATCAGCCCTCATCTTATTCATGTAGGCCTTACCATGATACCTCCAATCTTATTTCTATTCCTCTCCACCCCCTTCTTCTCTACCCTTCTCTTGTGCTCTATGGAATGCCCGCTCTGTCTGCAACAAACTCTCCTACATCCATGATCTCTTTATCTCTCATAACCTTCATCTGCTTGCCCTAACTGAAACCTGGCTTCACCCTGAAGACTCTGCTTCAACTGCGGCTCTATGTCATGGAGGTTATCTCTTCTCCTATACCCCTCGCTTGGTTGGCCGTGGAGGCGGTGTTGGACTACTACTCTCACCCTCCTGTAAATTTCAACCCATTCTTCCACCTCAATCTCACTGCTTTTCTTCCTTTGAAGTCCACTCGATCCATCTATTTGCTCCTCTACCTCTCCGGGTTGCAGTCATTTTTTTTTTTAATTTAAAGATTTTTTATTGTACAATCTAAATAACAATCACAATGAGACTTCGTCTCTTGAACATTTTCAAATTCCTCAACAAACATGCTATGTCAACATCCATTTTGTCTTTATTCCCCCCTCCCCCCATTCCCCCCCCCACCCTCCTCCCTTCAACCCTCCCTTCCTCCCCCCTCTCCTCCCTTCCCCCCTCCCCTCCCTTCCCCCTTCCCTTCCCCTTTCTCCCACTCTTTTAGCAACTTCCCCCTCCCCACCTCCCTTCCCTATCCCCCTATGAGTTGACGTTCCTATTCCCCTGCATTCCCAGCTAATATTTTCCCCAGCCTTATCCATTCTTCTGCTTGTGATTTATATTTTCCCTGACGTTTATCCGTCAATTTTTCCAAACCTATCATTAATTTTAGTTTTTCCTTCCAGTCTTGCTCCGTGGGGCCTATCTTCTGTTTCCATTTTATTGCTATGATTGTTTTTGCTGCTGCTAAGCATATCCTTTTTATTCTACATTGCCATTTCTTTCCCCCTTTATTCCCATAGCCAAGTAAACACCATTTGGGATCACATGGAAATTGGACTCCAATCGCCAGAGTTATGAGTCCTGTGATTAGCACCCAATATCCCTTTATAATCGAGCATTCCCACCATACATGAAAGTATGTTCCCTTCTCACGCTCACATCGCCAGCATATATCCGTAGCTTCAGGGTACATTACTTTTATTCTGTCTGGGGTGTAATACCAACGGCTCATTATCTTATAGGCATTTTCCTTAACTAGTACGCATACTGACGCTTTTTTCACTTCCAGACACATTCTTTTCCATTCACTCTCATTAAATTCAGTTTTGAGGTCTTGTTCCCAGGCCTTCATATATGGTAGTTTTGTAAATCTTGTACCCCTGATGTGTTCATATAGCTTTGATATTCCCTTATTTCCCTCAGTAATTGCCCCCATAAATTCTCAAACTTTTCATTCTCTAGCCATTCCCCTTTATGCCAATGTTCCCTTATCATATAACTTTTGACTTGGAGATATGCAAAGTGATCCGTCTCGGGTAAATCATAGTCTTGTCTTAAGACTTGAAACGTTTTGAGTTTCCCCTCTACTGTTAGCTCTCGAAATCTAATCAATCCTTTATCCATCCAATTTTTAAAAATTTTATTCTCCTGACCCCCTGCGAAGCCTGGCTCTTGAGTTATCCAGGCATATGTTGATCTTTCTTGCGGGCCCCTCAGTTTCTTTTTAAGTCTGCCCCACAGCCTGAATAGATGGGAAACAAATGGGTTCAATGTCAAGTTTCTATAAGTGGCCTCTGGGAGAGATCCCCATAGCAGTGCATCTAATTTTCCCTCCCGCACATAAATCTGCTCTAACCGTGTTACAGGGGAGAAATCTACCTTACTCCAAGTTCCTACTTGTTTAAGCTGTGCTGCCCAATAATACCATACTATGTTTGGCAAACCCCTTCCTCCCTGCTCCACTGTCCCCCACATTATTTTCCTTGATAGCCGTGCTTGGTGACCTCCCCATATAAATTTCCCCAATTCTGATTGTATTTTCTGCAATTCTCCCTTAGGGACCGAAATTGGCAGGGTTTGAAATAAGAATAATAATCTTGGGAGTATATTCATTTTGACCGCCGCTATGCGGCCCCACCATGACAACCAGCCTGTCCTCCATTTGCTGAGATCTTTCCGAATAGCTATAATTAATGGTATATAGTTAATCTGATATAACATGGTAAGATCTCTCGGTATTTGTATGCCTAAATATCTAAAGTTCGAGTTTGCCCAATGAAAAGCAGTATTCGTCTTCAGTTGTTCTATCTCCTGATCAGAAGTCGTGATCCCCATCAGTTCTGACTTATCCAGATTTACTTTAAATCCTGACATTCTCCCAAATGAGCTCAACTCCTGAATAATCTTCGGTATTGTTGACAGAGGTGTTCCTATGTAAAATAATATATCATCTGCGAATAATGCAATTTTGTGTTCTCTCCCACCCATGCGTACCCCTCTTATTTCTTTTAATTCTCTAACTCGCTGTGCTAGGGGTTCTATAGAGATGGCAAAAAGTAACGGAGACAGCGGGCAGCCCTGTCGTGTTCCCCTTTGGATATCAAATAGATTTGACCAACCCCCATTCACCTTAATCCGAGCCACTGGTTGTTCATATAATTTTTTCACCCATCCTATAAAGGTCTTCCCATTCCCATTTCTGTCATTACTTCCCATAAGTATTCCCACTCAACTCTATCAAACGCTTTTTCCGCGTCCACCGCAAGCAGTGTCATAGAGTCTCCCCTTCTCTGCGCCCCCCAGATCAGGTTGAGGGTTCTCCTAATGTTATCCGCTACCTGCCTGTTTCTAATAAAACCTGATTGATCTTCGTGTATAAGGGATGGCAAAACCCCGCTCAGCCTTTCTGCCAAAACTTTTGCAAGAATCTTAACATCTATATTCAGCAGGGATATCGGGCGATATGACCCACATAATGTGGGGTCCCTCCCTGATTTTAACAGAACCGATATCCCTGCTTCTTGCATACTAGTTGGCAGGCTCTGCTCCATAAAGCCGGCATTCCCCAAACGGACCAGCAGCGGCCCTAATTCACCTTGAAAGATTTTGTAATACTTAGCTGTGAATCCATCTAATCCTGGGGATTTTCCTCCCTTAAGGCCTTTAATGATTTTTGATACCTCATTCAATGTTATAGGTGCTTCCAGCATTTCTCTCTGCTGAGCCGTCACTCGCTGCAGCTCTAGATTCTGTAGAAAAGCCCTAATCTCTTCTTTAGGAGCCACTGTTTCTTTTTTATAGAGTGCCTGATAAAAATTCAGGAATTGTTCTCTAATTTCTCTATCTTGGTGAAATATCGAGTCTTTTGGGCCCTTTATTTTGGTGATCATATTTGTTATCCTTCTGTCCTTCAAGCCCCTGGATAGTAAATTACCCGCTTTATTACTAAATTCAAAGAATTTTTGCTGCATTAACTGCCTATGGTACTCCATTGTTTTCATCTGAATCGATTGTAGTTCTGCTCTCCACCGCTTAAGCTCTAGTAATTGGTGTGGCCTTCCCTCCCTCTGGTGTAGTGCCTCTAATCTAACCAATTGCTTCCGTACTTCAAGCTCATATTTTACTCTCTCTTTTTTCTTATATGCCCCCTTCTGAATTAGTGTCCCTCTCACTACTGCTTTTAAGGCATCCCCGGGTTGCAGTCATTTATCGACCCCCTGCTAAATCCCCCTCTTCCTTTCTCACTGACTTTGATGCCTGGTTCTCCTTCTTTCTTGAACCTTCATCTCCTTCCCTCATTCTTGGGGATTTTAACTTTCATGCTAATGACCCCTCTGACTCTTATGCTTCTAAATTCCTTGCCTTAACATCCTCCTTCAATCTTCAACTATGCTCCACTGCCCCTACTCTACTACTACTACTATGTAACATTTCTAAAGTGCTACTAGGGTTACGCAGCGCTGTACAGTTTAACAAAGAAGGACAGTCCCTGCTCAAAGGAGCTTACAATCTAATGGACAACATGTGCAGACAGTCAAATTGGGGCACCAGAATGGCCACTGTCTTGATCTTGTACTCTTCTCCAACTGTTCACACTCCAATTTTCTTGCCTCAACTCTCCCCCTATCTGACCATCATCTTATATCTTTCACACTTCAACACCCTCCTCCCCAGTCCCGTCCTATTCTAACCAACACATTTAGGAATCTACAGGCTATTAACCCTTCTACCCTGTCCTCCAGTATCTCAAATCTCTTCTCTACTGCTATGTCAACCAAGTCCATCAATGAGGCTGTCTCTTCCTATAATACTATTCTGTCATCTGCTCTGGACACTCTCGCTCCTCCGTGTCTCATCCCGTTAAACGTACCAAACCCCAGCCTTGGCTGACCCCTACTATCCGCTACCTACACTCTTGTGCCCGCTGTGCTGAATGCCTTTGGCTTAAATCTCATGCCCTTGCTGACTTCATTCACTTCAAATTCTTGCTGACCTCCTTCCAATCTGCTCTCCAACTTGCCAAATAGGACTATTACATCCATTTGACTAACTCTATTGGTTCGAACCCTAGACGTCTCTTTGCCACGCTAAACTCTCAAAGTGCCTTCTCCTCCTACTCCCCCTTCACTTTCTCCCCAGACTCTGGCTGATTACTTTCATGATAAGGTTCACAAGATTAAACTTGAATTCACAACCAGCTCTCCTCCACCCCTTCTTCCCTTAGTCCACTCTCTCAACCCTCTTACCCCTACCTCCTTTTCTTCCTTTTCCGAAATCACTGAAGAAGAAACTTTACTTCTTCTGTCATCCTCAAAACTAACCACCTGCTCCACTGACCCTATTCCCACTCATCTACTCAACACTATCTCTGCTGCTGTCACCCCTTTCATCTGTCATATCCTCAATCTTTCACTTTCCACTTCAACTGTCCCTGATGCCTTCAAACATGCCATGGTCACCCCACTCCTCATAAAACCTTCTCTGGATCCTACCTCTCCTTCCAACTATCGCCCCATCTCCCTCCTCCCTTTCTTATCCAAGATACTAGAATGTGCTGTCCACCATCGCTGCCTCGACTTTCTTTCTTCTCAGCCTATTCTTGATCTACTCCAATCTGGCTTTCGTCCCCTTCACTGAAACAGCACTTGCTAAAGTCTCCAGTGATCTATTCCTGGCTAAATCCAAAGGGCTCTATTCTATCCTCCTCCTTCTCGATCTTTCTGCTGCTTTTGACACTGTTGATCACAGCCTATTCCTTGACACGCTGTCCTCACTTGGATTTCAGAATTCTGCTCTCTCATGGTTTTCTTCCTATCTCTCACAGCGTTCTTTTAGTGTATACTTTGGTGGATCCTCCTCTTCCTCTATCCCGCTGTCAGTGGGTGTACCTCAAGGATCCGTCCTAGGACCTCTCCTTTTCTCCATCTATACTTCCTCCCTTGGTGCTCTGATCTCTTCCCACGGTTTTCATTATCACCTTTACGGTGATGACTCCCAGATCTACCTCTCCACACCAGAAATCTTGGCAGAAATCCAGTCCAAGGTATCTGCCTGCCTCTGACATTGCTACCTGGATATCTCACCGCCACCTGAAGCTCAATATGTCCAAACCTGAGCTCTTTATCTTCCCACCTAAACCAACCTCTCCCCTTCCCCCATTCTCTATTTCTGTCAACAACACGCTCATTCTTCCTGTCTCATCTGCCCGTAACCTTGGGGTCATCTTTGACTCCTCCCTCTCCTTCTCTGCACATATTCAACAGATTGCTAAAACTTGTCGTTTCTTCCTTTATAATATCGCCAAAATTCGCCCTTTCCTTTCTGAACACGCTACCAGAACCCTCATCCACACTCTCATCACCTCTCGCTTAGATTACTGCAACTTGCTTCTCACAGGTCTTCCACTCAGCCACCTCTCTCCTCTTCAATCTGTTCAAAATTCTGCTGCACGACTAATATTTCGCCAAAGTCGTTATGCACATATCAGCCCTCTCCTGAAGTCACTTCACTGGCTCCCTATCCATTTCCATATAAAATTCAAGCTCCTCTTATTGACTTATAAGTGCATTCACTCTGCAGCTCCTCACTACCTCTCCACCCTCATCTCTCCCTACACTCCCTCCCAGGAACTCCGTTCACTAGGCAAATCTCTCCTAATTGCACCCTTCTTCTCCATGCTAACTCCAGACTCCGTTCCTTTTGTCTCACCGCACCTTATGCCTGGAATGGACTTCCTGAGCCATTACGACTAGCTCCATCCCTGGCCACCTTCAAATCCCAGCTTAAGGCCTACCTGTTTGATGCTGCTTTTGACTCCTAACTTGTCACTTACTCGTAACCTTTATCTTGTCCTCCTCTCTTCAATAGTCCCTTTCCCTATGTGTCCTTCTGTCTGTCTTACCCTTATCCTTATTGGTCCTGTCTGTCCTAATTTAGACTGTAAGCTCTTTTGAGCAGGGACTGTCTTTTCTTCATGTTCATTTGTGAAGCACTGCGTACGACTGGTAGTGCTATAGAAATGATTTCTAGTAGTAGTAGTAAACAAGCCAATTATTCCTTCAAGAATTTCCCACAATCAGCAAAACCCTTCAAATTCTAACCAGTCATCACAAAAAACAATTGCAGTTTCATCCGAAGCAGATGACAACCTTACAAACACCACAGCATCAAAAATGCATAACGTAACCAAAATTACAATTCAATACTAGGCAAATCATAAATATCCAGCCATCATCCTATACAAATGATTCCTACTTACCGATTCGAGTAGGATACATCAATACCAGATAAGCAGTAAATAAAGCTGAAATTATCACTGACTGAATTAAGTCTGCCAATTTAGACCTACTTTTCATCACTGAAACTTGGCTCCGTGATTCTAAAGATCCCATCATACTTGACCTTTGCCCTCCTGACTACAAGACATTACACTGGCCTAGAAAGGAGAAAACTGGAGGAGGAATTGCAGTAATCTTCAGATCCAACTTCACTTGAACCCATCTCAGAAAGCCTCACTCCGTAACTTGAAATTGCCTCAATAAAACTCCACAACCCAACACTCTGTGATCATATAACCTGTATTTTATTCTACAGACCCCCCTGTTATTGGACCCATAGCCACACCACCTTCATGGACTTCATATCCAACTCGTGCATTAATAACCCTAATGTAATATTGCTAGGTGATGTAAATCTACATTTGGAGGACTCTAAGTCAGTACATACCCAAGATCGTTTAGACCTTTTTGACATGTGTGACCTTATTCTACCTCCTCCACAACCCACTCACATCAAGGGTCACTCGCTTGATGTTATTTCGTATAAAATCTCTACTGATCAAAACTTAATTATGTCTGATATTGATTGGTCTCCTACACCCTGATCCGACCATTACAAAGCATTCCTAACCTTACAATGGCAAAAAAAGGACCAACCTAAATTACAAGACCCCAAAACGATTCTTACCAGAGGAAGGATTGATAATGATACTTTTTGGAAACTCATCTATGCCAATAATTGGTCAACACAACCCAATTCTGACCACTTCCTTACAATCTGGGATGAAAAATGCAAAATGATCTTAGACGAAATTGCACCACTACACCCCAAAAAATTACGTACTCACAACTCTTCACCGTAGTTCGACAATTTATTGAAAAATTTGAATTTACAAGCCAGAAAACTTGAAAAGGCAAGGAGTAAATCGAAAGATCACCATAGCTTCAATGCTTGGAAGCAATCTCAAAGAAATTACAAATACGCCATCAAACGTGCCAAAAGAGACTACTACACACAAAAAATTACAGTGTCTGGTGCAGATATAAAAAAACAATTTCAAATTATAAAAACTCTCCTAAATACTGATCCAGTAACTTCATCACCTTCAAGCCATCCTTCTGCTGACCAATTAGCTAAGTATTTCAACGACAAAATCATTAATCTTCGCAAGTCGATCTCCCAAGTCACTTCCACTGTAGACAGCTTTCTTGATGAACTTGACCCTGACCCAATTGAAGTACCAGCTGACCGATATTGGACCACTTTCACCCCTCTTACTAATGAAGAAGTCTCCAAGACCATCTCCAAACTTTCCAGGTCTTATTGCCAACTTGACCCTTGTCCCAACTACCTTCTGAAAAGCGCTCCAAATTGTTTCATCGCTGATCTCACCACTCACTTAAATTTCCTACTCCAACGAGGCTCCTTCCTCACCAGTCATGGTAATATATTACTAACACCAATACCTAAGAACTCCAAGAAACCTGCAAATGATATTACCAACTACCGTCCAATTGCCTCCATTCCCCTAATTACAAAACTGATGAAAAACAGAGTTACTTCGCAGCTCAATGAGTATATTGAAAAGTTCTCCATACTGCATGAATCACAATCGGGCTTCCGTTCGGCCCACAGCACAGAAACAGTCCTTATTACCTTAATACCAAATTCAAACAAGAAATAGCAATTGGTAACCACATCCTCCATACTGCATGAATCACAATCGGGCTTCCGTTCGGCCCACAGCACAGAAACAGTCCTTATTACCTTAATACCAAATTCAAACAAGAAATAGCAATTGGTAACCACATCCTCCTTCTGCAATTTGACTTATCTAGCGCCTTTGACATGGCTGATCATACCATCCTAACTAAACTTTTGGATAAACTTGGGGTAGGTGGCAACATCATTAACTGGATAAAAAACTTCATCACTACAAGATCCTACCAAGTCATAGGACCCACAAACATGCCATCTCCATGACTATCGGAGTGCCACAAGGATCTCCGCTTTCTCCAATACTTTTTAACCTAATGATGATTCCTCTGGCCAGAGCACTAGCCAAATATGGCCTCAATCCCTTCATTTACGCTGACAGCATCACCATATTTATCCCTTTTAAATCTGATCTATCTGAAATCTCCGATAAAATTAACACAGGTATGACCACTTTAACCTCTTGGGCCGATGCTTTCAGGATGAAATTAAACAAAGAAAAAACACAGTGTTTAGTCCTATCTTCTCAACACTCTCCACTCCTCCCAGCTACTCTTAGCACCCCAGAGATTAAACTTCCCATATCAGACAACTTGAAAATCCTTGAAGTAACAATTGATAGTCATTTATCATTTCAAAACCATGCTAAAGTAATCAACAATGTTTAACATAATGTGGATCTTGAAACGAGTGAAATCATATTTCCCCTTGGACACCTTCTGGAACCTAGTACTGTACTCACACATGCAGATTACTGCAACAGTGTTTTTTTAGGTTGTAAGTCCCTAATATTGAAAAAGCTCCAGACTTCCCAAAACATGGCTGCCAGACTTATTTTTGGCAAGTCAACAGTGCAACACCTCTTCGAGAGAAGCTTCACTGGCTCCCCATCAGAGAAAGAATTAACTTTAAAGTCCACACAATGATCTACAAGATATTACACGGAGAAGCCCCCACCTACATGAATCAACTTATTGACCTCCCAACCAGGGGCGTAGCCAGACACCCAATTTTGGGTGGGCCTGGGCCCAAGATGGGTGGGCAGAAGAACTCCGCCTTGCCCCACAAGTGATTTGGTCTCTCCCTCTCTCACCTGCATGCCATATGGTCTCTCAAACATCCCCCCTCCCTCGCATAAATAGCAGATTTTCACTGGCAGCAAGCAGCAACTAATACACTCTGCTCATGTTGACCCCACAGCTTTCCCTCTGATGCAACTTCCTATTTCCGCATAGGTGGGAATACGTCAGAGGGAAGGCTGTGGGGCCAATGCGAGCAGTATGTATCAGTCGCTGCTTGCTGCAGACAAAGATCTGCTATTTACAAGGTATGCAGGAGGTACAGTTGTTGGGAATTTTCGGCTGGTGGGGCTTGGGGATCTCTGTCAGCCACATCATAGGTGTGCTGCTACTGGGTGGGCCTGAGCCCAAAGTGGGTGGGCCTGGGCCCACCCAAGCCCACCCTTGGCTACGCCACTGCTCCCAACCAGGAACAGTTTGACGTCTTCCTGTACTTACCTTAATTTACACCTCCCCAACTGCAAAGGTATTTAGTACAAATCCTTCTTTGCATCCAATTTTTCCTTTTCAGGAAGCCAGCTTTGGAATGCTCTACCAAGACCCATCTGTACCATTAACGGCCTTTTGCCCTTCAGAAAAGCACTGAAGACCCATCTCTTCAAGATAGCCTACCCTAAAGATTTAACCTAACCAAAGCCTGCCCACATGATTCTTATTGACGATTGCTATACACTGACCATGTTTCCCATTAGCCTTATTGCTACCCCATATCCATTCATCTTCATCTTCCTACACCTACCTCCCTATCTTCATTTCCTTCTGGACCCAATTCCTCCCATGCTCAATTTACTTATCCGTTAACCCCATTAATATTGAGTTCAATACAAATTGTACATTCTTCTTACGACTTTGTAATTCTTTATATTGTTACTATGTAAGCCGCGTTGAGCCTGCCATGTGTGGGAAAGCGCAGGGTACAAATGTAATAAACAAATAAATAAATAAATACTGCTTGCAAAATAGTTATCCACAATCATTAATAAGATTGTTCAGGAAATCATTTCTTAGCTTTCAGGTACTTTTAAAATCAGCCTAAACAAATTAACTCAATTTACTCCTTCCATCACCTTATTTTCTTTATACCCTCCTGCCCCTCCCTCCCCCCCTCCCCAATGCTCACACAACACTCGTGCATACTTAGACTAGAAGACCGCACTTTCAAAAAGTTATAAACAGGATGGAGTCTTTACAGAGAGCAGCTACTAAAATGGTCAATGGTCTTTGTCATAAAGTGTATGAGGACAGACTTAAAATCTCAATATGCATATTTTGTAAGAAAAGCAGGCGAGGGGAGATATGATAGAGATATTTAAATACCTCACGTGACATAAATGCAGAGGAGGCGAGTCTCTTTCAATTGAAAGGAAGCTCTCTGGAACAAGGGGGCATAGAATGAAGGTGAAAGGGGATAGACTCAGAAGTAACCTGAGGAAATACTTCTTCATGGATAGGGTGGTGAATTTGTGGAACGGTCTCCCAGTGGAAGTGGTAGAGATGAAAATAGTATCTGAATTCAAGAGAGCTTGGGACAAGTACATAGGATATCTAAGGATCTCTAAGGAAGTGATAGGGAGAGTATAGATAGCATGGAGTGGAGGAGTGGCCTAGTGGTTAGAGCACTGGTCTTGAATTCCAGAGGTGGCCAATTCAAATCCCACTGCTGCTTCTTGTGATCTTGGGCAAGTCACTTAACCCTCCATTGCCTCAGGTGCAAACTTAGATTGTGAGCCCTCCTGGGACAGAGAAATATCCAGAGTACCTGAATGTAACTCACCTTGAGCTACTACTGAAAAAGGTGTGAGCAAAATCTAAATAAATAAATAATAATTTAGCTGGAGACAGTCAGCATTTTTAAAAAATGCAGACCGTCATCTGCTCAACATTGGGGGGAGCCTGAATAAAATCAACCCACCCACTTATCCCAATCCTACCAATGTATTCATAACAATCAATATATAAATCATAAAATATTATAAAATACAATATCATAAAATACAATCAAAGACCCTGATCCACATCTTAGAGCATCAGCTCTCCCCTCCCCTTCCCTCCCCCCCTGATAAGTACAATGGATGCATGTACCAATACAGCAGATATATGAGTGTAAATGTATAGGGGTGTGTATAATACTACAGTTATCCAGGTAAATTGCCTTGTTACAATGTCAGGAGAATCTGAATCTGTCTTATTAACCACTCTTTTCAGGCCTAGGTTAGTGCTGGCGTTTGAAGTCCTGTTTTACAGCCTTGGGAAGTTCCAGATAGTGCTGGGCATCTGGCTCTGTATGTTCTCCTACAGCCTTCTGGTGCCCTTTAAAGCTCTACATCTATGGGGCAGCTGGTACCACCCCTCCCACTTCCCTCGCCTGCTGTCTGCTTCCATGGCTGTTCTGCTCATCACCTGTCAGATCTGTGTGCTTGGATTGTACCCTGCCTATGTGGTAATCTGGCACAAGCTGCCACCAGCCTCCAGTTTAATTGTCATCCTGGAACAGGTATGCAGCTGGATGGGGAAGGGCAAAGCGTGCTATGAGTGAGATCATATGGAGGGCAATTCTATAAAGAGGCATTTATAAGGAAAGTGTTCAAGCCCAAGCACATACAGCAGCTGGTGTAAATGCTTGCACCTAGATCTAGGAGATATGCACATAACCTTTAGTATTCTCTACGTTATGCGCATAAGTGTGTGCCCCTCCCCATCATCTGCCCCGTTCACACTACTGAAGATATGTGCACACTTAGGGGGAAATTCTATAAATGTAGCTCAAAATTCAGCACCAGAAACAATCAGCTCTAAGTGTGATTCTATAAAGGGCATGTGTCCATAGAAGCCGGCTCTGTGGGTGCTTGAGTACCCCCAATATTGAGAAAATTCCTTGTATGTGTCCAGGGAGGGGTTATTTCCACTGGTCTTAGCACCCCCAATAATTTTGAAAAGTTGGCTCCTATGCATGTGTTCACTATAGAATCGCGTTAACTGCCGATTCCCATGCCTAACTTTAGATGCTAGACTTATGCCTGCTGAAACCTGGTGCAAATGCTGGCACCCAAGTTAGGTGTACTGAGGCTGTATTCAACTTTTCAGAATGCACCTGACACACCCATGGCCATGCCTCCTTTTGAGTTACGTGCTAGTAGAACTCAGCGCCATGCCTTATAGAATGGCACACAGCCAGATATGCATGCAGATTTCAATGGGTGCCAATTAACTTTAATAATTGGTTGTTGGCATCCAATTATTGACATTAATTGGCTCGTTAGCCAATGAATATGCACACGCATTTCAGGAGCATGTCCAGATTTTGGCATGCAATCCAAGCTCTGGGTGTCGTATATAGAATCTGGGGATTACAGAATAGCACATAGCTGGATTACTATTATTTATGTGTGATGTGTTTACATATGCACATAAATGACCATAATACCAGCATTTAAGCTTATATTTGCTGCCTAACGTCAAGTGACTCCTTATAGAATGACCTCCATGGTGTATAGAGCACTGGGTGAACACTGGATTTCTATAGTATATCATAGCCAAAGGCTCTGAAGTGCTAAGTTTTTATAGCAAGACTTGTTAAAATATTCTCAAGGTCTGTCCCAGAGGTTGGCTGTAGCACTGCACCTTCTGGTGCAATTATAAGCACTGGATTTGAGTTTTTTGTCTTGTGGGACACTTGGGTGTGTTACAGTGAGGGTATGCTTGATTTCTGAGGATTGAGGGGAATGGCCACAGTCTCTGCTGGTGCAAGGACTCCACCAAAGAAGTCAGTCACTGTCCCATTCACCTGTCATCCTTTGCTCTGATCCTGAGAGATGACATTACTAAGACTGTAATATGGGTTGAAGTCTTGACAATGGGAATTACAGTTTATACGTTTCAGACTTGTGCCAGCTCACCTGTTTCACTGATCTTGAAATGAACACATGGTGACAACAAATGAACCAAAATTAATGAAATATTTAGAGGACATTTATGTAGGTAGATTGTGATCTACATGTGACCTCTTTCAATATCGCTAATAGTATGAGCAATATTCCACACTGAGCCAAAGAACATAAGAAAAGCCATGCTGAGTTAGTCCAAGGTCCATCAAGTCCAGCATCCTGTCTCAGACAGTCTGGGCCAAATATACCTGGTAGATCCCAAAAAGTAGATCATATTTCTCTGTTCATTTCAAGGAATAAGCGATGGCTTTCTCCAGTCTACTTGACTAGTAATTCTTTAATGGACTTGTCCAAATCTCTTCCAAACCCCTTGACTATGTCCTTTGGCAACAGATTCCACAGTTCAATTCTGCATTAGGTGAAAAAAACGTTCTGCAATTTGTTTTCAACCTGCTGGTTGTTAGTGCTTTTAACAATATTTAAGGGGTGGGGGTTAAATACATAAGCGCTGCCATACCAGGACAGACCAATATTGGATTCACGGAGAACCTGAGTTGATGAAGTCGCAGTTACCTCACGACTCTATGGTTGTGGATTCCGCTCTCAAGAGAGCCAAGAGTTCTAGAGATTTTGCCTTGGCATCCCCGGGGAGGGAATCTAGAACCCTGGACTTTTTTGGGAGAAAGGCCTATCAGTCCGCTATGCTTGTGGCCAAGATTCAATCATACCAGCTCTACACGAGCATTCACTTGAGGAACACGGTGAAGCAACTGGCGGACTTGGTCAATAAGCTCCCTCCGAAGCAAGCCAGGCCTTTTCAGGAGGTGGTCAGGCAGCAGAAGGCGTGTCGTAAATTCCTGTCCAGGGGTGCTTACGATTCTTTTGGTGTTGCATCCTGAACCGCTGCCCAAGGTATAGTGATGCACAGACTCTCATGGCTGCGTGCCTCTGACCTGGACAATCGAGTCCAGCAGCGGATTGCAGATGTTCCTTGCCGGGGGAATAACATTTTGGGCGAGAAAGTCGAGCAGGTGGTCGATCAGATCATGCAGCGGGAAACCACTATGGACAATCTCTCCCACCAGGTGCCTTCTGCTTCTACCTCAACTGGTAGACGATTTCTCCGGGGAAGGAGGAGTGCTCCCTATGCATATAACAGGCCTAGGTACAATCCTTCTTCTCGACACCTTCTCAGGCTCAGCCCCAGCGTGCTCGTTCACTTCAACAGCGTGCGCCAAAGCAGGCCCCTGTGGCTCCCCAGCAAAAGCAAGGGACGGGCTTTTGACTGGCTTCAGTTGAGCATAGCCACCATAAAAGTGTCCGTGCCGGACGATCTGCCGGTCGGGAAGAGGTTAAAAGTTTTTCACCAAAGGTGGCCTCTCATTACCTCCGATCGGTGGGTTCTTCAAATAGTCCGGCTAGGATACTCCCTAAATTTGATCTCCGGACCGCACCTCCAAATTGCCCACCAGGAGCTCAGTCCTTCAGCTTCCAGCACAGGCGGGTACTTGCAGAGGAACTCTCCACCCTTCTCAGCGCCAACGAAGTCGAGCCCATTCCACCAGGGCAAGAAGGGCTGGGATTCTATTCCAGGTACTTCCTTGTGCAAAAGAAAACAGGGGGGATGCGTCCCATTCTAGACCTAAGGGCCCTGAACAAATTTCTGGTCCGAGAGAAGTTCATGGATGCTTTCCTTGGGCACCCTTCTTCCCATGATTCAGGAAAACGATTGGCTATGTTCTCTGGACTTAAAGGATGCTTATACTCACATCCTGATACTTCCAGCTCACAGGGAGTATCTTCAATTCCGTCTGGGAACGCAGCACTTCCAGTATTGTTTGCTGCCCTTTGGTCTGGCGTCTGCGCCCAGGGTCTTTACAAAATGCCTGGCAGTAGTTGCAGCGTCACTACACAGACTGGGAGTGCATGTGTTCCCTTATAGCGACGATTGGCTGGTGAAGAACACCTCAGAGGCAGGAGCTCTACAGTCCATGCAGATGACTCTTCAACTCCTGGAGCTACTCGGGTTTGTTATAAATTACCTAAAGTCCCATCTTCTTCCAGTTCAAAAACTAGAATTCATAGGAGCTCTGCTGGACTCACAGACGGCTCATGCGAGAGCAGACAATCTTCTGTCTCTAGTTTCTATGGCCAGAGCATCTCAGCAGATCACAGCTCGGCAGATGTTGAGACTTCTAGGCCATATGGCCTCCACAGTTCATGTGACTCCCATGGCCCGTCTTCACATGTGGTATCAAGCTGCAGGGGATCTAGAAGATGCAATCCAGCTCTCCACTGATTTTCACAATTCCCTTCAATGGTTGACAATTCAATCCAATTTGACCTTGGGACGTCCTTTTCAAATTCCTAAGCCACAAAAAGTGCTGACAACGGATGTATCCCTCCTAGGGTCGGGAGCCCATGTCGATGGGCTTCACACTCAAGGACTTTGGTCCCTCCAGGAAACAGGTCTTCAGATCAATCTTCTGGAGTTGCAAGCGGTCTGGAACGCTGTAAAGGCTTTCAGAGATCGGCTGTCCAATCATATCATCCAAATTCAGACAGACAATCAGGTTGCGATGTATTACATCAACAAGCAGTGGGGCACCGGATCTCGCCCCCTGTGTCGGGAAGCCGTCCAGATGTGGCTTTGGGCTCGCAGTCACAGCATGTTTCTCCAAGCCACGTATCTGGCAGGCGTAAACAACAGTCTGGCCGACAGGTTGAGCAGGATTATGCAACCTCACGAGTGGTCACTCAACTTGGGCTTGGTATGCAAGATCTTCCGAGCGTGGGGCACCCCCTCGGTGGATCTTTTCACCACTCAGATCAATCACAAGGTCCCTCAGTTCTGTTCGACTTCAGGCCCACGACAGACTAGCGTCAGATGCTTTTCTCCTTCATTGGGGGAAGGGCCTTCTGAATGCATATCCTCCCATACCTCTGATGGGGAAGACTTTGCTGAAACTCAGGCAAGACCACGGAATCATGATTCTGATTGCGCCTTTCTGGCCCCGTCAAATCTGGTTTCCTCTTCTTCTGGAGTTGTCCTCCGAAGAACCGTGGAGATTGGACTGTTTTCCAACCCTCATCACTCAGAACGAGGGGGCTCTTCTGCATCCCAACCTCCAGTCTCTGGCTCTCACAGCCTGGAAGTTGAGAGCGTAGAATTTGCTTCCTTGGGTCTCTCTGAGGGTGTCTCCCAGGTTTTGCTTGCTTCCATGAAAGATTCCACGAAGCGGTGTTACTCTTGCAAATGGAGGAGGTTTGCCATCTGGTGTGATAGCAAGGCATTAGATCCTCGCTCTTGTCCTACACAGACCCTGCTTGAATACCTTCTACACTTATCAGAGTCTGGCCTTAAAACCAACTCAGTAAGGGTTCATCTTAGTGTGATTAGTGCTTATCATCGCCGTGTAGAAGGTAAGCCTACCTCTGGACAGCCTTTAGTTGTTCGCTTCATGAGAGGTTTGCTTTTGTCAAAGCCCCCTATCAAACCTCCACCAGTGTCATGGGATCTCACCCAGCTGATGAAGCCTCCTTTTGAGCCGCTGAGTTCCTGCCATCTGAAGTACTTGACCTGAAAGGTCATTTTCTTGGTGGCTGTTACTTCAGCTCATAGGGTCAGTGAGCTCCAAGCCCTGGTAGTGCATGCTCCTTATCTCAAGTTTCATCATAACAGAGTAGTCCTCTGCACGCACCCTAAGTCTTTGCCGAAGGTGGTGTTGGAGTTCCATCTGAACTAGTCAGTTGTCTTGCCAACATTTTTTCCCCATCCTCATACCTGCCCTGCTGAACATCAGTTGCACACCTTGGAAGCAAGAGTGCATTGGCCTTCTACATGGAGTGGACAAGCCCCTTCAGACAGTCCGCCCAAATGTTTGTTTCTTTTGATCCCAACAGAAGGGGAGTTGCTGACGGGAAACGCACCATCTCCAGTTGGCTAGCAGATTGCATTTCCTTCACTTATGCCCAGGCTGGGCTGAATCTTGAGGGTCATGTCACGGCTCATAGTGTTAGAGCCATGGCAACGTCGGTGGCTCACTTGAAGTCAGCCACTATAGAAGAGATTTGCAAGGCTGCAACGTAGTCTTCTATCCACACATTCACATCTCATTACTGCCTTCAGCAGGATTCCCGATGCGACAGTTGGTTTGGGCAGTCGGTGCTGCAGAATCTGTTCGGGTTTAGAATCCAACTCCACCCCCTAGGCCCATTTTTGTTCTGTTCCAGGCTGCACTCTCAGTTAGATGTTTCTTCGTAGGTCAATCCTTGTTATGTCCTCGCCATTGCGAGGCCCAATTGACCTTTCTTTGTTGTTTTGAGTGAGCTTGGGGGCTAGGGATACCCCAGTTGTGAGAACAAGCAGCCTGCTTGTCCTCAGAGAAAATGAAGATAAATACCTGTAGCAGGTATTCTCCGAGGACAGTAGGCTGATTGTTCTCACATACCCGCCCGCCTCCCCTTTGGAGTTGTTCTTATCCTTGTTATTGCTTTGTTATAGAACTGATCGAGGCTCTTGCGCGACGGGCGGGAAGATGGCCGCGCATGTGCGGTGGCTCTAGCAAACTTTTGTTGCAATGGAAGATTTCTGTTCCTGGTGCCGCCGTGGACGTCGCCCCAGTCATGAGAACATTCAACCTGCTGTCCTCGGAGAATACCTGCTACAGGTATGTATCTTCATTTTACATTCAGTTGGAGTAAATGTCTTGGAGAAAAAGAAGCACAGATGGAGTTTTCCGATTGCAGACGCTTGAGACAAGATGGCTCCGGCCCCTACAGATGAGGCATCTACCTCTACAATGAAGGGTAGATGGATGTCCAGGCTGCGTAAAACTGGTGCAGAGAGAAATGCCTGCTTCAGTTGATCAAAAGCTTGAAGGGCTTCGGCGGTCCAGTTTTTAACATCCGCCCCCTTCTTGGTAAGAGCAGTAAGGGGAGCAGTGATGAGGGAATACTGGTTGGTAAATTGTCTATAATAGTTGGCAAAGCCCCAAAAGCGTTGTGGGACCCGCAGAGTTCGTGGCTGTGGCCACTTCTGGATAGCCTGTAGCTTGTCAGGATCCATCTGCAGACCTGTTGCGGAAACGATGTACCCCAAAAAGCGAATAGATGTCTGGTGAAAACAACACTTTTCCAGCTTGGCATATAGCTGATTGTCCCTAAGACGTTGAAGTACTGCTCTGACATAGGTAGGATGTTCTCGAAGGATGAAGAAAAAATAAGTATGTTGTCCAAGTATACAATTACAGAGGAATACAGGAAGTCCCAGAGAATGTGGTTGATGAAGTTTTGGAAGACTGCAGGCACATTGCATAGTCCAAAGGGCATGACGCAATATTCGTAATGCCCATCATGAGTATTGAAGGCCGTGTTCCACTCGTCACCGCTATGTATCTGGATCAAGTTGTAAGCACCATGGAGAAAATAGTGGCACCTTGTAAACGATCAAATAACTCCGGTATCGGGGGCAGCAGGTAACGGTTCTTAATAGTGATGTCATTAAGGCCTTGATAGTCTATGCAAGGTCGGAGGGTTCCATCCTTTTTACCGACAAAGAAAAACCCCGCCCCTGCTGGTGAAGTAGACGGTCGAATAAACCCCTTTTTCAGGTTTTCTTGAACGTAATCTTTCATGGCCTGGGACTCATCCTGAGAGAAAGTGTAGAGTCGTCCTCGTGGAGGCATCTTTCCCAGGAGTAGATCGATGGCACAGTCAAATTCCCTATGAGTTTGGAGTCAATCAGCTTCTTTCTTATCGAAGTCATCAGCGAAGTTGATGTATTCAGGAGGCAGATGATAGGCCTGGATGGCGCAGGGGAGCATGGAATGATTGTCCAGCATAGGCATGGGCTCAACAGAATCCAGACAGTTATGAAAACAGTGGTGACCCCGCTTGGTAATGTCACTGGTTCCCCAGTCAATGCTTGGTGAATGCAGATGAAGCCAAGAGAACTCCAGCACAATAGGATAAATGGCCTGAGGCAAGACCAGGAGCTGGATGGACTCGCAGTGTAAGGTTCCCAGTTGGAGGCAAAGAGGAACTGATATCTGAGAGACCACTCCAGAGAGAACCTCTCCCTGGATTGAGGTGACCTGTAACGGTATGTCCATGGACTGCGTAGGAATCTCATACTGGTGCAGAAGCTCAGCACTAATAAAATTGCCTGCTGCCCCAGAGTCAATGAGGGCAACAGTCTCAATGGTAATCCCAGTCCGCCGGAGGGTAACTGGAAAAGTCAACAACGAGTTGGGGAGGTTAGAAGATTGGCCCAGGAACACCTTCTCCGAGGATCCCGGGCCTAGATGTTTTCCCGACTTCTGAGGGCATTTGTTGAGGAAATGACCCGTTTGTCCACAGTAGAAACAAAGATTATTAAGTCGCCGATGGGTCCTCTCCTGTTCCGATACGCGATAACGCCCCACCATCATGGGTTCATCAGATTACTCCAGTGGTGATTCTGGAGTGAGTGAAGGAAGTAGGGGCCGTTGGAAGTGGGGGGCTAGGCGAGGAGGCCACCTCTGAGCGGCGCGCTCTTGTGCTCTTTCTTGGAAACGTACATCGATTCGGATACAGAGAGCTATCAGTTCGTCAAGGGTGGTAGGCCTATCTCGTCCTGCCAGTTCATCCTTTTTACGCTTGGCCAATCCCTGCCAAAAGATAGCAGTAAGGGCTTCTTGGTTCCAGCGCAATTCAGAGGCCAGAATCCAGAAGTGGATGGCATAGGCTCCCACGGAAAGGTTCCCTTGTTGGAGCCAGAGAAGGCAGCCGAGGAGGGGCATCCAGGTTCATTGAACACTATCCTGAAGTGCTGAAGAAAAGCCCCCAGATTCGTAAGGATGGGATCCTGTTGCTCCCACAGGGGAGAGGCCCAGGCTAGGGCTTGCCCAGAAAGGAGAGAAATAATGTAGACCACCTTAATGTAGTCTGTGGGAAAAGACATGGGCTGGAGCTCAAAGTGCATGAGACACTGATTAAGAAATCCCCGACAGGCCGCAGGAGAGCCATCAAAATGAGATGGTTCAGGAACTCGAAGCAGCATACCTGCAGAACTGGAGACAGATGCAGTTGCCTGTGAAGGTACAGCCTTCTGCTGAGCTCGGATAGCCAAGAGCTGAGAACAGACATCTTGAAGAACTCCCGATAACTGATGCAGCTGAGACTGTTGTTGCTGCACCATCTGTGCAAAATCAGGAGGGTTAGGTTTATCTGACGAGCTCATGGCCTCAGCTATCTGTCACAATGTCCAGGAATGGAGTGAGCCCTTGTGCCGATCCGAAGATCAGCAGTCAGAAATCCCCACGCTTCACCCGCGGCAACCATGGCTCACCAGTGGTTGAGCCCCTGGGTTCAGATGGCCAGCAAGACTTGGAAGTGGGACGGGAGCAGGACTCAGGAGATGACCGAGACAGACAACTAATCAGCAGAGGTCAGGTCCGGGCACAATCAGGGCAGGCAGCAATCTAGTGAAGTCAGGTCCAGGCACAGAGTCAGAGCATGCAGCAATCCAGCAAAGTCAGGTCCAGGCATAGAGTCAGGGCAGGCAGCAATCCAGCGAAGTCAGGTCTAGGCAGAGAATCAAAACCATGTAAAGCAGGAGTGATAACAGCAGGAATGCACCAGATACCAGGAAGAAGTAGCTGAGGCAAAAAGAAGAGTGAAACTCCTAGTTTTAAACTGAAGGCATCTGACGTCAGAGTAGGCACGCCCAAAGTGTATGGATGCATACAACCGGAGCTGAAGAGAGAAGTGTATGTTAGGGGAAACCTCCTGCCTCCACGTTTGATGTTCCAGGTACGTGACGTGACAACTGTGGGTTGATTCTTGTATATAAAACCTGAATAAAGTGACGTAGGCACTTGGATGACGATAGTGCAACAAAATCTTAAAGGTAATAATCTATCTCGGACCAAAAATAGGAAGTGTCTAAAATGGAGTGCTAAAACTGTAGACTGATTGTGTGTTAAAGTATTGTAGCGCCACAGAATAACTCTAAAATGTTCAGAATATTTAAATGTATGCTAGTGAGAAACTGTATGAGAATGGATGAACATACAGAATAAGAATGTACTCCTACTTGTGTAAATAGATAATGAATAACCCATCTGTTATGTGGTGAACTTAAAAATGTTTATATATACACACGCATATATATATATAAATATAGATATAAAATCATACCAAGATAAAGAGGAAAACATTTATAATGCTTAAAAATGTATACAACTATATAAGTAAAAATGAGTTAGGAGCTCAAAAACCTTGTGTGAAACTGCAATGTGTACCATAAGGGTGATTGAGAATGCTAAATAATGAGACCCTTCAAAATCAAAGAAATGGTTTATAGTCAATGTCAGCATTTAGGCCATGGGGCTCAAGTGTTTGCAGTTGGAAAATTAATCTTTGCTCTTCACATATCAGCATATTGTCTGCTATGTTTCTACACCAATTTCCTTTCAGCATGTTGAAGACAAATAATGTAAGATCTTGTATAGAGTGTCCAACTGCCCTCCAAAGGTGCAGGTTCTACGTTTCTCTTTAAACAGCTCCGGATTTCAATGATCCATGTCTTGATGTTTCTCTTGGTTTTTCCAATGTAGGCTAGAGGACACAGGCACAGTACAACATAGATGATGTTCAAATACAATTCGAGCTATATTTTAGTTTGTAAATTTCTCCAGTGCTTGGATTTACAAATTGTGTGATTTCCAGAGCGTGTGGACACACACTGCAAGTCCTGCACTTTGTGTGGCCTAATAGTGTACCAATTGGGTCTTCTGATGGAACTTCTGGAAGGCTGGATTTTTTTCACGGGAATAGGCAATCACTAGACGATTGTTCTTAGCATTCATGTTTTTCCAAAATGTGCCAATGGTGTCTCATGGAATTTTGTATATGTCTTGCTAAGTGAGAGAATTTTAGTGTGCATACGTTGTCTGGCCCAGGTTTTTCCAGTCTTGAGGATAATAAGACATCTCTGTCTTCAGTAAGTGCCTTGGCATATCCGTTTTCTACATGCTTCCTTGGATATCCCATGTTTTCAAATCTGTGTGCCATTATATCAAAACGATAAGTGAAGTTTTCAAAATCCATGTATATCCTCTTCAAGGGCCCTGTTTACTAAGCCTTGTTATAGGCATGTTAGCGTCTTTAATGCGCATTAACTGTGTAAGCGCCTACAATATCCCTATAGGTGCCTACATGGCTAGCACGTGCGCTAATTGTAGGTGCGTTAAAAACACTAAGTCTGTGATGATGGTAGCTAGTAAAGTGAAGGAGTTATTCTGTGGCGCTACAATACTTTCACACACATTTTATACATTCAGTCTACAGTTTTAGCACTCCATTTTAGACACTTCTTATTTTTGGTCCAAGACAGATTATTACCTTTAAGATTTTGTTGCACTGTCCTCATCCAAGTGCCTACGTCACTTTGATTACATTTCCATTACGTTTTTATGTTTTAATATCTTAAGTATGTATCCAGATATTTTTGCTATCCAAAGTTAACTGACATATAGTGTGGCTATATATTTTTAAATAATTTTTAATTTTTAACTAATATATTATTTTTATATTGATACATTTTTTATGCCTATTTATGCACTTTAACTGTTTCCTTACAGTGCCATCTGATCACTATTGTTCCATGTTAGCACAAAGTATCATACTCCATTGGTATATCTTTAATTCATATTTAATCCTGTTTTGACACTTTCAGGCTTATTTTCGAAAGAGAAGGGCACCCATCTTTTGACACAAATCGGGAGATGGGCGTCCTTCTCCCAGGGTCGCCCAAATCGGCATAATCGAAAGCCGATTTTGGGCGTCCTCAACTGCTTTCCGTCGCGGGGAAAACCAAAGTTCCCGGGAGCATGTTGGAAGCATAGCGAAGGCGGGACTGGGGTGTGCTTAACACATGGGCGTCCTCGGCTGATAATGGAAAAAAGAAGGACGTCTGATAAACACTTGGCCGACTTGGTCCATTTTTTCTTGTAACCAAGCCTCAAAAAGGTGCCCAAACTGACCAGATGACCACCGG
Organism: Microcaecilia unicolor; assembly: GCF_901765095.1. Lineage (NCBI taxonomy): Eukaryota > Metazoa > Chordata > Amphibia > Gymnophiona > Siphonopidae > Microcaecilia > Microcaecilia unicolor. Next base: position 295,225,501 of record NC_044033.1, on the reverse strand, counting down.
AGGGAATCGGGGATGACCTCCCCTTACTCCCCCAGTGGTCACTAACCCCCTCCCACTCTAAAAAAAACCCAAAACTTTAAAAATATTTTTTGCCAGCCTCAAATGTCATACCCAGCTCCCTGACAGGAGTATGCAGGTCCCTGGAGCAGTTTTAGTGGGTGCAGTGCATTTCAGGCAGGCGGACCCAGGCCTATCCCCCCCCTACCTGTTACACTTGTGATGGTAAATGTGAGCCTTTCAAAACCCACCACAAACCCACTGTACCCACATGTAGGTGCCCCCCTTCACCCCTTAGGGCTATGGTAGTGCTGTACAGTTGTGGGGAGTGGGTTTTGGGAGGGTTTTGGTGGGCTCAGCACCCAAGGTAAGGGAGCTATGCACCTGGGAGCAATTTCTGAAGTTCACTGCAGTGCCCCCTAGGGTGCCCAGTTGGTGTCCTGGCATGTCAGGGGGACCAGTCCGCTACGAATGCTGGCTCCTCCCACGACCGAAGGGCTTGGATTTGGTCGTTTCTGAGATGGGCGTCCTCGGTTTCCATTATCGCCGAAACTCTGAGACAGCCATCTCTAAGGTCGACCTAAATGTGGAGATTTGGGCGGCCCCGACCGTATTGTCGAATCGAAAGATGGACGCCCATCTTGTTTCGATAATACGGGTTTCCCTACCCCTTCGCCGAGAAGTCCTACGAGGACATCCTTAGGAAAACTTGGGCACCCCCTTCGATTATGCCCCTCTTTATATCTCAGTCGTGGTAAATCAGTGTATACATGTGCAAGACCTGTGCATTGTGGAGTGATCCAGTCATTTAAATAATCGACGTAACAACAAGCTTTTTTTCGACACTTCATTCCGGTTATTCCGATGGTAGTTGGAAGTATCTCCTTCAAGATTTGGTGAGTATGCCACGTCAAATTATAAGATGGTTGCATCTTTTTTATTGCTGTAATACTATCCGCCTTATAATCGAAAGTGAAAGATGCCCATATTTCGACCCAAATCGGGAGATGGGCGTCCTTTTCCCGTGGGCTCCCAAATTGGTATAATTGAAACCCGATTTTTGGCGTCCTCAACTACAGTCCGTCATGGAAACGAACAAAGATCATGGGGGCGTGTCAGAGGCGTGGCGAAGGCGGGACTGGGGCGTGGTTATTGGCTGAGGAGAGATGGGCGTCTTTAGCTGATAATCGAAACAAGAAGGGTGTTTTTTATGAGAATTTGGTCCACTTTATTTGGACCCTTTTTTTTCAGGTCCAAGGCCCAAAAAAGTGCCCCAACTGACCAGATGACCACCGGAGGGAATCGTGGATCTCCTCCCATGACTCCCTCAGTGGTCCCTAACCCCCTCCCTCCAAAAAAACCCACTTTACAAACTTTTTTCCCAGCCCGTATGCCAGCCTCAAATGCCGTACCCACCTCCATGACAGCAGAATGTGTTCTATCCTCTGACAGCCTTTCCCTGGTTCTGATGTGGGTCTCGGGTGAGTGTGACACCTTTTCTGTTAAGGCACTGCAGAGTCACATCAGCAATGCATTGTGGTGGGTGTCTGGTATTGGGCTCCGTGATTCCACTAGCTTGTGTTACATGCTCACGATGTTGGTAGTTGGTAGGCTCTACTCCCATGGTGCTTTCCCCCTGCTTACTGGGTCAGTGTGCCCTGTTTTGTTTCCGGTAGTCCATGAGGTAGTGGCCATTTGTGTAAGACAGTTTTAGATCCCTTTCATGTGTTAGCCACGTTACAGCACTTAGTTCTTACCTTGAATGTTGCTGAAAGAAGGCATTGTGCACCATTCTGCCAGCTCAGACTTACTGCTAATCTCAGTACCAGCGAGACTCGTTGCCAGTGGGGCACAACCTCTGATCTGCAGTTAACTGTGAGTAAATGTGCTTATTCAAATAAAGGACGTTTTCAGCGAGATTAGTCTTCAGGTGTGAACTGCTGTGCCAAGGTTATACAGCAGCAACAAGTCCTGTCCCTGGAGCACTTTTAGTGGGTACTGCAGTGCACTTCAGGCAGGAAGACCAGGCCCAACCCCCCCCCCCCCCCCCCCCCCCCACCACCACCTGTAACACTTGTGGTGGTAAATGGGAGGCCTCTAAAACCCACTATACCCACATGTACTTGCCCCCTTCACCCCTAAGAGCTATGGTAGTGTTGTACATTTGTCCCTCCCATGACCAAATGGCTTGGATTAGGACGTTTCTGAGCTGGGCGTTTTTAGTTTCCATTATCACTTTAAAAAAAACCGCCCATCTCAGAAAGGACTAAATCCATGGCATTTGGTCTGTCCAAAATGTATTTTCAAAACGAAAGATGGACGCCCATCTTTTTCGAAAATACGGTCTGTCCCACCTCTTCACGTATCCGTTTTCGGACATAGACACCCATGGAGATGGGCATTCGCGTTCGATTATGCCCCTCCACAGCTCCTTTTCAAGTACTTACAATAGTCATCAGCGAATGCACAATATTCGGGAGTGTAGCCTATAACAGCCATGTTGTCTTTGTTATCCATCAACATTCCATCCCACTTTTTATAACTTTTACATTGATATACACTTTGTTGATTTTCCAGATTTAGGAGAAATACACTTTCCTTTTTTCCAATGTTGCTCAGCATAAGTGTCTATTATTTTATGCGTTCCCTTGAAAATGTGAAGAACGCATTTAGCAGTGTTTAGTTAGCAAGTGTTGTTTCACGTGATACCATCTTTTTCATCTCTCTTACACATGGTTAAAAGATAGAAACAGAGAGTAGGGTTAAATGGTCAGTATTCTCAATGGAGAAGGGTAGTTAGTGGGGTTCCCCAGGGGTCTGTGCTGGGACCGCTGCTTTTTGACATATTTATAAATGACCTAGAGATGGGAGTAACTAGTGAGGTATTTAAATTTGCTGATGACACAAAGTTATTCAAAGTCGTTAAATCGCGGGAGGATTGTGAGGACCTTACAAAACTGGGAGACTGGGCGTCTACATGGCAGATGACGTTTATTGTGAGCAAGTGCAAAGTGATGCATGTGGGAAAGAGAAACCCAAATTACAGCTGCATCATGCAAGATTCCACATTAGGAGTCACAGACCAAGAAAGGGATCTAGGTGTCGTCGATGATACGTAGAAACCTTCAGCTCAGTGTGCTGCTGCGGCTAAGAAAGCAAATAGAATGTAAGGTATTATTAGGAAAGGAATGGAAAACAAAAATGAGGACGTTATAATGCCTTTGTATCACTTCATGGTGCGACCATACCTCGAATATTGTGTTCAATTCTGGTCGCCGCATCTCAAAAAAGATATAGTGGAATTAGGAGAAGGGCGACGAAAATGATAAAGGAGGTGGGACGATTTCCCTATGAGGAAAGGCTAAAGCAGCTAGGGCTCTACAGCTTGGAGAAAAGGTGGCTAAGGGGAGATATGATGGAGGTCTATAAAATAATGAGTAGAGTTGAAAGGATAGACGTGAAGCGTCTGTTTTACTTTTCAAAAATACTAGGACTAGGGGGCATGCGGTGCAGCTACAAAGTAGTAAATTTAAAACAAATTGGAGAAAATGTTTCTTCACTCAACGTGTAATTAAACTCTGGAATTTGTTGCCAGAGAATCTGGTAAAGGCGGTTAGCTTAGCAGAATTTAAAAAAGGTTTGGATGGCTTCCTAAAGGAAAAGTCCATAGACCATTATTAAATTGGACTTGGGGAAAATCCACTATTTCTGGGATAAACAGTATAAAATATTTTGTACTTTTTTGGGATATTGCCAGGTATTTGTGACCTGGATTGGCCACTGTTGGAAACAGGATGCTGGGCTTGATGGACCTTTGGTCTGTCCCAGTATGGTAATACTTATGTACTTATGTAACGACATTTGCTAGACTTCAAAAACATCATCATACTACACCATAAGGTCAGTGCTCTAGTGGTTCATTTGTATTTATGTCTTATATCCTGTGGTAGGCATATTATTGATACATTGTTTCCAGCTAGAAGATGCATTTTTGGGTATGTTTTTAAATATATTTTTTATGTATATTATCAAGTATTTTCTGTTTTGATTATAAGTAGAGTTATCTTTATTGTTTATTGTTTTATATTTACATCTTGAAAAGCTTATAATTTTGTAATTGTTTTTATCAATTGTATGGTATTATGTCCTATATGTTTACACCAGCATTTACATATTTTATTGACTTCTGAGGCAGGTGTTGTGGCGCCGAAATACGGCAGCTGTGTCGAGTCACTTGATGTTTCTTAATAAAGACTCATACATTGCATATGCGTCTCCCTTGTTGTTCTGGAACAGCCAGCCTACCCTACTCTTGGATTTGCTTGACTGACGTTCATAGGGTTTGAGTGTTCCTCCACATTTTGTGGTTGTTCCTTGTTTTATTTAAAGACACCTGGTCTACTATGCTCTCTCTTTCAACCTCACTATTAGGATGCCCTCTTCCCTGTTTTGGTGATATCTCTGAAAGATACCATATTCTGAACCATGTGCTTTTGAGCGAATGTCAGCCTTCTCCCAGTTTCTAGTGATTATATTTTCAAGTCTGTGCACATTAAAGTCTACCTGCACAAAAAGGAAGCTTGAATGTCTGCATATATTTTCTCTTTGATACTTATTGCAAAAGTCCATGGAGGGAAGTATTCTCAGATTTTGTCCCAAAGCATAAGAATACAAGAGTAGCCATACTGGGTCAGACCAATGGTCCATCTTGCCCAGTATCCTGTTTCCAACAGTGGCCAGACCAGGTCACAAGTACCTGGCAGAAATCCAAGCAGTTGCTTCCTCATGTCTGTCTCAATAGCAGACTATGAACTTTTCCAAACCTTTTCTTAAACCCAGATACACTAACCACTGTTACTACATCCTCCGACAAAGCATTCCAGAGCTTAACTATTCGTTGAGTGAAACAATATTTCCTCCTATTTGTTTTAAAAGTATTTCCATGTAACTTCCTTGAGTGTCCCCTAGTCTTTGTACTATTGGAATGAGTAAAAAATTGATTTACTTCTACTTGTTCTATACAACTCAGGATGCCCATTATATCCTATGGATGTCTTAGAATTCAGCACACACTAAAAACACTAGCACACCTTGGTAAAAGACCCCCTAACAGAGCAACCATACTACTTCATGCATTATAAGATAGTACAAAAATGCATATCCCTGGCAAATACCAGGGAGTGCCCATTTTAAAGAACACAAGTGCTCACTGTCATTCTTACCCCTTGTAGTAGGAGTAGCTGCAGTTGCTTTCTGTAGTGGTATGTCACCATCTAGTGTTCGCATGAGGTTAGTGCTGCTTTTAGTCTCAACTTTGGGCTCTGGAGACTACAGTACCTGTTCCCAAGATCTTTGCAATACTATAGTCTCAGTTTTGTCTTAAGATCTACTGCTTGCCTGTCCACATGTAAAGACCCTTTCTTCTTGGCTCCCCAGGGAATGATATTCCTTGTGGGAGACTTGGTTTCCTTATGCATAGAAAACAGTTACAGGAACAGGGTGGGGTGGGGGGACTTTCTATACCACATTTCTGTGGTTACAATTAAGCTGTTTACATATTATATACAGGTACATATTTTGTACCTGGGGCAATGGATGGTTGTGTGACCTGCTCAGAGTCACAGGGAGCTGCAGTGGGAATCAAACCTGGCCACTGCACTAACCATTTTTTATTTTTGTTACATTTGTACCCCGCACTTTCCCACTCATGGCAGGCTCACTGCGGCTTACATGGGGCAATGGAGGGTTAAGTGACTTGCCCAGAGTCACAAGGAGCTGCCTGTGCCTGAGATGGGAATCGAACTCAGTTCCTCAGTTCCCTAGGACCAAAGTCCACCACCCTAACCACTAGGCCACTCCTCTACTCCATGCTTTATTAATATTTACACCATCTTCATTGCTTTCCTTTCTTCAAATTTTTTGGTTACCAATTTAAGGAAAACAGTTTAATGGATCTAAAGGATTCTTTTCAGTGAATACACACTAATTCACATTCTGAAATCCTCCACAAGATGTTCCATATCCTTTCCTTTGCTGGTGAATAGGGGTGCTAGTTTACAGAAATTTTCTTAGTTTCCAACAATTTTTATTGATGATGTATCCAAGCCATTATACAGAACAAACCGGCCATACAATTTACATACAGTTAGCCCATAACAAGTAGAATAAGAGCAACTGAACCAAATCATCACCAGCATTTACTCCCTTTTTTCCTCCTCCTACCACCCCCTCCCCTCCCCTCCCACCCCCCATCCCCTCCCCACAACACTACAATGCATATGACACATCATCAAGAATACTACCCAGCCCCCTGAGCATGTAAGGGAGACAGGGTTAATGAAATAACTTCTTTCAAATAGAGAGGTCTTTTGACTCCAGAATCTCCAGGTTGAACCGTCTCACTTTTTGCCTCATCCTATGGTATTAATAACAAGCATTATCGAATACAAACCGAAAGTTCTCCTTAACAAACCACATCCTCCCCCCTCCCTAACCTCTAACCCCCCCCCCCCCCACTGAACTCTTCCAACCCCAAAACAAATCCCCCCTTCCCCCCTTCCCATTTCCATCCAAACTCCATATGTCCTACCCTCCCCACCCCAGAGCTTTAGACCAACCTCAATTATCCACCAAAACACTCTTTCCTTATGAGTTAATTAACAAATTGCGCCCATGAGGACTAAGAATTTGCAAATAAGGCGACCAGATCTGAAGAAAAAGCTTCCTCCGTCTAGGGGATTGTCTCGCCTCTCTAGCCTCCCAGGATGCCAAAAGGTGTACCTGATTCCGCCAGTGCCAGCAAGCAGGGGCCTCCGTCAGAGTCCAATATTGTAAGACACATTTTCGAGCAACCAAGCTCAGCTTTCGGCATAGTAGACCTGCATGGCGGTCTAGGGAAGCAAAGGCCCTGGTTGATCCAACAGAAACTGTTCCTCTGTCCCCCGGACCCTACTCCCCAACCTAATCAGGAAGCACCGTACCCGTTGCCAAAATGTTCGCACCCTGGGCACTCCCACATTGCATGATAAAACGAGCTGGGGCTCACCCCACACTTCATACAGTCCAAGTCCCCCTCCCCCAATGCATGCGCCAGTTGAGCTTTGGCCATATATCCCAGTGGAACCACTCGATATCCACATTCTCTCAATCTTTCATCCTTTACCAGCATCCGAATACCTTTCAACGTTGCTACCACATCCCAGGACACTAGGGAAACTCCCAGATCTTTCTCCCATCTACTCTTCAAACCATCAAAGTTCCTCTTAGGCCATCATCTAGCCAGGGACTCATGTAGCAACTGAGAGACGTTCCGCTATGGTCTCCTGAAAGAAGTCCCGAAGCCGTGCTCCCAAACAATTCCTTAAAGAGGATTGATCCAAAGAATTGATATAGTGTTTAATCTGTGCATATGCGAACCAATTTCCCCAACCATACCCCAGTTTATCCTGCAAGGCTTCAAACGAAAGTACTGCTCCACTATCTTGTAGTAAGTGTTCTAATTTCGAAATGCCTCAGCTCTCCAAAGTCAGAAAAAGCGGATTGTCAATTCCAGCCTCAAAGGCAACATTACCAGTGATAAGTAATTGATCAGTGACGTACGGGTTCCCCCCCCCCCCCCCCCCCCCAGTAATCGTATCAACCATTGCCACGTCTCACGCATGGATCTAAGCAACAGGCTCCCCTTAAAGCTGGAAGGAATCTGACCCCATGGAAGGTGTAAAAGTGCAAAAAAATCATGAGGTGCGAAGAACTCCTTCTCAAGACTTATAGGCGTATAATGCTGCTCTGCAGAAAACCAATCTCCCAAATGACGGAGAAGGCACGCCTGATTATATAAGAACAAATCAGGAAGACCCCCCCCCCCCTCCTGTTTCCAACTACCAAGCAACATTTCTTGGTGAAATTTAGGCTTCTTACAGGCCCAGCAAAAAGGGCTAAACAATCTATTCACTGTCTTTAAATCTTTCTTCAGAAGCCGAAGAGGCAAGGTCTACAACACATAGAGCCATCTGGGGAATAAGACCATTTTTACCAAATTGACCCTACCCAACAACGGCAGAGGGAGGGAGGCTCATCCAGTGGTCTAACTGCATTTTTGTTTCGTCTATTAGGGTCCTGACATTTAAACGGTACAAATCTGACGTATTCATTGTAAGCCTTATACCCAAATATTTAAAGGACTTGTTTGCCCACCTCAAAGAAAAAGCCATACCCCAGTTATCAATAGGGACCGCCGAAGAAGCCAAAGCCTCTGATTTACCTTGATTTATACGAAATCCTGCATAATCCCCATATTCATGGAAAATTTCTAAAAGTGCCTCTAAAGATTCTCTCGGATTCAAGAGATGTACGAAAAGATCATCCGCAAACGCCGCTATCTTAAAGGTCTGGGGGCCTATCTGAATCCCTTTGATCAATGGATTCCTCATGATGTCTCTAATAAGAGGATCCAATGTTAATACGAAGAGAAGAGGCGAAAGGGACATCCCTGTCGTATGCCCCTCCCAATATTAAAACTTGTCGATTCTATGCCATTGACCAGGATTGTTGCACTGGGATTAGCATACAGGGCATGAATTGCCACCACAAAGTGCCCCGAAAACCCATAATTCTTCAGGGAAGCAAAAAGATAGTCCCAACTTACCCTATCGAAAGCTTTTTCAGCATCAAAGCTTACTAATAATGATTGTAAGCCCCCATGGCTGCTATGTTCCAGCGTAGCCAAGATTTTCCTAAGGCTCTTTGCCACCGATCTTTCCCCCACAAAGCCAATTTGACTTTCATGAATTAAGCGTGGCAGCAAATCCGCCAATCTGTTAGCCAAGATCTTAGCTAACAGTTTTGCGTCACAGTTTAATAGAGAGATAGGGTGATAAGATGTGGGTTCCAAGGGGTCCTTTCCAGGCTTAAGTAATACAACAATTTGCGCCCTGTTTAATGCTGGCGGAAGCACCTCATCCTCTATAAGCTGGTTAAGAAATTTAGTGAGGTCAGGTACGATTTTGGCCCCTAATGATTTATAGAATTCAGCTCGAAGACCATCTGGTCCCGGGGACTTCAATAGTGGGCTGTGGCCTATTACCATAGTGGCCTCGTCTTCTGTGATCGACTTATTAAGGCGATCAAGTTCCCTTTGCGTAAGTTTAGGTAAGTCAATATTGTCCAAGTACATCTGGCTTGGGAGGCCTGACTCCAGCAGCGAGGCATATAGCTCCCTGTAAAAAGCCTGAAAGATATCACAGATTGCATTATCCGAATTAGCATGTCCCCCCCCCCCCTGCCTGTTTAAGAGTAAAAATATTCCTATTCTCCCCCCCCCCCCCCCCCCACGGCCTAATCAGCTTCGCCATTAGCTTACCCATTTTATTCCCGTGTTTATATAATATATACCAATAATATGTTTGAGATTTAATCGCTCTCCGATGCAGAAGCTCATTCAGAGCTGTTTGCAAGCCTATTATTTGCTATTTATGACGTGTTTCATGAGTCCTGCCAAATCGCTGTCGCGCTTGACAAAGCTGTGTGCTTAATCTAAGAATCTCCCTATCCCCTGAGACCCACACAAAATGAGAATGGCTTATAATTTCCCCTCTGAGTACCGCCTTCGCTGTTTCCCAGAATAGAACAGGGTTGTCCCGATGGTCCTGGTTGTGCAGCGTATATGCCTCCCAGCATGCAATCAGCCGTTCCTTAAGCCTGTGGTCATTATAAAGCTCAAGAGGGAACATCCATCTTTTACCACGACCTGTTAACACCCGTGGCATCCACTCTAACGCTACCCATGCATGGTCAAAAATAGCGTATGGTCCTATCTCTGCTGTCATATAACAAAGAGAGGGAACTAAGTACAAAAACAAACCAAGCAAAAAAACAGCACAAAGGGCCTTTAAAAACAAAAGGGAACACAGTTTTTTCATATAAAAAATTTTAATGGTTAACTTTGCTTGAAGAAAGACCCGACATGGGCCGTGTTTCGGTGCCGCCGCACCTGCGTCAGGGGTCTCCAAATGAAGTATAATACAGAGCTTACACACAACAACAGCATAGGTCGTAGTAAAAATCTGCTGTTATAACCTTCCCAAACATCTGTCTAGACACTAGCAGGTAATCAATGCGTGACTGGGTCGAGTGTGCCCTCGATAAATGAGTAGAGTCTCTGTCAGAAGGATACAGCAAACGCCACACATCCACCACATCGAGCAATTGACTTAACTGCAATAATCCTCTATTAAGGTGGTAGAAAGGAGCACTCCCCGGGGCTGACCTGTCCATTGTTGGGTCCCAGACTTCGTTAAAGTCCCCCCCCCCCCCCCCCCCCCCCCACTATATCTGCAGGGGACTGCTGTAGCAAAAGATTAATCAGTGACTGGTAGAATCCCCGATCATAAGTATTTGGAGCGTACAAATTACAGATAAGCAGTTTCTGTCTTTCAACCAATGCCTCCAAAATAACATACCGTCCTACTGGGTCCACAGCAAGTGTATTTATTTTTGAGACAATCCCTTTTCTAAATAGGATCGCAACTCCTCCCTTCTTCCCCTGCACATGTGCCGCTATACAATCCCCCACCCACCATGTGCTGAGCTTGGCATGCTCTACTTGGCTTAGATGTGTGTCTTGTAAAAGCGCTATATCTGCCTTTTGCCCGTTTAATTGTTGTAAGATCTTAGAGCGTTTTATGGGCGAACTAATTCCACCAACATTCCATGTTACAATTTTTACCATTCCACTGGGTTTGACTGGTCTGCTCTCCCATAGCTCCCCTTAGTTGAAACCAGAGAGGACACCCCAGCCTCTGTCCCCCTTGGTCACCAGTACTATTCCTCAAAACATAGATCCAGAAATCTTGGAACTGGTCATAAGCCCAACCACCCCCCTACCCCTGTAAATCACCAAAGTAACCCCACATGTCCCTCTAAATTCCCCAACCTACTCCCCCTTCCTATCCCATCCCAACCCCCTGAACCAGGTTCCTTTTGCTGGAACCGTCACATCTAACACCCCTCCCTCCTCCCCTCCTCCATCAAAAGACAACCTTTCCAAGTCATACTTATTAACAGTGACTCCTAACGTCCTCAGGATCATGAAACATAGATAAAGTTTCCACTTTCCTACGTCAGCTCTCCCTTCTGCAAAAGGTTCAAATTCGGTAATCCACAGGTCATTATTATCCATATGACAGTGGTCTGCAGGTCCAGCATTTCACTCATTAGGCTCAGGCTTCCAGTCCAGATGTTATACTTATTGTAGTCTTAGAAAAATCCATAAATCATTATATTGTCAAGTCCTTATCGCCTTTTGATAGCTCCAACAAACTGCAATCCCAACCATTTTCAACGGTCTGCAGAATTTGCTCGCTCCAATTGCAGTAGGAATTCTTGTGCTGTCTCTGCTGATTCATAAAGCTTTGTAGTGCCATTGTAAGTGATTCGCAATTTTGCCGGGTATTGCAGAGCGAATCTAATTTTCTTATGAAATAGCTTAGAACACACTTCTGAAAAAGTGCGGCATTTGGCTGCCACCCCTGCTGAATAATCCTGGAAACATCGAACCTGCGATCCTTCATATTGCAGAGATTTCCCAGATCTAAGCTGGTGCAGCACTTCCTGTTTGTGAGCGTAGTTTAGAAATTGCATTATTACTACACGGGGCCTGGCTGTTCTTGCAGATTTCGCACCTAGCCGATGTGCTCGCTCTATATGCAAGGGCCCCAAGGCCTCTGAGAACTGTAGTTCTTGTGTGATCCAACGAGCCAAAAACACCTCCAGGCCCCGTTCTAGGATACTTTCAGGCAGCCCTACCATACGAAGATTGTTTTTGCGGGACCTGTTTTCGAGATCCTCGACTTTCTCCTCCAGGGCCAGCAGCTTCTTTTTGAAAAAGTCCTGTGGTTCTTCTACCACCTTCACTCTGTCCTCTACTTCACTCACCCGCATTTGAAAAGCCACACAATCCTGGGAGAGATCGGTAAGTTGGGCTTGCACTTTTTCAAGTTTCAAATCAATAGGAGAGAGTCTACGCTCCAGCAGGTCTTCCAGCACAGAGTACATTTCCACGGTAATCTCGGCAATCCATGCCGACAACACTGGCGAGCCTTGCAGGCTTGCAGGCGGCGCCATTTTGTCTTCACTGCCTTTACTGCAGAGTTTTTCTTTGTGCATGCTTCTCGCCACCATATCAGTGTCGCTTAAACAGAAATCGCTTCCCCTGCTATTTAGACACCCTCAGGTACCTCACGATTCTCAGCTGTATCTTGGAAGCCCAACGATTATGAGCAGGAGGGGAATCAGGAGCCGGAGAGGTCTGTGCTAGCAGCCTCTCGCGGTCATGGCGTCACGTGAGCTACAGAAATTTTCTTAATTCTCAGGTCTTTGTTTTGGATCATTTCATACATCTCTATATATAAAACGCACCTCCAATGTTCTAATGAAGCCTCAAGTCTCCCAACGTTCTAAATTTGTAGTTGTGTAGATCGCTTTATCTACATGAGTGTCTGCCCCGCCCTCGCATCACAATGACGTCGACGATGACGTCGAGGGCGAAGCACTGACACTCAGCAAATCACATCGCTCAACGAAAAGTGACGTCAAACCTGAGGAGGGCAGAAGGCAGTGATTGGGGTGTGCTCTGCCTGCCTGGCAATGCCAGAGATCCCGGCGGGGAGCTGTCAGAGCCTCGGTCGCTTTCACTTCCTGGATGCTGCTGTTGCTGCCCCGCCGCTCACTCCGATAATTCCGGGAAACAAAAAAAGGCAGCGACATAGGAAGATGGCGACATGCAGAAATCCGCCCGATTAAGAAAGGCTTTACTGGAAGCATGGGACAGTTCGGGACAAGGAATCCACAGCTGGTCATACACCGACCCAAGGGGGGGGGGGGGCTGTCATGAGACGATCCTTGCCGAGAAGACCTACTCCCTTTTCCACCTTCAGAGACTCTAAAACTTGGGCTACGTAAGTTCCAATAGCATATTAACAAACAAATTTATACATATAGATAAATATACAGAATCAGACGGAGGGTGGGAGGGAGGGAGCGAGCCAGCCAGCCAGCCAGCCTGCCTGAACGTGGGAGGGAGGGAGCCAGCCAGCCTGAACATGGGAGTGGGAGGGAGGGACCCTGAACGTGGGAGGGAGGGCCACAACTCTGAAAGGCGGAGGGAGGGGGGACCACGACCCTGAAGCTGGGAGGGGAGGAAAAAGGGGAGGGGAGGGGAAGGAGGGGGAGGGAAGACAGGGGGAGAGGGAAGGAGGATGGGAGACAGAGGGGGGCCTCTGCCGCACACTCTCATTCTTTCTCACACACACTCTCTCAGTCTTACACACACACCCTCACTCTATGTCTCACACACACACACACTCGCACATTCACTCTGTCTCTCTCTCTCTCACACACACTCTCTCAAACATACACACTCCGAGGAAAACCTTGCTTGCGCCCATTTCATTTGTGTTTATTTAAGAGTTGTTTTATCCACCCCTCTCTAGACCTCCGTGGAACCCCTTTCCACGGTGAGGTGAACAGGGGACCAAAGGAGTTCCTTTGGGCACGGAGGTGTAAAGGGGGTGACAGAATGCGCAGTTCAAATCTAATTCCCATGACCTCGACTTTCTGTCTTCTAGGATCTATGTGGATCTTTGGCCATTTATTTTCCCACATAATGTCTACATGAGTGAAAGATAATTTACCTATGTGTGTAGTATTTATGTTAGACAGTTTAAAGAGAATGAAGAGATTGAAACTGAGACTGGAGAAGTTTAGTGATAAAGATAGTCTTTATTCTCACCAAATGAAACTGCCAGCTGTTGTACACATCAGTCAAATTCTGGGTTCAACGGACCGTAGCTTCGCCTCCTGGGAGCGTTGGGGAAAGAATCTGATTTTAACTCAGATTCACAGTCCATATATAGTATTTGCAGTCCATACAACTCAATGGAGAAAGACTTTTTTTTTCTATTTTTTTTCATCTATGAATCATACTTAACCGCAGGTCAGGTGCCCACCTGCCCCTCCTTTCTGATATTACTTAATAATGTCAATTTCCGGACTTGTAAACATCTTTCCTAATATAGAGAGATCAGTTTCTTTGTATCTTGTGACTCTGGGAGCCATTTTAACTACAACAGACTCCATGTTCTGAACCAAACTTTTTAGGATTTTAGCCATTAATTCCTTGATCTTGGCTTTTGCACTGCTTTTGAATGTCACACTAAATTCTAATAAGGCTTATCAAGCAGCCCTGCTTCTGCAGGTGCTCAGCAACAAGGCCATCATCAGATTTTTAGGCCTAGTCAGTGCTTTTCAGCAGTTTAAGCTATGTAACTCGGCCCACCACTATTCCAGTGGATGGGTCTCAAGCTGGGACACATATTAACATTTGTTACGGAAACGGGCCTTTTTTACTAGTTAGGTTTAAAAAGAATTTTATAGGACATGTTTGAACTTTTAATGTACAATTTCTGCATGCATGAATTTATAGGTTAATGCATGTTAAATCGATTCTCTGAGGACAAGCAGTTGGGGACATCATCTGATGGAGCCTGGTACGGACTCTGACTAGCAAGATCAAGAACTTTCTAGTAGCATCCTGCCGCTCATGGGCTGGTGCCTTCCCACCCGACACTCAAGCACAGGTCCTTCGGTCTTCATTTCTCCATGGAGTAAGGACATGTTATTGTGTTCTCCTCACAGTGTGTTTTGTACTTTCTATAGTGCCTTCCCATGTGGACTTTTTTTCAGTCTATTTGGATAATTTTTTCTTTATTTCTCCTGTTTCAGTTTCCTTTAAATTTCTTTAGGCCTCCTTTTATCAAGCTGTTCTAGTGGCTTCCAGTGCGGTAATGCTGACATAACCCATTCACTTTGAAAGGGTTGTGTCAGCGTTGCCATGCGGCAACAGCTAGCGTTGTTTGATAAAAGACCTCCTTAATTTTTTGGCCCTTAATGGTTCCTTTATTTTTTGTGTATTGCTAGGCCCACTTAGGCCAGAACTCAGATCTCAATTTGAACGCTGCCCCTTTTTCTGGTTCAAAATTGAGGAGTTTAATTTGGCTGCGATTCTTTTCTCAGTGTCAAAGAAGACCCCCAGTGGTTTCAAAAGGTATGCCCAGTGTAACTGAGTGATTTCCATGATGGACCCACACAACTTGTGCATCGGGTGCTTTGGACCTGACTATGAGCCTAACTCTTGTTCTGTTTGCAAATGCAGTTGAGGACACAGAGGATGTGGCAGGTTCAATAGGAGAAGCTTTTTGGCTCCTCAAAGGCTTATACATCAGCACTGGCACCGGAAACATCAACCTCAATGGCTGTCAAGACTTCAGCATCCACTGAGAGTGCACCGGCATCAAGGAGATCTCCACCTCTCTCAACATCGGGCACTGACAGTAGGCCCTGGGACCAGTCAGCATTGGACACAACACTGAGGGCATGTATGGGTTCGATGTTGTCCTCGTCAGCACCAAAGGACCACAATACTGTGCATCAGGGTAAAACTAAGAAGCACAAGCATTGGTCCTTCTCGACATACAGTGCGGGAGTGCTGGGGCATTGGCATCACTGGTACACAAGAAGCGCCGGCACTGGGAAAAGCACTCCCTCTTCTTGGAAGAGGTGCCAGTGCATAGGTCTCCCAGCAGCCAGGTCCCCGCTACCAGTCAGACACTGATACCTTCTCAGGATGCCTCTCTTCTGGCTCCCCCACCAATGCTGATGCCTACCTTCAATGAGCAGTTCAGAGCTATACTCAAGGAAGAAGTGGTGTAGTTCCTTCAGTCAGGAATCAAGGGTGCTTGTGCTGACTGTGGATCAGCCCCAGATTCTTTATGAGGCTCCTTCAGTGCTGATGCAGAAATCCTTGATGCTGGCACTTCGAAGGATGTTGACCTTGAAGCATACATTACCATTCTCGATTTCAAGGGAGGAAGCTTCTACAGAGTCAGAGAATAGGGCTGTACCTTGGCACTGTTTGGGGTATGGACATGGATCCATTGCATCAAGGCAGACAGAGACTAATTCAGTACAACCTGAGTATGGTGAAGAGTTATGTTATATGCTGCTTATATTCCACAAATACCATGTATGGTTCACTGCAGATCACAATAAAGAGAACCCATATAGATCCTATTGCCAATCAACCTGCACTAATTTAATTAGCAATCATCTCAGCTTGATTCTGTAAATAAAAATGTCTTAAGAGCTTTCCTAAAAACATAATAATTAAGTAAGCTGTAATGATAACACATTCCAAATAGAAACAACTTGATAATAAAGAGAGGAATGAAATACCTTACATTTAATTACATGTTTAACAGAAGGAAAAGCTAAATAACATCAGATTCCTGATTCTAACTCCAGTTTTCATATGTAATCCAATCCATCAGGTAAAGAGCAGCCTCACCATATATAATCTTAAATATCAATGTGCAAAGCTTAAATTTAGATCTGGCTTATATGGGGAGCCAATGGAGTCTCTGTAGCAGTAATGAAGTTGATTCATATCTACTTAAAGAAAACATCAGCTGGGCGGCTATGTTCTGGACTAACTGTAATCTTTTGATCAAAGTTTTGGTGCAGCAAATGTACACAATATTGCAGTAGTCCAGCTTAGATAGTCCAGCAATCTAAAGCACTTGGTCCAAAATATGTGCCAATTATTCACAATTTCCTTAGCATCAAAAAGGAATTCTGGACTAGTGATGTCTCATGCTTAGAAAATGTCAATGAACTGTCTACCTCAACTCCTAAGATTTTAGAAGCCATAAAAATGTGGTCTTATCACTATTTAGTTTCAGCCGATTAATTTGAATCCAGTGTTCTATCAAATCTACACACAAGGATATTATAACCAATGTAGTTGCCCAATCATCCACTAATGGTAATATCATAGTAATGCCATCTGCATAGATATAAAAACTAAGGGACATTGAATCTTTCTAATAGAAATCCCAGGGGGCAAAGAAAGAGATTAAATAGCAATGGAGATACAGGAGACCCCTGTGGAACCCCATATTGGGAGCTCCAGCTTGTAGAACATCATCCTTCTTGTTGTCAAAAATCCTTTAAACCAGAGCAACACTCTGTCACAAACTCCAATTTCACTAAATCTGAGTAAAAGCAGATCATGATCAACCAAGTCAAGTGCACAGGACAAATTGAACTGGGTCTTTGTCCCTGACTTAAGAATGCTTTGTTGTGAGCAACAATGGAAGCTATTAGTTCTATGATTTTTCCTAAACCCAGATTGTGACAAATGTAAAATGTTTTTGTCAATTAGATAATTGTTCAAGAGTTGTGAAACAAAGCCTTCAATGACTTTTGTAAATAAAGGAACTGAAGCCACAGGATGGTAGTCACTAGGAGATGACATATCACCATTAGGCTTTTTTTTTTAGGAATAGGGGTCAAACAATGTCACCAAATCTGAACAAAAACTGACCATCAGATAGACAGTTATTAAACCACTCTGTTAGAACCAACAAACGTTTATCTGGTATATCACTCATGAAATGTGCTGGGCAGCGATCTAAACTACAATTTGCTTTAGCATATTTATTCAGAAGCAATCTCATTTCTGTGGTGGTCAGAAATGGGAAACAGCTCCATAAACAATCTGCATGAATGTCTCTAGTATAATAGGTCAGCTCATCAGTTTTGCGTGGACTGACCACTTTCTCCTAAAAAAAAGAGGCCAAAACATCAGCTGAAGGGGAGGTGAACCCTGTTGAAGACCCAAATTATCTACTTTTATCAGATTATCAACCAACTGAAAATGTTTGTGTGTATTTAAAACTTTCGCACCAATCAAATTAGTAGAAGATTTTCTTCTTTTTGGTTATAAGCTGCTTATATAATGAAATTTTAGAACGCCAAGAGGCATATTTTCAAAGCACTTTGGGAGGCTAAGTTCCATAGGTTTCTATGGAACTTTGGGAGGCTAAGTGCTTTGAAAATGAGCCTGCAAGCTAGCTTGTGTTCCAAAAGACCAGATTTCCTCCAGACTTGCTAATACTTCCTACATTCTTGCTTCAAAGTGAGTAATTCTGAATCGAACCACTTCTCAGATTTTGATATTTTTTTCAATTTGATCTTATATGGTGCTATCTGATCTAAAATTGTTGTAATATGACTTGTCCAATCTTGGAACAAGTCTGTTAAAAAATAAACCTCACTTAAATGTTGGACCTTTTTCCAACGTATGGTAGCATCCACTTTTCTTCTTATTTGCCTGACAGATTTGGGAGTCGTACACTTAGAGTTGGAGTCTCGCCAATTAACTGTGAAATGTAATAACAAATGATCAGTCCATGGTACCATAGTCGAATTAAGACATAGAGAAAAATCATGAAGATTAATATTAGCCATGGCAAGTATATCTAAAATATGGCCTTTCTCATGTGTACAATGAATAACAGGCCTTATAAAACTTAAAGTATCTAAAACATGTAAAAATTCCATAGTATGGAAATCCAGACTATCATCAAGATGTAAATTGATATCACCCACTAACAAAGTTGGCTGATATTGAGCAATATATTTAGCTACAAACTCTTGTAAATCATCCTTAAAAGCCAACCATTTTCCTGGGGGAAGTAAACAACTACACAGCATAGAGTACTCATAAAATGCTGGATCTTGAATGCAGCAACTAATAGTTTCCAAGTTAAAACTGTTGATCAAGTAAGCTCATAGAAAGAAATGACCTATGTAAGATAACTAGGCCACCTCCTTTATGCCCTCAGAACATGTAATCATTTATAACCATTAGGACACATAAGATTCAAACAAGGATCATAATAGAAAACCAGGTTTCAGTTTAAAAAAAAAACGGACCTGGCATCAACTCTTCATTCGTATCTTTATCAGCTCCACTTTACTAACCGCTGACCTAGCATTAACATACAAACATCGAACAGGAGTAAACGAATACTCTGGAGATTCTGAAGGTGGCAATATAGATTTTTAATATTTCTACCATTGCTACTGTGTGAAGTATAAAATTTCTTGGCATTCTAAAAGATCTGTGCCTAATAAGTGTAGGAATTTGCTACTGCATAACAGAAGCACAATCAATTAAGTTATTAAAATTAACAGAATTACTAAATGGGTATTGATAATGTTGTCTCATTGATATATAAACTGGAATACTGTGTTGGGCAGCCATTATGAGCTGGAAGCATAGAAACACACTGAACCCCCATAATAAAAGACCCCAAAGCCAAAACCCAAGCCAAGACATCTTGATAAACTAAAATTAGTCTACAGACTAAGTCTGAAAAAGATAGTAATTCCACCAAATGGATCAACAACCATCGTGACTGCTCATGGGATTCAGAGGAGGACCCACATCATTTCTCGGAAGAGGAGGAGTCATGGAATACCTTCTGATTCCTCCCTACCTCATGAGAGATGCAAATTTCCATCTGAGGTTCTCTCTTTTGCTGATTTTTATAAGGGAGATGGCTTCTGCTATCCCATTTAAGTTAGAAACATTGGAAGAGCCCAGGTCGGAGATGTTGACTGTCCTGGACTACGAGTGTCCTCTTAAGGAAAGAGTCACTGTACCATTGCACCCTATCCTTAAAGATGCATTGATGAAGAACTGGGAATCTCCCTTCTTAGTGCAGGTTGCACCTAAGAAGGTGGATATGCAGGACCTATCCAAAAGACTGCAATATTCAAGAGGGCTCAACTGCCACACCACACTGTGGTGGTTGAATCCTCCCTCAAATGAGCTAGGAGCGCCAGAACTCATCCCTCAGCATCCCCAGGAGGCCAGGACACTAGACTTATTTGGGAGGAAAGCTTTTTAGGCCTTGATGCTTGTTGCCTTTATCTAGTCCCACTAGCTCTACATGAGCCTTTACTTGCAGTATTTGGTCCATAGTACACTAAGTCTTGTGGATACTCTCCCACAGGAACAGGCCGCAGAGCTTCGCCAGTTGATTAGTAAGCAGCTGGAGGGTAAGAAATATCTGGTCATGGGCACATATGACTCTTGATATAGTGTCCAGACTCTCAGTTATAGGTGTAGGGATGTGCAGACTCTCATGGCTCCAGAAGAACATAGCTGCATTCAAAGCAGCCATCCGAGACGGCCTACTGGTAGCGGGAAGTCTGAATTTTTTTCCTTCAGAGGTGGCCCTTTTGTAATCTCTGACTGGTGGGTTCTTTAAATAGTCTGTTTCAGTTATGCCTTGCATTGGCGTCAAAGACCCCAAACTGCCCACTTAACACATTGTCACTCAGCTGTCAGCACAAGCAGGTACTTGTAGAGGATATTTCTGCCCTTCTACAGGCCAATGTGGTCAGATCCATGCCACCAGGGGAAGAAGGGAAGGGATCCTATTCCAGGTGCTTCCTTGTGCCCAGGAAAATGGGGGGGGGGGGGGGGGGGGGGAATTTCATGCCATTCTAGATCTATGGGCCTTCAACAAATTCCTGGTCACAGAAAAGTTCAGGATGATTTCCCTCGGCACCTTTCTCCCCAAGATACAGGAAAATTATTGGCTATGCGATGCCTATGCCCACATTTCAATACTTTCCAGTCACAAGAAGTAAATAGAAAAACACCATTATTTTATTTATTTGTTACATTTGCATCCCACATTTTCCCACCTATTTGTAGGCTCAGTGTGGCTTACATAATACCAGAGAGGTGTTTGCAGACTCCGGTGAGAACAAATACAAAGTAATGTTATGGTAAGATAAAGTTCATGTGGCACGGCCACATTTGGGAAACGTACATCGCAAGAGTTGAGTATTGGCCATTACGTACTTTATTGTGTTGCAGGGATCAGGCATTTACGTTGGATCGGTGGGGTATGCCTTTTTGTACAAGATAGTTTTTAGTGATTTCCAGAAGTTTAGGTGGTCGTATGTCGTTTTCAAGGCTTTTGGTAGTGCGTTCCATAATTGTATGCTTATGCAGGAAAAGCTGGATGCGTAAGTTGATTTGTATTTAAGCCCTTTGCAGCTTGGGTAGTGCAGATTTAGATATGGTCGTGTTGATTCTGATGTGTTTCTAGTTGGTAAGTTGATCAAGTCTGTCATGTATCCCGGGGCTTCACCGTAGATAATTTTGTGGGCTAGGGTACAGATTTTGAAGGCAATGCATTCTTTGATTGGGAGCCAGTGTAGTTTTTCCCTGAGGGATTTTGCACTTTCAAATCAAGTTTTTCCGAATATAAGCCTAGCTGCCGTGTTTTCAGTGGTCTGGAGTTTCTTTAATGTTTGTTTATTTATTTAGATTTTGCTCACACCTTTTTCACTAGTAGCTCAAGGTGAGTTACATTCAGGTACTCTGGATATTTCTCCATCCCAGGAGGGCTCACAATCTAAGTTTGTACCTGAGGCAATGGAAGGTTAAGTGACTTGCCCAAGATCACAAGGAGCAATAGTGGGATTTGAACCGGCCACCTCTGGATTGCAAGACCAATGCTCTAAAACCACTAGGCCACTCCTCCACTTTGCATCCTGCATAAATTCCATTGCAGTAGTCTACGTGGCTTAGCACCACTGATTGTATCAGGTTGCGGAATGTATCTCTCGGGAAGAATTGTTTCATGTGTTTGAGTTTCCACATTGAGTGGAACATTTTCTTTGTTGTGGATGCCGCTTGGCTCTCTAGTGTTAAGTTGCGGTCTATTGTAACTCTGATAATTTTCAGGCTGTCTGATATAGGAAGGGTGTAGTCTGGGGTGTTGATGTTTGCGGGGTTGTCAATGCTGTGTTGAGATGAGAGGATCAGACAGTGAGTTTTTTCTTTGTTGAGTTTTAGTTGAAATGCATTTGCCCATGTCCATGATGTTCAGGCTGAGCTTGATTTCGTTGGTGATTTCTGTCAGATTGGTATTGTACGGAATGTGTATTATGACATCATCTGCATATATGGAAGGGTTAAGACCTTGGTTGGATAAGGACTTGGCTAGTGGGGTCATCATTAGGTTGAAAAGTATCAGTGATAGCGGTGATCCTTGCGGTACTCCACAGTCTGCTTTCCAGGGTGGTGATATGCTTGAGTTTGATTTTACTTGGTATGTTCTTGTGGTTAGGAAGCCCTTAATCCAGCTGAGTATGTTTCCACCAATCCCAAATTTATCTAGTAATCTCATTAATATGTTGTGGTTTACCATGTCAAATGCACTGGACATATCGAATTGGAGGAGAAGGATGTTTTTGCCTGTTGCTATTTCCTCTTTGAATTTGGCTAGGAGAGTGATTAGTACTGTTTCAGTACTGTGGAGAGGGCAAAACACTGACTGTGATTCGTGTAGTATTGATTGTTTGTTTATGTAATTTGTAAGTTGTTTGGTTACCATGCTTTCCATCAGTTTGACTGCCAGCGGGATCGATGCTACTGGATGGTAGTTAGTGATTTCATTTGTTTTTTTCTTGGTATCTTTTGGTATCAGCATGAGTAGAATATTGCCATTTTCCTTAGGGAAGAGACCTTGCTGGGGCATGTAATTTAGGTGGGATGTGAGGTCTCCTATGAAGCGGTTAGGGGCGGATTTCATTAGGCAGCTAGGACAGATATCTAGTTTACAGTGTGAGTTGGAGAACCTGCTGATCGCCTGGGTGACTGTTTCGATGGTGAGGGGGGCGAAGTTTAAACAAGTCCAATCAGCCAGGTATTCTCCAGTGGTTGGGTCCAGCTCATTAAGGAAGTTTTCGATGTCAGTGGTGTTCTGAGGTAGCGTGTTGCGTAGGTTTATGATTTTTTCGTTGAAATACTTTGCAAGTTCATCTGCAGAAGGGATGTCTGTATCACATGCTGCCATTTGGCCTCACGTCAGCTCCCAGGATATTCACCAAATGTCTTGCGTTAATAGGGTGTATCTAAGCAGGCTGGGACTGTACGTATTTCCCTACCTGGACAATTGGCTGGTCAAGAGCACATCACCGGAGGAGGCTTTAGCATCAATATGCCTAACTATTTAGGTGTTGGAGTTACTAGGGTTTGTCATAAACTACTCTCTCACTTTCCCCAATCCAGCGATTGGAATACATAGGATCCCTGCCAGATGTATTGCAGCCTCGAACTTGTCTTCCACAAGTGAGAACAACCTTATCAGCACTTGTCTTGCAAGTCCAAAGCAGCAAGCAGTTTACAGCTTGGCAGATTTCTCCAGAGTTGACTCATGCCCTTCTCTTGTGGACAATTTGGACAAATTTGACTGTGGGACTACCATTCTAAATTTCACCTCCTCAGAAGGTGCTAACAATGGATAATGCATCTAGCCTAGTATAAGGAGCTCATGTAGATGGACTTCACACCTAGAGAACTTGGTCTGCTCAGGAAACAGTTCTCCATATCAATCTTCTCAAGCTCAGAGCCATTTGGAACACTCAAAAGGCTTTCAGAGATCAACTGAAAAAACAAATTATTCCCATCCAAATGGACAACCAGGTTGCAATGTTTTATGTAAATAAGCATGAGGGTATGGGATCCTACCCCTTGTGTCAGGAAGCAGTGGGGATGTGGCAGTGGACCCTCCTTCATGGGATGGACCTCCAACCCACAAATCTCCCAGGAAAGCACAACTGCCTGGTGGACAGACTTGAGTACATAAGTACATAAGTAATGCCACACTGGGAAAAGACCAAGGGTCCATCAAGCCCAGCATCACGACAGCAGCCAATCCAGGCCAAGGGCACCTGGTGAGCTTCCCAAACGTACAAACTTTCTATACATGTTATTCCTGGAATTGTGGATTTTTCCCAAGTCCATTTAATAGTGGTTTATGGACTTGTTCTTTAGGAAACCGTCTAACCCCTTTTTAAACTCTGCTAAGCTAACTGCCTTCACCACATTCTCTGGCAACGAATTCTAGAGTTTAATTATGCTTTGGGTGAAGAAAACTTTTCTCTGATTTGTTTTAAATGTACTACACTGTAGTTTCATCGCATGCCCCCTAGTCCTAGTATTTTTGGAAAGCGTGAACAGACACTTCGCATCCACCTGTTCCACTCCACTCATTATTTTATATACCTCTATCATGTCTCCCCTCAGCCGTCTCTTCTCCAAGCTGAAAAGCCCTAGCCTCCTTAGTCTTTCTTCATAGGGAAGTTGTCCCATCCCTGCTATCATTTTAGTCGCCCTTCGCTGTACCTTTTCCAATTTTACTATATCTTTCTTGAGATGCGGCGACCAGAATTGAACACAATACTCAAGGTGCGGTCGGACCATGGAGCGATACAATGGCATTATAACATCCTCACACCTGTTTTCCATACCTTTCCTAATAATACCCAACATTCTATTCACTTTCCTAGCCGCAGCAGCACACTGAGCAGAAGGTTTCAGTGTATTATCGACGACGACGACACCCAGATCCCTTTCTTGGTCCGTAACTCCTAACGTGGAATCTTGCATGACGTAGCTATAATTCGGGTTCTTTTTTCCCACATGCATCACCTTGCACTTGCTCACATTAAACGTCATCTGCCATTTAGCCTCCCAGTCTCGTAAGGTCCTTCTGTAAGTTTTCACAATCCTGTCGCGAGTTAACGACTTTGAATAACTTTGTGTCATCAGCAAATTTAATTACCTCGCTAGTTACTCCCATCTCTAAATCATTTATAAATATATTAAAAAGCAGCGGTCCTAGCACAGACCCCTGAGGAACCCCATTAACTACCCTTCTCCATTGTGAATACTGCCCATTTAACCCCACTCTCTGTTTCCTATCCTTCAACCAGTTTTTAATCCACAATAGGACATTTCCTCCTATCCCATGGCCCTCCAATTTCCTCTAGCCTTTCATGAGGTACCTTGTCAAATACCTTTTGAAAATCCAGATACACGATGTCAACCGGCTCCCCATTGTCCACATGTTTGTTTACTCCTTCAAAGAATTGAAGTAAATTGGTCAGGCAGGATTTCCCCACACAAAAGCCATGCTGACTTGGTCTCAGTAATCCATGTCCTTGGATGTGCTCTGTAATTTTGTTTTTGATAATAGCCTCTACCATTTTCCCAGGCACCGACGTCAGACTCACCGGTCTATAATTTCTTGGATCTCCCCTGGAACCTTTTATAAAAATCGGCGTTACATTGGCCACCCTCCAATCTTCCGGTACCACACTCGATTTTAAGGATAAATTGCATATCATTAACAGTAGCTCCGCTAGCTCATTTTTCAGTTCTGTAGGGTTCTGCAACCACATGAGTGGTCTCTCAATGTGGGCATAGCCCGCAAGATCTTCCAAGAGTGGGGCACGCCCAGGGCCGTGCCTAGGGTCTCTGGTGCCCCCCTGCAGACTATCAGTTGGCGCCCCCCTCCCCTCTTCTCCCCCACATCCAAAAAACATGAATAGAAAGATTTACAAGATGGGCTGCCCTGGGCTCTGGGAGATCACAGGTCCCATGCTGGGCCTAAACAAAGCCCCTGCTCTTTCCCCGACAATTAGCTCTGCCAAAAGAACATCTATCTACTTCTATTAACACCACCGTGTGCCTGCCTAGCAGCCTATTGTAAAGAACTTAAAAAAAAAGTGACTCCTTTCCCCTCCCCCAACACATAATTTTCCCAATACCCTTTTATTTGCATTTTTTCTAGCTTGGGAGTTCCCCTTAGAGTAATTTCTGAACAAAAACATCATATTCTTTTTCTTACAGTAAAACAGTTTTGCAAAAACTAGTCTGCTATATAGCATCATCATGGCATTTGAATTATTTAGTACTAGTAAAAAAGGCCCGTTTCTGTCAAGCAAGCGTTAATCTAATTAAAATATAAGCAACACAAGTTACCTCATTCGGCTAAGAGGGCGGACTGTTCTACCTCCATCCTGCCCAGTAGAAGCCATCTATCATCAGTGCCCAGTTCATAAGCATATGGATCTAGTTCACTCCTGAATCATAAGACTCAGGCTTCCCAATCAACATCCTCATTTGATTTAGCCGGCAACAAAGCTGTAGTAGTGCCTAAACATGTTACAGCAGACGGGCGGGGAGGAAATCCTGTGACATTCACAAAGTTGAAAGCAAGCACTTTGCGGGAAGGTCTGAGCATCGCACCTCTCGATCTGCATTCATATCCCATCGCAGAGCCCCACGATCCCCTGTCCAAGTTCAAATAAAGCAGCCAGCCAGCCAGCATCATAGATCCCAAACCTATAGCAAGCAAAGGTAACAAAATACAATCAAAAGTTTCAAAAACTACTCCAAAGACAAGCGACACCCCTACTCGTGAAGAAATCTGCTGCATTCCTGGAATCAGCCCCTCTGCCTTTCTTCTTAGGTGCATTCCTACCCCCATAAACAGCAAGCTTCAGTGAGTGCAGCCTATACAGAGCAGCAAACATACTGTTTCACCGGGGTATGACAAGGGCTCCAGCTCCACTTTCTCTGTCTTGATGAGCGGTAAGATGGGTTTGAGGTCCACAGCTGCCTTCATGCTGGCTGCTGCTCTGAGGCGAGAAGCTGGGAAGGGGGCTTAGCTCACTGAGAGCAGTGGGGGGCAGGGCTAGCTGTAGATTCATTCAAAAGAAGCCTGTGACCAACCTCCCATGAAACGAAGGGAGAAGGTGAGAGGTGGGAGGTGGGGCAGCACCGCAGCGGCCCTTGAAGGCAGGTGCCCCCCTGCGGTGCTTACCCCACTTACCATGTTGACACGGCCCTGGGCACGCCGTTGGTGGATCTTTTTGCCATTTGTCTCAACAGCAAGGTCCTCCAGATCTGCTCCAGGCTTAGATTACATTACAGACTAGCATCAGATGCCTTTCTCCTACATTGGGGGGAAGGTCTTCTTTATGCTTATCCTCCAATACCTCTCATAGAGAAGACTTTGCTGAAACATAAGCAAGACCAGGGAACTATGATCCTAATCGCACTTTATTGTCAGATCTGTTTCTTTTTTCTTTTGGAGTTATCGTCCAAAGATCCATGGAGATTGAACTGTTTTCCCACCCTCATCATGCAGAATGAGGGGTCTTTTTTACATCCCAACCTCCTGTCACTGGCCTCACAGCTTGGATGTTGAGAACATAGAATTTGAAACCTTAGATTTGCCAGAGGATGTCTCCCATATCTTGCTGGCTTCCAGGAAAGACTCCACTAAGAAGAGGAGGTTTGCTGTCTGGTGTGAGGGCAAGGCCTTAAATCCCCTCACTTGTCCTACACAAAAACTGCTTGAATACCTCCTGTACTTCTCTGAGTCTGGTTTGAAAACCAACTCTGTAAGGGTTCATATCAGTGCAATTAGTGCTTATCATCTCCATGTGGGAGGTAAGCCCATCTCTGCATAGCCCCTAGTTGTTCACTTCATGCGAAGATTGTTATTGACAAACCTCCCTATCAAACCTCCAACTGTGTCATGGGATCTCAATGTTGTCCTCATCCAGTTGATGAGAGTTCCTTTTGAGATGCTTGATTCCTGACATCTGAAGGATTTGACCTGGAAAGTTGTGCTTCTGGTGGCGGTCATTTCAGCTCACAGGTTCAGTGAGCTTTATCCCTAATAACTGACCCACCTTACACTAAGTTTCTCCACAGTAGAGTAGTTCTCCACACACACCCTAAGTTCCTTCCTAAGGTAGTGTCAGAGTTCCATCTTAATCAGTCAATCATTCTATCAACATTTATCCCCAAACCTCATGTACATCCTGGTGAGAGTGTACTGCACACCTTGGATTGCAAGTGAGCCTTGGCCTTCTATCTGGAGCAGATGGGCTTTTATTTGTGTGGTGGCTGGCAAGGGGGTACTCCAGGACTGTCCTAGAACACAAAATTTACCACACCGTAACAGCCCTAACCCACCTATCAGAAGACAGTGCATATGTTACACTGGACTGTGGAACACCAATATGCCTACTATTGGGAAACTGGAACAAACTGCACTGTTACACATTCCTACACAGACACTACATGCTAGCAGAATCCTTCACCTCAGTCACACATGCAGAACATGGACAGACCCTCATCTAGATAAACATAAGATTAGCTATACTGGGTCAGACCAATGGTCCATCTAGCCCAGTATCCTGTTTCCAACAGTGGCCAACCCAGGTCACAAGTACCTGGCAGAAACCCAAATTGTGACAACATTCCATTCTACCAATCTAATACAGAATAGGGAGCCACAAAAAAAAAGCCAACAACAACAGAATTGAAATAGAGACCCCCCCCCCCCCCCCCCCACCACCACTGTCTGTCCAAGGAAGCCAGACTCTATAAACAGTGCAATACTGGTTAAAAAAAACAGACAGAAATGCATTTTCTCCTGTACATTTTACAAAGCAGGTATATCTCAGTCTGTACAAAGTATTAAATAAAAATTTCTACCTTTGTTGTCTGGGAATCTGGCTGGTCCCAGTCTTTTTTTCCATGTTCAATAAGTCAGCCTTACAAATTCTTTTCAAGGTTGGCCTTTCCATTTCTTCTCTCGCCTCTTGTCTTCTTCATTTTCATCTCTACATCTGTTTTTTTTATTTTTTTTTTTTGTTGCATTTGTACCCTGCGCTTTCCCACTCATGGCAGGCTCAATGCGGCTTATATGGGGCAATGGAGGGTTAAGTGACTTGCCCAGAGTCACAAAGAGCTGCCTGTGCCTGAAGTGGGAATCTAACTCAGTTCCTCAGTTCCCCAGGACCAGAGTCCACCACCCTAACCACTAGGCCACTCCTCCACTGATCTTGCATTTTACGCCCCCACTATCAAATAGCTGTGTATAGAGCTGCCATGTGATCCAGTTCCAGAAGGGAGATTTTTCAACCAGTCCTAGTGTGAACTCACATCCCAAATTCATATGGGATTTGCAGTCCCTGATTCTACCCATCAAAATCTGTACTTCAGTACATCCAAAATGACTTAAGAAAATGCACTCGGACCCCTCTACAGTTGTTTGAACAATTTATTTTCTCATTTGCTTTGGTCCCGCTGTCTCTTTTCTGTTTTTCTCTGTTTCTTCTGCCTTTACAGGGTCTTTTGCCCATCTGACATTTCTTCTGTCTCCAAGTGCACCATCCTTCTTTCCTCTGCACCACTATTTGTCCTGTCCAGCATCTCCCTTCTGTGTCCCTTGTTCCTATCCTACCCCCAAGTTCAGCATCTGCTATTTCTGTGTCCCCATCTCCCCTCCATTGTCAGCACAAGCCTACCTGGTCTCCTCATCTCCTCCTTTTCTAGCATCTGCCATCCAGGTGCCCCCATCTCTCCCTTTTTCTAGCATTGCCCTGTTTATCCATCTTCCCCCATTTTCCAGCACTACCCCTGTGTTACCATCTTCTCCCTTTTCCAGCATTACCTCTTTGTCCCCATCTTGCCCCTTTTTTTACCATTGTCCCCATATCTCCATTCTCCCTTCCAGTGGTGTCCCTCTGTGTCCCTATCTCCTCCTCCCCTTTTCAGTAGTGCCCCTCTGTGTCCCTACCCCCTCCTTTTCAGTAGAGCCCCCATCTCCCCCCCCCCTTTTCAGTAGTGCCCCTGTGTCCCCATTTCTTCATTTTCCAGCACTGCCTCTTTGCGTTCCAATGTCCCTCTCCTCTCCCTGACCAGTATTGACTGTGTCCTTCTCCCTCTCTTTCCAGCATTTACCCTTCTCTTTCCCCATGTTAACCTTCTTCCATCTCTTTCAGCGCTCCCCATCCTCCTTGGGGCCACATATCTCCCTGGCCTGCTCCCACAGTCCATCCTTTGGCAGCTCCAAGGAGGTTTAATAGGAGACCAAGTGACATCAAAATGTTGAAACCAATTAGGCCAATCTCACTTTCCCCTTTCCCATGCAGCTGTCATTGCTGTACTCTCAAAACAAAGCAAGCAAACCTATGAGCTGCTGCATCCACGTTGTCACTCTTTATTGTTAAAAAATATATATTTATCCTCCACCTTTTAAGACACTGCCTATCCTGCTGGATAGTGATGGCACAAGGAAAGCAAGTGAAGACTAACTCAAAATAACCTGTTTCTTAGCTGGGCCTAGTATTACCATATTAAAAATGCAACCATACCATGCCTCTGTGGCTATGTTCCACTGATGTTAAACAATTAACTGGATTTCTTGAAAGGATTATATAAACGTAGGATGCATGACTAGGGGCACAAACATACACTTATTTATTCAATATCACAATTCCTCATGTAGAGCCACAAAACAACTTTTTAGGGCAGATAGTGTTCCTTTTATTATCGACCAGGTAGAGGTAAGAGTTTTCAGTTTTGGCACAATATAAGTCATCACAAGAACAAAATATAAGAAAACTAGTGGACTGAATTAGGGGCTTATAGCCCATTTATGTTTAAACAAAAGAGATCTGCATGAAACAAAATATTTATTTTTATTTTGACTTATAAAACTACTTGCTCCTGAAACACGTTCAACACAGAATAATCCCTTTGTGTATCTCAAAGGTAAACGTCTACAAAACAGATGAAGATGTGATTCCATTAGCCCCAATGAAAGGAGAGTTTAATTCTACTTCCATTTAATTTCATGATATTCTATCAATTTTATAACACCAGGCTTCCTTGCTTACAGTGGATTTCGACATCCCCCCCCCCCCCCCTGAGTTTTTAGAAAAAATGGCACCTATGCGCCTCTCCTGCCCGCTCTCCCCGTCCGCGTGATCACGTTTACTACCCTGAAGTGCCGTTCTCCCTCTGGCACCGGCGATTCCCATAGTCAGCCTTCTGCAAGCGTTGGGGCCTCTCCTCAGGCACGTCCCACCTCTGCGGAAAACAGGAAGTTGTATTAGAGTAGGCGGTCACTCTGCTCAACTGTAATGTTGTGGAGAACAATGCTTAAACTATTAGATTGAAGAATAGGAGTTATCCCAAATACAAATGAATTGTCAGATAACATTTTGTCTATAGCACAGCACTGCTTCCTTTCAACCTCTAAAGATAAGCAATGCTGTTGACAAGATAAAACTCATTATTTCTCACTTTTGATTTTTAACACCCTGCTTGCAGCATGGTAATGATTTTGTTTCTTTTCTACTTTTACTTAAAACACCTCTGTGAGCAGTTTAACATCTTGTCACCTTTAATTATGACTGTTTTGGAAAAGTGCCTGATATTGTGTAGACTGTCCGTTTCCTTTTTGTGATGTCATTTTTTCTTTTAGTGAAACGAAGGATTTCTTTTTCATTGGAAACAATCTGAATACTAAATTCTCACCGTTCACTGCTTTCTGTCCAAATCTCTTTTGATTAACAACAGCTGTATTTTCTTCTGCTACAGGAGAAATTAAAAGTTTCTTTCCCTTCCATTTGCATCATAGTGTGTGGGTGTGTGTAAAGATTTCAGACCTTCCTTGTGCAGCCATAGACTGTGCTTTATCTTCCCATGAGCAGATTTGTCTGCCCATAAATTATGTCCTGCTTATCTTACTCAAGTTTTATAACTTAGTGTCATCAGCAAATGGGCAGTATTCACAATGGAGAAGGGTAGTTAGTGGGGTTCCTCAGGGGTCTGTGCTAGGACCGCTGCTTTTTAATATATTTATAAATGATTTAGAGATGGGAGTAACTAGCGAGGTAATTAAATTTGCTGATGACACAAAGTTATTCAAAGTCGTTAACTCGCGACAGGATTGTGAAAAATTACAGAAGGACCTTACGAGACTGGGAGACTGGGCAGCTAAATGGCAGATGATGGTTAATGTGAGCAAGTGCAAGGTGATGCATGTGGGAAAAAAAGAACCCGAATTATAGCTACGTCATGCAAGGTTCCACGTTAGGAGTTACGGACCAAGTTTCACTCCGCCCCAGAGGGGTAGGTGTAGGATAGTTAGGCCCCTTGGGTTGGTTGGTGTAGGATAGTTAGGCCCCTTGGGTTGGTTATGGTAAACATGGAATCCCAATGCTGCATTTCATCCAGCATATAATTATGTATCCACATGTTGACTCTTGCTATGGCCTTGTCCCTCACTATGTCAGAGCACCCATGTCATCTCGGATGTATACATCCCCCCACAGGACTCTAGGAGCCCTCTGGAAAGGATGGCTACACACTAGTAGTCATGTGTGCTGGCCTGCCCTGGTGGGGCCCGGCAAGAGGGGAATGTAGAAATATGCTGTCACTTGCTCTCAGTGAAACACAGGCCAATGGCTCAGGCTAAGAACTAGGCCTGTAAATATCAAAGATTATCTCTGACACAGATACATTTCACTGCAGCAAATGCTGAAATGAGGTAATTGGGAGTAGATAGAGGGTGGGGGAATCTGCTCTGTAAACAATAAGGGGACCGGCACCTGCAAGAAGTCATGAGCGAAGATGTTTTGGCTAATGGAAGATTGCAGTAGGTCAGGTGCAAGTAGGATGAGAACATCCAAAAGGGGGGCTAGAGAAAGGCTTGGGAACATGTGAAGTCATTCTTATCAACTGATAAGGACCAAAGAGTTCTGGTGAGAAAGCTAGGGTCCAGGATGCTGGGCTCGATGGACCCTTGGTCTTTTCCCAGTGTGGCATTACTTATGTACTTATTAGGATGAATAGAGTCAGAAGGGTATAAAAAGGGCAGTCTGAAGGGTATCAGGACAGAAGACTGAAGAGAGAGATCAGACTGCACCTGCTGTGTGAAACGTTGTCCCATCAAGATCCAGAGATGAACGCCTAATTTGCCTGTACTGCTTTTGGGTAATACTGATGCTAATAAACTATATTATTATATCTACTGACTACTGGGTTTCTTTCTAATTATGGAGCTTGCCACTGCCCAGACTGTGTAAAGCAGTCATGAGCAAATACAAGGTCAGAGTAATTAAGTATTTTATGAGAATATGCAGTCCTTTTCAGGGTAGTAGAAATCCCATTGCTTCCGCTGCCCAAACCGTTCTGACAGACCCAATTATCTCTCTATATAAAAAGCAACACCAACGTTCTATGAAGCCTCCAGCCGGAAGTGTGAAGGGGGCGAGATATCCGGTTTCCCTATGAGTGTCTGCCCCGCCCTCTCTGTAACACAGTCAGTGAAGGAAAACAGCAGAGCACGAAATCAAATCGCTGGCTCTGTAACAGTGAAGGACTCAGAGGGGGGAGGGGAGAGAGGCCAGAGGGCAGGGACACACACACTCCCACATGCACACAGAAGAAAACATTGCTAGCCCCCGTTTCATTTGCATCAGAAACGGGGCTTTTTTACTAGTATTCAATATGCAAGATGATGTTTCAATCCTGATAGATGTCACTTATAACCAAATAGGAATTTATGACAGAGCCAGGATTACAGGCATATCGATGTAAAGGGGCCTTTTTTTCAAAATGCAGTAAAAAGTAGCCTTAGTACATCCTTATGTAAGTCATTCTTACATGCTAAGGCCATTTTTACTGCTGAGGTAAAACAGCCGATTTTTCAATTTTCTTTACTAATGGCCATGCGCTAACCAATTAGCACAGAGCATGTCTACTCTCTGCTCCCAAACTCTCTCCCAGCACTAAAATCTAAATTTTTAGTTCCCAAAATTACTGTGGGACACCTGAGCCTGCCCCATGGTAAGGCAATTTTAGCTGCAGTAAGCACACATTAGTGCTTACCACAGATTAGTATAAGGCCCTGAAGTGACAAACTCCAGCATTT
This sequence comes from Microcaecilia unicolor, assembly GCF_901765095.1. Lineage (NCBI taxonomy): Eukaryota > Metazoa > Chordata > Amphibia > Gymnophiona > Siphonopidae > Microcaecilia > Microcaecilia unicolor. The sequence continues at coordinate 295,191,986 of NC_044033.1, read as the reverse complement.
CACAGAGAATGAATGGCTGAGCTAGGATTAGAGCTGAGGCAGAAGGAGATAAAGTCATTTGTACAGACTTGCACACAGTTAGTGGCTGAGCTCCTCATGGTGACTGGTGCAACATGGCTGCCATTCTGTTCCATGATCTCTTGGGAAGTACAGGTCTTTGATCAGTCTTTTGTATAATTTCTGATGCCTAAGATATCTCCTAACTCTTTGTCCTTCCTCCTAGTTCCGATTTATGTTGAAGATCCACTCATTCCTACGGGAAACCATCCCCCAAATTATCCAGACAAATCTGAATAAGGGTGAGTCTGCTTTGTCGGTATGTATGTATCAGGGATAAAGCAGTGTGAGTGTCCTGCTGGAACAAATGAATGTACAGAATACAAACTTAACAGATCAAAACACAAATAACATAAAGATAATATCTTCTTTCAGTGAATCATAAAACTCATTTCAATGATAGTCTAATGGAGAATACTGATGGATGATCAGAAGGTGACAGGTGGTTGAATTTTATGGTTCATATTGTATTAGAAAGCCAAAATCTTTTTTCAGTCTTTTCTTACCAAATCCAAAGTGCTTTATCATTTTAATTTCATTAATCTCATGTTCCTGAATTGGTTTTCATTTGAACATTCTGATCATGAGGTCAGTGATGCAGTGCTCTAGTCCTGAATAGCCCCCAGCAGTTGTGGATGTGATGCCTTGGTCTGCTTGGTGGCATATGATATTTTGTTAAATAAGCCTGCAATTTTTTGAGGACATTGTCTATTTTTGTGGGTTTAACAAGCCTGCGATTTTCCTAAAGTTCTTGTTTATCTTGTAAAACAGGGCGGGCAGTTTTAGCTTAAGGGGCCAGGCTTTAAATAATTGATGAGTGGTTTTGGGGGGATACAAGATTTATTCGATCAGAAGAGGGGTGTTTCACCTTGTTTAACTCTTTAGTCAGTGTAGGAGAAGGAGAGTTTTTATGCCATCCGTTTTTCTCATGTAATTATGAGTTTTTGCGGTTGGCTTTTTTTCTTTTCTTTTCCTCACCGGAACCAGTGATAGTACTCTACTCCTATATTTAAATAGTGGACCAAGCTAATGCAGCAGTGTGTTCCCTATGAGGAGGTTTGAGGTTCCTTGTTTATTTACTAGAGATGATCCTGATTGCGGAATTTTGAGTTACAGGGTGTTACACCACTGAATTCTATTTTTATTTCAAACCAATTTTGGTCAGTAGAATTTATATTAAAAGGGTTTGGAATTTCCCAGTTTCTGTTTATAGAATATGATATTTTGTTGCATATTTTAGAAGCTCTATTTGAGTTTTAGACTTGCATAAACTGGCATTTAGATTTTTTTTATCACATGGATGTCTAAGTTCTGATTTTACAGAGCCTAGGTATACACATCTAAAATACTAAAATGTGCAAAAGGGCATGGTTTAGGCAGAAGCGTAGCCAGGTTGAAGGTACGGGGGAGTGAAGAGTGGACTGCCAACGGCGCCGGCGTGTGTTTTAAACGTGACAGATCGGGGGTCACGTGATGCCACGCTGAGAAGCAGACGTGGTTGAGGAGAGATCCCGGGCCCCGACCGACTGAACAGCCTTTAAACAGCTGCACATATTGACACAAACAGATTTTGGATAGCAAAGATCTGGGATTGGGAAGGAATAGCTGCTGACGTGAGTAATCCCGATCTCGATGGCAGCTAAATCAGTGCGAAAGCAAGGAGAGAAGCTGAAGGCGTTGGAAACCCACAAAATTGCGGAGGCGGAAAGCGGAGGCCCGAGCTCCGTGAGCTCTGCGTGGGTTGCGGAAATAGTGGCAGAAGTGACCCAAGCGTTAAATCAGACTCTAGACCAAAAGTTTCAGAGGATAACAGACAAACTTGAAACGCTGAATAGGAAAATGGAGGCACTGAAAGGTGAATTCACAACGTCGTGCCAGAGACTATCGGATCTGGAGGACTGGGTGCAACAGATCACTACCGATAAAGAAACTTTGCAATCGAGAGTAACGGAGCTGGAGACTAAACTGGATGACATTGAGAATAGATCTCGCAGGGGGAATCTTCGGTTGGTGGGACTACCAGAAACTATCTCAGATGGTGAATTACGGACCTTCCTGGAGGACTGGCTTACTAACACACTACAACTGCAATCAACGGCAGGCCCACTTCGAATTGAAAGGGCACATAGACTGGGTCCTAAACGGCAAGGAGAAGCAAAGCCGAGAATAGTTATTTTCAAATTATTAAATTATGTCCATAAAATGGAAATTCTCAGAGCAATCAGGGCGAAAGGCCCGCTGAAATATGAGAATAAAATGATCCTCTGTTTCCAAGACTTCTCAGTGAAAGTTTCGCTGCTCCGAAGAGCATACTCGCAGATTTGCTGTACCCTGCACCAGAGGCACGTGCAATTCACATTGCTGTATCCAGCCTGCCTCAAGATATTCTCAGACAGGAAAGCTACTTTCTTTGACAAACCAGAGGCGGCTCGCGAGTTCTTGAACCAACAGGCATCAGCACAATGGGCCAATATATAGTGCGGGGAGAGAAAGATGGATGAGATGGCTACCGGAGAAATCCTTCTCTGGGGATAACTTAACTTTAAACCTTGGACTGTTTTATACCAAGTGGATGTGTTTGGTGACTTCGGGACTTTTGTCGCAGGAAGGTGGGAAATGGCTGAGTGGGAACATAACCGGAGAGCTAACATGAACAGCAGCAGATGAACTAACGACATGTCCTAGATCTTGCGCCGGACTGAGAGACACGGGATATAACTGAAGGGCAATTTTGTCTATTGTTCACTCAGGCACAGCTCCGGAAATGCCCATGTGGACCCTTGGAATTACGAGATTTAGCAGTTCTGCACTGTGTCTGGCGACCAGGAATCTGCATATCTATTGACTGGACAGTGATAACCTGAGTGGGTCGACAGATACGCCACAGAACCCGGTTACAGGTTGGAATGAGGACTAATAACAAATACACACTTAACAATACAGGGTTTAAGAGGGGAGTAATAGCAGCTCGGGAATATTGTAAGGGCTGGGATGCTCTGGTTTGGGGAGGGAGGAACGGGAGGACAGATGTGATTTATATGCCTACTTTAGGCGAGGTGATAGTGGACCCAAACACATGATCTAGGGAACAGAATAAACTATGAGAAGGGGAGAGCAGATGTTATTATGGTTACACATATTCTGGGGAGTGGGAATGTTAAAAATTAATAAGTTAATGTGTAATGTATATTGAAAGTTTACTTAAGCACATCACAGATAGGACTAAATATAAAGACAGATCAGGAGGAGAGAAGGAATGTAGAGATGGCTTAAGGGGCTGGCTGTTCGGAAGGGAGGGGGGGAGACTCTTTCTCGAGGTGACCTAATAGTTTTTGCCTGGCACGGGAATGCTGTGGGTGGGGAAACCTCGCGAGAGGTTGTTTAAGAACTCAGGGGATAAAGGGGGGAGGCTTGGAAGGGGGATAGGTGGGGAGAGGGAGGGGTTGAGGGGAGGGAGAAGGGATGGATATCAGAATAAAGAAGGGAAGGGGAGAGGGGAAGGGAGGTTCTCAACTCTGTATGGTCTGACAGGTGGGAGCGCGGCGGCGGCCCTGGAGGGGGCAGTCCTTAGGCCCACCGGGGTGGTTCTCCATGGCATCAGATGGGAAAGGGAGGGGTTGGAGGCTGGGCCAACTCTTCCATATATAGAAGAGATGGAATTCTCAGATTGGCAGAACTCAAGGAGGAAGGGATGCGACCACTAAGGTTTATCTCTTGGAATGTGAGTGGAGTAACGTCTCCGATTAAACGCCAAAAAATTCTGCAGCTTTTAAATCAGCAGAAGGCGGCCATAGTATTTTTGCAGGAGACCCACTTGTCTTCGATGGAGCATACTAAATTTAAGAGATGGTGGGTGGGATATTTGATTGAAGCTTCAGCATAAGATCATAAGGCTGGAGTGCTGATCCTCTTTAGGAAGACGCTCGAAGTTCAAACACAGGGCTGCTGGAGGGCAAAGGATGGTAGGTTTGTAATAGCTAAAGTATTGGTTAATCAACAGACGCTATTGTTGGTGAATGTGTACGCCCCCAATGTCTATAACCATGCCTTTTTTCGGTCGCTGGTCCATACTATTGCCAAACACAAGGAGGTCCCGGTGATTTGGGGGGGGGGAATCTGAACATGGTTCATGACCCCAGCTTGGATACCTCAAGGGGCCAGAGGACAGAAGAGGGTTGAAATCACATGGTATTCCTAGGCTTTGTGAGACCCTCGACTTAGTAGATGTGTGGAGGCTTTTGCAGTCAGATGGTAGAGATTATACACACACATCGAGAGCCCATTCGTCTCAAGCATGGATTGACTATTGGTTGTTGTCGAGGAATCTTTTTTCCCTGGTTCAGGAAGCAGGAATAGGGCCATATGGGGTCTCAGACCATTCCTATGTTTGGTGGACTATGAGGACGCAAGTAAGAGACGGTCAGAAGTTTAGTTGGCAATTCCCCTCATATTTGCTGAATGATAATGAATTTCGAGAACATATAGCACAGCAATGGACAGAATACCAACTACATAATGCCGACCACCGAGAAGACCCGATACTATTCTGGGAGACTGCTAAGGCGGTTTTAAGGGGGGGGGGGTCATTATAGCTTACACGAGTTATAAGAGAAAGATGAGAGATAGAGCGATTCTTCGTCTCTAGGCCAACAGATAGAAGAGACCCATAGGCAGTGGGGATGCAGGCATACTACTCAAAATAAAGAACATCTGTTGGCGTTGCAAGCCTCCCTTAATAGTTTACTACATGCTCGAGCAGTAAAATCTATACAGTATTATAAATACCAGCTATATTTACATGGCAATAAACAGGGGAAGATGTTAGCCGGCTTGGTGCGGCGGAAACTGGGGAAACAAAAGATATTGCAAATTTTGAGTCCTAGGGGAGAATTAGTGAGATCAGATGAAGAAATAGCAGGAACTTTTCGACACTATTACCGGGAGCTTTATGCTCGCCCAAAAGAGGATGATTTAGAGAGTAAAACATACTTAGAAGGGAGGGAACTGCCAAATTTAAAGGACTTGCAGCTATCTAGATTAAATTAAGTGATCATGGAAGAGGAGGTCTCCAGAGTGATACAGCAATGGGCTCTGTTTAAGGCCCCCGGTCCGGATGGCTTTCGATATGAATTCTACAAAATCTTAGGTCACCAAATTGTACCACCTTTGACAGCCTTATTTAATAAATTCGTGGTGAATGGGGATATGTCAGACTCTCTAAGGGAAGTCCGGATGGTGGTGCTGCTGAAACCCGGCCGGGATCCGGCGCAACCATCATCCTACAGACCTATATCATTACTCAGCACGGAGGCCAAGATGTTTGCTAAAGTACTGGCTAATAGACTGGAGGTAATCTTGCCATCTCTGATACAGGAGAGTCAGGTTGGATTTGTGAGGGGACGGACTATAGCTAAAAGTATGCGGAAAATACTAACTTCAATGGACTGGGTGGAAAGGACGGGAACGCCTTCTCTGCTCATCAGTTTTGATGCGGAGAAGGCATTCGACAGAGTAAGTTAGGACTTCATGTTCACGGTTTTGGAGAGTTACGGATTTGATGGATTCTGGATTAAGGCAGTACGGGCATTGTACGAAGCACCACAGGCGGTGGTCTGGGTGAACGGGACAACTTCAGAGTCAATAGATATTCAGCGGAGGACAAGGCATGGGTGTCCGCTGTCGCACCTCTTGTTTGTTTTGAGTATAGACCCTCTGATAAGGGAGATATTGTCAAATCCGGATATCCGTGGGAGTGGCAATGGGAAGACAGGAATTTAAGATATCGGCCTTCGCGGATGACCTCCTGGTGCACTTGACCAACCCCAGGGAATCCCTTTTTGCGCTGATGGATAGCATCGCTGAATTTGGAGACTTTTCGGGATTTAAATTAAATCTGGATAAATCCCTGGCTCTACCAACTAGTAATTCAGTGAGGCGTCTGTGCGAGGGGCAATTTCCATTGAAGTGGGCTTTGCAATACTTCAAATATTTAGGTATTATGCTCCCTTATAAGACATTTTTGGTGCAGGATCTGAATATATCCCACTTGTTAGAGCAGACTGGACATGTATTGTCGCAATGGACGTCGCTGCCTGTCTCTCTGTATGGCCGAATTCAATTGTTTCGTATGATCTTATTTCCCAGATGGTTGTATATATTACAAATATTTCCGATTAGGCTTCTCTTGAAAGACATTGGTGCTTTATATAGAATGGTTTCAAAATTTTGTTGGAAGGGGAAGAAGCCAAGGACTCAATTTAGACATCTGATAGGGACGTGGTGACAGGGGGGCTTAGGTTTGCCGGATATGCAGACCTATAATTGGGCATGTCTGCTCCGAAACCTGGGAGACTGGGTCTTGGGAAACCAGATGTACACACCAAGGAGGCTAGAGCAGGCAATATATGGAAAATGGAATGTTTTCTCTTTGGTTCATTGCCCAGCTGCTAAAATTCCAGAGGAGTTGCGTGGCAATTTTTTTTTTAAAGTCAATCCGGGCATCGTGGAAATATGCACCAGGGAATGATAATATCTGTTTTAGGCGTAATGGGATTAGGTACAGTATGTCAAGGACCTGTTAGATGCTGAGGGGCGAATGCAGACGTGGGAGGCGCTGTTGGCTTCAGGGAAAGTGGAAATCCGTGATCTGTTTGCTTACAGACAAGTACAACACTATATCCAGAGTTTAGACGTAGGGAATTTGCGGCTCCCCCTTAGACAGAAGATATTTTACGAGCCCATTCAGGATAGGGGAGTTTCAGTATCCACGTTGAAGGCCGCGTTGGACAAAATACAGAAGCTGCAAGAGAAGGCAGAGTTGCAAAGACGATGGAGCCAGGATTTGGGAATACCGGCCACATCAAATGACCTGATCCAGTTAATAGGGCACATCCCGTCGGGTTCAGTTAGTGCTGAGCTCCGTGAATGTAATTTTCAAGTGTTGCATAGAGCATACTTCACGCAGGAATGTCTTTTCAAGGTAGTAGGGATAGACTCTCCGATCTGTAAAAAATATAAAGTAGAAGTCAAGTCCTTTATACATGCGCTCTGGGAGTGTACACAGATCCAAGTTTTTTGGAAGGCAGTGGTCTCTTATCTGGAGGGCCTGGGGGAGAGACCACTTAGACTATCCCCTGCAGGATTTCTGTTGGACCGGTATGAGGATTTTGGGTCCTATGATAAATACTTTAAAGTGTTGATTAGGAAGGCAGGGATGCTGGGCAAGAGAATCGTGCTGGGGGTGTGGATGAGCGACCAAGCTCCATCGTATTGGCAATGGAGGAATAGGCTACATGCCCTGATGTTATTGGAATTACAGTATGCCCATTTGACATTTAAATGGAGGAAATTGTTTTTGGCAGTTTGGGATAAATATACTGTATTCAATCCTTGCCCCACAGAGCCCACAGCCTGGTGTTGAATTCGTTCTCGTGAAGAAAGGGGGGGGGACTACAGTATTTGAGACAAGGGAGGAACTCGGGGAGGATGGGGCCGCATGGCCTGGGGTGGCTGTGGTGTTCTGCGTGGTTGAATGTTACAGAGTCGAAGAGGTAGGGACTGGGAGGGAATGGAGGGGAGAGAGGATTGGGGATAACTAAAGCTACAATTTGAACGATGATTGGTGACAGTGGGATAGAGAAGAGGGTAAGGTCATCAACAGAATAAATACAAGTTTGGTGATGGACACCAGTTATAAGGTTGAGCTGAAGAGAGAGGGACTGGGGGGAGAGGGAAGGAAAAGGGAGGGGGAAACTCGATGAGGGTTTGTTTTACTTAATGTGAGAGATGCACATTTGTAACTCTGAATTTCTATATTTTAGTGTTACATGCAAGGCTCTGTTTATTTCATCATCAATAAAAAGGTTGAAACATAAAGTTACAAAGTTTGGAGGGGAGATGGGGAGAAATGGTAAAACAACTTTGATGATAGAAGCTAGGGATTTATTTACGAGAGTATGTTATGTCAGTTAAACCATCATAGGTTGCATCTCGGGTTTATGTATAGCATGCTGAATCATCACTAAAAAGTGTTGAAATATAACAAATTTGGATATGGGGGTTGGAAGGGGAGTTGGGGAGGGGGGGAGAAAATGTTAAACTTTGATGGTATTCTCATTATCTTGCCATTACTTAGTTTGTTTTATTGTTAACTGGCTGCATATTGCAAATGCGGATTGTTAATATTACTGTACTGTCAATAAAAATTGTTGAAACATAAACGTGACACATCACATAAAAGATAGGCACCGGCGCCGTCAGAAGTCCGTTTGAGGGAGCGGCTGCTCCTCTTACCCCCCCCCCCCCCCCCCCCCCCCAGCTATGCCACTGGGTGTAGGCATGTTTTGAACAGCGGAATAAGACAGACTCTATAAATCTGCAGACAAAAAAAGAGCAGAGCCCCATATGCAGTTCAAAAATCCTTTATTGATAAGAATACCTGACGTGGTCCACATTTCACTCACTAATGAGTTGTCTCAAGGGTATGGCTACAAATATACATTATAATTTAAATGTTATATTTGTAGCCATACCTCTGAGGAAGCCCATTATGGGCGAAATGTGGACCACGTTGGATTTTTTTTCCTTAATAAAGGATTTCTGAACTGCATATTGAGATCTTCTCTTTCTTTCTCAAAGCGTGTTTTGGGCAGGACTAAAAACTAAGGTGAGAATACTAGAAATTCCTAAGGAGCATGCTAATTCGGAAACAGTTTAAGGGTGCAAAGCTGCATTGAAGGGCCCAAAGTTGGACATAAGTGCACATACAGGGCTAGATTCTATATATAGCGCCTGAAAATTCCACACAGAAAGAAAAGTATGCCTAGGCGTGTTTTCTGAAGCACACCTATATTTTATAGAATAGGCTTAAATTTCTACATGGCATATAGAATATGCTGAGCGCCTCTCCACGCAACTGTTTATGCCATGTTTTACTTGGCGTAAATCCTGATGCCTAAATTAGGCACAGATTGTGTGTGTTCTATAACAAAGTGCATAGATTTTAGAAAAGCTCCCACTTCCATGACCACACCCCTTTTCAACTACATGACTTAGAATTTAAGTGCACCATGTTACAGAATACACTTAACGAGTTGTGCACGTAAATCTTAATGCCAATTAGTGCTGATAATTGCTTGTTAACATCCAATTGACAGTGCTGATTAGCTAGTTAACCAATTAAGGTATGCACACTGTTATAAAATACGCTTTGATTTCCACACGAAAGTTAAGGCTCGATATATAGAATCCCGGAGATAATGTGTACAACTGACAGTATTCATTAAGTTGTGCATGTCATTAGGCGGAGCACCCATCACACATCCATACGCTACCCACACATTTGTCCCTTTTGCAGTTGTGTGCTAAGTAACTTTAGCACATTTATTATAGAATAGCATTGAGCACTCATGCAGGTAATTCCCAGTTAGTGTAACCCAAGGGGTTAAAATTTATAAATATGTTCTTACCTGTGGTGTTGGTGGAGGATGGAGAGGCAGGGCAGACTGTTTGAAGGGGACTGCGGGAAGCGCGTGCCAGGTTTAAAGGGAGAAGTTTCAGGCTACAAGATCCTTAAGGTATAAAGATTTACATTAATTCAACATGCTGCCTGTGTATATATATTTAAAAAGTGTGTATTTTGGTTTAAAAACGCTGTGGTTGTGTGCTGTGGAGATTTAGAATGTGAAGGCTCGTGGCAAGTGCTCAAGCCTGGGACAGTGATGTCAGTAGGTTCTAAAAGTTACGGTTGGTAGTTGGGTGGTAAGTTTGATGCTTGGCAGATGTGTGTCAGTGCTCAGTCTTCAGTTGTTGTAAGAACTGGGGTAAAAACTGAACTAAAGGGTTGAAAGAACCTGGTTATGTCTGAGAGGAATGAATTGGATGTTAATTATTTAACTTGCAAAGCCCATCGCGAGTTTAGGGGCTTTAGAGTAGTGATGGTTGGTTGCTTGAAAAGTTCTGGGGTTTAAATTGAATTAGCATGAGCAGTCAAGATATATATTAAAATTTTGATGTGCTGAAAGGGTTGGTGCCTCTGACACGGTGACCAAGTTAATATGTACTGGAAGCAGTGCTGCTCAGAATTCTATCAAACCTAAATAGGTTTTAGTAGTAATTGGAAAGTGTGATGTTGCACTGAACTTTGAGATATACATTTGTGGAACTTTTGGTGACAGTTTATACATGAAGCTGTTAACCTGAGGACTTTGGTGCTAGTAATTTTGGGAAAAAATTACTCTGTGCACTCTATTTTAATTACTCTAAAGTGTGAAAGTGCTGACTTGTGTTTATTAAGCCAGAAAGAAAGTTTAGAATATTGCTGCTGGGAGGTGATTTTCAGTGAACACATCACCTTGAAAGCTGCGTGTACTGTGTAATTGTACGGTTTGAGAATCCTTATTTATTAAAGGGATTGAAAACCTTTAATGTTATATTTCCTAAAGAAACAGTTGTGGGGAAAATAAGAATAGGGATAAATAATCAGGGCCGGTCTTAGGCCGAGGCGACCGAGGCGGCCGCATAGGGCCCCGCGCTTAGGGGGCCCCGCGCGGCGTGCCTCAGTCAGCCTCTTCCCAGGGCCGGTCTGACTCCGACACGGACGGTAAGCATGGCTGGAGGGCGCCGTCGTGCCATGCTTACCGCCACTGTCCGCCCTGGCGCCCTCTTCTTCCCCCCAACCAAGGATTTTTCTTTTAAATTTACCCTCCATTGCCGGAATCCCACAGCAGCGTCCTGCGTGCGTCACTGAAAGCGCTCCTCACCTCCCGAGTCCCCCCGACGTCTCTAGCAGAACGCAGCTCTTCCTGATTCGTTCATTCTCAGTGTCCCGCCCTCGAGGGCGGGACACTGAGAATGAACGAATCAGGAAGAGCTTCTGCGTTCTGCTAGAGACGTCGGGGGGACTCGGTAGGGGAGGAGCGCTTTCAGTGAAGCACGCTGCTGTGGGATGCCAGCGACGGAGGGTAAATTTAAAAGAAAAATCCTTGGTTGGGGGGAGAAGAAAAGGGCGCCAGGGCGGACAGGCAGGCAGTTGAACTTGGGAGCGGGAGGGCAAGGGAGAGAGGACCTGGGCATGGATGGCAGGGCTCAGGGAGAGAGGGGAATTGCTGGATAGGGATGATGAATGGAGGGGGCAGGGGCCAGAGAGGAGCATGGATGGGAGGGGAGAGCAGGGCTCATGGAGAGAGGGGAATTGCTGGATAGGGATGAATGGAGGGGGCAGGGGCCAGAGAGGAGCATGGATGGGATGGGAGGGCAGGGCTCAGGGAGAGAGGGAAATTGCTGGATAGGGATGATGAATGGAGGGGGCAGGGGCCAGAGAGGAGCATGGATGGGAGGGGAGGGCAGGGCTCATGGAGAGAGGGGAATTGCTGGATAGGGATGAATGGAGGGGGCAGAGGACAGAGAGGAGCATGGATGGGAGGGCAGGGCTCAGGGAGAGAGGGGAATTGCTGGATAGGGATCAATGGAGGGGGCAGGGGACAGAGAGGAGCATGGATGGGAGGGCAGGGCTCAGGGAGAGAGGGGAATTGCTGGATAAGGATGATGAATGGAGGGGGCAGGGGCCAGAGAGGAGCATGGATGGGAGGGGAGGGCAGGGCTCATGGAGAGAGGGGAATTGCTGGATAGGGATGAATGGAGAGGGCAGAGGACAGAGAGGAGCATGGATGGGAGGGCAGGGCTCAGGGAGAGAGGGGAATTGCTGGATAGGGATCAATGGAGGGGGCAGGGGACAGAGGAGCATGGATGGGAGGGCAGGGCCCAGGGAGAGAGGAGAAATTGCTGGACATGGAGGGCAGGGGAGAGAGGAGAAATGTTGGGCAGGAATGGAGGGAAGGAAAGACAAAGGAAGGAGATGCACATGGATGGAGGGGAAGGGATATAGGAGAAATTGCTGGACATGGATGTAGGGGAGGGGAGGAAAGTAGATGTACATGGAAGGAGGGGAGTGAGGAGAAATGCTGGATATGCATGGAGGGGAAATTGCTGAATTTAAGGGCTGGATCGGAACACTTTGAAGGCAGATGCTGAAACTGGAGAAAGGATAGGGACAGGGCTACAGATGGTAGACAGGACACATAAGGACACAGGAGGATGGTGGACATGGTGAGAGAAAAAATATCAAATGGAAAGACACTGCATAAAACAGAAGACACTGGGACCAAAGCGAATAGAAAAAACAAATGATCAGACAACAAAGGTAGAAAAAAGTATTTTATTCAGAATTTATTAATTGGAATATGTCAGCTTTTGGAAATGTGCATCTGTGATATTTTGCATGTAAGTTTCAATTTTTCTAGTATTGCTGCATGCTGAGTCTGATTTCTTGAGGTAACTTTTCAGTTCCGTATTTTGCCTTCATATCTGTTGTGTCATGTGTGATCAAGGTGCAGTATCCTGCTAGCGTGTAGCATTTGCAGCCCTTTTTGTTTTTTTTTTTTCACGAGGTAGTGTATTGGTGTTTTAGAGCCTGGTGTAATTACAGTTCTGCCTTTCCACGCATAAGGTTGTTCTCATCCTGTCCATGGAATTAGTGCTGTTATGGTTTGGTAAGGTTATGAGTGTGTTTTTGCACAAGTTTGTGTATAGTGTTTTGCAGTGGAGAGATTGTGTGTCCGCACCTCTGACCCCCCCCCCCCCCCCCCCCGGGGTTATGAGAATTGGAACTAATTGTAGTGGACTTGAACTGAATAATTTCGGGGGGGGGGGGGGTCATGATAGCATTGTGCTTATTATTTCAATCAGTTTTTCTGTACAAGTTTAGCTTCATTTGTCTTTATTTGAAATTTCATAAATAAAAAATTTTCTAAAAATTGAATAATATTATCAATGGGGTGGAGCTGGAGTGGGGGCGGGGCTATGATGGGGCCCAACAAATTGGTCTGCATAGGGCCCCGCACTTGCTAAGACCGGCCCTGTAAATAATTATCTGTTTTGTTTTTTTTTGTGGGGATAGCTAGATAGGGTAGTGACTTAAATTTGTTGTAGATAATGTGTCAACTATTCATAGATAGGGTTTAGGTTTTTTTATTGATTTTTTAAAGCTTAGAATAGTAGGTGCAGGTTCCTGATTCCTGGCAGCTGTGGCCAACAACACGTCTGTATTGAGAGGGGAGAAAAGGAAGGGAAGCAGAGTCTGCCGTCACCGAGGAATTGGGCCCCTACGCAAGAAAGAGAACATGGAAGAAAAAAAACTGAGCTAAGTGTGTGATCCAAATGGAAAAATAAAATACTTACCTAAGATCCGGCGAAGAAAGAACAGCGGTAATTGCAGTTACAGCCACCTGCAAGATATAAGTAAACTGAAAGAATCAAAATCTTTGGGAGAGGGATTAGCAATAATAGTAGTAATAATAAGTATCAAAATAGAAAATATCCATATCTGATTCTGGGGAGAATTTCCTGTTGTGGGGTTTTGGGTAACCAAGTAGTACCTGTGAAATAGAAATTAGTTAGAATTGAATTTATATGTATAGTAATTTATTGTGAAATGGAACATATGCATTGTTAATTGAAAAAACATTATTGATCATTTTTAAATAAAAATCTATACTTTAGTTTTGTTTTTTGTGTGTCCTTTTCCTTCTCCTGAGTTAGGTGTGCATAGTACTCGGCCCTGACTGTTTAAGAAAAGAATTTTAGAAAGTTATTTAGATTTTGGGAGTTCACTCAGGAGAGGGGCGGGGTTACATTAGTGGCATCAATCCTGTGCATATGAGCTATTCTATAACTTGGACACACTATTGGTGGCCACATTTAGGTGCCAACTTATAGAATTGCTTTTTTTTTTTACATTTATTCCCAATTTCAGAAGAGGAATGTATGCTTATGTCCAAAAAGATCAACTTCAGGATTTACATCTGCTATCCAGGACTTCTAGGTTTCAGAAAAGTGCTCATACTGAGCAGTGTTCCACTGGAGGGATTAGGGGTGAGTGTATCCCTGAAAGCACTTACAATAGCCAGAATTTTCCAGTGCAAATAAATAAAGGGTCCAGGTAGAATGGAGAAAGCAAAACCTCAAGGATTAAGATGAAGTGAAAAATCATTGAAACTCTCCCTACAAGATACTTAGGACACCAACCAGCTTATAATCGAACGAGAATAACGCCCAAGTTCCGACCTAAATCGGGAGATGGGCGTTCTTCTCACAAAAACAAATAAAGCGGCATAATCGAAAGCCGAACTTTGGACGCTTTCAACTGCACTCCGTCGCGGATGCGGACAAAGTTGACGGGGGAGTGTCGGAGGCGTGGTGAAGGCGGAACTGGGGCGTGGTTATCACCCGAACAGAGATGGGCGCCCTTCGCCGATAATGGATGCGTTTGTAGCTAGAATTTAGGGCACTTTTCCTGGACCCTGTTTTTTGACGAATAAGGCCCCAAAAAGTGCCCTAAATGACCAGATGACCCCCAGAGGGAGTCGGGGATGACCTCCCCTGACTCCCCCAGTGGTCACTAACCCCCTCCCACCACAACAAATGATGTTTCACAACTTTTTACTTTCACCCTCAAATGTCATACCCTCCTCCCAAGCAGCAGTATGCAGGTCCCTGGAACAGTTGTTAGGGGGTGCAGTGGACGTCAGGCAGGTGGACCCAGGCCCATCCCCCCCCTACCTGTTACAATTGTGCTGCTTAATGCTACTAGTCGTCCAACCCCCCCAAACCCCCTGTACCCACATGTAGGTGCCCCCCTTCACCGCTTAGGGCTATAGTACTGGTGTAGACTTGTGGGCAGTGGGTTTTGAGGGGGATTTGGGGGGCTCAACACCCAAGGGAAGGGTGCTATGCACCTGGGAGCTCTTTTACCTTTTTTTTTGTTTTTGTAAAAGTGCCCCCTAGGGTGCCCGGTTGGTGTCCTGGCATGTGAGGGGGACCAGTGCACTATGAATCCTGGCCCCTCCCACGAACAAATGCCTTGCATTTATTCGTTTTTGAGCTGGGCGATTTCATTTTCCATTATCGGTGAAAAGCAAAAACGCCCAGCTCACACCTTGGCGAATAAAGCATGGGCGTCTATTTTTTTTAAAAAATACGGTTCACTCCGCCCCTTCACGGACCCGTTCTCGGAGATTAACGCCCATGGAGATAGGCGTTTCTGGTCGATTATGCCCCTCCAAAGGTATCTTTAAATAATGTATCTTTATTAGTGATCCTGTGATAGCATGAATGAAGCTCGAGTGCTGAGCTTTCACAGAACAGTTGGACCAGGTATGGAATTTAAACAGAAATTCTTTGTTAAACCAAAATATACTGAAGTGTTACAGTCCTTGCAAAAGTACTGTCAGAAAAACACTAAGCTTGTGTTACGTTTCCCAGGCAGGAACTAGGTTTGTGAGCCCTTGGGCCACTGCCAAGGAACGGCAGTGGCAGGCAAAACCACCCCACACCAGGGACAAGACAGAACTCAGACAGGAACAGCAAGACTTCACCTGCACTTAGCCGCCCTTCCCCAGGAGTTGAGCCCCTGGCTGCAGGCGGCTGGCAAGACTTACAGGACAGGGCAGGAACTGGATACCAACTAGGCTGAAGAGGGACTGAGGGTCAAAGGGGAAAGGAATATACATGGACAGCAAGGCAGGAAACTGGGCTAGGACTCACAGACAGACAATACCACACAAGGCAGGAAATGGACAAGCTAAAGGAAGGGAACTGAAAGCTGCAAGCAGCCACAGAAACAGGGAACAAACACTGACAGACAAGAGACAGAACGGAAAGCTACCAGGCAGCCACTGAACAAGAAACACGGACAACCAAGAACTACGTCTTGCAAGGTTCCGCGTTAGGAGTTACGGATCAAGAAAGGGATCTGGGTGTCGTCGTCGATGATACGCTGAAACCTTCTGCTCAGTGTGCTGCTGCGGCTAGGAAAGCGAATAGAATGTTGGGTGTTATTAGGAAGGGTATGGAGTCCAGGTGTGCGGATGTTATAATGCCGTTGTATCGCTCCATGGTGCGACCGCACCTGGAGTATTGTGTTCAGTACTGGTCTCCGTATCTCAAAAAAGATATAGTAGAATTGGAAAAGGTACAGCGAAGGGCGACGAAAATGATAGTGGGGATGGGACGACTTTCCTATGAAGAGAGGCTGAGAAGGCTAGGGCTTTTCAGCTTGGAGAAGAGACGGCTGAGGGGAGATATGATAGAAGTGTATAAAATAATGAGTGGAATGGATCGGGTGGATGTGAAGCGACTGTTCACGCTATCCAAAAATACTAGGACTAGAGGGCATGAGTTGAAGCTACAGTGTGGTAAATTTAAAACGAATCGGAGAAAATTTTTCTTCACCCAACGTGTAATTAGACTCTGGAATTCATTGCCGGAGAACGTGGTACGGGCGGTTAGCTTGACGGAGTTTAAAAAGGGGTTAGATAGATTCCTAAAGGACAAGTCCATAGACCGCTATTAAATGGACTGGAAAAATTCCTCATTTTTAGGTATAACTTGTCTGGAATGTTTTTACGTTTGGGGAGCGTGCCAGGTGCCCTTGACCTGGATTGGCCACTGTCGGTGACAGGATGCTGGGCTAGATGGACCTTTGGTCTTTCCCAGTATGGCACTACTTATGTACTTATGTAACTAGACAAAGAAATACAAACAAGAAACAAGACTGGGAACAAGCAATACAGTACAAGAAAAACTACACAAAGACTAGACTAGAATCAGGCAAGAATCTCAGACAATAAACTGGACTAGGCAGAAGTGCACAAGCACCCACATACAGGGCCTGAGGTGATGCAAAGGCAGAAGCTTCCAGGTGGCTAATAAAGGCCACATACAAGGGAGTTCACCAGGTAAGGGTGCTGCAAAGTTCCAAAACTCCCAAGACAATCTGGGAGGCTGGAAGATCCGGACTGGACCGGCCTGACTTCTGGAACCTGGGAAACAGGACACAGACAATCCAATGTAGCCACCAGGTCTGGCCACCGGGTGGCGAGATGACTGAGAACGTGAAACATGGGCACGACTGTGACAGCTTGACTGTCAGTTAAACCAGAATATAGAACATCACGGTGTAGGCTCAGAAATCTTGATCCAAAATCTTATTTAATGCAAAATGAAACAAAAGAAATGACTTACAATTCTGAAGTGTTGAACAAGAGTTTCTGCCCATGCAGACTGGAGTCTTTTCTCAACTGGCTCACTCTGTATACATAGAGGAGCCAGGAGATTTCAGCACTAAGCTGAGAGTAGATGTTATACATTTATTTATTTATTTGTTTGTTTGTTACATTTATACCCCACATTTTCTCACCTATTTGCAGGCTCAATGTGGCTCACAAGTAACCGTAAAGGCACTTGCCGTTACGTTTGATAACAAATACAAGATTGTGTTGTGGTCAGATGAGGTTGATGTGATTCAGGCATCATTGGGTTGAGGGGAATGATGATAGTAAGTTGTCCAGTACGATCTTTGATTATGTTGTGTTGCTGGGTGTGGGGAGTTATGTTGGATCAGAGGGATAGGCTTTTTTGAAGAGGTGAGTTTTTAATGATTTCCTGAATACTTTCAAAACTGGTAAAAATTTGATGGTGTTACAAAGATTTAAAAAGGTTCATGCAGCAAGGCACAGTGGTTAGATTACAGTTCATAAAGAAGCATGCTGAAGACAGATTCCCCCTGCTTGAAGGAGAGAGGTGAGGGGGCTACCTAGCTAGCAAACCTAGAGAATCAAACTAGCCAATAGGAAGAGTCCCATAAGACACAGGGAACTGGGACATGTGCTCAAGAAGAGCCTATCAAAGAAAACTACAGAATGACGGATATTAGTGGTCCTATCCTATGTAAAGGCACAGAACTGAACCTGCTATAAGCAATGCCAAACACATATACTTAAACAACAAGCAACCTGCCTCCATGAAGATGGGGACAGAACACTTCCCACCTGGTATTGGTAGATACCACTATTTAATTTCTCAAACTCAGTACCACAAAGTTCAAGTAAAGTCTATAAAGCTGGATTTTGATGGTTGATAATTCTTTGCTGAACTCAAGTTGTGTCATTCAGGAGACTTCTATCTTTCAGTCTCACAGGAACTGAAGCAAGAGACAGACAACACAAATCACAAACAACATAAAAGAGAAGAAAAAGTCTTGTGAGTCTCTGGTGTGGACAACAGTCAATGGAGTTCTCACTGGATAAGAGAAGTACCACTTCGTTGACTAGTTGGATAAAGGTCTTTAGTCATGGTCTTGATTTCTAACTTGCAGACTTTCTCATCCTCACTTGGAAAGGTTCTAGTGATGAGCCTCAAAGACCAACTACTGCACTTTACTTGGTTGTCTTTCAGCAATACAAGGTCACCTTCTTTTAGGTTAGGCTGATTATTCTGCCATTTGTTTTGATACAGCAGAGTAGGAAGGTATTCTCTTTTCCAATGATTCCAAAAGATGTCTATGAGGTGTTGAATCTGCTTCCACTGATACTTGTTGATGTTGCTACCTTTGAAATCTCCTGGTGGAATAGGACTGGTATTAGTCTTTTGCATTAAAAGCAGAGCTGGAGTTAAAATCAATGGTGATTCTGGGTCTGAAGCTACTGGTAGCAGTGACCTCTGCAAGAAAGTTTGTCAGAGCTTCGTGAGTTAGTCGAAGGTGATCAGTTTCCAGGAGCATGTTCATCAAAGATACAATGGGCTATTCCAATCATTCACTCCCATGCTCCTCCCATATGTTAAGACTGAAGAGGAATGAAGATCCAGTTACACTTTTGGTCGCATAGGTACCTTTCAGTGGCAGAATGGTCTAATTTAGTAGATGTAATGTTCAACTGTCTTCAAGCACCCACAAAGTTGGTTCTGCAATCAGAAAGGATCTGCTTAGATGGACCTCTGATGGAGAGGAATCTTCACAAGGCATTAATAAACTTTGAAGTGTCCACTGACTCAGTAACTTCAATGTGAACTGCTCGGATGCTCATGCATGTAAAAATCACAGCCCAGTGTATACTATTGGATGCTCCACCTGTTGTGTGTCGTGTAATAACTGACCAGTGTCCAAAGACATCTAGACCCATGTAGGTGAATGATGGTTTGGTATTGACCAGTCTACTGGCAAAACTGCCATTCTTTGTTATTGATGCTTGCCCCATTTGACTCATTGATGAATTATAGAGGTAATGCTACATTTTGCTCCCATGAACTATAATCCTGCTACTTTGATAGCTCCTTCTATGAAATGTCATCCTTGATGTTTAACTTGCTCATGGTAATGACGCACAAGCAAAGTTGATATATGATGCCGACCTGGGACAATCAGAGGGCTCTTTTCACCTCTCTCTAGTTCTGCTTGGGTGAGGCGGCTACCGACTCTCAGCAGGCCTTCCTTGTCAATGAAGGGGTTCAACTTCAAGTGGGCTACTGTTTGGAAGATGCATTTCTTTACTAATGCATTTGTTTCTTGTTGTATTGTAAAGGGGGGGGGGGTCCACTTCCTCTTCTTGGGTGGAGCCAGCAAGCCTGTGGGGCTCCCAGGGTTCCAGGACAGAATGTTACTGATACTGGGACTCAGGGCCAAAGTATTTTATTATCAAGGCAATTTCATATAAAAAATCATAATATATTCTTCAAAACAAAAGGTACAGCCCTCAATATAGTCTTCAAAAGAAAAAGGTACAGTCCTCATAAAATAATCTTCAAAAGAAAAAAAGGTACAGTCCAGATCCCAAAATCCCTCAGCAAACGCTCAGCTCCTCAAGACCTCAGGTCTTCTATTAGGGTATTAGCTTTCCCTTCCCCCTCCTTCAGAAGGGTTTAGTAAGAGTTCAGCACACTTCCAATATAGCACATCAGTTCAGAACAAATCTTCATGGACAGTCTTTGTACATCAAACCAATACCACAGATCACCTGCCTTTTCACAGCACAGAGGGAACCCTGTACGGAGCAGGGTTTGCAGTTTCTCCCACCTCTCAGCACCATGCCCGGTGTGGCCTCCTCCACTGCCTTCAAGTGCTGGGCAGGACAACCTTTGAATTCTCCCACTCCATGGTAGCTGGCTCCTCTCCCTTAGGCAGCTTTAGTGGCAGGCTACTTCCTTCCTCCACATACTCCATGGAATCTCTCTCTCCATTCGTCTCCCCTCTCTCCTGGTGACTGAGAGCCTCCAGGAAATCTGCTCTCCCCTTCTCACAGCTGGGGGGAATTACACACTGATGGCGAAGCCAGGGAAACTGAGCTTTATCCTTCCTTCTACCTCTAGTGGGGAAGGGAGTAACAGGCTCACCCTGCGTCGAACCATTGCTCCCCCTGCTGGGGCTGGGAATCCATTCCATTTTTTAGGACTACTCTCTTCTCTCATTCTTGCAAGGACTTCTGGGACCCGTAGTTCTGGGTGAAAAATTACAGAAGGACCTTATGAGACTGGGAGACTGGGCAGCTAAATGGCAGATGACGTTTAATGTGAGAAAGTGCAAGGTGATGCATGTGGGAAAAAAGAACCCAAATTATAGCTACATCATGCAAGGTTCCACGTTAGGAGTTACGGACCAAGAATGGGATCTGGGTGTCGTCGTCAATAACACACTGAAACCTTCTGCTCAGTGTGCTGCTGTGGCTAGGAAAGCGAATAGAATGTTGGGTATCATTAGGAAAAGTATGGAAAACAGGTGTGAGGATGTTATAATGCCGTTGTATCGCTCCATGGTGCGACCGCACCTTGAGTACTATATTCAATTCTGGTCACCACATCTCAAGAAAGATATAGCAGAATTGGAAAAGGTGCAGTGAAGGGCGACTAACAACAACAACAACAACAACCATTTCTAAAGCGCTACTAGGGTTACGCAGCGCTGTACAATTCAAACATAGAAGGACAGTCCCTGCTCAAAGAGCTTACAATCTAAAAGACAAGAGAACAAACTAAAGACAAGTGAACAATCTAGAGGACGAGTGAACAGTTAATCTGATAGGGTGGATAGATTGGGGTATTTTATATTTCTCGAGCGGTTAGGCGCCGAAGGCAGCATTGAAGAGGTGAGTTTTAAGCAGAGATTTGAAGATGGGTAGGGAGGGGGCATGGCGTATGGGTAAAGGAAGATTATTATTTAAAATGATAGGGGGGATGGGACAACTTCCCTATGGAGAAAGACTAAGGAGGCTAGGGCTTTTCAGCTTGGAGAAGAGACAGCTGAGCGGAGACATGATAGAGGTGTATAAAATATTGAGTGGCGTGGAACAGGTGGATGTGAAGCATCTGTTCACGCTTTCCAAAAATACTAGGACTAGGGGGCATGCGATGAAACTACAGTGTAGTAAATTTAAAACAAATCGGAGAAACGTTTTCTTCACCCAACGCATAATTAAACTCTGGAATTTGTTGCCGGAGAACGTGGTGAAGGCGGTTAGCTTAGCAGAGTTTAAAAAGGGGCTAGACGGTTTCCTAAAGGACAAGTCCATAAACCACTACTAAATGGACTTGGGAATAATCCACAATTCCAGGAATAACATGTATTGTCACGTCTGTGGTCGTGACCCCTCTCAGACTCACCTCTTTCCTGGTGGTCAGCTTCTGTGCTGGCTTCTGTCTGTTCTTCCTGAGTTTGTTCTGTCTCTGTATCTGTGTGCTGGCTGCTTCCAGCATGGCTCTGATTGTTCCACTGTACTGCACCTGTGTGTGTTGGGCCTCTCTGTGCTTCAGTGTGCCTGCTGCCTGTGTTTTGGTTTGTGTTCCTCTTGCCCTCTGGTGGCCAAACCTGGTGGCTGCATTGGATTGTCTGTATGCTGTTTCCCATTCCAGACTTCAGCCCAGTCTAGTCCGGATCTTCCGGCCTGCCAGACTTACTTGTCTTGTTTGAGCCTGCACAGCATCTGTAGCTGCCTGGATTGCTGCAGTGAGTCTCAGCTGCTGCTGGGCTTATAAAGCCATTTGAAAACTCTCTGCCTTGCCTTTGCATGCCTTAGGCCCTGGTTTGTTGGTGCTTGCTGCACTTCTGTTTAGTTTGGGTTCTTGCTTGTGATTCTTGTTTGTTTCTAGTTAGTCTGTGTGTAGTTTAGTTTAGGGTTGTTTGTTTCTTAGTCTTGTTCCTTGTTTGTAGTTCTTTGTGTAGTTCTTAGGTTGTCTGCATCTCCTGTCTTTAGTGGTTGCTTGCAGCTTTCAGTTCTGTCTTTGTCTGTCAGTATTTGTTCCCTTTATCAGTGGCTGCTTGCAGCTTTCAGTCCTATCCTTTCGCTTATCCTTTCCCTGCCTTGCTGCCCCTATATATTCCTTTCCCCTCTGACCCTCAGTCTCTGTTCAGCCTAGTTGGGATCCTGTTCCTGCCCTGTCCTATACGTCCTGCCGGCTGCCAGGAGCTCAACTCCTGGTGAAAGGTGGCCATGTGCAAGTGAAGTCTCACTGTTTGCCAGAGTTCTGCCCTGTCTCTGGTGTAGGTTAGTTTTGCCTGCCGCTGCTGCTCCTCCTCGGCAGTGGTCCAAGGGCTCACAAACCTAGTTCCAGCTTGGAAAACGTGACATGTAGAGAATGTTTGTAAGTTTGGGAAGCTCGCCAGGTGCCCTTGGCCTGGATTGGCCGCTGTCGTGGACAGGATGCTGGGCTCGATGGACCTTTGGTCTTTTCCCAGTGTGGCATTACTTATGTACTTATGTACTAACTGCTTCACTGGGGAATCTCTGGGGCTTGCTTTGTCACAGTATGCAACTTAGAATGGTACACTCTGCTCAAATAATCTCACTTACTTTGTACATATATGCCAGTGGTGGCAAGTGCTGGGTTTTCATCAGTTGACTGATGAGATGAAGATGCAATATGAATAAGGTGTACTATAGTTCTTCTGAGCGTTTACCCAACCTGAGAAACGAGAGAAACAGTAAGCTTCCAAGTTGTTTCCAGGCACAATGTTAGTAGAATGGTCACCACTGGACAGATCTCTGCATCAGAGTCAGGGTCTACAAGTTCAAATGAGTTCTCCATCACTGGAGATGTGTGGTCAGGTTTTAGAAGAAAATCTGGTCCTGACAACCTTGTGGTTTCCATTAGATGAGATGCTGATATAGCTCTAGTAGCACAATCTGCTGGATTTTGGTTAGTTGGCACGTATTGCCACCGTTCTGGTCATGTTGACTTTCATATACGTGCAAGTCATTTGCTGACATACACATAAAATCTTTTGGTTTGGTTGTAGATGTAGCCCAGGACGACTTCACAGTCAGCGTAAAAATTGCTGTATCTATTTGAATGTCCAGTTTACTACTACTACTACTACTACTTAACATTTCTAAAGCGCTACTAGGATTACGCAGCGCTGTACAATTTAACATAGAAGGACAGTCCCTGCTCAACGAGCTTACAATCTAAAAGACAAGTGTACAGACAAAGTGGGGCAGTCTAGATTTCCAAAAGGTTAGGTGCCGAAGGCAGCATTGAAGAGGTGAGCTTTGAGCAAAGATTTGAAGATGGGTAGTTTATTGAGTATCTGCTTGAGTTTCTGCTATCTCTACTGCTAGCACTACTCCACACAGTTCTAAGCATGGAATGTTATGATTGGTTTGTGGTACTAACTTGACTTTGGCAAAGATGAATCCCACATGAGATAGCCCATCTGCATCTGTAGCTTTCAAGTAGGCCGCTTCAGCTATGGCTTTTTCAGAAGATCTAGATCTCTTTGTGAGAGGCTGTATTGAGTGCTGCAGGAATGTAAGTGTGTGGGATGTGCAGTTCAAGAATCTTTAGAGCAGGGCCATGCCTAGGGTCTCTGGCGCCCCCCTGCAGCCTATCAGTTGGCGGCGGCGGCGCGGCCCCCCCCCCCCCCGTGAAAATGATCGCTCACCACTTGCCACACTGACAGGAATTGTCAGCAATATTCTTAGAAACAAATTGCTATACATTGCAAAATAAGATAGCAGATGTAAATTCTCAAAGTGGACATATTCCAAACACTAAAATGAAAATAAAATGATTTTTTTTCTACCTTTGTTGTCTGGTGACTTTCTTTTTCTGATCAAGCTGGCCCAGTATCTGATTCTGCTGCTATCTGTCCTCTTAACTCCGTTTCCAGGGCTTCCTTTCCATTTATTTTATTTCTTTCCTTTCCTCCTTTCTTCTTCATTTCTGGTCCTCAGCTTCTGCCTATTTTCTTCATCCATGTGCAGTTTTTCTCCTCTCTTCCTTTTCCCTCATTTCATCTCCTTCATCTCTCTTCCCTCCCCTCTATGTCCAGCAATTTCTCCTCTCTCCCTGAGCCCTGCCCTCCCAATCCATGCCCATCCATGCTCCTCTGTCCCCTGCCCCCTCCATTCATCCCTTTCCAGCAATTCCCCTCTCTCCCTGAGCCCTGCCCTCCCAATCCATGCCCATCCATGCTCCTCTGTCACCTGCCCCTCCATTCATCCCTATCCAGCAATTCCCCTCTCTCCCTGAGCCCTGCCCTGCAATCCATGTCCATCCATGCCCATCTGTCCCCTCCATTCATCCCTATCCAGCAATTCCCCTCTCTCCCTGAGCCCTGCCCTCCCAATCCATGCCCATCCATGCTCCTCTGTCCCCTACCCCCTCCATTCATCCCTTTCCAGCAATTCCCCTCTCTCCCTGAGCCCTGCCCTCCCAATCCATGCCCATCCATGCTCCTCTGTCCCCTGCCCCCTCCATTCATCCCTATCCAGCAATTCCCCTCTCTCCCTGAGCCCCGCCCTCCCAATCCATGCCCATCCATGCTCCTCTGTTCCCTGCCCCCTCCATTCATCCCTATCCAGCAATTCCCCTCTCTCCCTTCCATGACCCCCCCTCGCATCCATGCTCCTCTCTCTCCCATGTCCCAGCCTGGCCCGCCCTCTTCTCCCCCCCCCCCTTCGCATCCATGCTCTCGTTTCTCCCCTGCCCTCCCGCTCCCATTGTTCAACTGCCCACCCTCTTCTCTCCCCCCAACATCCCTTTTCTTTTTTTTTCTTTTTAAATTCACCTCCGTGGCGGTTCCGGCAGCGCAGCATCAGGGAAGGAGGCAGCGCTCCCGATGCCTAGCCTTCCCTTCGCTGTGTTCCGCCTTCTTCTGACATCACGTCAGAAGAAGGCGGAACACAGCGAAGGGAAGGCTAGAGACGTCGGGAGCGCCGCCTCCTTCCCTGACGCTGCGCTGCCGGAACCGCCACCACGGAGGTAAATTTAAAAAGAAAAAAAAAGAAAAGGGATGTTGGGGGAGGGCGAGCGAGATGAGCATGGTGCGGCGGCGCCCCCCAGAGGGAAGCGCCCCCCTGCCATGCTTACCTCGCTTACCGTGTTAGCACGGTCCTGCTTTAAAGAATCTTTCCATCTCTCCCATTCTTGTCACATTTCTGATGGCAGTGAGACATCCCACTCATTAGTACTTTGTGAAAGTTCCCTCAATAGGAATCTTCCTTGAATGGTAACTGGAGCTGCAAACCCCAGAGGATCATATAGACTATTGAATGTGGTCAAGATACATCTGTGTATATATGATTTCTCTTGGGTGGAGACTTGAAAGGTAAAAAGTCTCTTTTTAGATCCCAATGTAACCCAAGGCTTCTTTGAAACAGAGGAGGGTCTACTCCTAGATTTAAATCCTTTAAATCTTTGGCATGATGCTGTCATCACTTCTGGACTGTTGAAGGTGATTTTATGAAGTCTCAGATTGGCCTCTGCCAATACTGCATGTATTCTCTTTAGCAAGTCAATGGCTTCTCCTATGGTAGGTAAGGACTTCAAACCATCGTCAGCGTAAAAGTCTGTCAACAAAGCGTTTGGCATCCATGCCATATTCTCCTTCACCTTCTCGGGCTGTCCTTCTAAGCCCGTAGGTTGCTACTACAGGTGATGGACTTTTACCAAAGACACAAACTTTCATTCTGTCACGGTACCACAGGATCTCAAGTAGTTTCTATAGTCTTGGTATATGACAAAGCAATAAAGCATTTGCTGGATATCTGCTTTTGTGGCAATGGGTTCCTTTCCGAAGTGAATCAAGACTGCTAATAGGCTGTTGATTATGTCAGGCCTAGAAGCAGCACATTGTTGAAAGAGATTCCTTGAAATTGAGCACTGAAATCAAACATAATCCTGATTGGGTCTGATTTTTGTGGGTGATACATACAAAAGATTGGTAAGTACCAACATTCTTCATTGTCTTTTAATGGCGGAGCTAGCTCTGCATGGCCATTATCCAGCATGTTCTGCACGAATGTTGTAAAGTGCTGTTTTGTTTCTGGTTTCCTTTGTAGAGTCTTTTGCAATGAAGTGAGATGAGAGAGAGAGCTTGCTTTCTGTTTTTAAGGAGTCACGATCTTGACATCCTTAATGGTAGAGGAGCCACCCAGCAATTTGACTCATTTTTGTAGAATTCCATTATATATGATTCTTAAGAACTCTCTGTCTTCAACTGTTTTTTTCTACATTTGATATCTGTTCATTTTATTTTTCCAGTCATGTTAGTGCCAGTGAGTTTCTCTTTTCTGCTTTTCTGTCTGTCTTCTGCTAATTTTTTCCAGTGGCTACTGCCCATTTGTCCTTTCTTCTCGATCCTAATGTCTTCTTTTATTCCCTCACATCCGTCTCTGATATATAGATCTATCCCTATTAGCTCTTTCCTCCCTTTCTTTTTTGCCTTTCTGTCTACTCAAATTTTACCTTGTTCCTCACCCTACAGTTCTCCACCTTTCTTTTTTACTTTTCACCTACCTATCAACTTTCCATCTCCTACTCTGTCCTTAGCTCTCCCACTTCTACTCTCACTCCAGTTTCCTATTCCCTTCTGTCACCCACTCCTTATTACCACATTTTTACCCTCTGTATTCACAATCCTCTTCTCACTCATCTTTGAAAAACCCCATGGCTTCTCCCATATAAGAATATATGAGCATAAGAGTAGCCATATTGGGTCAGACCAATGGTCCATCTAGCCCAGTATCCTGTTTTCTAAACAGTGACCAAGACAGGTCGCAAGTACCTGGCAGAAACCCAATTAGCATCAACATTCCATGCTACCAATCCTGGGGTAAGTAGTTGCTTCCCCATGTCTGTCTGAATAGCAGACTATGGACTTTTCCTCCAGGAATCTGTCCAATCCTTTTTTAAACCCAGATATGCAAACAGCTGTTACTATATCCCCCAACAAAGAGTTCCAGAGCTTAACTGTTCTTATTTGTTTTAAAAGCATTTCCATGTAACTTCCTCAAGTGTCCCCTAGTCTTTGTACTTTTGGAACGAGTAAAAAAGTGATTTACTTCTACTCATTCTACACCACTCAGGATTTTATAGACCTAAATCATACCTCCTCTCATCTGTCTCTTTTCCAAGCTGAAGAGTCTTAACCTTTTTAGCCTTTCCTCATATGAGAGGAGTTCCATCTCCTTTATCATTTTGGTTGCTCTTCTTTGTTCAACATCTTGCCTCCCTCCAACTTTGTAGCTCAGCATCTCCTCTTTCTTTCTCCTTTTCTCTAACCCCACCCTTATAGCCAATGTGGAGGGGCATAATCGAACGTCGCCGGTCAAATAGTTCGCCAGCGATCTATTGTGGCGGAGGCTCTACAGCTGGCCGAAACCGTATTATCGAAAAAGATGGCCCGCCATTTTTTTTCGAGAATACGGTTTAGCCCGGCCAAATGGCTTGGATTTCACCAGGTTTGAAATGGCCAGTTTTGTTATTCAGCGATAATGGAAAAAAATGCCGGCCATCTCCAACCCGGCGAAAGCCAAGCCATTTAGTCGTGGGAGGAGCCAGCATTTGTAATGCACTGGTCCCCCTGACATGCCAGGACACTAACTGGGCACCCTAGACATGTGGGTACAGTGGGTTTTGGAGGGCTCCCATTACCAGCACAAGTGTTACAGGTAGGGGGGGATGGGTCTGAGTCCGCCTGCCTTAAGTGCACTGCAGTACCCACTAAAAGTGCTCCAGGGACAGGACTTGTTGCTGCTGTATAAGCTTGGCACACCAGTTGACACCTGAAGACTAATCTCTTTGAAAAAGTCCTTTATTTGAATAAGCACATTTACTCACAGTTAACTGCAGATCAGAGGTTGTGCCCCACTGGCAACGAATCTCCCTGGTACTGACATTAGCAGTAGGTCAGAGCTGACAGAATGCTGTACAATGCCCTCTTTCAGCCACATTCAAGGTAAGAAGTAATGTTCTCTAACGTGGGTAACACATGAAAGGGATCTAAAACCGGCTTACAAAAATGGCCAATCTCCTCATGGACTAGCGGAAGTAGAACAGGGCACACTCTGACCCAGTTAGCAGGGGGAAAAGCAGCATGGGAGTACAGCCAGTACCCTACACCCACTACAATGCATTGCTGATGTGACTCTGCAGTGCACCTAACAGAAAAGGTGTCACACTCACAACCAGGGAAAGGCTGTCGGAGGATAGAACACATTCTGCTGTCATGGAGGTGGGTACAGCATTTGAGGCTGGCATACAGGCTGGCAAAAAAGGTTTTTAATTTTATTTTTTTGGTGTGGGAGGGGGTTGGTGACCACTGGGGGAGTATGGGGAGGTCATCCCCCATTCCCTCCGGTGGTCATCTGGTCAGTTGGGGCACCTTTTTGAGGCTTGGTCGTGAAAATAAAAGGACCAAGTAAACCAGTCGAAATACTGCTTATCGCCGGTTGTTTTTTTTTCATTATCGCCGAAAGCCAGCCATCTGGTAGCCACGCCCATGCCCGCCCATGTCCCGTCTTCGCTTAGCCGGCAACATGCCCCTTTCAACTTTCGCTGGCGAGGCGACGGGAAAGCAGCGATGCTGTCAAAAAAGCAGCTTGCCATTATACCGATTTTGCCGCTTTTCCGAAATCACCGGCCATCTCCCAATTTATGTCGAGAAATGGCTGGTGATCTCTTTCGAAAATAAGCTGGCTTCTCTCTATCTCTTCACCCTCCACTCTTGTAGCCAAACATCTTCCCTCTATCTCTCCTCCTTCCATTTGTATCTATCCTAGCATATCCATGTCCCTTCCCTGCAACAATACAGCTTCTCCCCTTTCTCCAACAATGCAGATTCTCCCTCTCTCTTTCTCCTCCCCCCATAGTCAGCCTCCCCTCCCTATCCCTATCTTCTCCTTCCTGAAGTCAGCATCTCCCCTCCCATTCTTCTCCTTCTCCCACTAGTTAGCATCTTCACTTTCATTCTACTCCTTCCTCCCATAGCATCTTCCTTCCCATTTTTCTCCTTTCCCAAAAGTTAGATTCTCCCCTCCTAGTCTTCTCCTTCCCCTCATAGTCAGCATCTCCCCTTCCATTCCTCTCTTTCACCCCATAGTCAGCATCTCCCCTCCCATTCTTCTCCTTTCCCCCCATAGTCAGCATCTCCCCTCTATTCTTCTCCTTCCCCTCATAGTCAGCATCTCCCACTCTTTCATATTTCACATCCAGAATCCTACTGTCTCTTCCTTCCTGTTGTCTCCCATTTCCCCTCTTCTCCAACTCCAGCATTTCTTCTCCCCCCCCCCCAAATGATCCAGCATGTCTCCTTCCCCCAAATAGTCAAGTGTATCTCCTCCTCTCCCCCACCCCCACCACCATGGTCTAGAATATCTTCTCTCTCCACCCCCCACCCCCATAGTCCAGCATATCTCCTTCTCTCCTCCCATGGTCCAGTATGACTGCTTATCTCCCCACCCCCTAAAATGGCCCAGTGCGTCTCCTCTCCCCCCCCCCCCCCCCCCCACAATGGTCCCAGCATGTCTCCTTCTCTCTCCACCCAACCCCCAGTGGTCCAGCATTTCTCCTCCCCACTTCCCAAGGTCTAGCATTTGTTCTCCCTGTCCTGTCCCATACCCAGCCAGTGATTCCCTCTCCAGCTGGCCTCTCAACCCCCCCCCCCCCAAGTGTAACTTTTAAAAGTTGTTTCTGCTTGTAGAGGCTGTCGACAGTGAGTAGCACTTCATCGTGAGGACAGCATGAGCAGTGCATATGAAGTGCTGCTTGCTGCCAGCAGCCTCTACAAGCAAAAAACTATTTTTAAAAGGTTCACCGGGGATGGGGGGGGGGGGGGGGGAGATGATGATATTTGAGAGGCCAGGGGAGATGCCAAATTGCCAGCTAAGGAGGGGAAACGAAGGGGAGAGAAGTCGATCCATGGGGAGAATCCGTGGGTGGTTAGTAATATCACTTCCATAATGTTCCACCCTGCACAAATTAAATCCTGCCCGAGACTCTTCTTTCACTCAGAGCTGAACTGAACTCAGACATGGTCTCAGATGCAGCTCCTTCTGGTTGCCTGGCCCTCTGTGCTCAGATCCAGGGGATATCCTCTATATTCTCTCCTAGGATCTGTGGCTCCCTGCTGCTCTCTGGTACTCTGGAATTGCTTCATTTCTTTCAGAGAAGTGCAGAGACCTAACCAATTTTTTCTTAGCACATGCAACAGATGAATCCAGTAACTGGTGGGTTGTATCCATCTACCAGCAGGTGAAGATAGAGATAACTTAAACTGAAGTGATACTGGACGACCAGCCCCTTCAGTAGCCAGTATATCTCTTATCTCCAGCAGGTGGTGGATGACATCTCACGAGCTCCTGGATTCTCTTCTGGGGTCTTCTGCTAGGCTGCTGGTAGCTGAGAGTTGGAAGTGTTTGACCCCTTTTGGTTCTCTATGGAAGCATACTTGATCAGTGGGGTCCCAGCTTCATCCCGTCTTACCCTGTATCCCAGCCTTGGGTCCTGTGGTTCCTTTGCCTTCCTCACCAACTTTAAAAAAAAAAAAAAAAGCAAACAGTGAAGTAAAAAAAAAAGTATAAAGTACAGATGAACAGCTGCTGATAGGACTGGAATGGTGTTTTCCCTTGGCCCGCGGAGCCTCTGTGGCTATAGGAGTGTGCTGGGTGGTTATGCCATGCTCTAAGCCGTGTTTTTAGTGAGTACTTGAAATTTATTTTTCTCGCGCTCTTGTTGTTGGTGGTTTGTTCCGGGTGTACCAGCGGCATGGTGGCTTAAAGTGATGTTCCCGCTGTGGGAAAAGGAATGGAGTGAGCCCTTGTGCTGATCCAAAGATCAACAGTCAGAATTCCAAACGCTTCACCCGCAGCGACCACCATTCCCCAGCGGTTGAGCCCCTGGGTTCAGGTGGCCAGCAAGACTTGGAAGTGAGAGGAGAGCAGGACTCAGGAGATGACAGAGATGGGCAACAAATCAACAGAGGTCAGGTCCAGGCAGAGTCAGGGCAGGCAGCAATCCAGTAGAAGTTGGGTCCAGGCACAGAGTCAGGGCAGGCAGGAATTCAGTAGAAGTCAGGTCTAGGCACAGAGTCAAAACCAGGTAAAACAGGTGCAATCACAACAAGAACGCACCAGATACCAGGAAGAAGTAGCTGAGAGAAAGAGAGGAGGGAAACTCCTAGTTTTAAAGTGAAGGCATCTGACGTCAGGGTAGGCACGCCCAAAGTGTAGGTGCATCCAAAGTGTAGGCACGCCCAAAGTGTAGGCGCATTCTAGTGTAGGCTCCCAAAGTGTAGGTGCGTCAAAAATATTGGCACATAAAACTGGAACTGAAGAGAGAAGTGTGTGCTAGGGGAAATCCTCTGCCTCCACGTCTGATGTTCCAGGTACGTGACAGGAGGCTGGTGCTGCAACTTTGGGTTTCTTGGTTTCCCTCGCTGAACCTTTGGGTGCACATATCATTTAGACCAGTGATGGCGAACCTATGGCACGCGTGCCAGAGAGGGCACGTGCGCCGTCGCCTCAACCAGTTCCAGCCCCCCGCCCCGCCCTCCGAGCACCAGGGCCCACCTCCGAAATTTAAAAGTCATACCTGGTCGGGGTTAAAGTGTCGTCGGAAGCAGCAGCAGTAATGAAAAGCGTGCTGACTTGGCGCGCCTTCAGCCTTCCCTTCTGTCTCTCAAGCTCTGGTCCCGCCCTCATTTCCTTTTTCACAACGCCGGGACTACAGAGCTTGAGAGACCGAAGGGAAGGCTGAAGGCGCGCCGAGTCAGCACGCTTTTCACTGCTGCTGCTGCCGCCGATGCCGCCTTAACCCCGGCCAGGTATGACTTTTAAATTTCGGAGGTGGGCCCTAGTACTCGGACGGAGGGAGGGCGGGCTACTCAGGAAAAGCTTTTGTCTTTGATGCCATTGGTTTTCCTTGTCAGACCAGCCTCCATGTAGGGTTGCTGGTGTGCTTTCACTATGACAGCACTGCAGGATTAAATAAAACACCGTTCCGTTTGTGGGGCACAAAGATTGGCTACCACAGTAGTAGGAAAATGCTGATAGGAGAGAGTCATTGAATGAGCAGCACTCTGGTTCCTCCCATGACAACCCTGGAACTGAGTGGGAGGGAGGGAGAGTGGAGGGGAGACCCTGGCCCTGGAACTGGGAGGGAGAGGGGAGGGGGGATCCTGGCCCTGGAACTGGGAGGGAGAGGGGATCCTGTTGAACTGGGAGGGAGGGGGACCTTGGAACTCGGGGGTAGGTGTAGGGGAGACGAGGGGGAAGGGGGAACGAGAAGGAGGGGGACAAGGGGGAGAGGGAAGGGGGACGAGAGCGAGAGGGAAGGGGGACGAGGGGAATGGCACATTGTGATAAATAATTAGATTTTGGGTTGCTGTTTGGGCACTCGGTCTCTGAAAGGTTCGCCATCACTGATTTAGACTTTGGGCGCTGCTGTGGTTCCCGATAATCAGCTGATGGCGACGTTGGATCCTTTGTGCGGTCCTGCAAATTTGGCCTCCTGCTCACCTGGTGCTCCTTTCTACTCTCGTGCCTGCCTCTGGCCCTTCTAGTGGAATTGGTGGGGTGGGGGAGGGATTATCTCCTGAACTTATCTTGCTATTTCATCAGGCTTACTTATTAAAGAGGGTCCTCCCTCAGTCGCAGCTCCTGACTGATTCCCACACCCTTGTGTGCTCCATATAGGATTTGGGATCCCCTTTCCAGGATCCTCTTGAGCCTGCTGCCCAGAAGGGAAGATGGGTGGATGAGTTTGAGACAGGGTCGGTGGCCCCTTTTACCCACCCGCCTTCTATTGCTGCCCTATCTAGGGGTTCTCTCCGCCCTTCACAGCTTGAAGAATTGGAGGAGGGCAAATTGTTCCAGGAGGAACTGGATGATCCCACTGCTGTTTGCGTTTTCCAAAAAGATGAGTTGCCTTTTTTATCACCAATGCCTTGGTGACCTTGAATGTCGCTGACCCTGAGGTGGCTATGTTTGCTGTGGCCAATCCTAAAATGGCCAGAACCAGGAAGCCTACGAAGGCATTTTCTGTGCATGAAGCTATTCAGTAACTCATTACACCTCAGTGGTCAGACCCTGATGGGGGTCTCTAGGGTGCAAAGGCTAAAGCCCGTCTTTACCTTGTTGTCGCTGACCAGACCAAAAGGTTTGGTCATTATTACTGTGGACGCGCTGGTGATGGCGTTTACCAAGAAGAACACTCTTTCCCTGTGGAGGGTGATGTAGCTCTCAAGGATATGCAGGACAAGCGTCTGGGGGCTTCCTTGAAACGAGCTTTTGAGGTCTCTGCTTTGGCCCTCCAGGCCTCTATTTGCAGTTCATATGCAGCCATGGCATGCCTTAGCTGGTTCCAGCAGGCTTTGGAGCAGGATGTGGCTTTGGCCCTGGGCTCTGTAGGATTTCATTTGGAATCAGGGTTGACCTATTTGGCTGATTCCCTTTATGATCTGGTCCGAACTTTGGCCAAGCAGATGGCTTTGGCAGTGTCCTCTCGATGACAGTTGTGGCTTCCCCATTGGGCGGCAGATTTGGCCTTGAAGCGGTGCCTCACTAGGTTACCCTTTCTGCACAAGCTCCTATTTGGTGAGGACCTGGAGAAGATCATGAAGGATTTGGGGGACTTCAAGGGATGTCCTCCGGAGGATAGCTCCAGGTGCACCCCTCAGGCCGGGACCTCCCAGCCTCATCTTCAGAAGGCTCACTAGTACATTCTGGGTCACCCCACAACACCCTTTAACCACCCTAGATTTCAACAACGGTC
Source organism: Microcaecilia unicolor (assembly GCF_901765095.1). NCBI lineage: Eukaryota > Metazoa > Chordata > Amphibia > Gymnophiona > Siphonopidae > Microcaecilia > Microcaecilia unicolor. The sequence continues at coordinate 295,158,053 of NC_044033.1, read as the reverse complement.
TTCCTTTCGAGGGGACCAGAAGCCAGTTGCTGCCGCAGCTCATCCGGGAGCCCCTGGACATTCTTCCTAATGATGGGGTGCTGGTTCACTCTTCGTTATGGAGAATAGGGGGTCGGCTGACCCTTTTCTACAAAGAGTGGGCCAAGCTTACTTCAGACCAGTGGGTCTTGGATATCATCAGGGATGTATAGGTACAAATTTTCTGCTCCCGTTGGTGAGGCATTTTTGGACTTTCAGTGTGCAACTGTCACAAAGCGAGCAGCGGTGGAAGCCACTCTGCATTCCCTGTTGGATCTAGGGGCTGTGGTGCCAGTTCTTCCCTCAGAGGTACGCACGGGGCATTATTCCATTTATTTAATGGTTCCCTGGAAAGGGGGATCCTTTCATCCTATTCTCAACCTTCGCAAAGTCAATCAGTCCCTACGTGCTCAACATTTTTGCATGGAAACGCTTTGCTCAGTGGTTGCAGTGGTGCAGCCTGGAGAATTTCTAACGGCATTGGACCTCTTGGCAACTCACATTGCGGGGCATTGCAGTGTGCAGGCAGATTTTCTCAGCCGGCATCTCCTGGATCCAGCAGAGTGGGAATTATCCAAGGAAGGGGAAGGGGAGGGAAATGGGACTTGATATACCACCTTTCTGAGGTTTTTGCAACTACATTCAAAGCGGTTTACATATATTCAGATACTTATTTTGTACCAGGGGCAATGGAGGGTTAAGTGACTTGCCCAGAGTCACAAGGAGCTGCAGTGGGAATCGAACTCAGTTCCCCAGGATCAAAGTCCACTACACTAACCACTAGGCTACTCCTCCACGCCAAGGAAGCTTTTCGCCTGATTTGCCAAAAGTGGGGCATTCCAGAAATGGACCTGATGGCGACCCGAGTCAATGCCAAGGTACTATCCTTTTTTCAGCAGAAAAAAAGAATATGGGTCTGCCGGTCTGGGTGTGCTGCTTTGGCCATGGCTGGAGTCGGTCCTTCTCTACGTTTTCCCTTCATGGCCATTGATAGGTAGGGTACTGCTCAGGATAGGGTGACATTGAGGGCAGGTCATCCTGGTAGCCCCAGATTGGCCATGGCGCCCATGATATGCGGACTTGGTTCGTCTCCTCCTGGAGCTGCACACTGCGGTTTCTGTAAGTCCCGGTCTTCTGCATCAGGGTCCAATTCAAATGGAGGACCATTACCACTTTGGTTTTACGGCGTGGCTCTTATTTGAATGAGGTTATTGCTACCTTATTGCAGGCTCAGAAGAAATCTACTTCGACGGCCCATGCCCGAGTATGGCATCTGTTTGTGGCTTAGTGTGAGGATCGCGCTTTGACTCTGTTCAAGGCATTTATGGCTCAGCTCTTGGCTTTTTTGCAGGATGGGTTGCAAAAAGGGCTGGCTTTTAATTCACTGTGGGTGCAACTGACAGCTTTGGTTCTTCTCTGGCTGCTCACCCGGACGTGGTTTGTTTTTTTGTGGGGAGTGCTACGGCTTTGTCCTCTGCTACGCCAACCTTGTCCAACCTGGAACTTGAATTTGGTCCTTAAGGCTTTTCAGGGAGCACTTTTTGAGCCCTTGTACAAGGCTTCTGAGAAAGTTCTTACCTTGAAGGCAGTATTTTTAGTGGCTGTGGCCTCAGCAAGGCGAGTCTTGGAATTACAGGCGCTCTTTTGTCGCAATCCTTTTTTGCAATTTTCTGAGTGTGGCATTACTCCAGCGAGTTTCAACAGTTGGGCCACTTGTTTGTTCTCCTCTCTGGTGCCTGGTGGGATGATGCCGCCGCTTTGAAGGCTACTATTGCCCGATGGATTAAGGACACAATTTCCTCTGCATATGTGTTGGCTGGTCGGGTGCCTCCTGTGGCGTTGTGACCCCTCTCTACTAGGGCTCAGTCCGCTTCTTGGGCAGAGACATCGGTGCTGTCCCTGGATGAAATCTGTCGGATGACTACTTGGGCATCCTTGTGCTCTATTTCTCGGCATTATAGAGTGGATGTGGCTGCTAGATCTGATGTGTCGTTGGGAGTGGTGGTGTTAGTACGGGGGGGACGGGGACGATTTCCCTCCCTAGTTAGGGATTGCTTTGGTACATAGTACCAGTTACTGGATTCATCTGCTGCATACAGTGGGGGAAATAAGTATTTGATCCCTTGCTGATTTTGTAAGTTTGCCCACTGACAAAGACATGAGCAGCCCATAATTGAAGGGTAGGTTATTGGTAACAGTGAGAGATAACACATCACAAATTAAATCCGGAAAATCACATTGTGGAAAGTATATGAATTTATTTGCATTCTGCAGAGGGAAATAAGTATTTAATCCCTCTGGCAAACAAGACCTAATACTTGGTGGCAAAACCCTTGTTGGCAAGCACAGCGGTCAGACGTCTTCTGTAGTTGATGATGAGGTTTGCACACATGTCAGGAGGAATTTTGGTCCACTCCTCTTTGCAGATCATCTCTAAATCATTAAGAGTTCTGGGCTGTCGCTTGGCAACTCGCAGCTTCAGCTCCCTCCATAAGTTTTCAATGGGATTAAGGTCTGGTGACTGGCTAGGCCACTCCATGACCCTAATGTGCTTCTTCCTGAGCCACTCCTTTGTTGCCTTGGCTGTATGTTTTGGGTCATTGTCGTGCTGGAAGACCCAGCCACGACCCATTTTTAAGGCCCTGGCGGAGGGAAGGAGGTTGTCACTCAGAATTGTACGGTACATGGCCCCATCCATTCTCCCATTGATGCGGTGAAGTAGTCCTGTGCCCTTAGCAGAGAAACACCCCCAAAACATAACATTTCCACCTCCATGCTTGACAGTGGGGACGGTGTTCTTTGGGTCATAGGCAGCATTTCTCTTCCTCCAAACACGGCGAGTTGAGTTCATGCCAAAGAGCTCAATTTTTGTCTCATCTGACCACAGCACCTTCTCCCAATCACTCTCGGCATCATCCAGGTGTTCACTGGCAAACTTCAGACGGGCCGTCACATGTGCCTTCCGGAGCAGGGGGACCTTGCGGGCACTGCAGGATTGCAATCCGTTATGTCGTAATGTGTTACCAATGGTTTTCATGGTGACAGTGGTCCCAGCTGCCTTGAGATCATTGACAAGTTCCCCCCTTGTAGTTGTAGGCTGATTTCTAACCTTCCTCATGATCAAGGATACCCCACGAGGTGAGATTTTGCGTGGAGCCCCAGATCTTTGTCGATTGACAGTCATTTTGTACTTCTTCCATTTTCTTACTATGGCACCAACAGTTGTCTCCTTCTCGCCCAGCGTCTTACTGATGGTTTTGTAGCCCATTCCAGCCTTGTGCAGATGTATGATCTTGTCCCTGACATCCTTAGACAGCTCCTTGCTCTTGGCCATTTTGTAGAGGTTAGAGTCTGACTGATTCACTGAGTCTGTGGACAGGTGTCTTTCATACAGGTGACCATTGCCGACAGCTGTCTGTCATGCAGGTAACGAGTTGATTTGGAGCATCTACCTGGTCTGTAGGGGCCAGATCTCTTACTGGTTGGTGGGGGATCAAATACTTATTTCCCTCTGCAGAATGCAAATAAATTCATATACTTTCCACAATGTGATTTTCCGGATTTAATTTGTGATGTGCTATCTCTCACTGTTACCAATAACCTACCCTTCAATTATGGGCTGCTCATGTCTTTGTCAGTGGGCAAACTTACAAAATCAGCAAGGGATCAAATACTTATTTCCCCCACTGAACATTAAGGAACGTAAAATTAGGTCTTACCTGATAATTTTCTTTCTTTTAGCTGCGGCAGATGAATCCAGGATCCCTCTCTTCCTTTTTCTGTCATGCAGCATGTCTCTAGTTTGTTCTGTTCCTGGACTGTCTAGGGTGTTCTGAAGAATATTTAACAGAAAAGAGGAAAGTGTGCCCAATGGAACAGATTGTTGTTTGCGGTATGGCTGTTTTCCCAAACCACCCTCAATTAAGCTTTGTTGTTTTCTTGCGCCTATTCTTGGTGCACTGTTGGTGAGGAATGTTTTGGTTTTTTGTTTGCTCTTTCATGCTTTGTGATGAGACATATACTGGCTACTGAAGGGGCTGGTTGTCTAGTATCACTCACTTCAGCTTAAGTTATCTCTTTCTCCACCTGCTGGAAGATGGACACAACCCACCAGTTCCTGGATTCATCTGCTGCGGCTAAATGAAAGAAAATTATCAAGTAAGACCTAATTTTAACCTGTCATTCCTCACCACGTCTTTGCACCTTATGGTACAATGGCTGGGTGAGCCAAAGACTTTTAATCCCTTGCAGCATTGTGCAATGGCTGGGGAATCAACCAGGAATCAGACAAGGATTTCAAATGGAATTGTGTTTTTATATCAGTCACAAACTATAACTGGATAGCAAAGTTTCTATCAAACCAAATCAAACCACCTTGCTATATATCAACAATGTTAGAAATAATCAATAATAATAATAAAAAAAAGTAAGTTGCCTCAGTGGTCCTTACTCCTCATAACTTAATAAACAGGGTAATAAAGAAAAGTATTTTTCAGTTTTGGTCCAGGTTATGGTACTTACTAAATTGGACTTGCTGAGTTATTAGAAAAGGGAAGCAAAATAAAACCAAGAATAATATAACGCCTGTGTGTTGGTCCATAGTAAGAATTGCATTCAATTCTGGTCGCCGTATCTCAAAAAAGATATAGCAGAATTAGGAAAAGGTTCAAAGAATAGTGACCAAAATGATAAAGGGGATGGAATTCCTCCAATATGAAGAAAGGATAAAGCAGTTAGGGCTCTTCAGCTTGGAAAAGAGACAGCTAAGGGGGATACGATAGAGGTCTACAAAATCCTGAGTGGTGTAGAATGGGTAAAAGTGATTCAATTTTTTACTTTTTCAAAAAGTACAAAGACTGGGGGACACTCAATGAAATTACTTGGAAATACTTTTAAAACAAATAGGAGGAAATATTTTTTTAACTCAAAGACTAGCTAAGCTCTGGAATTCATTGCCGGGGGATGTGGTAATGGCAATTACCATATCTGTGTTTTAAAAAATGTCTCGGACAAGTTCCTGGAAGAAATGTTCATAGTCTGTTATTGAGATTGACATAGGGGAATCCACTGCTTGTCCCAAGATTAGTAGATTGGATTGTTGCTACTAATTGGGTTTCTACCAGGAACTTGTGACCTGGATTGGCCACTATTGGAGGAAGGATTCAGTATGGCTTTTATTTTTGTTACATTTGTACCCCACACTTTCCCATTCATGGCAGGCTCAATGTGACTTACATATTGTATACAGGTACTTATTTGTACCTGGGGCAATGGAGGGTTAAGTGACTTGCCCAGAGTCACAAGGAGCTGCCCGTGCCTGAAGTGGGAATCAAACTCACTTCCTCAGTTCCCCAGGACCAAAGTCCACCACCCTAACCACTAGGCCACTCCTCCACATGATTCTTATGACTATTGTAATTTGTAATTCTTTTGGCAATTTGACTGATTTTTAAGTAATTCAGAATAATGCAGCTAAGATGATTTTGAGAAAAAGAAGATCTGACCATGTTATACCTGCTTTGATGAAACTTCACTGGTTGCCCATTAAAGCAAGTATTTTTTTCAAATTATCATGTTGGGTTTATAAAATATTTAGTGGTACTTGTCCAGATTATTTATATTCTTTGTTTTCTTTTCCATTATTTCCTTCTCTGTCATGAGTTATTGAATCTTGCTTGGTCTGTTTTGTTTGTTAAAGTTAAATGCAAAAAGTCTTTATCACCCTTATCCTTATTTCCCTATCAGGCAGGTGTTCTCTGCCTGTTGTTTTAAGGACAATTTTTTTATTTCTGAAGCTGGAAACGGTTGAAGACTTATTTGTTTAAAAAAAGCATTCTGCTAGGTTTCATCTCTACCACCATTGCCATTGCCATTATCATTACCATTTCCAACTTACTGCATGAAAAATTTGATAATATACGGTAAGAGGGGGAAAGCCCACATATCAGTCCCAGTTTCTCTCCAAAAGGGGTCTCCTCCTACCATTACCTCACTGGTCAGGATAGCTTTCCCTTTGTTCTGGAAATTGCAGGGGTACAAACAGGTCACAGCACAATACTTTAGTAGAGCCACTAGAGGTCTCTGCCTTTTACTTTTGGGGTTGTTACGTAAGTATAACTTTCACATCTTTTAAATTCTTATTTTATTTTTATTATAATTCTATTTTATGGCAGATGTAATTTGTTGCTTTAAACATACCTTTTGAGAAAGTGATTAACACATCTAAACAATAATATATGGAAGGGCATTTTCAAAAAAGCATCTAAGTCATTTTGGATGTTTTGCTAAAAACAACCAAAAATTGAATGATGAACATACCCATTTTTGAATCTGAAAAAGTCTATCTTTTTGGTTCTAAACGTTTTTTTGCTCCGTGCATTTTTCTTTTGGGACCATTTTGAAAAATACATCTAACAGAAAAACACTCAAAAAAACAGCCATTGGGATGCCTGGGGGCCATCATTCTTAGTAGACTGGTCACATAGACATCCCAACAAAGCAGTGGAGCAGTCTAGGGGGCACTGCAGTGGACTTCACATAAAAGGTCCCAGGTACACATCTTGCAATAACCCCCTTATATTGTATGGTGAGCCCTCCAGGAGCAGAAAAATACTTACTGTACCTTACTAGGCACAACTACAATAGCTCTGAAGCATGCAGGTGTCATCTATATGTAGGTACAGGAGGTTTTTGGAGGGCTCACACATTCCACCACAAGTGTACCAGTTAGAGTGTCATATGGACCTGGGTCCCATTCTCTACAGTCCACTGCACTGGCCTATAGGCTACTCCTGGGATCTGCTTGCTTTTGTAATAGGAATGGGCATCATATCTGAAGCTGTCATAGAGCCTGGTAAGTACTGCCACTGTCACATCTTAGGGGGCTGGGAGAGGATCAGTGACCGCAGGAGGGTGCTATGCATTTCATTACTGAATGCTTAAAAATGGGACAGTTGAGAGATGCTAGGAAGGAAGGGGAGAGATTTGACTTTTAGCAGGTCTCTCTTACCTGATAGCCAGTTGGCAATGTATAGTACTACTACTACTACTATTTAGCATTTTTATAGCGCTACAAGGCATACGCAGTGCTGCACAAACATAGAAGCATGAAGTACTACAAAGATTATTAGGGAAAAGAACCTAAAGGGTCTAACAACACAAACAAACAAATAAAGATTCCTTGTTTATTGGTAAATGAGCAAAGAAAATAATATAAACGGAGGAAAAAGCCTCAAGAAGCTCCCAGCTATCAGCTGGTAGAGCAGGGCTTCATCATCATTGGCAAAAAAACTTCCCAAATAGACTTGTGGATTTAATTGACTCACCAATTTAGCAAACTTAGCAAAAATATCAGCTTTAAATACTTAGCTGCATGGTCTCTTTCTTCTGACTGAACCAGAAACCAGACTGTGACCGACGATGGCCAGCGTTTTGTTAGGCTGTGTCAGGGTCAGTCGGTCAAAATTCTGCGGAAATAGCAGTATGTGTTCAAAAATATCTTCATGTTAACATCCACAATACATTGCTTACTTAAACTCCATTCAGTGCTGACGGAACTGCAGAGACACAGTCTGAAACAGAAATGGTGATCATAGGCGGTCGGTGGCCCAACTGTTTGGGGAGGCTAAAGGGGGCGGGGTTAGGGGTGGGGCCGGAGCGGGGCTTACATCCATAATTGTCTGACAACACACAGAAAAAAAAAAAAGTAAAAATAAAATAATCACAATTAATACCTTTTATTAAATTTAGATATTAGATATGTATCATATGTCAAAGAATAAAGTGGTTGCTCAAAGCATATACTAACCACAATCGCTCAACTGCAAAACACTATGCACAACTTTGTGCAAAAACACACTCAAAACCTTACTGTACCATAAATATTGCACTGGGCAGCCCTAATACACCAATATGCCACCATACGGAACATGCAGACCGTCAACAATATGAAACAAGGATCATAATATCACAATTCTCATGTAGAGCCACAAAACACCCTTTTAGGGTGGATAGTGTTCACAATGAGCTCCTTTTATTAACGACCATATGTAGATCCTTCAAGAGGTAGTGTGTCATGATTTAGGCTCTACACCCTTTCTGATGTTTTGGCGCCACCTCAGTAAGGCCAACACACAATCTCTCCACTGCAAAACACTATACACAAACTTGTGCAAAAACACACTCATAACCTTACTAAACCACAACAGCACTAATTCCAAGGACAGCACGAGCTACAACCTTATGCGTGGAAAGGCAGCACTATAATTACACCTGGCTCTAAAACACCAGTACACAACCTAGTGAAACAAAAAAACAAAACAAAAAGGGCTGCAAATACTACACGCTAGCAGAATACTGCATCTTGATCACACATGAAAAACACGTGACACAACAGATATGAAGGCAAAATACTGAACTGGAAAGTTACCTCAAGAAGTCAGACTCAGAATGCGGCAATACTAGAAAAATTGAAACTTGCATGCAAAATACCACAGATGCACATTTCCAAAAGCTGACATATTCCAATTAATAAATTCTGAATTAAAAAAAATGTTTTCTACCTTTGCACTCTGAGCATTTAGTTTTTCTATTAGCTTTGGTCCCAGAGTCTTCTGTTTTATGCAGTGTCTTCTTACCATATGATATTTTTTCTCTCACCAAGTCCACCATTCTTCTGTCCCCTTATGCATCCTGTCTACCATCTGTAGCTCTGTCCCTATCCTTTCTCCAGTTTCAACATCTGCCCTCAAAGTGTTCCAATCCAGCCCATAAATTCAGCAATTTCCCTAGTGGCATACCTAGGGTAGTTGACACCCGGGGCCGGTCATTTTTTAACACCCCCTCCAAAATCCAGTACTAGGCATACCGAGAATATAAAACACTCAGGACCTATAGAGCAATTCTACCATACCATAAGCAGTCATTTCTACGAGTCACACAAGGAAAAAGAAAGCATCTTAAACACTACAGTGAACACTAGAACATCAATTCACCTATTGTAAAACGAAACCAGACAGAATAGTACAGATCGTCAATCCTGCACAATCAATGCCAACTGAAAGTCATGTCTTTTTCACAAACACAGATACACCCTAATCTACTATAGAACAAGTAATCATAAACTTTCTATTTAGACATAAATTAAACAGTACCCCCAAGATGCCAGACTCTGCATACAATGCAACACCACAGAAACAGAAAATGTCCCCTAGTACTGTGCAAAATATAAAGACAGCAGATGTAAATTTGAAAAAAACTAACAAATACCAATCACCACTTTACAAATTAACAAATAGAAATAAAACAAATATCCTATATAATAAAACGCACCTCCAACATTCTGAAGCTGACTGCATGGCTGAGGCATTCCTGCTCTCTGTATCCATCTCCTGAATTGACATCACGTACTTCTGGGTTTGTCACAAGCAGAAGTGACCAACCACACGAGGTTTCTCGGCTTCAGAATGTTGGAGGTGCATTCTATTAAACTAGCCCTTGAGCCCGTAAAAACGGGCTAGTATAGGAAGGGGGGGGGGTTTGAAAGCCCCCCCCCCCCCGCCGCCGAGTTCGCCGCTGCCGCTCCCCCTCTGAGTTTGCCCCCCCCCCCCGGTGCTGTCGCCACCCACCTTCCACCCGTTCGGGCCCTCGCTCCGCTATTGAAACAGCGAGGGCACGCAGCACACAGCTCTGCTGAGTTGCCGTGGCCTTCCTTCTTCTCTGCCTGTGTCCCGCCCTCGTGTGACGTAACGTCGTCGAGGGCGGGACACAGGCAGAAAAGAAGGAAGGCCGATGGCAGCTCAGCAGAGCTGTGTGCTACGTGCCCTCGCTGTTTCAATAGCGGAGCGAGGGCCCGACCGGGTGAAAGGTGGGTGGCGGCGGTGACTCCGGGTGGGGGGAGCGTTAGCGACGGCGGTGTCCCTCACAAATGCGCAGTAGAGACCATCTCTGTTCCGCCCCCGTCATCACGTATTGTCGCGGGGTCGGGGCAGAGAGGGTCTCTACTGCGCATTTGCGAGTGAGTACGACACTCGCCATTTATATATATTGATAGGATTGGTCAGTTCCTTGAAGCACAGCCAGAGCTCAGGGTCCTGCACAGTAATGCTCAGACACCAGAGAGAGAGGGGGGGGCCTGACACCAGAGAGGTGGGGGGGAGGTATCTCTGTCACACACACACTCTCTCTCTCACACGCTCTCTCTCTCTCACTCACAGTGAATGTCTTTCTCTCTCTCACTCTCACACACTGTATCACATTCACTCTCTATGTGTCACACAGTCACTCACACAGTCTCTTGGTCTCATACACGCAGTCTCACAGAGAGTCTGTGCCTCACACACACTCTCTCGCACACACTGTATCTGTGTGAAACACACACTCTCTCTCTCACACACTGTGTCTCACATACGCACTTGCACACACTCTCATTCTCACACACACACTCTTCTCTCTCTCACAGACACACTCACACCCAGACTCACTCTCTGTCTCTCACACACACACACTCGCACATTCACTCTCTCTCTCTCACAGACAGTCACTCTCACATACACTCTCTCAAACATACACACCCAGTTTCAGCCCCTGCCCCTTTTCAGACCCCAGTTCCAGTACTAGCCCCCTTATCCCACCTACCCTCCTTTTCAGCCCCCAGTTCCAGCCCCCTTCATCCACATACCTTGCATTAGGGACCCCTTTTCAGCCCCAGACCCATTTTCCCACCAGCCCCAGGCATGACTCCCATTTTCTCGCATGGCCCCTTCTCCCATCTGAGATCCCCCTCCCCACCCCAGTCCCCTTCTCCCCTCTTCTCCCATCTGAGACCCCCCTCCCCATGTCCCCTTCTCCCATCTGAGACCCCCCACCCTTCTCCCCACCCCAGTCCCCTTCTCCCCTCCCATCTGAGCCCCCTTCCCACGTCCCCTTCTCCCATCTGAGACCCCCACCCCCTTCTCCCTACCCCAGTCCCCTTCTCCCCTCTTCTCCCATCTGAGATCCCCCTCCCCACCCCAGTCCCCTTCTCCCATCTGAGACCCTCTCTCTCCCCACCCCAGTCCCCTTCTCCCATCTGAGGCCCCCCTCCCCAGTCCCCTTCTCCCATCTAAGCCCCCCCCAACCCGACTCACCTACCACCTTTGTCGAGAGACGACAGCCCTCGTCTCGTGCCTCCACCCTGCTTTTAAAGCAAAATCTGAAAAGCGGCATGGCAGGCAATGCTTCGCATCTGCCCTGCTTGTAAAAGAAAGCAGCAAATCTCCTCGTCGACGTCGCGTCGGGTCTTTCCTCACTGGGTCCCGCCCTTGCGGAAATAGGAAGTTACCTCAGAGGAGGGCGGGACCCAGTGAAGAAAGACCCGACGCAACGTCGACGAGGAGATTCTTTCTTTTACAAGCAGGGCAGATGCGAAGCGCTGCCTGCCATGCCGCTTTTCAGATTTTTCTTTAAAGGCACAGGATGGAGGCAGGAGACGAGGGCTGACAGCTGCAGCGCCAACGGAGCAGGGAGCACCCCCCCCCCCCCACACACACACCCATTGACACCCGGGGCGGACCGCCCCCCCCCCCCCACTTGGTACGCCACTGAATTTACCCTCCATCCATATCTAGCATTTCTCCTCACTCCACTCCCCTCCGTCCATGTGCATGTACTTCCTCTGTCTTCCCTCCCCTCCATCCATGTCCAGCATTTCTCCTCTCTCCTTTCCACTCCATCCGTGTGCATCTTTACTTTGTCTTTCCTTCCCTCCATCCTTGTCCAACAACTCTCCATTCTCCCCTGCCCTCTCCTCCATCCATCCATATCTAGCAAATTTCCTCTCTCTCCTGCCCCCATTCATCCATCCATGTCCAGCAATTCTGCCCTCCCCTCCATCCATCCATGTCCAGCAACTCTCCATTCTCCCCTGCCCTCTCCTCCATCCATTCATATCCAGCAAATTTCCTCTCTTCCCTGCCCCTTCCATCCATCCATATCCAGCAATTCTCCTCTCTCCCCTGCCCTTCCCTCCATCCATGTCCAGGAACTCTCCATTCTCCCCTGCCCTCTCCTCCATCCACCCATATCCAGCAAATTTCCTCTCTCCCCTCACCCCATTCATCCATCCATGTCCAGCAATTCTCCTCTCTTCCCTGCCCTCCCCTCCATCCATCCATGTCCAGCAACTCTGCATTCTCCCCTGCCCTCTCCTCCATCCATCTCCAGCAATTCTTCTCTCCCCCCTGCCCTCCCCTCCTCTCCAGCGATCTCTTCTCTCCCCAAGCCCTTCCCTCCCATCCATGTCCAGCAATTCTCCCTCCTGCAGCTCCCCAACAGCCCTCCTCTCCGTTCCTTCATCCTCCCCCCCCCCCCGCATGTTTAACCCTTTTACTTTCAGTCACAGCGACTGCAGTGGAGAAAACAACACAGCAGGCTCGCCTCCAGCTTCTCCCTTCTCTCACACAGTGTCCCACCTTCTGCAATGATGTATTTCCTGTCTTCATGAGGGCAGGACACTGTGTAAGGGAAGGGAGAAGCTAGATGCGAGCCCACTGTGTTGTCTTCTTCACTGCCATCACTGCGACTGAAAGTAAAAGGGTTAAACGCGTTGGCGGGGAGGAAGGAACAGAGATGAGGGCTGTCAGTTGGGGAGCTGAGGGCAGGAAGGAGGGACCGTCCGAGAGCTGCCTGCTGTGTTATGCCGTGCCGATCCTGAGTTTGGGGGGGGCAATGTCCCCTCACCCCCCCAAACTACGCCCATGCCTGCAGATCCAGTGTCTCTCCTCTTTTCTTGCCCCCTCCCCATTCCAGTGTCTTCTCTCCCGGGTCTAGTGTCTTCCCCTCCTCCAGTCCAGCAGTCTCTCTTGACTCTTCCTGGCCCAGTATCTCTCTCTCTCCCTCCTGTATCCAGCACCTCTTCCTGTCTGCTCCCACCCCCAGGCCCATTGCAACGCCTATCCTACTCCCTCATCCCCCCCCCCCCCCCCCCCCGTTGCAGCATCTATCCTTCTCCCTTGTTTTTCTCCTCTCCGTTGCAGCATCTATCCCTTTCCTTTGTTTCTTCCCCTCCCCCGTTACAGCATCTATCCCTCTCCCTTGTTTCTCCCCCCATGCATTATCTATCCCTCTCCCTCTTTCCCTCCCGAATGCAGTATCTATCCCTCTCCCTCATTCCCCCCCCCCCAAATGCAGCATTTATCCCTCTTGCTCCCTCACTGCAGTCCCTCTAATTTGATCAGATCGCCGCTGGTAGCACAGGCTCTCTCTCATCCCCCCACCCCCGATGCAGCTTCTATCCATCTCACTCCCTCCCTGTGGTCCCTCTAATTTGATTTAGATCACCCAACGCTGCCGGTAGCAGCATGCCAGCAACATCGTACTAAAACAGCTTGCTTCGGGGCTTTGGACTGACGGCATTCCTTGTGACGTTTCCCACCTCTACTTTCCCAGGGATTCATTCCGCAATATGATCCAAACCATGGTGCTAACCCATGTAGACTACTGCAATAGTATTTACATAGGCTGCAAAGATCAAATCATAAGAAAACTACAGACAGCACAAAACATGGCTGCCAGACTCATCTTCGGAAAAACACGCTTCGAAAGCGCGAAACCCCTCCTAAGAAGCTGACATTAGCTTCCTATTAATGCTCGCATAGCATTCAAAATATGCACAATAGTCCACAGAATCATCTACGGACACGCACCAGATTACATGACAAAACTTATCAATCTACCATTAAGAAGCGTGATGAGAAGAGCAAGAACCTACCTAACCTTTCACTACCCCAATTGCAAAGGTATAAAATACAAATCTTCACATGCCACCAGCCTCTCCTTTATAGGCACATAACTTTGGAACTCACTACCCAAAGACCTGAAACTCACAGAAAACTACCTACATTTCAGAAAAAAAAACCTGAAAACACATCTTTTCAAGAAGTCTTTCCCCCCTGGATCTGCCTAATCCCACACCAGCATACATCACAAAAAGTTCAGAAATGGGAAACAATAATATTAACCTCTCTCACAATATGCTAATATATCAACCTAAGTGTTTATTGTACTTCTGTATTATGTACTAGACTTCTACAAATCTAAATTTTATAACTGCTTTTTTAGCAATATGTAAGCCACATTGAACCTGCCATACGGTGGGAAAATGTGGGATACAAATGCAATAAATAAATAATAGAGCACATTGCACACTCATTACATTTTCTATGCCCTTCAAAAACTCTCAAGTTAAAGCTAATGTCAGGTAAAATAGAGGGGCATAAAAGCTCTTTTAGATTATTACCCCTACTAAAGGCAAAACGCACTCTCGATTGAGAAAATACAGGTAGTGTAGTCAGTATATTCCAATTTTTTTAAACAATAAATTTTTATTGAAACGTTTTTGTTCCATATGCATATTACAAAAGAAAACACCTTCATACTTACGAAAGAATGAACATGGAACTATAACAATTGTACAACCATGAGTACTAAATACCCCATCCCCAATACTAAACCCCCCTTGACTAAATTTTCAAAGTGGGTCCATAGATCTGAGGTAGGGTCATAATGACCCAGTCTCCTATCTGTGAGTTGTTCCATTTCTCCAATAAAGGAAAGCTTTAAAGTCCAATCAAACTCAGTAGGATCCAAAGAGTTCTTCCAATGTGCTGTGATAATGCTTTTGGCAGCTGTTAAACACATAAGCTTAAGGCGACGTTGCCACTTTAAACCATGCTGATTACCCATTCACAATAGACACCACTTTGGGTCACAAGGAAAATGGCAACCAGCACGAGTAGCAATCCTGGTAACAGCCTTCTCCCAAAAAGATTTTATCTGATCACATGACCAACCAAATATGTAAATTATAGACCGGTGAGTCTGACGTCGGTGCCGGGGAAAATGGTAGAGACTATTATTAAAAACAAAATTACAGAGCACATCCAAGGACATGGATTACTGATACCAAGTCAGCACGGCTTTTGTGTGGGGAAATCTTGCCTTTACTTTCTTTGAAGGAGTAAACAAACATGTGGACAAAGGGGAGCCAGTTGATATTGTGTATCTGGTTTTTCAAAAGGCGTTTGACAAGGTACCTCATGAAAGGCTACAGAGGAAACTGGAGGGTCATGGGATAGGAGGAAATGTCCTATTGTGGATTAAAAACTGGTTAGAGAGTGGCGTTGAATGAGCAGTATTCACAATGGGGAAGGGTAGTTAGTGGGGTTCCTCAGGGGTCTGTGCTAGGACCGCTGCTTTTTAATATATTTATAAATGATTTAGAGATGGGAATAACTAGCAAGGTAATTAAATTTGCTGATGACACAAAGTTATTCAACGTCGTTAACTCGCGACAGGATTGTGAAAAATTACAAGAGGACCTTAAGAGACTGGAAGACTGGGCGGCTAAATGGCAGATGACGTTTAATGTGAGCAAGTGCAAGGTGATGCATGTGGGAAAAAAGAACCCGAATTATAGCTACGTTGTGCAAGGTTCCACGTTAGGAGTTACGGACCAAGAAAGGGATCCGGGTGTTGCCGTCGATAATACACTGAAACCTTCTGCTCAGTGTGCTGCTGCGGCTAGGAAAGCGAATAGAATGTTGGGTATTATTAGAAAAGGTATGGAAAACAGGTGTAAGGATGTTATAATGCCATTTTATCGCTCCATGGTGCGACCGCACCTTGAGTATTGTGTTCAATTCTGGTCGCCGCATCTCAAGAAAGATAAAGTAGAATTGGAAAAGGTGCAGCGAAGGGCAACAAAAATGATAGCGGGAATGGGACGACTTCCCTATGAAGAAAGACTAAGGAGGCTAGTGCTTTTCAGCTTGGAGAAGAGACGGCTGAGGGGAGACATGATAGAAGTATATAAAATAATGAGTGGAATGGAACAGGTTGATGTGAAGCGTCTGTTCACGCTTTCCAAAAATACTAGGACTAGGGGGCATGCGATGAAACTACAGTGTAGTAAATTTAAAACAAATCAGAGAAAATATTTCTTCACCCAACATATAATTAAACTCTAGAATTCGTTGCCGGAGAACGTGGTGAAGGCGGTTAGCTTAGCAGAGTTTAAAAGGGGGTTAGACGGTTTCCTAAAGGACAAGTCCATATACCACTACTAAATGGACTTGGGAAAAATCCACAATTCCAGGAATAACATGTATAGAATGTTTGTACGTTTGGGAAGCTTGCCAGGTGCTCTTGGCCTGGATTGGCCGCTGTCGTGGACAGGATGCTGGACTCGATGGACCCTTGGTCTTTTCCAGTGTGGCATTACTTATATTCTTCCCAAGATCCGTCTTTCGCAGCCTAGTGCAATCCCTCGTACTCAGCCATCTGGATTACTGCAACTCACTATACGCAGGTTGCAAAGAGCAAATACTGAGGAAACTTCAAACAGCCCAGAACACAGCAGCCAGACTCATCTTCGGAAAACCAAAATATGAAAGTGCAAAACCCTTATGAGAGAAGCTACACTGGCTTCCACTCAAGGAACGCATAACTTTTAAAGTATGCACATTAGTCCACAAAATCATTCACGAGGAAGCCCCAGCCTACATGTCTGAGTTAATAGACTTACCACCCAGAAACGCTAAAAGATCATCCCGAACTTTCCTCAACCTCCACTTCCCTAATTGCAAGGGTTTGAAATACAAGATGTTACACGCGTCAACCTTCTCTTACATGAGCACGCAGCTCTGGAATACACTGCCGAGCAACCTGAGAACGATCTACAAGCAAGCCACCTTCCGCAAATTACTGAAGACCCATCTTTTTGAACAAATTTACGGAAAGTACCAAAACACATAACACCACCAAAATACACTCACTGTTCATTAATGCTTCAATACACCCACTCCTGAACCTTCATCCCCAGTAACCTCACCTCACCCATACCTTTATTCACAGAAATATGTATACCATATATCTTTGTGTCTTAATATTGCCCTTTTAGCTTCCCGTTGTCTCCTTCTAATGTTTCACGGTTCTATTCCATTGTTATCTTCCTTAACGATACTTTGATTGTCTTGCATAACTCTTCACAATGTTTATCCATAACCAAGTTGTAACAAATTGTAATTCCAGTATTTATAATATATTGTAAGCCACACTGAACCCGCAAAAAGGTGGGAAAATGTGGGATACAAATGCAATAAATAAATAAATACTTAGGAGGCAATACCATTTCCACATTGCCAACAGTTGTTGGAGACCATGGGAAACATAGCATGTAATTTCAAGGAGTATAACACCATCATGTTAGTACTTTATATGCATTTTCCTTTTCAAAATTTTTGCTGAGAAACCATCCAATCCTGGAGCCTTCCCTCCATTAAGTCTCTTTATAGCCAGCATAAGTTCCTCCAATTGAAAAGGAGCCTCTATTTGATCACGGTCCTCACTAGAAAATTCAGGTAAAAGTACCCCTTGCAAGAATTCTTGAATCATTGAAACCTCTACCCCCTCCTTTCTATTATACAATGATTGATGAAATTGGACAAACTTTGCCCTAATATCCTTATCACGATAATATAAGACATCTCCAGGGCCTTTAATTTTCATGATTGTGTTTAATTGTTGTCAGCAGCGGAGGTGATTAACTAGCGTTCTGCCCGATTTATTGCCAAATTCAAAAATGTTTTGTTGAGCAAGTCTTCTCATATACTCCACATGTTCTACCTGTAGCTTGCTAAGCTCCATATGACATTGCTGCAACTGTAGGAAAACAGTATTGGATCCATCAGCCTGATGGAGATTCTCCAAGTGAACCAAGCACAATCTCAAATCTAGTTCTCCCGCTTTCTCTCTCTTTTCTTTCGGGCTGCAGAAGAGAACCCCAACTTGAAATGATAGGTCTCCCTGGTGGGTCCACTAGTGTTTTATTGTCACGGCTGTGGCCGTGATAACCCTCAGACTTACCCTGTTTCTGGGAGTCAGTGTCTGTGCTGGCTTCTGCTTGTCTCTGTGTCTGTGTCTGTCCTAGGTTCTCTCTGGCTCTGTGTGCTGATTGCCTTACTGAACCTCACCTGTGTGGGCTTTGCCTCTTCCAAGATGGCTGCCGCCTCTTCCTCTCTGCCAGTATCCAAGATGGCTCCCGCTGTTCCCTTCTATGGGATGACTGCTCTGTGTGTCAAGCCTCTGTTTGGTTGCACGGTAATTGCTGCAGCTGTGGCTCTGGTGTGGAAGGGCTTTATTAATCACTTGGAGACTACAGTCCTGGCCTTTGCATCTCTTCTAAAGGTCCTGGTGTATAGAGTGCTCTGTACACAGTTTTTGTGTTTGCTCTGTGTGAGTTTCTATGTTTGTTAGACTAGCTAGCTTAGGCACCGTCTGGCTTGTAGCCTGTGTTTAGCTCTGCTAGTTCTCTGTGTTTGTTCCTAGTGTTAGACTAGCCAGCTTAGGCACCGTCTGTTTGTCAGCCTGTGAACAGCTTTCCTGTGTTTTGCTTTATGTATGTTTCGTGTGTATGACTGGTTTGCTTGGGCATAGTTTTCCTACTAGCTTGTACAGTTGACTAGTCTTCTTGTGTTTAGCCTGCTGGTTTTCCGTGTGTGTTTCTTTGCTTCTGGAGCTTCTGCCCTTGTTCTATCTGTTGCCAGTACTCCTTGATACTGAGGCTCCATCTGTAGTCTTGTTCCTGGTCCTGACCATTGCTTTGAATCTGCCTGCTGCTGGAACCCAGACATTCTCTGCCTTGCCTTCGCCTAGGTGTCAGGGGGCTCTCCTGGATCTTTATTCCTGCTGTTCCCGCTTGCAAGCTCCAGTTCCGGGTCTTCCCGTAAGTCCTATCGGCTGCCAGAACCTGAGGGCTCAACCCGAGGGGGAAGGCGGTCAGGTGTAGGTGAAGCCTAGGTCCAGTGGGTTCCAGTCCAGCGGGTTTCACTCCTGTTTGTTCCAGTCCAGTGGGGCCACTCCAGTGTGTCCAGTCCTGCGGGCTCCACTCCAGTGCGCACCCGTCCGGTGCGTTCCAGTTCTGAGTATTCCTGTGTAGAACTCCAGTCCGGGGTTCCAGTCCAGTCTTGTCTCATCACTACCTTGTAGGTGATCTTGCCTGCCACTGCCGCTCCACGGTAGTGGCCCAAGGACTCACGAAACCAGTGCTCCCGGGGAAGAAGCCTGACAGTGTGCCAAGGTCCTCGTGCACGCGACAGAATGCAAAGGCCATGAGTCCGGCAAGATCATCCGCCCAGCGGGGACTACCGTCCATGTCCGAGTTCCTCACAAACCATCCGGAGGTAGTCCTTAATTTGTGGTCCGATCCCTATATCAACCCAATTTTTTCTGTGAATCGTTTTTTGACCCTCCGCGACTACCGGAAGAAACTTTTGTCTGATCCAACCCTGAGAGATACTTTGGAAGCGGCAGCTGAGCGAAAGCGTCTCCAGAGGTGTAGGGTCCGCCATAGCCCAGTTTCGGATATTGATCCTTTGACTCAGCTTTATGAATACCGCTACAGACTTCTCGAGGAGCCAGCCCTGCGGGATACTCCAGAAGCGGAGGCTGAACGAATACGCTGTGGAAGGCCCACGCTCGGGGCTTCCCAGCGGGTGGTACAGAACAATCGGGATGCCCCTCGCAGTTCAGCTCCTGTTCGGGACGTCAAGTCCAGCCAAGCTCCTAAGCCGGTCCGAGGGGTACTTCCTACCAAGCCCCTGACCCCAGTTCAAGTAGCGCGGCCGCTTAAGAGCCTGAGTCCAGTCCAGGGGATGCTTCATACTGAACCTCCAATTCAAGTCCAAGTAACGATGCCACTTAAGTCTCCGAGTCCAGTCCGAGGGAGGCTTTCGATGGAGCCTCG
Organism: Microcaecilia unicolor; assembly: GCF_901765095.1. NCBI lineage: Eukaryota > Metazoa > Chordata > Amphibia > Gymnophiona > Siphonopidae > Microcaecilia > Microcaecilia unicolor. The sequence continues at coordinate 295,138,255 of NC_044033.1, read as the reverse complement.
GATTCCTGTTCGAGTGGTGCTCCAGGTCGAGCCTCCAGTCCTCGTTCAACTGGCACGCCCTCTGAAACCTCTGAGTCCAGTCCGTGGGGTGCTTCTGACGGAGTCTCCGAGGCCTGTGCAAGTGGCACTCTGGGTCGAGTCTCCGGTTCTTGTCCAAGTGACCCGTTCAGTCAAGCCACTGAGTCCAGTTCGAGGGGGGCTTCTAACCAAGTCTCCGGTGCCAGTCCACAGGGTGGTTCAGGTGGCACCTCCGTTTCCAGTCTTGAGGGCACCTCCAAGCAAGCGCCGAAGCCCAGTTCGAGGGGCGCTTCAGATCGAGCCGCCGATCCCTGTCCAAAAGGTGTGTTCTGCCAAGCCTCAGTTAAAGTTCCGTCCCTGCCAGGAGGCAGAGGGCGCCTCGAGTTGCAGTTCCAGTCAAGATGCTGAGTCTGGATCGAGTTGTAGTTCCAGCCAAGATGCTGAGTCTGTTCCAAGAACCAGTGTTAGCCAAGAGGCTAAATCTTTTCTGAGTTTCAGGATCAGCCGGGAGGCTGAGTCCGTTTCCAGTTCCAGGTCCGACCAAGATGTTGATGTCGTCCTAAGTTCCAGTGTCCGTCAGGAGGCTGACCTCTTGCTGAGTTTCAGTTCCAGTCAAGCTCCTGAATCCAGTTCCAGTTACAGTCAAGGGGTTGTTTCCAGTCTGGGTCCCAATCCCGGCTCCGTTTTGGATGCCAACCCAGGTTCCAGTTCCAGATCTACTGCTGTTCAGACTTCTAGTTCCTGTCAAGACTGGGTTGCCACTTCGGGCCCCGGCCCAGCTGTTGATGTTAGCTGGGGTAGTGGCTCCAGCTTTGTTCCTGTCATTATATGGAATTGCCAAGAGGTCCAGGACATTGTGGGTTCCCTTAGGGAAGGGTTACTTTTGAATTGTGTTCCTCTTGATGCACCCATGTTCCTGAGGTTGCCCCGTGGTGACTCGAAGGAGCTTCCTGGTCACAAGTTCTACTTTTGTCTGCCAGCTTTGAACTTCCTTGTGACTTCCAGTCCAGTGATCTATGTCTGGCTTTTGAGACCCATCAGCAAGTTTCACCATAGTTACCCCTGGATACCTGAATGCCTCCGGGAGACCGAGAGGGGGGTCGTGAGGAGGGGATACTGTCACGGCTGTGGCCGTGATAACCCTCAGACTTACCCTGTTTCTGGGAGTCAGTGTCTGTGCTGGCTTCTGCTTGTCTCTGTGTCTGTGTCTGTCCTAGGTTCTCTCTGGCTCTGTGTGCTGATTGCCTTACTGAACCTCACCTGTGTGGGCTTTGCCTCTTCCAAGATGGCTGCCGCCTCTTCCTCTCTGCCAGTATCCAAGATGGCTCCCGCTGTTCCCTTCTATGGGATGACTGCTCTGTGTGTCAAGCCTCTGTTTGGTTGCACGGTAATTGCTGCAGCTGTGGCTCTGGTGTGGAAGGGCTTTATTAATCACTTGGAGACTACAGTCCTGGCCTTTGCATCTCTTCTAAAGGTCCTGGTGTATAGAGTGCTCTGTACACAGTTTTTGTGTTTGCTCTGTGTGAGTTTCTATGTTTGTTAGACTAGCTAGCTTAGGCACCGTCTGGCTTGTAGCCTGTGTTTAGCTCTGCTAGTTCTCTGTGTTTGTTCCTAGTGTTAGACTAGCCAGCTTAGGCACCGTCTGTTTGTCAGCCTGTGAACAGCTTTCCTGTGTTTTGCTTTATGTATGTTTCGTGTGTATGACTGGTTTGCTTGGGCATAGTTTTCCTACTAGCTTGTACAGTTGACTAGTCTTCTTGTGTTTAGCCTGCTGGTTTTCCGTGTGTGTTTCTTTGCTTCTGGAGCTTCTGCCCTTGTTCTATCTGTTGCCAGTACTCCTTGATACTGAGGCTCCAGCTGTAGTCTTGTTCCTGGTCCTGACCATTGCTTTGAATCTGCCTGCTGCTGGAACCCAGACATTCTCTGCCTTGCCTTCACCTAGGTGTCAGGGGGCTCTCCTGGATCTTTATTCCTGCTGTTCCCGCTTGCAAGCTCCAGTTCCGGGTCTTCCCGTAAGTCCTATCGGCTGCCAGAACCTGAGGGCTCAACCCGAGGGGGAAGGCGGTCAGGTGTAGGTGAAGCCTAGGTCCAGTGGGTTCCAGTCCAGCGGGTTTCACTCCTGTTTGTTCCAGTCCAGTGGGGCCACTCCAGTGTGTCCAGTCCTGCGGGCTCCACTCCAGTGCGCACCCGTCCGGTGCGTTCCAGTTCTGAGTATTCCTGTGTAGAACTCCAGTCCGGGGTTCCAGTCCAGTCTTGTCTCATCACTACCTTGTAGGTGATCTTGCCTGCCACTGCCGCTCCACGGTAGTGGCCCAAGGACTCACGAAACCAGTGCTCCCGGGGAAGAAGCCTGATAGTGTGCCAAGGTCCTCGTGCACGCGACATTTATGAACTTTAAGAAGTATATAGAATGCTGATATCTTTTTTAAAAAAGCACCATTAGGAAACTGAAATTCTCTTTTTGCAATCAAGCTATTTTCATATACCTCTCCTATTAACTGGAGAATCTTCGCTCTTAAGAAAGGGGTAGGATCATCATCAAGTTCAACATAGTCAATCTCATTACCCAGCTGTTGTAGTATTTCTTTGTCATATGCTGATTGATCCTGAACTACGACAGCTCCACCTCTATCAGCTCTCCGGATGACAATATGGGAATTCTTCTTAAAACTGGACAAAGCTTTATATTCAGCTTTTGATAAATTACTATATTACCTAGACGTTGACCTTTCCATATGCTCTAAATTTTGAAGAACCGCTTGTCTAAAAATAGGTAACACTGGGTCTAAAGGACCTGGAGGCATCTAATTGGATTTAGTCTTAACTCTAGATTTATCAGAAACTTGTTCTTCTCGTTGTGCAAAAAATATCTTAATCTGTAATTTACATATAACTCTCTCCAGGTCAACATGGCATTGAAATATATCGTGTTTCTGTGAAGGTACAAAAAAAAGACCTTTGGAAAGGATTGCTAATTCAGTAACTGAAAGAGTATAGAAAGATAAATTAATCACAGTAGAATCTTTCATCGTTGTGATCGAGTTTGTAGATACTCTTGTTTCACATTCTGTCTCTGCAGTTCTGTGAGCACTGAATGGAGTTTAAGTAAGCAATGTTTAGTGGATGTTAACATGAAGATATTTTTGAACAAATACTGCTAATTTCTCTTCTTTCCGCAGATTTTTGTCAACTTACTCAGATGCTGCCTAACGAAATGTTGGCCATTGTCAGTCACAGTCTGTTTCTGGTTTAGTCAGAAAAAAGAGACCATGCAGCTAAGTATTTAAAGCTGACATTTTTGCTAAATTTGCGATTCAATTAAATCCAGAAGTCTATTTGGGAGGTTTTTTTGCCAATGATGATGAAGCCCTGCTCTACCAGCCAATAGCTGGGAGCTTCTTGAGGCTTTTTCCTCCCTTTATATTATCTTCATTCAGTGGTGTGCTGGAGCAGGCTTTCACAGGCTCGCAAGAGCCGGTTGTTAAGTTTTTAAGAATTTTGGGAGCCGGTTGTTAAAGTAGAGCCCTCCATGGCTACTTTAACAACTGGCTCCCAAAATGTGGGCTTGGGCCCCCTGCTGAGACTTCTCGAGCATGTGAGAGAAGTTCCAGCATGCTGCTCAGAGCAAGACGTTGGGAGTGGTGGCAGTCCATTTATTGGCTGCCAGCAAAGGTATGCCTAGCGTGTCCGCACGAAGGGAGGGAGGAGAGAGAGGCAAGTGTTGCTCCCCCCCGGCCACCCCTGGCCCTTCCAACTGCAGAGCTGGCTACGTCCGGAGAAAGAGCCTGTTGTTAAAAATTTACCAGCACATCCCTGTCTTCATTGCTCATTTACCAGTATACAAGGAATCTTTAACATGATGTACAAACATTAGAGAAGCTGCCAAAGGAAGCAATACAAAAAGACACAGGAGGAGCGTAAATTAAATAAAATAAATGGAAACTAATAACTATACAGAACTCAAAGAATACTACAAAATGTTAAACAAAAAACAGTGCAGGGTTTCTTGTGGGACTTGTACTTCCAGATTCTATTTCCAGAGAATACATTTCTCATTGTTAATTTTCTGTTTCAGACAAGGAAGTGAAGCTACCCACATTTTCTAGTTACCTGTATTTTCTGTTTTGCCCAACCCTGATCTACAGAGAAAGCTATCCCAGGTAAGAGAAGCTGCAGAGTGTCAGATCAGCTATCCAGGTAAGGAGGACCAGGAGAATACACACTGCTTAAAATGAGTGTACCCTTAAAACCTATGTAGAACAATTCAAGATTATGTTTCTGGTGAAGATGCCTTTGCTTTCCAGTGACTGCAACACAGGGTAGTAAACTTCACAAGAACAATGGTAAATGAACTCAGGAGTCTAGTAAAACAAATAAGTGGAAATATTCCAAGAGTCTAGCCCAGCTGTACAGTATTTAATTGGAAGAAAATGGCAAACTCTGGAGAACTTTTGAAATATGTAACAATTGAATTGAAGTTCTGAAATTTATTTGAATCTTGAGGAACCACTGCTGAGACCCCCTTGCAGAGTTTGAAACATTATTGTTAAACAGCAAGGGTGTATACAGGTGGGTCTGAAGTCAGGCCCAGTCAGTCAGTAGTAGTAGCATGGGCCAGTGAGGGAAGAACCAGGGGCAGTTTCAATATCTTAACTGGAACCTGAAGATAACATGCAACCACTAGGCATGTTAACTTCAGGTTCAACCAAAAAATAAGTCTGGCTTGTGTCACTGTTAAGAAATTATAGGGGTGGAGGAATGGTTTACACATTAGTGATCTTCTAGCTGGTACGTCTGTTGCACTCATGTAATTCTGCAAAGAGCTCTAACATCTCTATTTAATAAAGTTAAGCAAAATTTGATTGGTCATATCGGAATCTTGGAAATAGCATCTTACTCTGCTATCAGGAATTAAGGTTGAAGAAAATATATTTATTCTTGTTGACTATTTCTAGAAGTTGCTCAGGTGTGAAAACTGTGTTTTAAAATGTGCATACTTTCAATGAAAGGGTTTAGTAAGCAACCTCCCCATCATGTTAAGAACTACTATCACATTTAGGGAAGTTTCAAGTGCTAAAAAGCCCCAACATCAATTCAAGAAAACCTATCTATAGAAAAACCATTGTGCGCTATGAAACAGTTGCAGGGTTAGAGCACTGTATTTCAAACTCAATGTCATATCAGCACGATTGCTAGAACCTTGTATTGGGCAACTGAAAATACAGCAGACTCTGTAAGGCAAGTGTCACGACTGTGATTGTGACTCCAGAGGTGGCTCCAGTCTGTTCTTTTCTTTGCATTGTTGCCTCTGCTACCACTTCCTGTGTGTTCCAAGCCTCACTCTGGTGTTCAGTGTGTTTCTAGCCTATTTCCTGTAGTCATGACATAATCAGTGAAGGCCCTCATAAGGTTGGTGGGGACATTCATTCAGGGCCTTTGCAAAGCCAAAGGTCTCCAGGTTTGTCGATGTGCTTGTGTAGCACTTCTGCCCTGTTTCGTAGTTGGTGTGCTTATGTAGCACTTCTGCCCTGTTTCGTAGTTGGTGTTCTTGTGTAGCACTTCTGACTTGTTTCCTAGTTAGTGTGCCTGTGTGGCACTTCTGCTTTAATTCTTCTGTTTGTCTGTGTGCAAGGGTTATCACTTCTGCCTTATTTCTTCAGTTTGTCTGTATGCTAGTGTTAGCACTTCTGTTTTGGTTATTGCCTGTTTGTTCTGTTGTTTGTGTGGCAGTGTGGCCCAGCCTAGACTTCTGCCTAGTCTGCCTTGTCTAGAGCTCTGCCTAGTCTCTTCTGCCTTCTACCGTTGCAGTTGGGTTCCAGTTCGGCCTTGTGGCCCATATGAGAGGGCTCTGTTTGTATGGGTTCCAGTTCGGCCTTGCAGCCCGTTTGAGTGTTTTCTCTTCTGACTTTACTTGGTTCTATCCCTGTGTTCCCTTCCTAGTCAAGTGTTGTTTCTTAGTACTGTCTATGTGCTCTGTGCACTTCTGGCCTGTGTGCTTATTGCACTTCTAGTCTGCTCCAGTCCTGCTTGTTCAGTCCAGTCCTGGTTGGAGGGTTTGCCTGGTGCTGCCGTTTGTTGACAGCAGCCCAAGAGCTCACATTGTCCCTGAGTCTGTGACAGTTTGCTAAGACCCTGAGACCATGACAACAAGCTTTGTGCAGAGAAAGAAACTCAAAAAGTGCAGGCAGAAGAGTTAGGGGTACAGGATAAAAACATAAATATCTAGAAGAATTTGAGAAAGCACAAGAATGAATGTGAGAATATGATATGAAGTTGGAAGGAGGGAGGAAGGCACTAAGGATATGTAAAGAAATGTTTCTTTACTGAGAGGATGGTGGATATGTAGAATTGCCCACCAACAGAGGTGGCAGTAATTAAAGCAGAGTCTGATTTCAGACACGACTATGACAGATAAAGAGCAAGGGAGGAAGTTGACCAGAGATTGAGTGGACTCTTTCTTAGCACTCTAGTCATGAAGCATGTAGGTGGAGCCAAGAGAATTTTGTCTTCTGACAACTACTGTCACTTTATGTTCTGGTTCTTGCATTTCTGGTTCCCAACAGAAGTTTAAAAGGACAAGAACGCAGTACATGGAAGCTGGAAATCCAGTACAGAGCAGTGTCTCAGGTTGACACACATTGCCAATGCTAAATGCCCAAATGTCTACTCACCCTGTTTGAGGTGAACTTTCCCTGGCCCCAGCTTTTTCCAAGGGCAACAACCAAACCACTTATATTGGATTATTGTTTTCTAGAGCAGTGATTCCAAACCTGGTCCTGGAGGCACCACAACCACTCAGGTTTTCAGGATATCCACAATGAATATCCATGACAGAAATTTGCATGCAGTGGAGGCAATGCATGCAGATCTCTCTTATGAATATTCATTGTAGATATCCTGAAAACCTGACTGGCTGAGTTGCCTCCAGGACCAGGTTTGGAAACCACTGCTCTAGAGATAAGAGAATTCCCATGGAGGGGCATAATTGAAAGGAACGCCCAAGTTTTGTTGAGGACATCCTCGCAAAACACCCCGATGGAGTGGCGGAGAAACCCGTATTATCGAAAAAGATGGACATCCATCTTTCATTTCAATAATACAGTCGGGGATGCCCAAATCTTGAAATTTTGGTCATCCTTAGAGATGGTCGTCCCTAGACTTGGTCATTTCTGATTTTCAGCGATAATGGAAGCCAAGGACGCCCATCTCAGAAACAACCAAATGCAAGCCCTTTGGTCGTGGGAGGAGCCAGCATTTCTAGTGCACTGGTCCCCCTGACATGCCAGGGCACCAAGCGGACACCCTAGGGAGCACTGCAGTGGACTTCATAAATTGCTCCCAGGAACATAGCTCCCTTACCTTGTGTGCTGAGCCCTCCAAACCCATTCCCCACAACTGTACACCACTACCATAGCCCTTACGGGTGAAGGGGGGCACCTACATGTGGGTACAGTGGGTTTGTGGTGGGTTTTGGAGGGCTCACATTTACCACCACAAGTGTAATAGGTAGGGGGAGATGGGCCTGAGTCCGCCTGCCTGAAGTGCACTGCACCCACTAAAACTGCTCCAGGGACCTGCATACTGCTGTCAGGGACCTGAGTATGACATCTGAGGCTGGCATAGAGGCTGGCAAAAAATATTTTGAAAGATAGTTTTGAGGGTGGGAGGGGGTTAGTGACCACTGGTGGAGTAAAGGGAGGTCATCCCCGATGCTCTCCAGTGGTCATCTGGTCAGTTTGGGCACCTTTTTTTGCTTGGTAAAAGGTAAAGTCATCCAAGTGCTCGTCAGGGACGCCCTTTTTTTTCCATTATGGGTCGAGGACGTCCCAGTGTTAGGCTTACCCAAGTCCCGCCTTTGCTATGCCTCCAATACGCCCCCCTTGAACTTTTGTCGTCCCTGCGACGGAAAGCAGTTGGGGACGCCCAAAATCGGCTTTCAATTATACCGATTTGGATGACCCTGTGAGAAGGATGCTTATCTTCCGATTTGTGTCAAAAGATGGGCGTCCTTCTCTTCAAAATGAGCCTGATAGTGTTTCGAATTTCCAGCAAATGTCAAATGTTCTTCTCTTCATCTCCTTCTCCTTCCAGAACTCCGTTCATCAGGTGGAAATATGTAATAAAGAACTTTGCTCAGGTAAGATTTTCTGAGTATGAAAACAAGTCCTTCTAACACAGGTGTGGTTTTCCTGCTTAGTTCTGGGTTACAAGAGGTAATAATGTCATATTGGTGGGGGTGGGGAGAGATGATTTAGCAACAGCATCCATAGTCTTTGGAGAGGAATAGCATAGAGATTTGAAAAGAAAGATGTAAAGGCATAGCACATTGATATAATTAAACAAAAAAATCATTACAGCTTTTCAAGATAGAAATGTACAGCGCAGGTTAGAAAATACAGACATTATCGTTAAATAAACAAAAGTGCTACTACAATCAATAGAAATCAAAACATCACAATACATATAAACAATTACATGTTAGTAAAACAAGCAGTGTTGGAACCATCCGATTCCCAGCATTTTAAATCCCTCCACAATACCTAATAAACTAGATTTCACTATCTTCAATGTGACAGAATTGTAAATAATCTAATATTTCTTTAGGACTTGGAGAAAATGACTCTGTAATGCTAGCATAGCTTCAGAGAAACAGCTATGTCATCTTCTAAGAAATCAAAAACCACATGACCCCAGAATCTCAAACTTCTCTGAATGACTGGACCACAGTGTGTGTATTAAGGAAGCCCAGAAGAGAAGGTTGTCTGTAGAGAGGTACTAAAATACAGTGACAGATCAGTATAAATATAGAGACATAAAACCTGATAGCAGATAATGAACATACAGCCTATCCATGGCAACTGCTCAGTTCTACAAGCCCTTCCTCTTCCTCAGAGACCCTCTGTTCTTGTCCCATGCTTTGTTGAATTCAGAGTTTATAGACTTACTAGCTGCCAAGGCAGAGCAGAGCACTTTACAAAACTATAATCATATAGAGATATAAAAGGAATGCCAATATTAATAGTAAAGATATACATTCACACAAAGAGTTGGAGAAGTGGAAAGTCAGGGAAGTGATATAGTCTCATGCTGGAAATCCCATCATCCCGTGTCCCCGAAAGCCTGCTCAAAAAGGAAAGCTTTCAGGTTACTTTTAAAGGATTTCAAAGAAAGTTTGTTGCAAAATGAAATTGAGAGAGAGTTCCAGATAAAAGGGAAAAGGAAGAAGAAAGCACTACCTGGTGAATTCATTGTGGGCTGATTTAGGGCTAGGAAAGACAAGGTGGTGGTCATTAATGGAGCGCAGGACCCTTGTGGGAGAGTAAGGGATAGTGAGACGTTTGACATAGTCTGGCAGGCCTATTCTGAGGGCCTTAAATGTTAGAAGCACTATCTTGTAAGTGATGTGTTTTTCAACAGGTAACCAATGGTGAAGCTTTAGTAATGGAGTGGTACAGTCTGAACGGTGGGCATGGCAGAGTATTTTAATAGCATCCACTGGGAGGTTGTTCCATGCATCCCTCACTTTTTCCGTAGTTTAGTTTAGTTTATTGGTGATTTAATATACTGTCTTTCATAAAATCAGAGTGGTTTACAATAAAATCAATACAATTCACTGATGTTTTCCAAGCCAACGGAATGCCAGAGGAAAGGCTATTCCTAATAGGCAAAATGAGAGGTAGAAGCTGAAGGAGAGAGTTGTTATGCCAAGACAGGGGGCAGAGGGTCCAGTGCACAGAATGTTTTCTTCACGGAACTGTAGGTCCTGGAGAGGTCAGAGAGGGATGGAAGATTAAAACTGGACCAGAAAGAGCTAGAAACAACAGTGCAGACTACAGTAGACTGTTGTGTTTTTCTTGGCAGTTCTCCCTTCACCCTCTGGTGGCCAGAACTGGTGGCTGCCATATACTGTCTTGCTGTCTCCCTACACATTCCAGACTTTCATTCCAGTCCGGTCCAGATATTCTAGCCCTCCAGACTTAGTTTGAAGTTTGGCAGCTAACCTCACCTGTAGCTGCCTTGTGATTCCTGCAGCTTGAGCTTCAGCTGCTGATGGGCTTATTAACCACCTGGAAACATTCTGAGTTGCCTTTCCATCGCCTAAGGTCTCTGGGCATGTTGGTGTGCTCTGTTGCCCTTCTGCCTAGTCTAGTTTCTTGTCTGAAATCCTTGCCTGGTTCTAGTTTGGTCTTTGTGTGTTGTTTAGCTTAGACTTTATTGCTTATTTCCTAGTCTTGTTTCTTGTTTGTATTTCCTTGTCTGGTTCTTGGGTAGTCTGTGTGTGGTTTAGCTATTAGCATTAATTGCTAGTTCCTGTCTTAGTGGCTGCTTGGCAGCTTTCAGTTCTTCCTCTGTTGCCTGTCTGTGTTTTTTTCCCTAGTGGCTGCTTGGCAGCTTTCAGTCTTTGCTGTTACCTGTATTTGTACCCTTCTCTGTGGCTGCTTGGCAGCTTTCAGTCCTGGTCCTTTAGCTTGTCCACTTTCTGTCTTGTGGTGTATTGGTTGTCTGTGAGTTCTAGCCCAGTTTCCTGCCTTGTCTCCCATGTTTGTTCCTTTTCCCTCTGACTCTCAGTTTCTGTTCGGCCTAGCTTATTTTCACCCACTGTGTCCTGTAAGTCCTGCCGGCCGCCTGCACCCAGAGGCTCAACCCCTGGGGAACGGTGGTCAAGCGCAGGTGAAGTCTAGCTGTTCCTGCCCTGCCTGTTCCAGCTTTTTTACCTCAGCTGCAACTCCAGTCCGCGGTTCCAGTCTGGTTTCTACCAGCCCATCAGAGTTCTGCCTTCTCTGGTTTGGGGGTGGTTTTGCCTGCCACTGCTGCTCCTCAGCAGTGGTCCAAGGGCTCACAAATCCAGGTTCTCCTTGAAAGCCTGACAACTGTGAAGTCAAATTAGATGATGAATGTGAAGAGGCAGACAGGATAGAAGAGGGGTTGGAAACTGGATAGCAGGAGTTAGATGATGAAGGAGCAGGCCTAAGTGTTTGAATCCTATCAGAGAAACACTGAGCAATGGATATCAGGGTCCAGGGAAGAACGTGAAGAACCAGACGGTCCAAGTGAAGACAATTTTGAAAGAAGTTTAGTTTAGAATAGTAATCTCGACAAACAGTTTTTAACTGGAAAAAATATTCGTGAATGAGTTGGCAGTAGTGGGCGAGGGAAACAGGGCTTTAAAAAAATGTATGCCATACTCTTTCCACGTGGTGCAGTTGGCACTTTGTCAAGCGTAAATCACCATTATACCAAGGCTTGCCAGAATGGACAAACAAGATAAGCAATCAGAGAGGGACACAAGGTTCAAGGGCTGAACAAAGATTAGAGCACCAGAAGGAAGCCTAATCATTAAGAGGCAGAGAGGTGAAGTCAGATGAAAAAGCTGAGTAAAGAGTTGAGGATCAACAGCCCTAAAGTCAAGGAAGGACAGGCTAGAAGAAAGGATAGTAGGATTAGTGGGAATAAGGGACATAGAAAAGTTTATAAGATAATGGTCCGACTAAGGAAAGGTAGTAAAGGAGAAGTGACCGAACAAAAAAGGAGCAGAAACATGGGTCAGGACTAAGTCTAAAATATAACCTGCTTGGTGAGTGGAAGATGAAATATGTTGAAGGAAGGAGAGATCAGATAGAAGAGAGAGAGATCGTTTATCAGAGGGACAATTCAGAAATTACCATGAAAATTGAAAAAATTACCATGAAAATTGAAATTACCAAGGGTCACCAAGTGAGGGAACTAGAGGGAGATATCGGTGAGGCAGTGGAAAAATCAGTTGAGAGTGGAGGAATGAGGAGAGGTTGGAAAATAAACCAACAAAAAATAAGTTGGGGGTGAACCATCCAAATGTAAGAGTAAGGAGTCAGAGAAAGGGAAGGAGTAAATAAAAGCAAGAGGAAAAGGAAACCGATATGGTTCTCCAAGCAAGTGGCTGAGAAAATAAAGGCTAAAGAGTTGGCGTTCCAGAAATATAGAAAATCTCAAGAAGAGGAACACGGGGAGGAATACCGGACGAAACTGAAAGAAGCCAAGAGAGAGGTACTTCTGGCGAAGGCGCAAGCGGAAGAACAAATGGCTAGAAATGTAAGGAGGGGTGACAAAAATTTCTTCAGGTATATTAGTGAAAGAAGAAGGACTAAAAAGGGAATTGTGAGACTAAAAGATACAGCGAACCGCTATGTAGATAATGATGAAGAAAAAGCCAATTTACTAAATAGATACTTTTGTTCGGTTTTCACTGAAGAAAATCCTGGAGAAGGACCACGATGGACTGGCAAAAGTACACCTGAGAATGGAATGGATATAGCACCGTTCACGGAAGAGAGTGTGTATCAACAACTTGGAAAGCTAAAGGTGGACAAAGCCATGGGACCGGACGGGATCCACCCCAGAATATTGAGGGAGCTCAGAGAGGTCCTGGCGGGTCTTCTTAAAGATTTGTTTAATAAATCCTTGGAGACTGGAGAGGTTCCGAGGGACTGGAGAACGGCGGAGGTGGTACCTCTTCACAAAAGTGGTGATAGGGAAGAAGCTGGAAACTACAGGCCGGTAAGCCTCACTTCGGTTATTGGAAAAGTAATGGAAGCCATGCTGAAGGAAAGGATAGTGAATTTCCTAGAAGCCAACAAGCTGCAAGATCCGAGACAACATGGTTTTACCAGAGGGAAATCGTGCCAAACGAATCTCATTGAATTCTTTGATTGGGTAACTGGAGAATTGAATCATCGACGTGCTATAGACGTAATCTACTTAGATTTTAGCAAAGCCTTTGACACGGTTCCCCACAGGAGGCTCTTAAATAAACTAGATGGGCTGAAGATAGGTCCCGAAGTGGTGAACTGGATTAGGAACTGGTTGACGGACAGACGACAGAGGGTGGTGGTAAATGGAGTTCGCTCGGAGGAGGGAAAGGTGAGTAGCGGAGTGCCTCAGGGATCAGTGCTGGGGCCGATTCTGTTCAATATATTTGTGAGTGACATTGCCGAAGGGTTAGAAGGTAAAGTTTGCCTATTTGCAGATGATACTAAGATTTGCAACAGAGTGGACGCCCGGGAGGGAGTGGAAAGCATGAAAAGGGATCTGAGGAAGCTAGAAGAATGGTCTGAGGTTTGGCAATTAAAATTCAATGCGAAGAAATGCAAAGTGATGCATTTAGGGAGTAGAAACCCACGAGAGACGTATGTGTTAGGCGGTGAGAGTCTGATAGGTACTGAGGGGGAGAGGGATCTTGGGGTGATAGTATCCGAGGATCTGAAGGCGACGAAACAGTGTGACAAGGCGGTGGTCATAGCGAGAAGGTTGCTAGGCTGTATAGAGAGAGGTGTGATCAGCAGAAGAAAGGAAGTGTTGATGCCCCTGTACAAGTCGTTGGTGAGGCCCCACCTGGAGTATTGTGTTCAGTTTTGGAGGCCATACCTTGCGAAGGATGTTAAAAAAATGGAAGCGGTGCAAAGAAAAGCTACGAGAATGGTATGGGATTTGCGTTCCAAGACGTATGACCAAAGACTTGCTGACCTGAACATGTATACCCTGGAGGAAAGGAGGAACAGGGGTGATATGATACAGACATTCAAATACTTGAAAGGTATTAATCCGCAAAAAAAATTTTTACGGAGATGGGAAGGCGGTAGAACGAGAGGACATGAAATGAGATTGAAGGGAGGCAGACTCAAAAAAGATGTCAGGAAGTATTTTTTCACGGAGAGGGTGGTGGATGCTTGGAATGCCCTCCCGCGGGAGGTGGTGGAGATGAAAACGGTAACGGAATTCAAACATGCGTGGGATATGCATAAAGGAATCCTGTGCAGCAGGAATGGATCCTCAGAAGCTTAGCTGAAATTGGGTGGCGGAGCAGGTGGGGGGAAGAGGGGTTGGTGGTTGAGAGGCTAGGATAGGGGAGGGCAGACTTATACGGTCTGTACCAGAGCCGGTGATGGGAGGCGGGACTGGTGGTTGGGAGGCGGGAAATACTGCTGGGCAGACTTATATGGTCTGTGCCCTGAAAAAGACAGGTACAATTCAAGATATGAGTTTATCTTGGGCAGACTAGATGGACCATGCAGGTCTTTTTCTGCCGTCATCTACTATGTTACTATGTTACTATGAGTCATAATCCAAAGCTGAGAAGGGTAGGGAGAAAGGGGCAAAAATTACCACACTTCTCCCCGCAGGAGTAAGGTGAAGTAGAAAACGCAGCAGTGATCATCAAACAAACAGTTTGGTTTGATATAACAGCTAAAGGGGAGGGCAGCCACTCAGAACCTAAAGTCCTGGATTTAGTAAAATGGGGGAATTCCTGAAGAAAGAGCTGATGGGCTGGGAGGACATACAAGAAGTGGAAAGGCAGTGGTCCAGGCTGAAAGGAGCAATAAATATGGCTACTGACCTTTACGTAAGGAAAGTAAATAAAAGCAAGAGAAAAAGGAAACCAATATGGTTCTCTAAGCAAGTGGCTGAGAAAATAAAGGCTAAAGAGTTGGCATTCATGAAATACAGAAAAACTCAAGAAGAGGAACACAGAAATGAATACTGGATGAAACTGAAAGAAGCCAAGAGAGAAATACGCTTGGCAAAAGCATATGTGGAAGAATAAATGGCTAGAAATGCAAGGATGGGCGACAAGAATTTTTTTCAGGTATATTAGTGAAAGGATGAAGACTAAAAATGGAATTGTGAGACTGAAAGATGCCGTGAACCACTATGTGAATAATAATAAGAAAAAAGCAAACATGCTAAACAAATACTTCTGTGTTTATGGAAGAAACTCCTGGCAAAGGATCACAATTGACTGGCAAAGGTATATATGAGAATGGAGTGGATATAACACCATTTATGGAAGAAACTGTTTATGAACAACTTGAAAATGTAAAGGTGGACAAAGCCATGGGAATGGATGGGATCCACCCCAGGATATTGAAGGAGCACAGAGAAGTTCTGGCGGGTCATCTTAAAGATTTGTTTAATAAATCCTTGAAGAAAGAACTGGATCAGTTTCAAGAATTTAAAGCAGTAGTGGCTAACGATAAGTTGCTTCTTAACAAGGGGATTGAACAGATAGAGAATTTTAACAGACGGTTGAATCTGCGCCTTCTGAACTTCCCCAAAATACCTGGGTCATTACCAATAGATTTGTTTAAACGATTCTTAATGGAGAATTTAAAAATGCTCCAAGAAAACATTCCTCCGATAACTAAGATATTTTATATACCGAAGAGACCAGGTATAAAGGAGGGAGAAGCTCAGGGTGGAGAGCAATTTAACATCGAAGTGAACAATATATCTGCTATCTTAGAACAATCGTTGGAAATTGTATCTGAAAGAGCCACCTTAGTAGTCATGTTTATTTTTCAACAAGATTTAGATGCAGTCTTGAGACTATACTTTAAACTGCCAAAGACTCCCTTTTGTGGGGGAAAATTTTGGATTTATCCGGATGTAACTAGACAGACTCAGGATCGGAGAAAAGATTTCCTGAAAATGAAACAAGAAGTTTTGAAAATGGGAGGGTCTTTTTTTCTTGCTTACCAATGCAAATGCTTAGTCCGTTTTGCAGAGATTAAATATTCCTTTTTTGTTCCTGAACAGTTAAAAAGTTTTCTAGATTCTAAACAACTGAGATAATGTTGGTTTATAAGATAATTAGAAGCCCACACGCGTAGCCTTTGTGTAACTATCCAGCTCATTTTCGAAAGAGAAGGGCAGCCATCTTCCAACACAAATCGGGAGATGGCCGCCCATCTCCTAAAGCCGCCCAAATCGGTATAATCGAAAGCCGATTTTTTTACACCCTCGCTGGCGTTCCGTCGCAGAAGCGGCCAAACTTCAAGGGGGCGTGTCGGCAGTGTACAGAAGGCAGGACGTGGGTGTGCTTACGACATTGGCGGCTTCAGCTGATAATGGAAAAAAGAAAGCCGACCCTGATGAGAATTTGGTCCGCTTTATTTGGTTCCTTTTTTTTTAGGTCCAAGTCCCAAAAAGTGCCTGAACTGCCCACCGGAGGGAATCGGGGATGACCCCCCCTGGCTTCCCCAGTGGTGATTAACCACCTCCCACCCCGAAAAAAACAACTTTTCAAACTTTTTTTTTTTAGAGTATGTCCTTTGCTATGCCTCTGTCCTTACGACAGCCAACTGCCCTCTTTCCCTGCAATGGCAGTTGAGAACATCCAAAATGCCTCCAACACCCTCTTTATTTATTTGGATCACAAGTAGCAGCAGTGGGATTTGAATCAGCCACCTCAGGATTGCCAGACCAGTGCTCTAACCACTAGGCCAGTCTGTCACTCCTCCACTCCACTTCCTTGAAATTTGGCCATCCCTGTGGGGGGGGGCCAGTATGTAGGTCCCTGGGTGGGGGAAGTATGTGTGTGTCAGCAGAGGCATAACATTTTGGACATAACATGTCCAAACATTTTGGACATCCTGAACTGCCCCCCTACAGGGACAGCCAAATTTCAAGGAAGTGGAGTGGAGGAGTGGTTAGAGCACTGGTCTGGCAATCCAGAGGTGGCTGGTTCAAATCTACTTAGATTACACACAGCCTTTGATATTGTTCCTCATAGGTGGCTCTTGAATAAACTTGAAAGGCTGAAGTTAGGACCCAAAATGGTGAACTGGATTAGGAACTGGTTGACAGATGCTAGAGGGTGGTGGTTAACAGAATTCACTGAGAAGAAGGAAAGGTGAGTAGTGGAGTGCCTCAGAGATCGGTGCTGGGGCTGATTTTGTTCAATATATTTGTGAGCGACATTGCCGAAGAGTTAGAAGGTAAGATTTGTTTTTTTGCGGATGACACCAAGATTTGTAGCAGAAAGAATGGAAAACATGAAAAAGGATCTGCAAAAGTTAGGAGAATGGTCTAATGTTTGGCAATTAAAATACAATGTAAAGAAGTGCAGAGTGATGCACTTAGGGGTAGAAATCCAAGGTGTTAGGTGGTGAGAGGCTGATATGCACAGACAGGGAAAGAGAGCTTGGGGATCTGAAGGTAACAAATCAGTGTGACAAGGCGGTGGCTGTAGCCAGAAGGATGCTAGGCAATATAAAGAGAGGGGTAACTAGCGGAAGAAAGGAGGTGTTGATGCCCCTGTACAAGTTGTTGATGAGGCCTCACGTGAAATATTGTGTTTGGTTTTGGAGGCTGTATCTTGCAAAAGATTTAAGAAGACTTGAAGAGGTCCAGAGAAAGGCAACAAAAATGATATGGAGATTGCACCAAAAGACATATGAGAAGAGACTGGAAGACCTGAATATGTATACCCTAGAGGAGAGGAGGTACAGGGGAGATATGATACAGTTTAAATACTTGACAGGTATTAATATAGAAACACGACCTGCTCCTTGGGTGTGTGCCGCTGCAGCATAGGTGCCGCAGGCAGGATGGAAAAATAGTGGCAGTAGGGGAAGTGACATCACCTATGTGCTGATTGAGGTGGGCCAATCAGGTCTCAGAAAACAGCTCTGGGGCATGGCAGGCACACACAGGCGGTCGGTGGCCCAACTGTTTGCGGAGGCTAAAGAGGGCGGGGTTAGGGGTGGGGCCAGGGGTGGAGCTTAAATCCATAATTGTCTGATAACAGAAAAAATAAAAATAAAAATAAGTCACAATTAATACCTTTTATTAAATTTAGATATTAGCTATGTATCATATGTCAGAGAGTAAAGTGGTTGCTCAAAGCATATCCTAACCACAATCACTCAACTGCAAAACACTTAGGTGATGTCACCCAAGTGCAGGATTGAGATGGGCCAATCAGGTCTTGGGAAATGGCTGTGGGGCATAGTGGGCATGGCAGGCACGGCAAGCTAAGCAGCACAGGCTCCTAAATGCCGGATTGAGGTGGGCCAATCAGCTCTTTGAAAACAGCTCTGGGGCATGGCAGGCATGGCAAGCTAAGCAGCACAGGCTCCTGGAAAATAGTGCAGTGCAGGAGAAGTTACTGTATGCAAGTCAGAGGCACTGAAATAAATCCTAGAGCACGCAACCCAAAAGAGGGTGTGGCCAAGAGAGGAGCATGTGCAGGTCGTGGGTGTTCCAAAACGTTGTGCAAAGTGTTACAGAATAATGGATCTCCACGCCCAACTTGTGCAACAGGATTTACACCAGATTCAGCAGGTGTAAATCTGGTGCCCAGAATTGGACACGGAAACCAGCACCGTGCTATTATGCAAACAGTGCACACTGTTACAGCATAGTGCTTAGCCTCAAACATTTCTGGCACCCATTTTTGGGTGCCATTTATAGAATTCCCTCCTATATGGATGGTACCAATGAAAATTGCATTAATGCTTTGGTACCATCTATGTGACAGGCAATTCTGTAACTGGGCTCTGGCATTTATGTGTCACTTGTATGCATAATTTATAGAATACTAGCCGTTCAGCCCGTAAAAATGGGCTAGTATAGGAAGGGGGGGTTTAAAGGCCCCCCACCCCGCCGCCGAGTTCGCCGCTGCCGCTCCCCCTCCGAGTTGCCCCCTCCCCCCCAGAGCCGTCGCCACCCACCTTCCACCCGGTCGGGCCCTCGCTCCGCTATTGAAACAGCGAGGGCATGCAGCACACAGCTCTACTGCTGAGCTGCCTTGGCCTTCCTTCTTCTTCTCTGCCTGTGTCCCGCCCTCGTGTGCACTGCTCACTTGCCGGAAATGGGAGCTGACGTCGGATGGAGGGGGGGGAGCGGTGGCGACCTTCGGGGGGGTGGAGGGGGGAGCAGTGGCTGCAGCGACCTTAGGGGGAGTGGAGGGGAGAGCGGCAGCGGCGGCGACCTCGGGGGAGGCGTGGCGGTGAGGGCGGCAGGGGGGCCCGGCCCAGTCTCTCGGTGGCCCTGGGTGGAGATGGTGGTGCGTGTGAAGGAAGGGCTGAAGCTGCTCCTGCAACATTCCAATGTCTCTCCTGATGTCAGGCAAGCAGGCTTCTACTGCTGGCCAGTGACGTCAGGAAATGGTTACGATCCCAGTGAGACACATTGGAATGTTGGAGGAGCAAATTATTATATTAGATTGGCACTTTCACATACACACATAAGTGGCAGCAAAGCAACTATGCGCTGTTCTGTAAAGGTGCGGGTAAGTTGTATACCGCTTAAATGCTAGACAGGGCATTCACTTGGGTGAAGTATGGGAGAACAGCAACAAAAAGGAGGAGGAAGTCCAAAACTCCACAAAGAAAATAGAACAACCAGTAAAGGGTGGAGTAAAGACACATAGAAAGGTGTGCAAATAAAATCAGCCTTTCTTAAAAGGACCCGACACAGTCATTGTGTTTCAGCTAAAAAGCCTGCATCAGGAGTCAGTGCAACCTCTAGCTGATGTTATAATACAGCTTCAATATGTAAACGTAAAACAAGCAAACACCAGAGCAAGCAATTAAAATGTCTTCACTGAAACTGGTAATATTAAACAAACAATAGTAGCGTGCCATGTAGCATTCCAACCATGGAAGAAAATGACTGAGTATGGGAGAGGTATGGGCAGAGCTGCCACTTAACTGTGCAACTTACAGAATATAATAAGTTACCTGTGTCCCTGCTACGTTTAGGTCTCCATAATTATGCCAGGTCTATGGCACATGCCCTTTATATAATCACACTTAGCACCGATTACCGCGTCTAACTTTAGGCACCAGACATACGTATACTGAAATCTGGTGTAAATGCTGGTGCCCAAGTTAGGTATGTTTACCCAGTATTCTATAACTATATGCACAACTTTTCAGAATGTCCATGGCCACGCCTCCTTTTGAGTTACACGCTAGTAGAGTTAGGCACACTGCCTTATAGTGTATGACCAGATGCAAGTGCAGATTCTAAGTGGTGCCAATAAACTTCAATAGTTGGTTAGTTAAGGGCTCATTACTCAATTAAATTGCAAATCTGGGTGCCATATATAAAATCCATGGTATATGTTTAGTGAAACCGAATATGCATACTTTTTAACATGCTGCTCTTGGTATGTTAAAAATATATGGCCCCTGATATTCAGTCACTGACCGGTTAAGTATCATATTGGCCCCCAGGGCACTGGTGCGCTCCTGACAGGAATGGACAGTTGAAGTCACTACTCCAAGGAGTAGCCTAGTAGTTAGTGCAGTGGACTTTGATCCTGGGGAGCTGGGTTCAATTCCCACTGCAGCTCCTTGTGACTCTGGGCAAGTCACTTAACCCTCCATTGTCCCAGGTACAAATAAGTACCTGTATATAATATGTAAACCACTTTTGAATGTAGTTGGAAAAACCACAGAAAGGCAGTATATAAGTCCCATTCCCTTTCCCCTTTATAGAAAATTGACCCCAAGTACCAGGTTATTTTTCAAAACTTCTTTAGCATTCATTGGTGTTATATTTATAACACCTTTCTTGACATGTCTATGTCTAAACTAAGCAAATCCAAAACTTCTAACTTACTACAATCTGGTTCTAAATGTAGCAAGATGATCCGCCATCGCTGGAAAAAGCGTCTTCCGGTAAACCATCATTATCACCATCAGATCTTATGATGGAAGAGATTAGAACTCTGAGGGATCTTACCTAAAGACATTATGAAACAACATGCAAATTGAAAGTGGAACTACAAACTCTTACTACATCGTTATCATTTCAGCTTCAGATTGAAACGCTGGAAACACGTGTCAATCAGACGGTCTTGTCTCTCGTGCTAAAAAACAGGACCAAACTAACAAGCACATTCGCACGCTGGAATTAGAAATCAAAGATCTTTCCAACAAGAATAGATGAAACAATGTAAGGATTATTGGCCTCAAAGAGGGGGCTGAAGGCCTGATATAGTTAGTTTTCTTACCTCTAGGATCCATGAACTGTTAAAGATCACTATTGACCTGCCGCTACAATTTGATCAGGCACACAGATCTCCTTCGCACCTTAAGCAGGGCATGCAGCAGGCACGGCCTATTGTTGCAAAACTCCTTTGGTTCCAACAAGCTTTGCAAATACTAACAGCAGCACGCACTGTTTTGGAGTTGAAATTTCATGCACTCCCCTTTTTTATTATTCTTAGAATGTAAACCACCTAGATGGTAATGCCATAGAGCAGAATAAAAAGTATGTAATGAACTTGAAATCTTTTCTGGAAATGCGAGTCCACTTAAAATCTTTAGGTGCTCGATATGGACTTCAGTACCGAGCATGTATGACAGTGACCCTGAATAACATGACTAGATCTTTTGATTCTCCGAATCTATTACAATACTTGGATCAACTTTAGTTCCATGGAACGTCCACCTGATTTCTGACTCCAGGTCTTTTCTTTTTTTTTTTTCTCATGACATTTTATTAGTTTCAATAAAGTATTGACAAGACAACTTGATGAAAAGAGAAAAACAAAAAACATATCAAACTGTTAAATAACAGGAGGAGTGTGCCAGAGGATCTAAATAGAAGAACCAAATATCAAGACAATTATATATATTTAAATACCATCGTCAAAAGAGGCTAAATAAGTAGCAAACTGGAGACCAAATTATATTTGTCTTGAGTGTTGAACCTGTAAAACTAGCTGATGCTAGTTCAAGTTTATGATATAGTAAAACGGATTGCCACCAAAAATGTTCATTGAGTAAAGAGAAGTTTTTCCAGTTGGCAAGAATAATTTGTTGAGCGATTGTAACTAAAACATCAAACAGTCTGCTATTGGAAGGAGAAAATTGATGTTCCAAAGAACAAGATTTAAAAATAACCAGTGATGAGGAAAAAGGAATATTCGAATCAAATATTTTACATATGGTACTCCAAATAGCTTTCCAGAAAGTTTGTATGTGAGAACATTCAAATATCATGTGCATTAATGTTCCAAGAGATTTATTACAATGCCAGCAAACATTAGTAAGAGAAAGATGTGCAGAATGTAACTTACGCGGAGTCCAAATAGCTCTATGGTACAAAAAATACATGGATTGTAAAAAATTTGCAGCTGGTAAAGGTTTGATGAGAGTTGACCACAGTTTGTCATGAGAGTCTTTAGGATGAAGGAGATGTAAATCGTTTTCCCAAATTTGTAGAAGAGAATTGGTGTTCTTATAATGTGAAGACAAAAACAGTCTGTATATAGAAGAAGCAACGTGTCCTGAGGTCAACAAAGTTTCAGAAAGCTGAAAAATGGAAGGTCTGGAACAAGAAGAGTATTTTTTCAGTTGAGAAGAATTCAAGCAGTGAGACAATTGGATCCAGCTGAAAAACTGATAAGATAGCAGATGATATTTAGATTGTAAGTCCTGGAAGGGAAGTACAGTGTGTGATTCACAGTTATATACATCTTGTAAGCACCATATATTACAATCTGACCAAATTTTCCAGAAAAAGGGATTATTATTAATTAGAAAATCAGAGTTTTTCCATAGTGAAGAATATGAAGATTTGCAAAAAGGATATTCAAGAATACAATCCAGAAACAAAAGACATGATTTAGTATGTATAAAGAGCAGATTCTCTTTTTGACATGATGACAAAGTAGATGTGAGAAGTGAGGGGAGGAAGAAAGGAAGAACTTGTGATTGCTCCAATAGAAGCCAGACTGGAGAATATTCAGGATCAGAATAAAACCAATGACAACCTTGCTGGGCAATGAAAGCTTTATGATAATGTAGGAAATCGGAAAACAAGACACAGACTTTTCTATTATGGGGCGGGGATGGGGACAGAGCCCACGAGGATGTGAACAAACTTTGTCCCTGTGTCATTTTCTACTTTGAAGCCTGTTAATGAACTGGACTGTTATTTATGTTTAAGTGATGCAGACAATGATATTGTGACCTTTTGGAAAAACAAGCAAACATGTTGGCCACAACTAGCAAAACTTGCATAGGAACATCCTATACATTCTGCTACCAGCACATCTTCTAAGGAGACATCTTCTATTGCAGGAGGGACTATGGAAGACAGGAGAGCTAGACTGAATCCTGAGATTGTTGATGACTTCTTATTCATCCACAGATTAAAAATTCATAACAGTGCTTCATAGGACATATTTCTCCCCTCTAGGGCATACAGAACGGGTTGTATTTTGATTCCCTGGACAATTTAACAGGGTGGATTAGGATTCCTTGGGGTAGTAGAAATCAGCTATTGTTGGGCTGTTCTGTCAGCAGGTGGAGACTGAGCTAATGAATTATGACATCACTGTATATAGTATCCTATCCAGCTTATTTTCGAAAGAGAAAGACGCCATATTTCAACCCAAATCAGGAGATGGACGTCTTTCTCCCGTGGGCGCCCAAAATCGGTATAATCAAAAGCCGATTTTGGGCGTCTCCAACTGCAATCTGTCGCGGGAACAGACAAAGTTGACGGAGGCATGGTGAAGGCGGGACTGGGGCGTGTTTATTGGCTGAGGAGAGATGGGCGCCCTTGGCCAATAATCGAAAAAAGAAGGGCGTCAGAAGCGAGAATTTGGGTCACTTTTTCTGGACCCTTTTTTCTCACGAACAAGTCCCAAAAAGTGCCCCAACTGCCCAGATGACCTCCCCTGACTCCCCCAGTGGTTACTAACCCCCTCCCACCCAAAACAAAACAACTTTAAAAACTTTTTTCCAGCCTGTATGCCAGCCTCAAATGTCATACCCAGCTCCATCACAGCAGTATGCAGGTCCCTGGAGCAGTTGTTAGTGGGTGCAGTGCACTTCAGGCATGTGGACCCAGGCCCATCCCCCCACTACCTGTTACACTTGTGCTGGTAAATGGGAGTGCTCCAAACCACCCCCAAAACCCACTGTACCCACATCTAAGTGTCCCTCTTCAGCCATAAGTGCTATGGTAATGGTGTAGAGTTGTGGGCAGTGGGTTTTGGGGGGGATTTGGGGGCTCAGCACCCAAGGGAAGGGAGCTATGGAGGGAGGCATTTTAATTTTTTTTTGGTAATTGTTACAAGTGCCCCCTAGGATGCCCGGTTGGTGTCCTGGCATGTGAGGGGAACCAGTGCAGTACGAATCCTGGCCTCTCCCATGACCAAATGCCTTGGATTTGTTCATTTTTGAGCTGGGCGCCTTCAGTTTCCATTATCGCTGAAAAACGAAACCACCAAGCCGAAATCCGCCCAAATCCGATGCATTTGCCAGGCACAAACCGTATTATCAAAAAAAATGGGTGCCCATTTTTTTCAAAAATACGGTCTGGCCTGCCCCTTCACGTACCAGTCCTCAGAGATAGACGCCCATGGAGATGGGCATTCGCGTTCGATTATGCCCCTCCACGTTTCCTAGAAATAGCCGGTATGTTCTTTGAGGGCAAACATGCATAAAACCAACCTTTTCACAAAGGCATACCAGAATGATCCAACCTAAACTCCTGAACCCTGCAACACAATCAAAACTCCTACCAGAACTGGACAAAACTTAACTCTCTCTCCTTGAATACTTAATATACTCTGTCATCTATGAACATTAACACTTGACCACTCTGTATTTCTCTTACCGGAATTGGCGATTGCCATCACGCTACTATGTAAGCCACATTGAGCCTGCAAATAGGTGGGAAAATGTGGGATACAAATGCAACAAATAAAAAGCAATTTATGCCTGGTACCATCTATTTCTCAATATGATATTAATAGTATTTTTCATGTATACTATATATATGATATTACACTCTAATTACTTCATCATATTAAAGGCTTTTTGTATTCTATATTTGCTAAAGTTATTCTTATCACATTTACCTTCTAATAATTACAATTTAAATGCTAATCGGTTTATTGGTAAGCATACTTGGGTTTATATACTCAAATCTTCAACTGTATTTGGAGGAAGACTGAAAGCTGGAGCTAAATGCAAAGCTCTTTGTATTTAGCTCCAGCTCCGCATTCCTAATTTTCTTTTCCTTGGTTGCACTACTCAGTTCTAAATGCCATTTGTTCCTTCCCTCTTTCAGATACGCTGCCCTTTCTCTCATTATGTTTCTCTTTATTCTTTATTGCTAATAGTTATTACAGTCTCCACAAACTTTAGGTATCATTATGACACAGGCTAGTTTTGATGTTCCAATTAGAGGGATATTTTCGATATGACGTCTAAGTCAGACTTTGGAAGTTTTGCACTAAATTGCCCAAATCCAAATAGGAAATATAGACTTTTTTTTGAAACACCAAAAAGAGTCTATCTTTTTTTTTTTTTAAATAGCACCTGTAACACGGTTTTGTGCTTTGTGCATTTATCTTTTTGGGCCATTAAAAAAAAATCCAAATGAAAAACGCTCAGAATCAAGCCATTGAGATGTATGAGGAGCCAGCATTTTTAGTGGACTGGTCACACAGACATCCCAGGAGAGCAATGAGGCAACCTAGGGAGCACTGCTATGGACTTCATCTCACCGTTACCCCCTTATCTTGCCTGCTGAGCCCTCCAAAACCCACCCAAAACCCACCACCCAGTGGGACAGGTAGAGTGAGATATGGGCCTTGGTCCCTGTAAGAGGGTTTATAGAACACCGCCCTTCACCCTTAAGAAAAGTCACTCTCTAAATAGCTTAGGCCACCTTAAAAGCGTTGATCTTGCCCCAGGAGAAAGTGAGCCGGAAGTAGGGTTACCATATTTACCCTAAGAAAAAAAAGAGGACACGTGTCCTGCCCTCTGCTTCACCCCTGCCCCGCCCCCTGTCACACCCCATCCTGCTCCATCACTTTGACCCTCCCCCAAAGAAAGCCAGACTCCCTTTCTCCCCCCATGTAGATCCCCTCCCCAATTTTCCAGCCTTCCTCCACCCACATGACTCCATTCACTACCTCTCCCCTCCCCTCCTTTACATAGTAACATAGTAGATGACGGCAGAAAAAGACCTGCATGGTCCATCCAGTCTGCCCAACAAGATAAACTCATATGTGTATACCTTACCTTGATTTGTACCTGCCTTTTTCAGGGCACAGACCGTACAAGTCTGCCCAGCAGTATTTCCCGCCTCCCAACCACCAGTCCCGCCTCCCATCACCGGCTCCGGCACAGACCGTATAAGTCTGCCCTCCACTATCCTCGCCTCCCAACCACCAACCTCTCTTCCCCCACCTGCTCCGCCACCCAATTTTGGCTAAGCTTCTGAGGATCCATTCCTACTGCATAGGATTCCTTTATGCATATCCCACGCATGTTTGAATTCAGTTACCGTTTTCATCTCCACCACCTCCCGTGGGAGGGCATTCCAAGCATCCACCACCCTCTCCGTGAAAAAATACTTCCTGACATCTTTTTTGAGTCTGCCCCCCTTCAATCTCATTTCATGTCCTCTTGTTCTACCGCCTTCCCATCTCTGGAAAAGATTTTTTGGCGGATTAATACCTTTCAAGTATTTGAACGTCTGTATCATATCACCCCTGTTCCTCCTTTCCTCCAGGGTATACATGTTCAGGTCAGCAAGTCTTAATTAATTAATCCGCAAACAAATCTTTTCCGGAGATGGGAAGGCGGTAGAACGAGAGGACATGAAATGAGATTGAAGGGGGGCAGACTCAGAAAAGATGTCAGGAAGTATTTTTTCACGGAGAGGGTGGTGGATGCTTGGAATGCCCTCCCGCAGGAGGTGGTGGCGATGAAAACAGTAACGGAATTCAAACATGCGTGGGATGTGCATAAAGGAATCCTGTGCAGAAGGAATGGATCCTCAGAAGCTTAGCTACAATTGGGTGGCAGAGCCGGTGATGGAAGGCGGGACAGGTGGTTGGGAGGCAGGAAAAACTGCTGGGCAGACTTATACGGTCTGTGCCCTGAGAAAGACAGGTACAAATCAAGGTAAGGTATACACATGAGTTTATCTTGGGCAGACTGGATGGACCGTGCAGGTCTTTTTCTGCCGTCATCTACTATGTTACTATGTTACTATGTTTGCTCATACGTCTTGGAATGCAAATCCCATACCATTCTCGTAGCTTTTCTTTGCACCGCTTCCATTTTTTTAACATCCTTCGCAAGGTACGGCCTCCAAAACTGAACACAATACTCCAGGTGGGGCCTCACCAACGACTTGTACAGGGGCATCAACACTTCCTTTCTTCTGCTGATCACACCTCTCTCTATACAGCCTAGCAACCTTCTCGCTACGGCCACCGCCTTGTCACACTGTTTCGTCGCCTTCAGATCCTCAGATACTATCACCCCAAGATCCCTCTCCCCCTCAGTACCTATCAGACTCTCACCGCCTAACACATAAGTCTCTCGTGGGTTTCTACTCCCTAAATGCATCACTTTGCATTTCTTCGCATTGAATTTTAATTGCCAAACCTTAGACCATTCTTCTAGCTTCCTCAGATCCCTTTTCATGCTTTCCACTCCCTCCCGGGTGTCCACTCTGTTGCAAATCTTAGTATCATCCGCAAAAAGGCAAACTTTACCTTCTAACCCTTCGGCAATGTCACTCACAAATATATTGAACAGAATCGGCCCCAGCACTGATCCCTGAGGCACTCCACTACTCACCTTTCCCTCCTCCGAGCGAACTCCATTTACCACCACCCTCTGTCGTCTGTCCGTCAACCAGTTCCTAATCCAGTTCACCACTTCGGGACCTATCTTCAGCCCATCTAGTTTATTTAAGAGCCTCCTGTGGGGAACCGTGTCAAAAGCTTTGCTAAAATCTAAGTAGATTACGTCTATAGCACGTCGATGATTCAATTCTCCAGTTACCCAATCAAAGAATTCAATGAGATTCCTTTGGCACGATTTCCCTCTGGTAAAACCATGTTGTCTCGGATCTTGCAACTTGTTGGCTTCTAGGAAATTCACTATCCTTTTCTTCAGCATGGCTTCCATTACTTTTCCAATAACCGAAGTGAGGCTTACTGGCCTGTAGTTTCCAGCTTCTTCCCTATCACCACTTTTGTGAAGAGGTACTACCTCCGCCGTTCTCCAGTCCCTCGGAACCTCTCCCGTCTCCAAGGATTTATTAAACAAATCTTTAAGAGGACCCGCCAGAACCTCTCTGAGCTCCCTCAATATCATGGGGTGGATCCCATCCGGTCCCATGGCTTTGTCCACCTTTAGCTTTCCAAGTTGTTGATACACACTCTCTTCCGTGAACGGTGCTATATCCATTCCATTCTCAGGTGTACTTTTGCCAGTCCCTCGTGGTCCTTCTCCAGGATTTTCTTCAGTGAAAACAGAACAAAAGTATCTATTTAGCAAATTGGCTTTTTCTTCATCATTATCTACATAGCGGTTCGCTGTATCTTTTAGTCTCACAATTCCCTTTTTAGTTTTTCTTCTTTCACTAATATACCTGAAGAAAGTTTTGTCGCCCCTCCATACATTTCTAGCCATTTGTTCTTCCGCTTGCGCCTTCGCCAGATGTACCTCTCTCTTGGCTTCTTTCAGTTTCATCCGGTATTCCTCCCCGTGTTCCTCTTCTTGAGATTTTCTATATTTCTGGAACGCTTTAGCCTTTATTTTCTCAGCCACTTGCTTGGAGAACCATATCGGTTTCCTTTTTCTCTTGCTTTTATTTACTTTCCTTACATAAAGGTTTGTGGTCCTATTTATTACTTCTTTCAGCCTGGACCACTGCCCTTCCACTTCATGTTCGTCCTCTCAGCCCATCATCTCCTTCCTCAGGTATTCCCCCATTTTACTAAAGTCAGCACGCTTGAAATCCAGGACTTTGAGTTTAGAGTGGCCGCCCTCCACTTCAGCCCTTATATCAAACCAAACCGTTTGATGGTCACTGCTTCCCAGGTGTGCACCCACTCGGACATTTGACACACTATCCCCATTTGTGAGCACCAGATCCAGCATCGCTCCCTCCCTCGTGGGTTCTGTCACCATCTGTCTGAGCAGAGCACTTTGGAAAGCATCCACGATCTCTCTACTTCTTTCCGATTTGGCAGATGGAACCTTCCAATCTACATCCGGCAGATTGAAATCTCCCATCAACAGAACCTCTTTTTTCTTTCCTAATTTTTGAATATCTGCGATCAGATCTTTATCTAGTTCCTCTAATTGTGTTGGGGGTCTGTAGACAACACCCACGTGGACAGAGGTTCTATTCTCTCTTTTTAAGGTGATCCATATCGCTTCTTCTTTTCCCTAGGTCCCTGTCATTTCAGTTGCCATGATATCATTCCTCACATACAGAGCTACTCCTCCACCTTTACGACCCTCTCTATCCTTCCTAAATAGATTATAGCCTGGTATGCTTGCATCCCATTCGTGGGAACCGTTGAGCCATGTCTCTGTGATTGCAACAACATCTAAGTCTGCCTCCAACATCAGGGCTTGAAGGTCATGAACTTTATTGCTTAGACTACGAGCATTTGTGGCCATCGCTTTCCATCTATATTTCTTGGTATGTGTTTCAACATTAGTGATTTGGGGGTGTCTTTTCACTTTGGGTACCTTCATGTCTTTTTGTTCCAACTCTATTGCTTTTTCCTCTGCCTCAGTTCTATTTTCAGGAGCATTACAGTGCTATAATGGAGCAAAAGAATTATTTAGTGGCAACACTTGTGCAGGCGGATGCTTCTGTGTCACATGACGAAGTCTGCCTGAGCCTACTGTGAACCATCTGTTCTTATGTGGTTTTATTCTTTGAGGGAGTGGTGACAAGCTATTTTTCTGTGCAGTCCTAGAAGCTGCTTTAATTGTATCCAATTCTTGCATTACTTTACTGAGCTCTTGTTTAAAACTAGATAGCTGAAGACAGATAGGGCAAGCTTTAAGTCTCCAGATGATTGGCCTTGAAACTAAAGTACCACAATTATTGCAGAGAATAAAAGTCATCCTGATTGGTTGAAATGGGTATGAACAGGTGTACTTAGTTGGGGTTAATAGTCTGTAAGACTGCCTGTGTATGATTGAGTAAAGTTAATGAGGTTTGGTTTGTCTATAAATGAGTGGAAAACCCTGGGGTGGGTGGGATTATAAGTCCCAATGGGTCAGCTAAATGCTGTTATCAAGGCAATTCTCTGGATGGGACCAGAATTGGTACAGTCTGGTCAAAGAATTTTCAAATGATTTAACTTTCAAAATTGCCCTAGAATATAATAAACTTTCCTTGTTGTAATATAAATCCAGATATTCCCAATAATTATATCAGTTTCAACAATGTAAAATGCACTTTAGGGCCTCAATACAATGCAATGCAGCCTCCCTCTCTATCAGAGCTTGGCAGGAAGAAAAAGAAAGAAAATAAGAGGTTTCACAGGGCAAAATTAATTAAGCAATAAGCATTAAATTAAAGAGAATATCAGGTATCTCACCTATAGCCAGAAAGTTGAGGTTTGGAATTTAAAAGGTCAGAATTTGCTTTACTTTGGAGGAGTTTGCTTCAGGTACAGACAGACAGGTCAGCACCTGAGGAGAGTTACAAATGGTTTGACCCCTATTCTGAGCTCAACCCTTACCTCCTGTTGTGTAATGATTAAATCCCAATGGGTCAGCTAAATGCTGTTATCAAGGCAATTCTCTGGATGGGACCAGAATTGGTACAGTCTGGTCAAAGAATTTTCAAATGATTTAACTTTCAAAATTGCCCTCCTGTTGTGTAATGATTAAATCCCAATGGGTCAGCTAAATGCTGTTATCAAGGCAATTCTCTGGATGGGACCAGAATTGGTACAGTCTGGTCAAAGAATTTTCAAATGATTTAACTTTCAAAATTGCCCTATAGCCAGAAAGTTGAGAAGTTTGGAATTTAAAAGGTCAGAATTTGCTTTACTTTGGAGGAGTTTGCTTCAGGTACAGACAGACAGGTCAGCACCTGAGGAGAGTTACAAATGGTTTACCTTATTGTGGTGCCCTGGTGGTCTAGTGACCTCTTCGGGGCAGGAAGGAGCCTCTCTGTGGAAGTCTCATGAGGTCGCCACTTGAACTCTCGGCAACCGTTTTGAATCGGTGCCGGGAGAAAGACAGTCTGCAGATGTGCCGGGCAGGAGAAAGGGGACTCTTTCCTGCCCCGAAGAAGTCACTAACCATCAGGGCACCACACTAAGGTAAAGGAGGGGAGGGGAGGATAGGACGCCTGCCTACCCGTCCACCTACCAGCCTGCCTGTTTGTCTGCAAATCCGTACATACGGGTACGCTGGCAAAACCTGCCCGGTTGCCCGACCGTGTCCTCAAAAAGACCAGACATATGGTAACCCCTAGCCGGGAGGGGCGGAGTACTTGGGGGTTTAAAAGACAGGGCCATGCTCAGATTAAGGAGGCCCAGGGAAGGAAGAATTGAAGCCCAAGTCTTTGCCTCTACTGAAAGCAGTTAGCTGCTGTGTCCTGGCTGAGGTAAGCCAACTCTGTTTCTTAAGACTTGCAAACATTGCTGAGGTCTGGCCTCAGCCAGACCTGAGCTCTCAGAAGACCTGGGAGTTCACAGGTTATGTTTGGGGCAGGGCAGCCCCACCAGCCACAGATTGCTTGTCCTGCTAGCCAGAGGCCTACTCAAGAATATTACTAACCCAGAGAAACTGCTGCATCTGAGATTCCTGGTCAGTGAAGTAACAGGTCCCAGGGCTCAGGTGAATAAAAATATTTACTTTCATCTTTATATACTTTGGCTGGCTGAGTTATTCCCAGGAACACCCCAGCAAACTCATCTGGGACCTCACATGTTGTAGCAGTGGTGGGATCCTAAGCTTATCCTGCCCAAGGAAGCTGGATCCATGACCGCTGGGGCTCTGGGCCTATTAACAGCGCTATGAAGGGGCGTTGGGTAAAATGGGTTAGCCATGCCCTAGCTAGGGGTAAGGCGTACAGCTAGTACTGGACAGGCTTTTATTTTGTTTTCTGGTGTACTGTGTGGCCCAGGCTGCTTACAGTAAAAACATAGAGAGGTTATGCCAAGGCTCAGTGGAGGGCCAGCAGCAACAACCACAGTTTATGCAGGTGCATCTTGAACAGCAGCAACAGGTGCAGCTGCAAGTGTTCCAGAAGCTCGTAGAGCTACAATAGAGCTCTCAGGCCCAGGCCAGGATAGCTGCTCAGGCACCTAACCTGTCAGCAACCCCTCCGGTTTCCATATAAAAAAAAATAGTTTCGGAAGATGACCGATTTTGTGACCAACTTTGAGAGAACTGCCTGATTTGCTAGTTGGCCAGAGGCGTCATGATTGGCATAATTGGCTAATTTACTGACCGTTAGCAGCCAGATGGCATTCCAAGATGTTAATCCCATGTGGACGGCCACTTATGCGGAGGTAAAAGCAGCCATCTTGTAGAGGGTGGGCTGCACCCCAGAGGCCTATCAGCAGCAGTTCAGGAAGGGTTTTCTGCAAGCTAAGGAAAACCCCCAGAGTTTCTTCTACTGACTCAAGGAGGTCGCCTGGAGAAGGCTGCAACACAGGGCCGTGCCAACATGGTAAGCAGGGTAAGCACCGCAGGGGGCGCCTGCCTTCAAGGGTGCCGCTGCGGTGCTGCGCCGCTATACCACTTGGGGGTTTAAATGTTTAATTTACCTCGGTCGCAGCGTTCACATCATTTCAAAACCCTGCCCGTCTCTAGCTTTCCCTCTCTTCGTGAGTTACATAGTAGATGACGGCAGAAAAAGACCTGCACGGTCCATCCAGTCTGCCCAACAAGATAACTCATATATGCTACTTTTTGTGTATACCCTACTTTGATTTGTACTTGTGCTCTTCAGGGCACAGACCGTATAAGTCTGCCCAGCACTATCCCCACCTCCCAACCACCAGCCCCGCCTCCCAACTACCGGCTCTGGCACAGACCGTATAAGTCTGCCCAGCACTATCCCTGCCTCCCAACCACCAGTCCCGCTTCCCACCACCAGCTCTGGCACAGACCATATAAGTCTGCCCAGCACTATCCCCGCCTCCCAACCACCAGCCCCGCCTCCCGATCTTGACTAAGCTCCTGAGGATCCTTTCCTTCTGCACAGGATTTCTTTATGCTTATCCCACCTGAGTTTGTTCCCTCAGAGTCCCGCCCTCTAGGAAATGACGTCAGAAGGTGGGACTCTGAGGCCGATCACTGTCCAGAAGATACAACTTAACAGCACCACCTTCCCCCGGTTCACCAGACACAAGATAAATCTTCTCTCCAGTCGAGTGTAGACAAAAGGTATCACACTCCTAACACCTTAGTAACTTTTTCCCCATCCTCTACCGTCAGTGTGTCCCCTCCCTCAATCACACAAACTCACGAGGCTCCAGAAATGATTTGCAGATGAAGATCATATTTACACACAGGGTCATATACTTCAGGATATGCATACAATACAATTATACACTGTACTAGGTATAATTCCCTTTTCTTGTTGCTTGCACTGGATGTGTATGGTGGCCATTATGAAGCCATAATCTGTTAAGAGTGGGTAGTAAAATGCTAATTTAGAAGCTCAGGGGCCAGCACAGGTTCATTCCATAAAAACAAAACCCGTGTAGTCAGTCTGGATATTCTGCAAAAAAAGCAGTTGGTGTTTGCACAGACTCCGGATACCGGATACGTGCTGTTCTCCCTTCCAAGACTAGACCTTTGCTAAAAAGCTGTGTTTGACACTCGCAAACCTATTATGTTCTCCTTATCATTAGCAAGACCGAAATAAACGCATATATATACATATTTATTTTTACCAGGCTCTTATTGCAACGTACATATTTTAATAACCACGTGCAAGCAGATGTTTCTATACTGGCACTCTCTTTTCATGTAATCCTTATTTCTTTGCTCAGTTTGTGTCCTACTGAGAAAGCGAGGCACTGAGGCACACAGAATCGGCAGTGAAGTTCCTTCCTCTTTGCGTTAGCTCTCCTGAGTCTCCTCGTTCTTAGGGGCTGCTGCTGGGCGAGCCGAGCTCCATGTCTGTCTGCATGTGTTTACCGAGGAGGAGGTGTTTATGGGTACATAATACATTCTGGAAGAGAGAACTCTCTCCCACAGCCCACTAGGCTCATCAGCACAGCCGCCACAACCCTGCCCACATTCCTGTAAAGCCACAGGCAGCAGAGTTTGCAGCAACTGGTGGAGAATTCCCTTCCAGGGTAGGAAAGAGAAAGGCATAATGGACTACAAACGCATCATTCCCAAAGCATCCTGACAAATCGATCACCGGGGGAGGGGGGGCGCCAACTGATAGTCTGCAGGGGGGCGCCAGAAACCCTAGGCACGGCCCTGCTGCAACTGGAAGGGAAAACAGGCCTGGAGATCACAAGAGTTGTCGTCCTGGAGCAGTTCCTAGAAGGACTACCACTGCCTATGAAGCAGTGGGTGCGGCAGCACCCAAAACTGACCCCAGAGAGTGCATTAGAAGTGGCTGAAGCCTTCTACCAGTCACAGCCAGAGTCAGAATCCTATAAACAGAAGAAGCGGCCAGGAAGTCCTGGAAGGAAGAGAGAGAAAACTGGACTGGACCACCTGAGTGATCAGAGACCAACCTCCAG
Organism: Microcaecilia unicolor; assembly: GCF_901765095.1. Classification (NCBI taxonomy): domain Eukaryota; kingdom Metazoa; phylum Chordata; class Amphibia; order Gymnophiona; family Siphonopidae; genus Microcaecilia; species Microcaecilia unicolor. The sequence continues at coordinate 295,103,946 of NC_044033.1, read as the reverse complement.
CCTAGGGTCTTCAAGGAAGGCGTCAGAGCGATGGAAGCCCTCATCCCCACAAATCTACCATGACCTTTTCCCCAGTCATGGGAGTCATACTCCCCACCCATTTCAGGTGTGGGGGAAGACACCATATAGCAAGAGATATCAGATATAGCAGAAGGGGCTATGGATGTGAACTTGATAACAATTCATGACTGCAGTTTTGTGCAAGCTGCTCTGCCTGGACATAGAAATTGTGTATTACAAGTGGAGCTAGAAGGGCACCCGTGTCAAGCATTAGTGGATTCTGGCATGTCAAGACTCTTGTCTGGAGAAAGGTACTCAACCGTTTACAACTGAACTATGATTGAATTGTGACCCTGGGTCCTGTGTGCATGGGAACCAAAGACATTATCTGACGCTCAAATGTCCTGTAGGCAAGCTCATCTAGAAGTAGTAGTCTTGCCCTGGCTACCTTACCCAGTTGTTTTGGGCTGGGATTTCCCCAACTTCGGTGCATCTGGGCCTGGCTACCGAAGGATCAAAGAATGAGGAGTCCTTTTCCTGAGATCGTCCCGCTGGAGGACCCTGATCTATATACTGAAAACGCAAACTTGCCTAATCCCTGTTGCTAGCAGCAGTTAGAGAAATGTGTGCTCTCTGATCTAGGAGCTGCTGTGGATGGAAATCCGAACAGGAGGAAGATGACGGGTTGGACAACCCCGACCCTTTGGACAGTCTACTGAATGAGTAGTAAGGGATTTATGGAAAACTTCAAAAGGGTGCATGCAGTCAGAGGATGAGTCCCTTAGAGCAGCCCGAGCTAGGATTCTTGCAGTGGATGGGAATCCCGTGGGCAACCAGGACCCCTCTAAGGTAGCAGCCCCCTATTTTGTGATAAAGAATGACTTGCTGTATAGGGTGGCCAGCAGCTATTAGTACCACAGCCCTATTGTAAGCAAGTCATGCAACTAGCTCATAGTCAACTGCCAGGTGGTCACCTAGGGGAGGAGAAGACCTGGGAACAGATTTTAGCCTAGTTTTTCTGGCTTAAATAGCAAGTGGAGCTCTTTTGCCAGTCCTGCCCAACCTGCCAGCTGAGTAGTCCTGCGAAGATCCCACCTGCTCTTCTTGGGCCCATGCCCCTTGTTGACACCCCATTTGAACAGATAGCTCTGAGAGTTTCTTAGAAATTTGTCCATGTGCTCCTCAGTAGATAGGTCAAAAAAGGAAAGGTTTGTACCATCTAATGATTAAAATTCCATATGTGAGAACAGGGATCCTTGGAGTTGGCACAAGACATGTTCTCACTCGCTCATGGCACCACGTGACCCTCCCCTCGGATTCTTTATAAGGCACCCAACTAAATTGGTTCAGGAGCCAATTAGTGCCAACAATTGGGCACTAATCGGAACCCATTTGGGTTTGCATGCAGATCTTGCTAAGTGCTATTCTAGAACAATATGCACCCAAATCCCATGGTGTGCAACTCAAAAGAGTGTGTGTCCATGGGAGGTACATGGGCAGGTCAGGGGCATTCCTAAAATTAGTGTGCCGCATTATAGAATACTGGGGATGTACGCCCAATTGGGGCACCAGGAATTCACCTGGTTTAAGTAGATGTAAATTTGGCATCCAAATTTGGGTGCCAAAATCAGTACTCAGCGCTATTCTATAATGGGGGGCTCATCTTTGAGTACCCATTATAGAATTAGTGTTTGAGCACCTATTTTTAAGTGCCATTTACTAAATCTAGCCCAAACTGACCAATCCATAGGAAACTTCAGGTGAAATAGAGACATGCAGGATGATTGTGTCCAACACCAAGCTGAAATTATACTTTAGGGGTTGCACCTAAAATGTTTTTATGGTTTCTTATAATGAGCTACCAGAACTCATTAAATCATGCTGCAGGAGTATATCCAGAAAGCACAAGTGACATTATCTGTCCTATACATCGTAAAACATTTTGGCAATCTATAGAGTAATTCTTTGGTAAAATATAAGGGTCCACAGACAAGTGACAGCCTCCCCCAACATTCTCTGAGGCCCAAAGCTCCCAAAATTGGCGTTGGACCACAAGCCCACCTTCCCCCACCCCCTGACCCAGTTCCCAGCCACTAAAGCTTCAATATATGCCCTTGTTTGAAAATGGCATTTAAACACGTGGGCTTCTTCAGACATTTAATGCTGCCATTTAGACATGGGAAGGCTGCTAAATAAGGGCTTTTATCTGCTTGTGCTCTGGGACTTAGTTGTAAACCAAGCATTGTCTTAATCTGTCTTTTGGTCAATAAATTAAATGCATGTATTTAATTTATATATTGTAGTCTGGACATAGCTTGCACTATGACCATATTCTACTTAGTATTTGTCATATGACAACTGTACCATCTCATTCATTTTATGTGCACAGTTCCTTGGCTGCCAGTTTTATATCTCTTTCGTCTTGGTGACTTCTCTGCATTCCTGTCTTCACCAACATGAGCAAACAGCCTTGTCAGTACCAAGACACTGGTACTGTCCATCTTTCATGCCATCCTGCCTGGTAAGAATCTGTTGTGATAATCCCTTTGGATTTTCAAAACTTTATATCTAGGATTCCTCTAGTAACTCTGGATAACAAGTGATTTTCAGGAGATGTATAGCGTTTCAGTTGGATAATAAGTAGGGGATTATCACATGAGATGGGCTTTGCAGACCCTGCCTTGTGTACTAGAATGTGCAGCTCTGATTTCTTGGGAAACTCAAAGGCAAATCTATTATCAGTCTTTCCTCTATTATGTGGAACCATTAAGTAAATAGCAAGAAGTATTGGGTTTGTTCATTACTACAGAGGTTCTCCCGAATTACAGCTTTCTTCCATCTTAAATCTCCACCAAAAAAATCAGAAGGAAGTTGCAAGGATAGTCAGTGTTCCAAGGAATGCTTTACAATATTATGAGCTCTGGGTATCCGAAAAGATTTTACTTTTATAGCAGTAATGTGAGAGAATTATGAGAAGACTTTTAATCAACAGAATAACAGCTATCAGGACATGGGAAATGTTAACAAATTGCCATTGGAATTATACTTGGCACAGAATTTGTTACTTTCCAAAGAAAACTGAAGACTCACTTTTTCCTTGTTTAAGATATTGTGTTTGGGCATCATTACAGCCCTGGTAATAAGGCAATGGTAGAATCACTGCTATCCTTATTCTGCATTTAGTAAATTTATTAGATTTTAAGGGTAACAAACAGTCAAATTCATACAAAATAAAATGTTTTATAACGTCCATTCCATAAGAGAAACTATATGCTATCCTTATTCGGGGCTAATTTTGGAATGTTGATGATGATGGTTGGGAATGGTTGCAGTCTGTTGATATGAGTAGTGCAGTCTTTGAACCTTGTATTTTAAATTCAATTATTGTGAACTGAATCACAGTGGGCCAGTACCTATGATTTTATAAATAAGTAAATAAAGCAAAGTTACTCACCTGTAGCAGGTGTTCTCTGGGGACAGCAAGCCAACTGTTCTCACAGCTGGGTGATATCATCCGACGGAACTCAGTACAGACACTGACTAGCGAGATCAAGAACTTTCTAGTAGCATCCCACTGTGCACATGTGCTGGTGCCTTCCTGCCTGATGCAAAAGCACCAGAGGAGTAGCAGGGGGAGGGGGGGCGCAGGGGAACAGGACGGATATTTTAAAAAATGGTGTCTATGCCAGCAGTTCTCAACTGGCAGGGCCAGCACACAGCAGCAAGACTTTTTAAAAAAGAATTTGTGGTATAACTTCTCTCCTCCCACCCCACCCCACCGTGGAACTGGCACGTCTCCCTCCCTAAGTCCAACACCATTTCTGCTCTCCCTCTTCCCCCTCCCCCGGACTGTCAAGTGGCAGCCTCCTTTGTTTAGTGGTTCCTGCAGCAATAACACGCTGCCTGAGCCGATGTCGACCTTCCATCTGCATGTCCCACCCTAGTGTAAACAGGAAGTTGTGTCTGAGCTAGAGAGGCGAGATACAGCAAAGGGAAGAAAGGACTTGACGCTGTCTCAAGCAGCATGTTATTGCTGCAGGGACACTAAACAAAACAGGTTTGATGGTCTGGGCGAGGGGGGGGGTGGAGACAGAGGGGAAACAGAAAGCAGTGCTGGACTTGAGGAGGGGGCAGGGCCACCGAGAGACTGGGCTGGGCCCGGGGCAAGGTCGCTGCCGCTCCCCCCCTCCCTCCACCCGCCCCCTCCATCCGCCACCGGCTGGGCCCCCTGCATTGAAATCACAGTGCCTCTCACCTCCATGTGAAAGTGCTGCAGGCAGCAGCAGATCACCTCCCTTCGGGCCTCCTTCCCTCCCTGTGTTCTGCCCTCGCGGAAGTTACGTCAGACGAGGGCGGGACACAGCGAGGGAAGGAGGCCTGAAGGGAGGCGATCTGTTGCTGCCTGCAGTGCTTTCACACGGAGGAGAGAGGCGCTGTGATTTCAATGCAGGGGGCCCGGCCTGGTGGCAGATGGTCGACGACGGAGAGCAGGTGTGACTGTGGCGCCTCCGGGGAAATTTGTCCCCCCTGCCCCCCCCTTGGCGGCCCTGGAGGGGGTTGAAGGAAGAAGAAGTCACTGGACAGGGGGCGGGGTTTTGAAGGAAGAAGGAGGTACTGGATTAGGGAAGGGTACTGAAGGAAAAACAAAGTGCTGTTTCACTCGGGAGGGCAGTCTGAGGGGAAAAGAAAAACTGGTTCTGCACTGAGGGGAGGGGCTGAGGGAAAAAGAGGGCGTGATGCTGGACTCAGTAGGTGTCGAGGGAAGACAAGAAAGTGGTGCTGGACTGACAGGGGAAGGGCTGAGGGAAAAAGAGGGAGTGCTGATTGACTTATGAAGGGGGCTGAGGGAAGAAGAGGGAGAGTTTGTGGACTCATGGCTGGAGGGGAGGGATATGTTGGAGGGGGAGGGGGACACTTTCTGGACCTGTAAGGATAGGAGGACAGTAGAGATGCCAGACTATGGGTGAGGGAAGCGGGAAGAAAGGAGGAAGATGGTGAACCATAGGAGGAGGAAGAGGGAGAGAATGAGTAAGAGAAGGAGAGAAATGCTGGACCCACAGGAGATGCAACTACACAAACCCTGATGGCTTGCTCCTTCCTGACTATGTACGCAGTAAACCACACTTAGCACCTCCCCAGTCCAACCGTGACCTTCCGCTGGCTGCTGCCCCCACAAACGCAGGGCTAGTGCAGCACTACAGCCAGGCAGCTGTCCGATGGTCCCTGGCTCCTTCCCGCCCTCAGCTCTCCGACCCACAGCCCTCCTCTCCGTTTCCTCCCCCCCTCACGCGTGCGTTTAGCCCTTTTACTTTGTCGCAGGGGGCTCGCCTCCAGCTTCTCCCTTCCCTCACACAGTGCCCCGCCTTCTACAATGATGTATTTCCTGTTTCCATGAGGGCGGGACACTGTGGGAGGGAAGGGAGAAGCTGGAGGAGAGCCAGCAGTGCTGTCTTCTTCACTGCCGTCGCTGCCACTGATAATAAAAGGGTTAAACGCGTGGGGGGGGGGAGGAAGGAATGGAGAGGAGGGCTGTCAGGCAGCTGAGGGAGGGCAGGGAGAATCGCTGGAAATGGATGTGAGGGGAGGGCAGGGGGAGAGAAGAGATCGCTGGACATGGAGGGGAGTAGAGGGCAGGGGGAGAGATCGCTGGACAGGAGGGGAGGGCAGAGGAGAGAGGAAAATTGCTGGGCATAGATGGATAGAGGGGAGGGCAGGGGTGAGAGGAGAATTGCTGGACATGGATGGAGGGGCCAGGGGAGAGAGCAAATTTGCTGGATATGGATGGATGGAGGAGAGGGCAGGGGAGAATGGAGAGTTGCTGGACATGAATGGATGGAGCGGAGGGGAGGGCTGTGGAGAGAGATTTGCTGGACATGGATGGATGAATGGAGGCAGGGGAGAGAGGAAATTTGCTGCATATGGGTGGATGGAGGAGAGAATAGGGGAGAATGGAGTTTCTGGACATGGATGGAGGGGCGAGGAGGACAGGGGAGAGAGGAGAATTGCTGGACATGGATGGATGGAGGGGGCAGGGGAGAGAGGAAATTTGCTGGATATGGATGGATGGAGGAGAGGGCAGAGGGGAATGGAGAGTTGCTGGACATGGATGGATGAAGGGGAGGGCAGAGGAGAGGAGAATTGCTGGACATGGATGGATGAATGGGGCAGGGGAGAGAGGAAATTTGCTGGATATGGATGGATGGAGGAGAGGGCAGGGGAGAATGGAGAGTTGTAGGACATGGATGGATGGACGGGAAGGGAGGAAAGTCAGGAAGGAGATGCACATAGATGGAGGGGAGGGAACGGGAAGAGAGGAGAAATGCTGGACATGAATGGAGGGGAGGGCAGGGAAGAGAGGAGAAATGTTGGACAAGGATGGAGGGAAGGAAAGACAAAGGAAGGAGATGCGCATGGATGGAGTGGAAGCTGGACATGGATGGAGGGGAGGGAAGACAGAGGAAGTGCACATGGATGGAGGGGAGGGGAGTGAGGAGAAATGCTGGATATGGATGGATGGAAAATTGCTGAATTTAAGGGCTAGATTGGAATACTTTGAGGGCAGATGCTGAAACTGGAGAAAGGATAGGGACAGGGCTACAGATGGTGGACATGGTTAGTGAAAAAATATCAAATGGAAAGAAGACACTGCATAAAACAGAAGACACTGGGACGAAAGCGAATAGAAAAACTAAATGATCAGACAACAAAGGTAGAAAAAAGAATTAATTGTAATATGTCAGCTTTTGGAAATGTGCATCTGTGATATTTTGCATGTAAGTTTCAATTTTTCTAGTATTGCTGCATGCTGAGTCTGACTTTTTGAGGTAACTTTCCAGTTCAGTATTTTGCCTTCATATCTCTTGTGTCATGTGTTTTTCATTTGTGATCAAGGTGCAGTATTCTGCTAGCGTGTAGTATTTGCAGCCCTTTTTGTTTTTCACTAGGTTGTGTACTGGTGTTTTAGAGCCCGGTGTAATTATAGTGCTGCCTTTCCACGCATAAGGTTGTAGCTCGTCCTGTCCTTGGAATTAGTGCTGTTATGGTTTGGTAAGGTTATGAGTGTGTTTTTGCACAAGTTTGTGTATAGTGTTTTGCAGTGGAGAGATTGTGTGTTGGCCTTACTGAGGTGGCACCAAAACATCAGAAAGGGTGTAGAGCCTAAATCATGACACACTACCTCTTGAAGGATCTACATATGGTCATTAATAAAAGGAGCTCATTATGAACACTATCCACCCTAAAAGTAACACCCTAATGTAACACGCTACCTCAGGACAACACCGATATCGAAAATTTCATCACTGGCATGGACCCAACCCCTGGTGAATACCCAGCGGACCAAACCTGGTCAAACTTCGCTCTCCTCACCGCGGAAACAGTCACCCAGGCGATTAATAGGTTCTCCAACACTGTAAATTGGATACCTGCCCCAGCTACCTAATAAAATGCGCCCCCCCCCCACCGCTTCATAGCAGACCTTACATCCCACTTAAACTAAATGCGTCAACAAGGTCTCTTCCCTAAGGAAAATGGCAACATCCTACTCACCTCAATACCAAAAGATCCCAAGAAAAAATCAAACAAAATCACTAACTACCACCCAGTAGCATCAATCCCACTGGTGGTCAAACTGATGGAAAACATGGTAACCAAACAACTTACTGATTATATAAACAAATTCACAATATTACATGAATCACAATGAGGATTTTGCCCCCTCCATAGCACTGAAACAGTACTAATTACCCTCCTAGCCAAATTCAAGCAGGAAATAGCAACAGGCAAAAGCATACTTCTCCTCCAATTCAACATGTCCAGTGCGTTCGACATGGTATACCATAAACTACTACTAAGACTCCTAGATTACTTCGGGATTGGCAGACACATACTTAGTTAGATCAAGGGTTTCCCAACCACTAGAACATATCAAGTGAAATCAAGCTCAAACATATCACCACCGTGGAAAGCAGAATGCGGAGTACCTCAAGGATCACCACTATCACTGATCCTTTTCAACCTAATGATGACCCCACTAGCTAAATCCTTATCCAACCAAGGCCTTAACCCTTTCATCTATGCAGACGATGTCACAATATACATTCCTTACAAACGTGATCTGACAGAAATCACCAACCAAGTCAAGCTCAGCTTGAATATCATGGACTCATGGGTAAACGCATTTCAACTAAAACTCAACACAGAAAAAACACACTGTCTCATCCTCTCATCCCAATACAATACGAACAAACCCACAAACATAAACACCCCAGATTATACCCTTCCTATCTCACAGCTTGAAATTTCTTGATGTCACAATCGACCGTAACCTCACATTAGAGAACCAAGTGAAATGTACAACAAAGAAAATGTTCCACTCAATGTGGAAACTCAAACGCGTGAAACCATTCTTCCCGAGGGAAACATTTCGCAACTTGATACAATCAATGGTACTAAACCATGTAGACTACTGCAACGGAATTTCTGCGGGATGCAAAGAACAAATTGGCGCCCATATAGGTCGGGTCCATGCGAGCTCCAGGCGGAGTGGTGACCAACCCCCGACCAGGACGAGTCGCACCCACCTGGCGAGGCTGCGGAGCTGAGGACAAGACTGGCGGTCCAAAGGGTGAACCCGGTTGAACAGCAGACGGCTTCTGGCCATGAATTTCGAAGTCCACGTGGATCCGCCGGTACTGGCCAGGTGCCAACTCGACCCCCACCCGCCAGACAAGAGACCAGATGCCCCGGCAGATGTGAGACGCCGGGCTGAGCTAGGCCAAGCTGCACGGGAGGGCAATCTGCGACCGGCGTGCGACCATTGCCGTTCGGAGCGGAGTCGCGTGGGTCCACTTGCCGCCTGGCGCCAGCCTTAGGAGTCAGGATGCCCGAGAGAGCCGATTGGGTCGGGGCAGAGGGGGGCCGACGAGCGACCGCACGGGTCCGCCTGGAGCTGCTCCTTCACCAGCCTGGCCTCACCTGACATTAAAGATCGACAACATGGATGCAGAAGCTCACAGATTTGCTTACTGTGTTTAGAATGAATGGAATGACGATGACACGGGGAGTGGAAACAGAGACTAACCCAATGTCTCAATGGACTATATAGACTCACTTTCACTTCAATTTATTACACCTCCTTGATTCAACCCCCTCATAGACTCGCCACGGAAAGAGGGAATAGCGGCTCACAAAAAGAGGGAACAGGGAATAGAGAATTGCAGCATTGGGCTATGACTGATGACCGCTGCATTGTACTGCAAGCAGCAGCGGCCATCAAAACAAAGACGCGTTCCAGTCCTAAGGTCCTACCTGACCCAGAAGATCCCGAGGATCCCCAGATCTGACTTACACTGTCCCCAGCTCCCAGGAGTAATGACGACCCGAGCTGCTAAACGACGCGACTCTTGCTAAACACCTTGACTCCTCCTTTGCCACTGAAGCAACACATACACTTCAAGAAACCCAGCGTACAATCCAACAACTCCCAGGACTGCCACCTGCCAGACAACCAGCCACAAATCTACCCCAACCAACAGAACAATGCCCTTGTTAACGGAACCCCCTTGCCTCCAATCACTGAACAGCGCCCGGAGCAACAGAGCCCTGCGCCCATGACATCACCCCCAAGCATCTAATTGTGAGTAACCCACCATCCCAAACTGACACCAAAATGAACACAATCAAAATACTCCTAACAATCTACTCCTTCTCACTGATCCACCTAATATTATTCATCTCACTCACAGAAAATAATATCATACCCATCCTACAACATCACCGAAGGCTGATCAAACATTCCACACTTCACCAAACTGACACCCATCAAATTAAAGGAAGTCTATCTAAATACAGACAGTACCAACAAAACGGAAGGAAAGATCACAACAAACACACACCACCCAATGAACGACAACTACTAAAAATCCACACATCACCAAACCTAGCAGCCCCATACCAAAATATCCAAGTGGGCTACATTAATGCTAGGTCCGTAGTTAACAAAACAACAACAATATCAGACTGGATCATCTCAGAAAACCTCGATCTTATCTTCATCAACGAAACATGGATTCACGATCAAAAGGATCCTACAATCCTTGAACTATGCCCTCCAGGCCACAAAATCACTCATTGGACCAGGACAGAAAAGAGAGGAGGAGGCATAGCAATAATATACCGAACCCAATTCACCACTGAAACCATTGCCGAATCCATAACACCCCAACTAGAAATTGCATCATTCAGAATCCATAACAAATCCCTGATTGATCATCTGAACTGCGTCCTATTTTACAGACCACCCGGAAACTGGAACAAAAGCCAGCCCACTTTCACAGACTTCATATCAAACACCTGTGTAAACAGTTCCAATACATTAAAACTAGGTGACATAAACCTTCACCTAGAAGACCCCAACTCCACCAAGGCACGTGAATGCAAAGACTTCCTACAGTCCTGGGACCTCAAATGGCCTCACATGCAAGCTACCTACACCAAAGGACACACACTAGACCTCCTATCACAAAAACTATCCACAGATCATAACCTATTAATAACAGACATCAAGTGGACAGAAACACCATGGAAGCAAAAATACATAGTAAAAATTTTTTTAGATACATTAAAAGCAGGAAACCGGCCAAAGAGTCGGTTGGGCCACTGGACGAAAATGGTGTTAAAGGGGCGATCAAGGAGGACAAAGCCGTAGCGGAGAAATTAAATGAATTCTTTGCTTCGGTCTTCACCGAGGAGGATTTGGGGGGGACACCGGTGCCGGAAAGAATATTTGAAGCGGGGGAGTCGGAGAAACTAAACAAATTCTCTGTAACCTTGGAGGATGTAATGGGTCAGTTCAGCAAGCTGAAGAGTAGTAAATCACCGGGACCTGATGGTATTCATCCCACAGTATTAATAGAACTAAAAAATGAACTTGCGGAGCTACTGTTAGAAATATGCAATCTGTCCCTAAAATCGAGTGTAGTACCGGAAGACTGGAGGGTAGCCAATGTTACTCCGATTTTTAAGAAGGGTTCCAGAGGAGATCCGGGAAATTATAGACCGGTGAGTCTGACGTCGGTGCCGGGCAAGATGGTGGAGGCTATTATTAAGAATAAAATTGCAGAGCATATACAAAAACATGGACTGATGAGACAAAGTCAGCACGGATTTAGTGAAGGGAAGTCTTGCCTCACCAATCTAATGCATTTTTTTGAGGGGTAAGCAAACATGTGGACAATGGGGAGCCGGTTGATATTGTATATCGGGATTTCAGATAGGCGTTTGACAAAGTGCCGCACGAAAGACTCCTGAAGAAATTGCAGAGTCATGGAATCGGAGGTAGGGTATTATTATGGATTAAGAACTGGTTGAAAGATAGGAAGCAGAGAGTAGGATTGCGTGGCCAGTATCCTCAGTGGAGGAGGGTAGTTAGTGGGGTCCCGCAGGGGTCTGTGCTGGGTCCGTTGCTTTTAATGTATTTATAAATGACCTAGAGATGGGAAGAACTAGTGAGGTAATTAAATTCGCCGATGACACAAAATTAGTCAGGGTCGTCAAGTCGCAGGAGGAATGTGAACGATTACAGGAGGACCTGCGAGACTGGGAGAATGGGCGTGCAAGTGGCAGATGAAGTTCAATGTTGACAAGTGCAAAGTGATGCAGTGGGGTAAGAGGAACCCGAATTATAGCTACGTCTTGCAAGGTTCCGCGTTAGGAGTTACGGATCAAGAAAGGGATCTGGGTGTCGTCGTCGATGATACGCTGAAACCTTCTGCTCAGTGTGCTGCTGGCGGCTAGGAAAGCGAATAGAATGTTGGGTGTTATTAGGAAGGGTATGGAGTCCAGGTGTGCGGATGTTATAATGCCGTTGTATCGCTCCATGGTGCGACCGCACCTGGAGTATTGTGTTCAGTACTGGTCTCCGTATCTCAAAAAAGATATAGTAGAATTGGAAAAGGTACAGCGAAGGGCGACGAAAATGATAGTGGGGATGGGACGACTTTCCTATGAAGAGAGGCTGAGAAGGCTAGGGCTTTTCAGCTTGGAGAAGAGACGGCTGAGGGGAGATATGATAGAAGTGTATAAAATAATGAGTGGAATGGATCGGGTGGATGTGAAGCGACTGTTCACGCTATCCAAAAATACTAGGACTAGAGGGCATGAGTTGAAGCTACAGTGTGGTAAATTTAAAACGAATCGGAGAAAATTTTTCTTCACCCAACGTGTAATTAGACTCTGGAATTCGTTGCCGGAGAACGTGGTACGGGCGGTTAGCTTGACGGAGTTTAAAAAGGGGTTAGATAGATTCCTAAAGGACAAGTCCATAGACCGCTATTAAATGGACTTGGAAAAATTCCGCATTTTTAGGTATAACTTGTCTGGAATGTTTTTACGTTTGGGGAGCGTGCCAGGTGCCCTTGACCTGGATTGGCCACTGTCGGTGACAGGATGCTAGGCTAGATGGACCTTTGGTCTTTCCCAGTATGGCACTACTTATGTACTTATGTACTTATGACCAACCACTACAAACTAAACCTATCCCTAGATTGGCGGAAGAAAGAACTAAACCATACACCAGCACTCACAACCTACACCACGAGAGGGCAAATAGATCCACAAATATTCTGGCAACTGATATATGACAACAAATGGAAAACACCTACGGACTCCATACACTACCTCAACCACTGGGAGGACAGATGTAGAAGTGTACTAAACGAAATAGCGCCCTTAAAGACAAGAATATCAAGAAGACAAAATTCGATACCATGGTTCAATGACGAATTAAAAAAACTCAAAACACAATCCAGGAAACTTGAACGAGCATGGAAAAAAACAAAAGATGACCATACACTCAATGCATGGAAACAAGGACACAGAAAATACAAATACGCCATAAGACAAGCCAAAAGGTCCTATTACAAAACTAAAATAGGACCGCATTACAAAGATTTAAAGAAATTATTTCAACTCGTAAACAAGCTACTAGACACCACCCCTATCACCACAACCAACACAGACACCCCACCCGCCTACAAACTTGCTAACTACTTTAAAGAAAAAATAATAAAATTACGCAGCACACTTCCTCAGCACAACACGGACATCAAAAACTTCTTCAACGACCTGGACCAATCCCTGGTGGATGCCCAGCTGACCGTCTCTGGACAACATTTACTCTCCTCACCACTGAATCAGTCACAAAAGTGACTCATAGGTTTGACAACACCCACTGCAAACTGGACATATGTCCCAGTCATCTACTCAATTCTGCCCCTGACTGCTTCATAACAGACCTCACATTCCACCTAAACTTCATGCTACAACATGGTCTCTTCCCCGAGGAATATGGCAACATCCTACTCACCCCAATACCAAAAGATGCCAAGAAAAACACAAACGACCTAACCAATTACCACCCATTAGTAGTTAAACTGATGGAGAGCTTGGTGACCAAACAGCTTACAGAATATATGGACAAGTTCTCAATACTACACGACGCACAGTCAGGGTTCCGCCCCCACCACAGTACCGAAACTGTCCTAGTCACACTCCTGGCCAAATTCAAGCAAGAAATAGCCACAGGTAAAAGTAAACTTCTCCTCCAATTCGACATGTCGAGCGCATTCAACATGGTAAACCACAATATACTACTAAGACTCCTTGGCCATTTTGGGATTGATGGAAACATACTTAACTTGATAAAGGGTTTTCTAACCACCAGAACTTACCGAGTAAAATCAAACTCAAACATATCTTCACCATGGAAAGCTACCTGTAGAGTACCTCAAGGATCACTATTATCACCAATACTCTTCAACATGATGATGATCCCACTGGCAAAGTCCCTATCCAACTGAGGCCTCAATCCGTTCATCTATGCAGATGATGTCACAATCTACATTCCCATCAGTCATGACTTGACAGAAATAACCAATGAAATCAACGACGACCTGAACATCAAGAACTCCTGGGCAAATTCATTCCAACTGAAACTGAACACTTAAAAAACACACTGCCTCATCCTCTCATCTCAACATAACAAGTACAAACCCACAACCATAAACACCCTAGAACACACCCTCCCTACCTCAGATAGCCTAAAAATACTCTGCGTCACAATTGACCACAACCATACCCTTGAGAGCCAAGTAAACTCCGTAATAAAGAAAATGATCTACTTAATGTGGAAACTTAAACGAATAAAACCTTTCTTCCCGAAGGAAATCTTTAGAAACCTAATACAATCAATGGTCCTAAGCCATGCAGATTACTGCAACGCAATCTATGCGGGATGTAAAGAACAACTCGCAAAAAAACTCCAGACTGCCCAAAACACAGCTGCCAAGCTGATATTTGGTAAATCACGCTTCGAAAGTGCTAAACCCCTTCGAGAAAAGCTGCACTGGCTCCCAATCAAAGAACGTATCATCTTCAAAATACGCACTTTTGTCCACAAAATTATCTATGGCGTAGTCCCAGGATACATGACAGACCTCATAGATCTACCAACCAGAAACAGAATCGGATCATCACGATCATAACTAAACTTACATTACCCAAATTGCAAAGGACTTAAATACAAAACAACTTACGCATCCAGCTTCTCCTACGTAAGCACACAATTATGGAATGGACTCCCAAAATCTGTAAAAACAATCCATGACCACCTAAACTTCAGAAAATCACTAAAAACCAATCTCTTCAAAAAGGCTTACCCCACCGATCCAACATAAATCCCCACGTCCAGCAACACTGCACAACCAATGATCGTACTGGACAATACACAATGTTCATTCCCTTCGACCTTCACGGTGCCTGACACACACCTACCTCATTTGACCACAATACAACCTTGTATTTGTTATCAACCGACTGGCGAACACCTTTACGGTACTATGTAAGCCACATTGAGCCTGCAAATAGGTGGGGAAATGTGGGGTACAAATGTAACAAAGAAAGAAAGAAACTTCAGACCACTCAAAACACGGCAGCCAGGCTTATATTTGGAAAAACGCGATTCGAAAGCTCCAAACCCCTCCGAGAAAAACTGCACTGGCTCCCAATCAAAGAACGTATTGCTTTCAAATTTTGCACCCTGGTTCATAAAATTATCTATGGCGAAGCCCTGGGATACATGATAGACTTCATAGACCTACCAACCAGAAACACAACAGGATCAACACGAACATACCTAAATCTCCAGTACCCAAGCTGCAAAGGACTCAAATACAAATCACCCTATGCATCCAGCTTTTCCTACATAAGCACACAATTTGTGGAACGCATTACCAAAAGCCATGAAAACAACTTATCACCTACACTTCCAAAAAAATCATTAAAAACTAACCTGTTCACAAAGGCATACCCTACTGACCCAACTTAAATGCCTGTATCCTGCAACACAACGAAACCAAAGCTCATAATGGACATATAATAACTCTTCCTCTCTACGATTCCCTAACGTGTCTGTACACACAAACCTTATTCTACCACAACATTACTGTATTTGTTCATACCGGAATTGGCGAATTCGTTTACGGTACTATGTAAGCCACATTGAGCCTGTAAATAGGTGGGAAATTGTGGGATACAAATGTACTTCCTTACTAGAGATTTGTTCCGCACACTTGTCCACTGGCTTGTCCTCTCCCACTTGGACTATTGCAGCGGAATTTATGCGGGCTGCCAGGCCTCACTGTTGAAAAAGTTCCAGACAGTTCAGAACACTGCCGCGAGACTCATCCTAAGAGACCGACGCTTTGCACATGCCGAACCCTTGCGTTTCAAATTACACTGGCTGCCTGTAGAAGAGCGCATTGCCTTTAAGCTCTGCTCCTTGACCCATAAAATCATCTATGGGGCTGCCCCGGATTACATGCACCCCTTGATCGACCTTCCGCCCAGAAATGCCAATCCTGCTGCTCATTCCTATCTCCATCTGCACTTCCCGAACTGTAAGGGTGTCAAGAGGATCTTCGCCTCGTCCTTCCGCTATTGGAGTCCTAAGCACTGGAATGCACTCCCGCAACACCTTAAAACCCAAGTGGACCACACCCTCTTCAAGAAGTTATTAAAGACCTATTTCTTTGCTAAGACCTACTCCCCACTTTTCACCGTTGACTGATGCACTCTCCTTGACCCTTACCCTGCTAGATTCACCCTGTTAGATGTTTTTCATCCTGTCTACTCCTTATATACTTTTCTAAGTTTCCTATTTTGTGATTTTATTTAACTTTTTGTAAGCCACATTGTGCCTGCATGTGTGGGAAAATGTGGGATATAAGCAAACCATAAATAAATAAATAACAAATAAAAATAAATAAATAAATAAAAGGGTGTTTTGTGGCTCTACATGAGAATTGTGATATTATGATCCCTTGTTTCATATTGTTGACTGTCTTCATTTTCCTTATGGGTGATATATTGGTGTATTAGGGTCTGTACAGTGTAATATTTATGGTACAGTAAGGTTCTGAGTGTGTTTTTGCACAAATTTGTGCATAGTGTTTTGCAGTTGAGCGATTGTGGTTAGTATATGCTTTGATCTTAAGTAGAGAGGTGTGGTAGCCGTGTTAGTCCACTCTTAAAGGTTATCAATAGAAATCAAATAAAATAAAACATGGAAAAGAAAATAAGATGATACCTTTTTTATTGGACATAATACATTTCTTGATTAGCTTTCGAAGGATGCCCTTCTTCGTCAGATCAGAAATAAGGTGAAAGAGAAGGGAATATGAGGCCAGGGAAGGAGTGAGACAGGAGAGGTAGGAGTGAAAGGAGAAGATAGAAAGTTGATAGGTACTGGTAAGTGAAATATAGGTGGAAGATTGATGAGTGAGAAGGTGAAATCTGAGACAGAAAACAGAGAAAGAGGAAATATGTCAGAGACAGATATAGTGAGGGAATAGAAGAAGAGGAAAGTGGAGAAAGGACAAATGGATCACACCCAGTGGAAAGAGAGCAGAAGACAGATAGGAAAACAGAAAAGAAGAAACTGGGACCAATGTGCTTGAAAAGATAAAATACTCAGATAACAAAGGTAGAAAATTTTATTTTATTTTGAATTTATTTGGTGGAATATGTTAGCTTTGGGAAATGAGCATCATGGATGTCTTTGTATTTTTTTTCAGTACTAGAGGAAATACATTTGTGTTTTCATTTCTTCTATGTTGTGGAACACACCTAGTTTGA
This sequence comes from Microcaecilia unicolor, assembly GCF_901765095.1. Classification (NCBI taxonomy): domain Eukaryota; kingdom Metazoa; phylum Chordata; class Amphibia; order Gymnophiona; family Siphonopidae; genus Microcaecilia; species Microcaecilia unicolor. The sequence continues at coordinate 295,086,753 of NC_044033.1, read as the reverse complement.
ATTCTTGGGGTTCCCAATTAAATTTTTTTTTTTTTTTAATTTGTATTTATTTATTGGTTTTATGTAATAACAAACATGTTGCTTATCAAGCAGTCATTCACTGATACAATCCAAAATGTTCCCATCCCCCTCCCTCATCCCCCCTCCCCCCCCAGCAGATTATACGTTTAAGATTTATGTCCCGTGGGTTAAACTCCGATGTTGAGTCCATAATTCTGAAGATTCATTATAACGTCCCAATCTTTTGTCCGTAAATTTCTCCATTTCGCCAATCAAAGATAACTTCAAGAGCCAATCCTCTTCTGAGGGTGCCTCTAATTGTTTCCAATGCTTTGCTATAACAGTTTTTGCCGCTGCCAAGCACATTCTTTTAAACCGACTCTGCCATTTAGCTCCTCGTCTATTACCCAATCCAAGCAAACACCATTGAGGTTCACACGGGAATGGCTTCCCCGTGTGGGCTGCTATCTTTGTTGCAACATTTCCCCAGAAGACCTGTATTTTGGCACAGGACCACCAAATGTGTAGATAAGTCCCTTCCTCATCTCCACATCTCCAACACCGTTGTGATGTCCCTGGGAACATAACATGCAGTCTGTGTGGGGTATAATACCATCGTGACAGGATTTTGAAAGCATTTTCCTTTATCAGCACACAAGTTGAGGCTTTAGTAACCTCAGCCAGAATTGCCTTCCACTCGTGTGCTGTAAATTCCTTATTCAAATCCCGTTCCCACTGAAGCATATAAGGACACTTCTCAAAGGTCCTACCCCTTAAAAATTTATACAATATAGAAATAGTACCTTTCATTTTCCCCAGGGAACTCCACATATTCTCTAGGCCCTCAAACTCTTCCGGGTCCGTCTTCAACCACCCTTGTGTTTGCATATAATGTTTGACTTGTATGTAGAAGAATTGTTCAGTCTCTAAGATCCCATTTTGTTCTTTAAGCTCCGCAAAGGGCACCATTTGTCCATCATCCATTAAATCTCTAAAACAAATTATCCCTTTCTCTGCCCATCTCCTTGCCACCGGATGACCCATTCCTATCTGAAACCCTGGTTCTCCCCCAATGTATGCGAAAGATGAGGTGAGCCTGGACTGCCACTGATTACCCCTAACTACTGCCCACAATGTTAAGAGGTGTTGCACAAAAGGATTGGAAGTCAATGTTGTGTACATTCTACGTGGATAGGAGGCCCAAAGTACTGATTTGAGACATTGATTCGGCACCATAAGTTGATCAAGTTGGGCCACCACTGACAGCCTATCTTGGCTCCATGCGGAGATAAACTTTAATTGAGCAGCCCAATAGTACCATTTGAGGTTTGGAACTCCTCTTCCCCCCAAGTCAACTGCCTTCCATAACAACTTTCTGCTTTGCCTTGGCGCTTTGCCCTCCCAAATAAATCTCATTAGCGCTCTCTGCAATTTCTCCAACTCCCCCTTGGGCACTAATATTGGTAATGTCTGAAAGAAGAATAGTACTCGGGGTAGAATATTCATTCGGACAACTGCAATACGCCCCCACCATGACAGCCATTTCCCCGTCCATGCTTCTAGATCTGCTCGTACCTGTTGAAAAAGTGGTATATAGTTCAGGGAAAATACTTGAGAAATCTCCATAGGAATCCTGACCCCCAGATATTTAATCTTGTCGTGCCTCACACGGAATGGGTATGTTCGCATGAGCTCTTGCATCCAGGCCTGTGTAATGGAAACCCCCAACAACTCCGATTTGTCATAATTAATCTTAAAGCCTGACATGCGTCCGTACTCTGCTAGAATTACCATCAAGTTTGGAAGGGTCAATGCAGGGCTTCCCACAAAAAATAACACGTCGTCCGCAAATAATGCTAATTTGTGTTCTATAGTCCCAATTACTATCCCTTTTACATCCGCAGATTCTCGAATCCTCTGCGCTAACGGCTCTATATAGAGCGCGAAGAGCAGCGGCGACAGTGGGCAGCCCTGGCGAGTGCCTCGTTCTATCGGGAATGTCGACGTGTACCCACCATTGATTTTAATCGAGCTATTGGCCTTTCATATAGCCTATGAAGCCATCCCAGTAGACCAGTCCCAACTCCCATATTTTCCATAACTTCCCAGAGATAGGGCCACTCCACCCTATCAAATGCCTTTTCTGCATCTGTACTTAGCAAAGTGACCGGCATATCTTGTCTCTGAGCCTCCCATATAACATGCAGTGTACGGCGTACATTATCTGCTACCTGCCGGCCCTTAACAAACCCAGATTGGTCAGTATGTACTAATTTTGGTAGGATTGCACCTAGCCGGTCTGCCAATACTTTTGATAATATTTTTATATCTAGATTGATCAGCGAGATTGGTCTATAGGACCCACATATTGCAGGGTCCCTTCCTGGCTTTAAAAGCAGGGATATTCCGGCCTTGTGCATACTAATGGGCAAAGACTGACCCTCAAAACAGGCATTACCCACTCTCATCAGCAAGGGTCCCACTTCCCCCGTGAAGAGTTTGTAGAATTTGGCGGAGTAGCCATCCATTCCCGGGGCCTTTCCTCCCTTAAGATTTTTAATAACTCCTGTGATTTCATCAAGACGAAATGGAGCTTCCAGCTTACGGCTCTCTTCGCTAGTCAATTTGGACAGCCCCAGTCCCTCAAAACTCTGCCGCACCTCAGCATCTTCCAACCCTATTTCTCTTTATAGAGCTCTTTATAGAAAGTTAAGAATTGAGTTCTAATTTCTTCATCCCTATAATATAGTTGGTCCCCTGGGCCTTTAATTTTTGTAATGGTGTGATTTCTCTGCCTAGCCTTAAGGCAATTGGCCAGCATTTTCCCTGACTTATTACTATATTCATAAAATTTATGTTGGAGAAGCTTCCTCATGAATTCCACCCGTATTATTTGTAGCTTTTCCAGTTCCATCCGGCACCTCCTGAGCTCCTGCAAGTCTTTTGCTAAACCCCTCGCCTGGTGTTGTCTTTCCAGATGAACCAGTCTGGATCTCAGATTGAGTTCCGCAGCTTCTCTGGCGCGCTTTTTACGAGCCCCCCACTTTATGAGGTGCCCTCTTACCACCACCTTCAATGTGTCCCAGAGAGTTCCATCTGAAACCTCCCCCGTGTCATTGCTTATGCAGTAAGACTGAATCACTTTACGAATATCAGCACAAATTCTGTGATCCCCCAGTAATGACTCATTTAATCTCCAAAAGAGGAGCCTATCTTCCTCCCTCCACCCCTTCAGTTCAAGTTCTACTGGAGCATGATCTGAAATACTAATGGGGTTAATCTCAGATTCTATCACATTATCCCAGAGTGTGCGACTGCACCAAATCATATCTATTCTAGTATATGTAGTTTGTGAATGAGAGAAAAATGTATATGTCTTTTGGCCTGGGTGTCTGAGCCTCCAAACTTCTACTAAATCTAACTGTGAAGTCAATTGTTTTAGTTTCTTACTGTGGGTCACATTTATACTGCCTCCTCCTCTAGAATGATCCATTGGTGTCATATATGTATTGAAATCACCTCCCAAAATCATATGGCCTTGTTGGAACCGGGAGAGTTCATCTGTCATATTATCGAAAAAGTCCCCCTGCCCCACATTCGGGGCATATACATTCACAATAGTCACAGGTTTGCCATATATAAGTCCCTTCACCGCCAAACACCTGCCTAGGACATCTTTGTAAATATCATTAATTATAAATGGTATTCCTTTCCGAACATAGATTACAAGCCTCCCACTTTTCCTCCTCTGTTATCAAAATGAGCTATACATTCATCAAAAGATTTGTGCTTGAGCAAGTGAGCATCACTACTCCTAATATGTGTTTCTTGTAGCATTACTATATCCCAATGAAGCCTTTGCACCCTCCCGAAATACAAGACTGCGCTTGTGATGGGAGTTCAACCCATTGACATTCCATGTACCCACTTTATCCCTTGACCCCCACCTCCCCCCTCCCCCCCCCCCCCCCAAAGTAGCTGGTAGAGAACCTGCCAGCAGATGGTTCTGAGGGAGTAACTCCTCGCCAGAGCAGACTATTATTAGGCTTCATGTGAAAAACCCAATTGCTATACACTGTTTCAAACCTTATCCCTCTCATTATTCTTCTCTTAGTATTATTGCTAGCCAACATAAACATATGTAGTAACAACAGTTCAGGAGCGACATAAAACTATCGCCTAAAATAGACATGTTCAACCAACTGATGATAAGATTAACATTGTATGGTGTGCATCTAATTCTCACTATCATATACTCAAGTCCCACTCTTCTGTGGAGATCTTTGAGGACTTGTTTCCTTTCTGGATCCCACTCTCTGCCACGTGGATGCCCTGCGTGACTGATGCACTATTGCAGAGGATGATCCAGAAGCTTCTGGTGGTAAATCCTTACAGCCCAGATCTTTCAATATAGTCCATGCCTCTCCCAGCCGTGACACCCTCCGGGATTGACCTCCAACTGTAAATTGTAATCCAAAAGGAATGTCCATCTGTATCGAATATTGGATTGTTGAAGATATTGAGTAAGATCTTTAAATGATCTTCTGCGTTGTAGGGTGCCTAGTGCCAGATCTTGGAATATCGCAATTTTCTGGTTTTCCCAGAGGACCTCGCCCTTAGCTCTTGCTTGTCTCCATATCCTGTCTTTGATTGTATAACTTGAGAAACAGACTATTATATCTCGAGGTTGAGAGGACCTCCTGGGTCCCAGACTTCTATGTACTCTGTCAAATTGGATTGCAAGATCTCCTTGTTCCTGCTGGGTCCCTGCAGTCTCTCCCAGAATAAGAGCACATATTTCTCTAATAATTTTAGCACAGTCCATATTTTGATCAGTATCTGGAATGCCTTTGAATCTGAGGTTACTTCGCCTTGAGCGATTTTCCAAGTCCTCCAGGTCTAATTCCATTTTTTCCTTATCCTCTTTCAGGGATTGTAGTTCTGACTGTAACTGGTGCACTTCGCCTCCCACGTGCTCCAGTTCACCCTCTGCCTGCTCCATTCTATGCCCGATTTCCCGCATGTCTTTCTGTAAATCTGTGACTGCCTCCTTAATCGTCTTGCGAACAGACGACATCTCTGCTTTCAAAGCCTTAAACCATCGGGCGACTTCTTTTTTGGTAATCTCTGTGTCGCTATCGTGTTGTTCCACGAGGCCTTCCGCCTCCGATTCGGAATCTGCAGCCGCCATTTTGGCGCGTGTCATATGCGATCTGCTGCCGGAGTTCGCTGCTCCGTCGCGCTTCTCCGCCGTGAATTTAAATTTATCCAATTTTTTCCGAGTCGCCATAAGCTTGTGTTGGCCGCTGTGTTTTTTATCTGGATGCCGAATTTTCGGGGATTTATTCGCCGTTTTCGCCGTCGCTCTAGCGGAGCTCCGGAATCATGCGTCCATCCCTGACGCTGACGGTCACTTCCTCCCCCCCAATTAAATTTTATCTTTATATTTCTAATTTGTGATCCCTTGTTCTGTATTTGGTGTGTGACCAAGGTATGAAATTCTGTGGGCAATAAGTTTCTGTGTACACTCTGTAGCAGTCCCACTTGTTCTGTTTTATGACCTGCACAGTCCTATATCTCTCTTGGCCTTTCCTCCTCCTCCTCATCGGTGGTCCTCCAGTGTTTCTATGCTGCCAGTAGTGTCTCTGGCTGGCTCCGCAAGTGTTCCCTCTTCTTGTGTCCCTCCTACGCTGACACAGAAAGTTGTGTCAGAGGAGGCGGGATACAGCGATAGCCATAGAACACTGGAGAACTGGTGAGGAAAAGAAAGAATGACAGAAATACCCAGATCCAGGGGGGGGGGGGGGGATGGAGGAGAAGGAAGAGTAAAAGAGATGCCAGACTTTGAGTAAGGGAACGGAGGATGAGAAATACCAGAATACAGGAAAGGGGAAGAGGGACAGAGATGCAGGGGGAGGGGGGACAGAGATAGAGAGATCAAGAAAGACAGGGACACAGAGGGAATGATGGTGGACATGGAGTGAGAAAAAAAATGTTGACTGGAGAGGAGATCTAGACATAGCAGAAGATGAATGGCACTTGGGGGGGGAGGTACAGAGTAGCAGATGGATGGCACTTGGAAGAGGGGAAAGGGGAACAGAGCTGAAGATGGGACAGGGGGACAAGAACATAGCAAAGATGAATGGAACTAGGGGGGTGGGGAGAACAGGAACAGAGCAGAAGATGGATGGATCAAAGGGCAAGGGAGAAGATTACTGGACTTGGTGATTGAATGAGGTTCGAGGAACAGAGCAGGGAATTATAGATAGAAAAGATTGGTGGGAAGTTTAGGGTATAGGGATACTTGGCAATGGGTAGTTATGAATAGGGATATGTTGATGGGTTGGGAGAATGAATGAGAGTGGGAAATGAGAGATAAGAGAAGAGGGGCAAGAAAGGGAATGAAGTTTGGGGGAAAGGTTGAGACATAAATAGGAATGACCTTAAAGACTGGAGAGGATGAGAGGCAATGAAAAAGAATGGAGGTACTGGAGAGGGGTATGAGTCTCTGATATGGTTGAATGAGGGTGGAAATGGGGATAAAAAGATGGTGAAAGGAGGCAATAGGACATTAGGTATAGGGTAAGAGACAGAAGAATAGTCTAGAGGCAAGGGAAGGAAAGAGACAAGGATGGAGTGGAGCTGGTGAGGGGATAGGAGGCAGTGGAGGGTAGATGAGGATTTGAGGGTGCAAACAGCGGATGGGGGAGGGGCAATGTGAGTGTTAGAGAGAGAATGAAGAAGAAGAAAGGAAAAGCCAATAGGTAGATGAGAAGTGAAAAGGAGACTGAGATGTGAGAGAAAGGGAGAATGAAAGAAAAAACCTGCAGGTAGATATAAATGCAGAGAACAGAAAAGTATGTGGTGGGAGGGGGGGGGGGGGTGAAACATAAAACGAAAGATGTAGAGAAGGAAAGGAAGACAAGAGGCGAGTACAGCGCTGCGTAACCCTAGTAGCCCTTTAGAAGTGTAAAGTTAGTAGTAGTAGTAGTAGTAGTAGAAAATGAAGATACATACCTGTAGCAGGTATTCTCGAGGACAGCAGGCTGGACATCATCACCGTGGGTCGTTGTCTGCGACGGCCCAGGAGACCGGAGATTAACAAATCTTTAGAAAAATTTCTAGAACGCAGCGCGACGCTGTGGGGGAACAACACACCGCGCATGAGCGAGTGACTTCCCGCCCGCGATGCCCACGCGCTTCCTTCAGTTATAAATATCAAGAAAATGGGGGGGCTCTTTCGCGGGGGGGGGGGGTCCGCGCTGCATCGGGGGGGCGCTGCACCCGGGGGGCGGGTGTCCGCCCCCCTAGGAACGCCACTGGGAGGGTGGAGTTGGATTCTAAACCCCAAACAGATTCTGTAACACCGACTGCCCAAACCGACTATCGAGTGGGTATCCTGCTGAAGGCAGTAGTGAATGTGTGGACTGATGACCACGTTGCAGCCTTGCAAATTTCTTCAATGGAGGCTGACTTTAAGTGAGCCAGTGACGCAGCCATGGCTCTAACATTATGAGCCGTGACATGGCCCTCCAAAGCCAGCTCAGCTTGGGTGTAAGTGAAGGAAATGCAATCTGCTAGCCAATTAGAGATGGTGCGTTTTCCGATGGCAACTCCCATCCTGTTGGGATCAAAAGAAACAAACAGCTGGGCGGACTGTCGATAGGGCTTTGTCCGCTCCACGTAAAAGGCCAATGCTCTCTTACAGTCCAAGGTGTGTAACTTGTCCTCACAGGGTGGGTGTGTGGACGGGGAAAAAATGTTGGCAAGACAATTGACTGGTTCAGATGGAGCTCCAACACCACCTTCGGCAAGAACTTAGGGTGCGTGCAGAGGACTACTCTGTTGTGATGAAACTTGATATAAGGTGCATGCTTGGAGCTCACTGACTCTACGAGCTGAAGTAACAGCCACCAAGAAAATTACCTTCCAGGTCAAGTATTTTCAGATGGCAGGAATTCAGTGGCTCAAAAGGAGGTTTCATCAGCTGGGTGAGGACGACGTTGAGATCCCATGACACTGGTGGAGGTTTGACAGTGGGCTTTGACAAAAGCAAACCTCTCATGAATCTGTACTAGGACTCGGACTTCTTGTTGACAACTGAATTAGAGAGAGGGCAAGACCAATTCTGCCACAATGCTTCCCTGAGTGTATTGTGCAGAGGGGCCGTTGCAACCTCTGTAGGAGGAGAAGGATAGTCCAGGACTTCGAACATCTCAGCCCTGGGCTCATTCACAGCTGCCATGGGAAAAGGAATGTCTTTAGACATTTCCCGCACGAAGGATGAAAAAGTAAGACTCTCAGGAGGAGATTGTCTAACTTCAATAGGCGGAGTAGGATCAGAAGGGAGCCCCTGGGAGTCTTCCTCCAAAAAATACCTGGGGTCTTCCTCCTCTTCCCATGAGCGCTCCTCTTCAGTGTCAGACAGAAGCTCACGAAGAGCAGCCCGAACCCAAGCCTGTCTCGACTTAGAGGATCGACGTCCTTGTGGGGGATGCCGAGAAGTCGACCCCTGCCTGGTTTACTCCGGTGAAGCTTCCTCCACCAATGTCGAGGGAGAGTCAACCCAGGTGGTAGCCGGCTCCGAGGGCGGGGACCTCCTCACAGGGGATGGGCCAGACATCGTCTCGGCAGTAGGTGCGGGAGGCGCAAGCACCTCAGGCACCGAAGCAGAACGACGGAGCCATGCATCCAGAAAGACCTGGAAGAAGGGCCCGGAGACGTTCATCGAGAGCTTCCATCGGAAAAAGCTTGGGGGACCGGTGCAGGAGTCAGTGCTAGAATCCGTTGGGGCTCGAGAAGCCGGTACGCCCTACGCATCGGCACCTCCTGAATGGAGGGTGAGCAGTCCTCCTGGCGCCGACGCTTCTTGGGTGCCGACTCTCTCGGCTCCCCGGAGCTCTCGGTACCGTGTCTGGAAGGAGATTGAGGCGATGCTTCTTCGCCATCGCTCAATGCCCGTCATCGACACTCCTCGGTACTGATGAGGAGACATGGAATCCTCACGCCTCCTCGGGGCTGGGTCCACAGAAGGGGCTGGTCCCAGGGGGCCCTGCATAGCAGGAGGCTCAAGCCGGGTGGGAGACTCGCTCGATGCCTCACTGCTCCCAGCTGTAAGAAGGTTGTTTCGGCAGCCATCACCTGATCTCTCGATGCTGATTCCCTCGACGTCGACGCGTCGGTACCGATGCCGAAGCCGAAGGACCGGACTGATCCGGGGGAAAAGCTTCTTGCACTGAGCCTCTCGAGCAACCTGGGTCCTTTTCTTCATCAACTTACACAACTTGCGGACTTCCGGTGACGTCACGATCAGCAATGGCGATCTGAAAACGAGAGCTCCGCTTACCAGCCTGAAAATTAGCTAGAAATAGAGTCACCGCGGCCCGAAGCGAAAGGCGAGCAGCAGAGCGGGCAGTTGAAAAGAACGTGAGCTTACAAATGGCGAACTCGAAGCTCAAGACGGCAGATTTAACTGCATTCAGATTCCTGTCAGCGCGAACATGTGGCAGGGAAACAGCCGGTGATCAGAGTGGCCAGGGAAACTCCACAAGCCCACGATCTCCAAACGACCAGAGAACACACGACGAGAATAGCGAGAGCGAGGTATCGACGGATAAATGGGAGCAATTGAGCACATGGTGCTGGACATAAAAAAGGAAATCACAGTAGATGCGGCGAGATTTCACACAACTAAGTGCGGGACCTAGAGAAGAGATTAAAGACTTGGGGAACCGAGTCAATGAGACGGAGGCTGGACTAGAGGAGCATGCAGAAACTCTGACAGTGATCGAACAACAAATTATGGACCAACAAGCAGACATGAGGTTACTCACGGACAAGGTGGAAGACCTTGAAAACAGAAGTCAGCGATCCAATATCCAGGTGCAGGGCCTGCCGGAGCTACCAGAATTTAACAACTGCGAGAAGGTAGTGCAAGATATAGCGGCCCACCTTCTATCTACCCCCGGACCACACAATAGCGCCAGAAACAATTCGGCTAGAGCGCGCACTCGGGCACTGGGATCAAGAAAGGCCAATGTGCCTAAAGACATAGTGGCCTGCTTTACAGAGTTTAAAATTAAAGAGGAGATCATGCGCCAAGCGAGAACAGCTAGTCCTATCACATGGGAGACATACCTCATTGAACTGTTCCAGGATCTAGCGGCCACCACTTTAAAGAGACGAGGAGCACTGCGCCCACTAACGGAAAAGCTTCGAGAAGAGGGCATCAAATATAAATGGCAACACCCATTTGCCCTAGTGTTTTACAAAGAGGGCAAACAGCGTCATGTGATATCGCCTGAAGAGGCCCAAGAATTCTTGGGGCAGGATAAGGCGGAAACAGCGACCCCCCCGCACGAAAATCGACAGGCCTCCCGAGACAGAACAAGCAGAAATGGCAGCGAGTATCGCAGGGGCGGGGACGGCTGAGACACCAGGCATCAGATCATATACTGGCAGCTGGAAAGGCACATGAAAAAAGCATACCCACTTTGGAGTATAAAACCTTCTTTATAAAGATCTGCCCATCTAGAAAACTGGGCCAAGCAGAACTTTATTTAATACAAGACAAAAGCCTAGAACAACTGAGCAGGCTGGTAACGAACGAGGGAACGGAAGTCCACATTCTTATAGACATGCCCCTAAAGGATAGAGGGGCATGTTATTTCAGGTTATTGGGAAGAGAGGGAGGGGGTGGAGGGGGGGCGAGGGGAAATGGTGGTGGATATATAGCAGATTGTTTATGTGGCATTGGGTGATAAGGTGTTCAAGTGTGTAACCTTTAATGTGTGGGGCCTCAACTCGCCTATGAAGCGCCAGCTAGCATTCAAAGAAATGGTACGCCTGCGAGCTGGACATGGTGCTCTTGCAGGAGACACACCTTAAAAGTGTCATGAAAAGCTGGTGTGTCATAGGCGATACCCCACTATATTATTCTCATCGTGTATGGATAACTCAAAACAGAGAGGGGTATTGATAGCGTTGTTGGGGTCACTCCCATGGCAGGTTCATCGTACCATAACAGATAAAGAAGGTAGATTTTTTGATTATATTAATTTCACTGTTTAATGTCAATATACAATTGTGAACCTGTATGCACCAAACACAGGACAGGGAATGTTCATTGAGAGAAGTAGAACAACAATTGCAAAGACATCAACAGGTCATCTTTTGCTGGGAGGAGACTTTAATGTCACGATACACCCCCCGTTAGATAACTCTGTGGGCCAGGCAGTGTACGCTAAATTAGATCGAAAACAATTGAAGGGATTCCTGGCAAGGTGGGGACTGATGGACCTATGGCGGGCTAAACACGGGCAGGATCGAGATTATACCTACTACTCTTCTAAGTATGGGTCATATTCCAGAATAGATGGATGGATGGAGGATGTGACAATTGCAGGCAGGGTGCGTGAGACACATATTGAACCGCGCACCTGGTCTGATCATGCTCCGGTGGTATTAGAATTACACACGGAACTCGGCAGGTGGGCACACGATATTGGAGATTAAATGAGGCAATCCTACTGGATACTAAAAATATCCCAGTGATATAATCGAGGAATACCTCGAATTTAACGATGTGGGAGAGATCCTCCCAGAACACCTGTGGGAGGGTCTCAAAGCAGTCCTACGTGGACAACTGATTGCACTGGGGGCACACATAACTAAGACACGGAGTAGAGCAGGAAGATAACATCAGAGCGGAGATACTGAGATTGGAACAGGAACATAAAAAAAGACCCCAAAGACACCCAGGGACAGGTAAAAATAAATGAGCTGAGATCCAAACTTAACGAGCTACAACTGGCAGAATTAGCTGCCAACGCAATGACACAACAAGAATATTTCGAATTGGAGATAAGGCAGGCAGATTGCTAGCATGCAAACTCAAAAAATTAGCGCAGCGAAACCATATAGGAGGTATACAAACAGCAGAGGGGGACATTGTTACACAGGTGGAGCAAGTTCAAGAGGCATTCCTTGAATATTATACAACTTTATATGGATCAGAACATGCTCCAGAGGAAGATAGAATGGAGCAATACTGCGAGAGGCGGATCTCCCGCGAGTGGGGAGGGGGGTCTGAACAGTTGTCCGCCCCCATCTCATTAGAGGAGTACTGTGGGCAATAACAGATCTGGCGAGCGGTAAAGCTCCAGGCCCAGATGGGTTCCCCCCCAGATTTTATAAATTGTATAGTAAACTCCTAGCACCCAGTCTTTTACAGAGAGTGTTTAATGCACTATCTGACTCGCAGGAATTACCTTATACCTGGAGATTGGCTGCGATAACCCTATTACTAAAGCCAGGGAAAAACCCACAGTTATGCAGTTTTTACAGGCCGATCTTGGCTCCTGAACGTGGACTACAAGATATATTCACAAAAATCCTGGCCCGCAGATACAAAAACAGAGTACCAGATATAGTACATGAAGATCAGGCGGGGTTCATAGCGGGACGCCAGACGTTTGATAATATTAGGTGCCTGATGCATGTCATCCAACAGGTGAGAGACGACCAGACTCCAGCGATATTGCTTTCGATTGATGCAGAAAAGGCATTTGATCGTGTGGACTGGTCGTTTTCTGTTCACAGTATTACAGCGGATAGGGATAGAAGGGAAGTATCTGAAATGGTTACAGCTATTATATCAAGCCCCATTGACAACATTAAAAATTAATGGGATGTATACAAGAACATTTAACTACAACGAGGGACTAGACAGGGGTGTGCGATGTCTCCACTTCTGTTTGCTGTCTCCTTAGAACCTTTAGCCTGTATGCTTAGGAGGGATAGGGAGGTAAAGGGAGTGGTGAGAGGCTGGAGGGAACATAAACCTAATGCTGTTTGCCGATGATATATTGCTGACAATCACGAAGCCAGACACATCGGTAAAAAGGATAGTAGAACATCTCACACAATATGGGCATTATCAGGGTTTAAGCCCCAACTTGGAGAAATCAACCTTTCTAAATCTCACAGTGCCTCCCACTGAGCTGTCGGCTCTTCAGACAGAGTTCCCCTTTGTGTGGGCGAACAAGTCTATTAAATATTTGGGTATTCAAGTAACGCCGCAGCTAGAGGGACTCTTTGCAGCTAATTTCCCCCAGAAAGCAGAAGAGCTATTTAGAGAGTTGGATAGATGGGAAGGGCTTAACGTATCCTGGAAAGGGCGCATACACGCCATCAAGATGCTGCTGCTCCCAAAACTAATATATCTATTTATGGCAATCCCGATACCAATTCCTACTAGTTTCTTTGCAAACCTTAATCGCAAAATGTTTACATATATATGGAGGAAGTGTCCGCCAAGAGTGAGGCGATCAATGATGTTTCAAACATGGGAGAGAGGCGGTATGGGGGTCCCAAATTTTTATCTGTACTATCCAGTGCTTTTTTTGTAGAAAAAAAGGTGCCGGTACTCATTATGGGCGGGGTCACCACATATGGCTCCACCCCTATGATAGCCACACCCACATTAACCACACCCCCTATACCAGCCATGGCGCATATAAACAGACATCATTGAAAATATTATAGTACTATAGGAGAAAAAATAACGTGATTTTTTTCATTATAAATAATCTCTGTAAGCTCTTACAGCTCCAGTATACCCAGTGCAAAATAAGACAGCCAATGTAAATTCTCAAATTGGACATATTACAAACACTAAAATGAAAATAAAATGATTTTTTTCTACCTTTGTTGTCTGGTGACTGTTTTTCTTTCCATATTGGTCCCAGTCTGTGATTCTGCTTTCCTTTGTTTCGCTTAACTCTTCTGTGCCATTTGTCATTTTTGGTCTCCTTTTTCTTTGCTTTCTTCAATATTGTTTAGGCTCTCTCTCTGTCCAGATTTAATTCATTCTTACTATCCATTCTTTAATTTCCTTCATCTCCCTGTGGCTTTTCATCTTTTCCTCACCCTTGTTCTCCCCATGCCCCTTCCTCGTATTCTCCAGTCTTTCTCTATTCCCCTTTTCCATCCAGCAGCTCGGCTTTCTCTCCCCATCCTTCCAGTGTCTCCCCTATTTCTTCTGCATTCTTCCATCCAGCGTCTTCCCTCTTTCTCTCCCCATCCTTCCATCTGTTTTCTCCCTCTCTCTTCCCATCCTTCCATCGTTTTTCCCTCTCTCTCCCCATCCTTCCATCTGTTTTTCCCTCTCTCCCATCCTTCCATCTGTTTTCCCCTCTCCCAATCCTTCATCTGTTTTTCCTCTCTCTCCCCAATCCTTCCATCTGTTTTTCCCTCTCTCTCCCCATCCTTCCCTCTGTTGGTTTCCCTCTCTCCCCAATCCTTCCTCTGTTGGTTTCCCTCTTTCTCTCTCTCCCCAATCCTTCCCTCTGTTGGTTTCCCTCTTTCCCTCTCTCCCCAATCCTTCCCTCTGTTGGTTTCCCTCTTTCTCTCTCTCCCCAATCCTTCCCTCTGTTGGTTCCCTCTTTCCCTCTCTCCCCAATCCTTCCCTCTGTTGGTTTTCCCTCTTTCCCTCTCTCCCCCAATCCTTCCCTCTGTTGGTTTCCCTCTCTCCCCAATCCTTCCCTCTGTTGCTTTCCCTCTTTCCCCTCTCTCCCCAATCCTTCCCTCTGTTGGTTTCCCTCTTTCCCTCTCTCCCCAATCCTTCCCTCTGTTGGTTTCCCTCTTTCCCTCTCCTCAATCCTTCCCTCTGTTGGTTTCCCTCTTTCCTCTCTCCCCAATCCTTCCCTCTGTTGGTTTCCCTCTTTCTCTCTCCCCAATCCTTCCCTCTGTTGCTTTCCCTCTTTCCCTCTCTCCCCAATCCTTCCCTCTGTTGGTTTCCCTCTTTCCCTCTCTCCCCAATCCTTCCCTCTGTTGGTTTCCCTCCCTCTCTCCCCATCCTTCCCTCTGTTGCTTTCCCTTTCCCTCTCTCCCCAATCCTTCCCTCTGTTGGTTTCCCTCTTTCCCTCTCTCCCAATCCTTCCCTCTGTTGGTTTCCCTCTTTCCTCTCTCCTCCAATCCTTCCTCTGTTGGTTTCCCTCTTCCTCTCTCCCCAATCCTTCCCTCTGTTGGTTTCCCTCTTCCCCTCTCCCCAATCCTTCCCTCTGTTTTTTCCCTCTTTCTCCTCTCTCCCCATCCTTCTCTCTTTGGTTTCCCTCTCTCCCCAATCCTTCACTCTGTGGTTTCCCTCTCTCCCCCCCATCCTTCCATCTGTTTTTCCCTCTCTCCCCTCCCAATCCTTCCATCTGTGTTTTCCCTCTCTCTCCCCATCCTTCCATCTGTTTTTCCCCTCTCACCAATCCCTTCCATCTGTTTTCCCCTCTCTCCCCAATCCTTCCATCGTTTTTTCACTCTCTTCCCCCATCCTCCCTCTGTTGGTTTCCCTCTCTCCCCAATCCCTTCCCTCTGTTGGTTTCCCTCTTTCCCTCTCTCCCCAATCCTTCCCTCTATTGGTTTCCCTATTTCCCTCTCTCCCCAATCCTTCCCTCTGTTGGTTTCCCTCTCCCCCAATCCTTCCCTCTGTTGGTTTCCCTCTCTCCCCAATCCTTCCCTCTGTGGTTTCCCTCTTTCCCTCTCTCCCCAATCCTTCCCTCTGTTGGTTTCCCTCTCTCCCCATCCTTCCCTCTGTTGGTTTCTCTCTCTCCCCAATCCTTCCCTCTGTTGGTTTCCCTCTCTCCCCAATCCTTCCCTCTGTTGGTTTCCCTCTCTCCCCAATCCTTCCCTCTGTTGGTTTCCCTCTTTCTCTCTCTCCCCAATCCTTCCCTCTGTTGGTTTCCCTCTCTCCCCAATCCTTCCCTCTGTTGGTTTCCCTCTTTCCCTCTCTCCCCAATCCTTCCCTCTGTTGGTTTTCCTCTTTCTCTCCCCAATCCTTCCCCCCCCCCCCCCCCCCCGCGGTACTCCGGGCGAGTCCTGCACTTAGTTGTTTTTTTAAGACTCAGAACGTGCGAACGATGCAGCCGGCAGCGATTGAAAGAGGCTGTCCGGGCTGGCGTCTGCGTCGGAGCTTCCCTCACCTTCTGCGAGTCCCACCTTCGTTGTTACAACTTCCTGTTTCGTGGGACTCGCAGAGGGTGAGGGAAGCTCCGACGCAGACGCCAGCCCAGCAGACAGCCTCTTTCAATCGCTGCCGGCTGCATCGTTCGCGCGTTCTGAGTCTTAAAAAAAAAAAACTAAGTGCAGGACTCGCCCGGAGTGTCGCGGGGGGCGGGGTGGGGCGGGCAAAAAAGGTGCCGGTACGCCGTACCGTTGCGTACCGGCACAAAAAAAAGCACTGGTACTATCAGGCGGCCCAGATACGCGTTCTGGCAGAGTGGGCCCCTGGGGCATCCAAGAAATGCTTCACTGGGAGAGAGCTTGGCTAGGTAGGCGAGAAATAGAGAATATTCTGTGGATTCCAGGAGATGAGGTTGGTAGCTATAATCAAAAAAATGCCCCTAGGGTTGAGGCACCCTATGTGGACATGGTACCAATTGAGAAGGCGGATGTTTCCGGAGAGGCGGTATTATCGGCAAACAGCAATACGATGGGCAAAGGGGTTCCCCTTGGGGAGATCGGAAAAAGTGTTTGATACATGGGCTAAAGCGGGGCTGCATACGCTGGGTCAGCTATGGAAAAATGGGGAAATGATACACTTTGCAGACCTGCAGGAGGAATATGGCCTGGTGGAGAGAGACCTTACATATTACTGCAATCTGCGCAGCTTCATTAAGAAGAAAGCGCAGGATGAATTAGGCCTAGCTGAAACAGCCCTAGAATTAGCGGTAAATAGAGGAGGAGGCAGGGGAGGAATCACCCGTATATATTTGGCCCTGTTGGGAAGGACAGACCCTCAGGTACTTTACCAAGCGAAGTGGGAGGAGGTGCTACAAACCACCTATCCCGAAATGGTATGGAAGGGGAACTATAAATATTTGCTTAAACCATCCCTAGCTCAACGGTAAATGAAAATGGTTTTAAAATGTTTATTGGTGGTATTACACTCCCGACCAGCTACAAAAGCTGTATCCAGAAATGTCGGGGCAGTGCTGGCGGGAGTGTGGCCACAGAGGCACATTCTATCACATTTGGTGGTCCTGCGAGAAAGTCGAAATGTATTGGAAAGCTGCAATGCAACTGGTTAATATTTATTTTATTTATTTATTGTTTGCATTTGTATCCCACATTTTCCCACCTCTTTGCGGGCTCAGTGTGGCTTACAATAAGATATGAATACAGAGAATACAGTTGATACAAATTGGTTATGGGTTACATTGTACAAGTTATGATAATCAAATTATCATTAGGAATATCACAATGGGACATCAACAGGAGACTTTGGGAGGAGATAATAGGAAGTTTAAGGGTAGTGTTAAGACATTTAGGCACATGGTTTACCTATTCCTGTAAGTATATGTATGAGTAATGTGGAATTGGGGGGAATGAGAGATCTTGAGTGGATGTGTGATGCATTGATGTAAGTGAGTGTAGACTCTATGTGTTTTGGTTTTTTCCGTAGATTGACTCAAACAAGTGGGTCTTCAGTAATCTGCGGAAGGATGCTTGTTCGTGGATCGCTCTTAAGTTGCATGGTAGTGAGTTCCAAAGCTGCGTGCTCGTGTGAGAAAAGGTTGACGCGTGTAGCGTCTTGTATTTCACGCCCTTGAAAGTAGGGAAATGGAGGTTGAGGTATGTTCGGGAAGATCTCCTAGCATTTCTGGGTGGTAGGTCAATCAACTCGGACATGTAGGCTGGGGCTTCGCCGTAGATGATCTTGTGGACTAGTGTGCATACCTTGAAGTGATGCGTTCCTTCAGTGGAAGCCAGTGTAGTTTCTCTCGTAGTGGTGTTGCCCTTTCATATTTGGTTTTCCGAAGATGAGTCTGGCTGCTGTGTTCTGGGCTGTTTGAAGTTTCCTCAGTGTTTGCTCTTTGCCGCCTGCGTATAATGAGTTGCAGTAATCCAGATGGCTGAGGACGAGGGATTGCACTAGGTTACGAAAGACGAATCTTGGGAAGAGTGGTCTTATCCTTTCAGTTTCCACATGCAGTAGAACATCTTCTTAGTTGTGTTGTTTGCGTGGGTTTCCAGTGTTATGTGGCGGTCGATAGTGACTCCAAGGATTTTTAGCGTTTCTGAGATTGGAAGGTTTAGGTTTGGTGTGTTTATCGCGTTGAATTCGTTGGTGTTGTGTTGGGAGGTGAGTACCAGGCATTGAGTTTTTTCTGCATTTAATTTCAGACGGAATGTGTCTGCCCATGTGTTCATGATGTGTAGGCTTTGATTGATTTCGTTGGAGATTTCTTTGATGTCATGTTTGAAGGGGATATATATTGTCACATCATCAGCGTATATATGTGGATTGAGGTTATGGTTTGATAGGAGTTTTGCTAGGGGGATCATCATTAAGTTGAAAATAGTTGGTGAGAGGGGTGATCCTTGTGGAACTCCACATTCCGGTATCCATGCCTTGGACGTGGTTGAGTGTGATGTAACTTGATACGAGCGCAGGGTTAGGAACCCCTTGAACCAGCTTAGGACATTTCCTCCAATGCCGAAGTATTCAAGTATGTGTAGTAGGATTTCATGGTCGACCATGTCAAAGGCGCTTGACATGTCAAATGTAGGAGGAGTATATTGTTCCCGGTTGCTATTATTTGCTTAAATTTGTTCATAAGGGTGACTAGTACTGTTTCTGTGCTATGGTTCGACCGGAATCCGGATTGGGCATCATGTAGTATTGAGTGTTTGTTTAGATAGTTTGTGAGTTGTTTGGTTACCATCCCTTCGGTTAACTTGGTTATTAGTGGTATGGATGCTACTGGTCTGTAGTGGTAATTTCGCTCAGGTTTTTTCTTTGTATCTTTGGAATTGGGGTGAGTAAGATTTTTCCTTTTTCTTTTGGGAAGAGTCCGTTTTGTAGCATGTAATTTACATGATTCGTTAGGTCAATTGTGAATTGTTGAGGGGCTGATTTCATGAGGCTGTTTGGGCATGCGTCTAGTTTGCAGTTGGATTTGGCATATTTTTGAGAGCTTTAGAGATGAGGTCTTCTGGTAGTGGTTCGAACTCGGTCCAGGTTCTGTCTGCTGGGTGTGCTCCTTCTTCTGGGTCCAGACAGTCTAGAAGAGTGGCGTATTCTATGGGACTGGCGGGTATTTTGTGTCGTAATAGTATGATTTTCTCCTTGAAGTACTTCGCAAGGTTGTCGACGTCTGGTATATTTTCACCGTTATTTGTAACTGGTGTGGTATCTAGCAGTTTGTTCACAAGGCTGAAGAGTTTATGTGTGTCTTTGTAATTTGGTCCTATTATTGTTTTGTAGTGTTGTCTTTTTGTTTGTTTTATGGCGTATTTGTATTTTCTCCGAAGTAGTTTCCAGTCGTTTAGTGTTTGTTCGTCTTCTTTTTGTTCCAAGCTCGTTCTAGTTTCCTGACTTGTGTTTTAAGTTTTTTCAGCTCTTCGGTGAACCATGGGTTTGTTTTTTTCCTGTGTGATGTTCTAGTTTGGGTTGGGGCGATTTTGTCTAATGTTGTTGTACATAGCTCATCCCATTCTTGGAGGAATTGGATGGTGTCAGCGTTTGTTGTCCACTCGTACTGATAGATCTGTTGCCAGAATGTCGCGGAGTCTATTTTTCCTCTCGTTGTGTATGTTGTTCGCTTGGGTTTATTGGTCGTGTTTAAGTGTGTTTTTCGCCAGCAGAGAGTGACATTTGCTTTATGGTGGTCTGACCATAGTGTAGGTGTCCAACTTGTGTCCGTGATCATGATGGTTGAATCCGATTCGAATTTGTTCGTTATGATATCTAGTGTGTGTCCTTTTTTGTGAGTCGGTTGCATGTAAGGTGCTTGTAGATCCCAAAGTTTTAGGAATTCTTTGAACTCTCGTGTGCTTAATGAGGTGTCATCTTCTAGGTGTAAGTTGATGTCTCCTAGTATGAGGATGTTTGAGGAAGATACGCAGGAATTTGAGATGAAATCCATGAGTTGTGTTTGGGAGTCTTGCCATTTCCCTGGGGGTCTGTAGAATAGGATTGTGTTGAGGTGGCCTGTTAGATTTGGATGGTTTATTCTTGTCGATGCAATTTCGAGTTGTGGGGAGGTAGATTCACCCGTGATTGTGATGGTGAATTCAGGTTTGTAAATTATAGCTATTCCACCTCCTCTTTTTATTCCATTCCTTGTCCAGTGGGTGATTTTGTATTCTGGTGGGCATATTTCTAAGATGGCTGGATCTGTAGGACTATGGAGCCAGGTTTCTGTGATAAATAGGAGGTCTAGTTTGTCTGCGATGATCCAGTCTAGTATGTCTACTGAGTTCCTTACTGCTGATCTTGCATTGATGTATCCTAGATGAATTGAGCGATATGGTTCCAAGGGAGGGTTTGACGTGTTTATTTTATTAGTTGTCTGTTCCTTCGATGGTTGAATTTGCTGCTGTTATTGTTTTCCTCATTTTGTCGATTGTGTTCGTTTCCAGTTCTACAGAGGACATACTCATGGAGGGCAGAACACTGCCTATTACACTTCAGACCAGCAGCAATACCTAGCTGGCAGCATAGGTTGGTGATCCAATATTTTGTAGCGGCAAGACTGGGGCTGGCTCGCGCCTGGAGGCAAGTGGAACCACCATCACTTCAGGTGGTCAGTAGGAAAGTGGAGCACCTTTATCAGATGTCAAAACTAACAGCTATGCGAAGAGGGTCCATGCTGGTCTTTAACAAAATTTGGACACTTTATGAACAATATAAGGAACAGCCTCATTCACCACCGGGATAGGGAGGGAAGGGAGGGAAAGTTACAGTTGGGGATATGCATAGATTGATGTAAGAAGCAAGATGTAAAGGTGCAGTTGAATGTCTGTTAAGATGTATTTGTGAAACTTCAATAAAAAAAAAAAACTTACACAACTTGCAAGCAGTTGGAAGATGATCGGGCCCAAGGCACAGGATACACCACGCGTTAGGGTCGGTACACGAGATGGCCCGGTTAAAGCGAGTACAGCGCCTGAAGCCGCTGAGAGGCCTCGAGGACATGGACGGGAAAATAGCATCCACAAAATTAAATGACTCGATCGTGCCTACTGAAAAAAGGCACAAAAGGGAAAAACAAACGCGGCCGAGCGGCCTGAGGACAGCCGCAAGCGAAAAAGAAAGGAAACTTGAAAAGGGGAAAAAATAAGACAAAAAACTAAAGGAACTACTATTTTTTTTTTTATTTTAATTGGAAGGTGAAAAAAAATGAAGAATATGACAAAAATATTTACAAAAGTCCGATGCCTTTGACAAGCGCACATCCTTCAGTTCTTCTAATTATTTGAGAATACTTGACCTGTTGTCTTTGGAGAACACCTGCTACAGGGGAGTAACTTTGCTTTCTCTGAGGACAAGCAGGTCATTGTATTCTTACAGCTGAGAATATATAGCTACCAGGCTCACCAAAAACAACAATGCTAGGACAATAGGGACTCGAAATGTCAATGCCTGTTGTTCAATCAACCTGAAACAATTTGTGTACTAATTGTGGAGGTGCAGTCTGGAACAGAAGAAAACTGAGCCTAGGGGTTGGAGTTGGATTCTAGATACTGAACAAATTGTGCAGGACTGCTTGCCCGAACTGGCTGTCTTCTTGGGTATCCTACTCAAGGCAGTAATGAGATGTGAATGTGTGCACTGAAGACCACATCATAACTTTGGAAATCTCCTCTATGAATGCTGACCTCTGACATTATGAACCTTGACACTTCCCTCTAGAGTCAGTCCAGCCTAGGCATAAGTATGTGGTTCAGAAAACAAAAGAAACAGGAAGGAACTACAACACTGGATAGGATAGTGGGATAGGAATTACTATAAAAGAGAGAAAAAAAAGTAAAGGAGATGAAATCTGCTAGCCACTTAGAAATTGTGTGTTTGCCAATGGCTACCCCCATCCTGTTTGGGTCAAAAGAAATAAAAAGCTGGGTGGACTGTCTATCAGCTTTAGTTCACTTCAGAAAGAAGGCTAAGGCTTGTTTGAAATCCAAGGTATACAGTACACTCTGGGCATGTGATTTTGGGGAAAATGTTGGTGGGAATGATTGACTGTTTAAGATGGAACTCCAGTACTACTTAGGAAGGAACTTAGGGTGCGAGCGTAGAACTACTCTATTGTAGTAAACCTTAGTGTAAGGTTGGTCAGCTACTAGGTCCTGAAGCTCACTGACAGCCACCAGAAAAACAACTTTCCTGGTCAAATAGTTCAGATGACAGGAATCAAGCAGCTCAAAAGGAGCGTTCATCAGCTGGTTGAGGACAATTTGGAGATCCCATGACACAGCTGGAGGTTTGATAGGGGGTTTTGTCAATAACAAACCTCGCATGAAGCAAACAACTCGAGGCTGTACAGAGATGGGCTCACATCTGCAGGGGCATAGCTATGGGTGGGCCTGAGTGGGCCCAGGCCCATCCAATCTCAGCTCAGGCCCACCCAGCAGCTGAGCAGCCATACTGTTGCCATAGCCTTAATTTCTTCCCTGACGGCGGCGGCGGCCCGCTCAGCCACCTCCCACATGCTTTTCTCATCAGTCGGCACTCACTGGCAGCTCCTCCTCCTCAGCCAGCGCACGACACTGGGCCTCATGTAATCTCGCGCTAAACACAGTCTCATGGAGGTTACCTGAGGCCAGAGACGGCACAGAGAATCTTCCTCAATTTCAAGCGCCTCTTTTTTTCTCCTTTCTTTAGAAGCAGGCTCTGCAGTGCCCCCTTGCTTTCCTTCCAGGCCCACCCACCCAACATCCCCTCGCCCAGGATTTAAATCTTTTTTTTACCTCCGTCGGAAGCGGCTGCATCACTGAAAGGCAAGCCCTGCCCATCAAGCCTTCTCTTCATGAGTTTGTTCCCTCCGAGTCCCACCTTCTGACATAATTTCCTCTTTCCGTGAGAGCGGGAGTCGGAGCCTCGGAGGGAACTCACTCACGAAGAGAAGGCTTGATGGGCAGGGCTTGCCTTTCAGTGATGCGACCGCTTCCAATGGAGGTAAAAAAAAGATTTAAACCTTGGGCGAGGGGATGTTGGGTGGGCGGGCCTGGAGGTAGTTCTGTGTGGGCAGATGGCAGCTAGACCCGCTCGTAAGACTGGCAGTGGAATCGACCGCCCAATGACAAGATGGCAGCCCTGCGAATCTGACAGGTCCTTCTCCCAGCTCCGCATGGGTTTTAAGGTAGCTGCGGAAGCAGCGGCGCTGATGGAGGCATTGCTGGACAAGCATTTGCAACCTCGTGAAGACCAACTTAGAAAAGTCCAGGGACCATTAGAGGACTTGATTTGTGAATTCTTTTTTTTTTTTAAACTGTTTTTATTGATTTTCAGTTACACAACGCATTTCACATTTTTACATCTTATCACTCATAACAGTACGCTACAATTTTATGCCATTTATTGCTAGTATTCCCTTCCCTCCCTTCCCCTCCCCCCCGTATCATGGTGGTGCTATTGTCTGTTCATGCAAATGTTCATATGGTTGCCACACTTTGCTAAAGGCTCCCATTCGCCCTCTTCTCATAGCCGTCAGCTTTGCCATCTGGTATAGGAAGTCCACTCTTTGCTCAACCAGTCTCATTTCAGGTGGCTGTGGGCTTTTCCATTCTCTGGCTATAACCAGTTTAGCTGCCACCAGGTATTGTATGGCTAGTTTGTGCTGGGGTCCTTTCGCTGAGGCTGGCTTGAAGTGAAGGAGGCAGTTCTCCGGCTTGCAGGGGAAGGGGCATTGAAGTACTGTCGTTATCATTGCTATCACACTCTTCCAAAATTCTATTATCTTGGGGCATTCCCACCAAATATGCATAAACGTGCCTCTAGCCCCACACTGTCGCCAGCAGTTTCCTGATGTCTCTGGATATATTTGCTGTAATCTATCTGGCGTATAGTACCACCAATAAAAGATTTTAAATCCATTTTCAATTGCATTTTGGGCCATAGAGGGTTTAAAAAGATAACTATAACCCCTTCTCCAACACTCCTTTGTGAATGTACCCTGCAATACTCCCTCCCATCTATTGATATATGTTCCTTGGGGGTCTGTATGTTGGAGTAGTGCTAGATATATGCGTGAGATACTTCCCCTTCCCCCTCCTTTCCCCATCGCCAATTCCAAAGATGTTTCCCCCAGCTCCAGTTCTTCTCGGGCCTTGGTTTGGAGGTAATTACGTATGCAACAGTAAAACACCTGATCTCTAGCTTGCAATCCATATTCCTCCTGTAGCTCTGCAAAGCTTATTATCTTATCATCATCCCATAGTTGGCCCAGCTTATGAAGACCCGCCCGTGCCCAGTGTTTAAAGGCTATCTCAGTGGCCCCTAAGGGAAAGCCTGGTGCCCTGCATATCCCTGTCTGATGAAAATATGTACGTTCCGGGAACCACTGTTTCCTAATTTGGCACCAAGTGGATAAAATGTGGCTGAGTCCAATGGGCATTCTGCGCCCTATACTCCCCAATTCTTTACTGGATATCCACAAGAGATCCCCTATCTCCCTCATCCCCAGCCATGCCCTTTCCCAATGTAGCCATTTTTTATTAGCTGCTGGGTGCCAATCCGCCAGGATTCTCAATTGTGCCGCCTGATAATAAAGAAAGAAATTGGGGACTCCCATCCCACCTCTCTCTAATGGTTGAAATAGTATAGCTCGCCTCACCCGTGGGGGCCGCTTCCTCCAAATAAACGCAAACAACTTTCTATTGAGGTGTGCAAAGAAACTGCGAGGGATAGGGATAGGGAGCGCCATAAACAAATATAACAGTTTAGGCAGCATCATCATTTTAACGGCGCTAATACGACCCTTCCATGAAATATTTAGGCCTTCCCACCTATCCAGTTCAGCTACTAACTCTGTTATTTTCATCGGGAAATTTGCCTCATAGAGATCCTCTACTTTAGGAGTAATCTGTATCCCCAGATATTTAATAGATTTTGTGGCCCACACAAACGGAAATGCCTCCTTCATCCGCCCCATCTCTTGGTCAGGCACTGTAATATTAAGTAGCTCTGTCTTAGTAATATTCACCTTAAAGCCCGACCTTTCCCCATATTGTGCCATTAGTTCTATAGTTCGCCGCACTGATGACTCAGGGTTAGTCAATGTCATCAGCACATCATCCGCAAACAGCATTAGCTTGTGCTCCCTCTGTCCGCGAACTACTCCCTTTACTCCAGTATCTGCTCTTATAATACAGGCCAGTGGTTCAATTGTTAGGGCAAACAATAATGGCGAAACTGCACAGCCCTGCCTTGTGCCTCTTTGGAGTTCAAGCGGCTTTGAATAGGAACCATTGACTTTTAATACCGCCAATGGGGCCTTGTATAGCAATTGCAGCCACTTCAGGTAACAACCCCCAATCCCCACTCTTTGTAGCATTGCAAATAGGAATGGCCATTCTACGCGGTCAAACGCTTTTTCCGCATCGACTGACAGCACTACAGCTGGCTCACGCTCCTCTCTCATTTGTTGGAGTAAGTGCAACAAACATCTAGTGTTGTCAAAGGCCTGTCGCCCCATTATGAAACCTACCTGGTCCGAGTGAATGAGTTTAGGGAGCACTTTTTGCATCCTAGTGGCTAGAATTTTTGTGAATATTTTATAGTCTACATTTAGTAGGGATATTGGTCTGTAAGACCCGCATTGCTGCGGGTCCTTTCCGGGCTTAAGTAGGAGGGTTACCGCAGCCAATCTCCATGAGTATGGCAATTCTGGCGCTTGATCAAATGTTTGAAATATCCTCAACAAAAGTGGTGCCAAAATACTAGCATACAGTTTATAAATCTTTGCGGGGAATCCATCTGGCCCAGGAGCCTTAGCCTGTGGTAGGGCTTTGATCGCTTCTTTAATCTCCTCTAACCCTATGGGCGCCGACAATGTGTCCCTTTCCCCTGGTGACAACTGGGGTATCTCTATCCCCTGCAAGAACTCTTCAATATTGTTAGGGGGCACCTTCATTTCTGACTTATATAAACTCGTATAGAATTCATGCAGAGTAGCTTGAATGTCACTTGTTTGTGTTACAATCTGGCCTTGGTTGGTTGTTAAAGCATGGATCTGATTACGAGACATCTGCTTTTTCAACTTGTTTGCTAATAATCTACTCGCTTTATCTCCCATCTCATAATATTCTTGTTGCACCAGTTGCAATTGGTGGGCCACCTCCGCCATCTGTAGCTCATTTAGCTGCAATCTGGTTTTATGGAGCTCTGTCATTACTGCCCTATCTCCTGGGTCGGCTTTATGCTTTCTCTCTACCTGTTGGATCTGTTCCCTCAGCTCGCACTCCTTGGCTTCTTTGGTTTTCTTCAGATGCGCTTTAAGGGCAATAAGCTGCCCTCTCACCACTACCTTCATACCCTCCCAAAGGCTCGCTGGGCTGATATCACCTACATCATTAAACTCTAAATATTCTTTTATATATTGTTCAATCTTCCCCACATTCTCTGGGTCATTTAGCAGTGCCTCATCTAGTCGCCAATATCTTTGTCCCCCTACTACTCTCCCTGTCTGTAACCTTAGGAGGACTGGGGCATGATCGGACCATGTACGTATTCCTATCTGTGTCTGTTGCATGACTTTAGCCACTACCCCATCCCCCAGCCACATATCTATCCTAGAGTAGGAGTTGTGCGTTGCTGAGTAGAATGTGAAATCTTTATCCTGTCTATGTGTTGCCCTCCATAGGTCTGTCAAACCCCATCTTTTCATAAAACTGCCCAGAACCTCTCTGTCTTTCCTGGCATATGTCGCTTGTCCCGAGGAGTTGTCCACCAGAGGATCTATTGTCAGATTGAAATCCCCTCCCATCAGCAGCTGCCCCTGGACATGCTGTTGCAGTTTTTGCTCAATTCCCTCCAAAAACTCACCCTGTCCTTCATTAGGTGCATATAGTGTGACAAATGTATACAGTGTATTATACAGTGAGGCCACCACCAACAGAAACCTGCCTTCCCTATCCGTTATTGTTTTGATAATTTCCCAGGGGAGCGTATCCATAAACGCCATAAGCACACCCCCCTTCTTATGATTTTGACTACTTACAGAGTGTATTATTATGGGATACCTCCTATGGACCAGCAATTTCTTATAACAATGCTTTAAATGTGTTTCTTGCAGCATAAGTACATCACTTTTCATTCTTAACACTTCAGCAAACACTCGTTTGCGCTTCATTGGGGAATTAAGGCCCTTAACATTCCAAGTTACACAATTAAACATTTACTATTTTGATCTCCCTTATATGCTATCTTACTCAGCAACCACCAGATACTTAGATAGTAACCCCACCCCATCCCCCCTTCCCCTCCCCCCCCTTGCCAAAAAAGACATGGCCCACATCTCACTTGAGGCATGTCTATTGCTGAGAGGAGTCACGTCTCCCTTTTGTCCCTCAGCTTATTCCAAATTTCCACCCCCGTGGATTGGCTTGCTCACCATTTGTCCATAAAGCCGCTCAGTCTACTATCACGATGTCCTGTCACTCCTTTCATTTTCCTTTTGACGCGCTGAGTTGCTTTCCAGACATCTGTCTCCTTAGGCGACCTCGTCCTTGCGATACCCTTTGCCACCTGGGTTTCCTATCGCGTGCTGCTTCTCCTTGCGCGCTGGGTCGAGGGTCAGTCGTTGCCTCCTTTTGCTTCATATATTCTTGTGCTTCCTCAAGTGATATCACTCTCCTCTGCTTCCCTTCACAGAAAAAGGTTAATGCAAAGGGGTATTGCCACTTATAAGGCACTCCTTCCTCTCTAAGTTGCGCTGTTAGCGGACGCAGCTCTCCCCGACGTTTTAGGGTTATGGCCGATATATCTTGGTACAGCTCAATCGGGTAGCTTTCCCATTGCACGGGGCTCTCTAATCGCGCCTTCTTCATCACTGCTTCTTTTATTTTAAAGTCCGTGAAGCAAGCCACTATATCTTTTGGCTGGTTTGGTCTCCTGGCGCCCAATGCGCGGTGCGCGCGCTCAAGGCGAATGCTTGCTTTGTCATAGGGCTGGTCTTCAGTGGATAGAACTTGCGCTGCTATAGACTGCACTATTTCCTCACAGTCATTGAATTCTGGCAGTTCGGGCACCCCCCGTATTCTGATATTAGAGCGCCTGCTCCGGTTCTCTAAATCCTCAATTTTATCCATGAGGTATTGAGCTTCTGATTTTCGCTCCCCGAGCTGTTGTTCCACTGCCTTGTTCACTTCTATTTGCTCCTCCTGGCCATTTTCGATCTCCATTACTCGGTTGCCCAGTTCTGATATTTCCCCTCTTAGCTCCGTGCTCAATTGGGCAAAGTCTTTGCGCATTTCCTTCAGCTCCGTTTTTATTTCTTGGAACCACGTGCACAATTTCTCCCACACTTCAGGCTCTGCCGCCGCTCTGGCGATCGATAGCTCGCCTCGTGTAGATTCCAGACCTTGCTCTGCCATCGTCGACGCATGGGCGCCATCTTCTTCCGCCACTATTCCATCCGCTTTAGCTTTTTGCTGGTAGGAAAAGGCCGCTAAATCCGGCGTTTTAACTTTGGATTGCGACATCTCTCGGCTCAATGCACTTTCCACTACCGAATGCGGCAGTTTCCGCTTGTCCCACGGGGGTTGGACCGCTATAAAGTCGCTTTTTTAAAGCTGATAGACGGGAGCTCCGTTTTCACCGCTCCATTTGCTAGCGTGACGTCACTTCCTCCTAGCTCGATTTGTGAATTCTTAAAGCAGCAGCAGCTTACAGGGGAGCTGGAGGCCCGAGTGCAGGTGGCAGAGGAGTCGCTCTTTACTTCCAGGCACATAAAGCCCTTGAGGTGTGTCAGGAGGAGAGTTGCTGGACATGGGTGGATGGAGGGTATGACAGGAAGGAGATGCACATGGATGGAGGGGAGGGAAGAGAGAGGAAGTGAGATGAACATGAATGGAGGGGAGAGAGGAGAAATGTTGGACATGGATGGAGGGGGGAGAGGAAAAATGCTGGACATGGATGGAGGAGAGGGAAGAGAGAAGAAAGAGATGAGATGAGATTAAGGAAAAGGAAGAGAGGAGAAAAACTTCACATGGATGGAGAAAATAGGCAGAAGCTGGATCCACTGGACAGTCAAGTCTGCGGAGGACCCAGCTTTTACTTACGGATGTAGGGCAAGAAATGAAGAAAAAAGGAGGAAAGTAAAGAAATAAATGGAAAGGAAGCCCTGGAAATGGAGTTAAGAGGACAGATAACAGCAGAATCAGATACTGGGCCAGCATGATCAGAAAAACAAAGTCACCAGACAACAAAGGTAGAAAAATCATTTTATTTTCATTATAGTGTTTGGAATATGTCCACTTTGAGAATCGGGTGCTCAACGTTAAAAGTTTATATTTATTTTCTTATTTATGGCATTTTATCCCACATTAAACATGAATTAGATTGGAACCTGGGATCATTTAATTTTTTTTTTCCTGGAGAGTAGTGCATTGCCCCTCCCCCCAGGCTCTCTCCCCGGCTATAGCCAGCTCTACAATTTTGAGGGGAGGCGCAGAGGTGGACGAGGGGGGCAGAGGTGGACCAGGGAGAGAGCCTGTTGTTAAACATTTTTACCAGCACACCACTGTCTAGTGCCCACCCATCCAACCTGTTGGCCCACCCAAAAATTGCCTTCTGGCTATGCCACTGCCCACATGGTGGTGATAAGCACAAACTGCACTGAGATGATCCCTTATAAAGTTGAGGTATTCAAGCAGTTTTTGTGTAGGACAAGTGAAGGGTTCTAAAGCCGTGCCCTCACAACAGACAGCAAATCTCCTCCTCTTAAATGAGTAACAACTCTTCTTAGTGGAGTCTTTTCTGGAAGCCAGCAAGATGCAGGAGACACTCTTTGGCAAATCTAAGGTTTCAAATTCTATGTTCTCAACATCCAAGCCATGAGGGCCAGAGATTGGAGGTTGGGATGTAGAAAAGACCCCTCGTTCTGTGTGATGAGGGTCGGAGAACAGTCGAATCTCCATAGACTTGTGGAGGATATCTCCAGAAGAAGAGGGAATCGGATCTGCCTCAGCCAGTAAGGTGTGATTAGGATCGTAGTTCCCTGGTCTTGCTTGAGTATCAGCAAAATTTTCTCTATGAAAGGTATTAGAGGATGTGCATATTGAAGACCCCCTCCCAGTGTAGGAGAAAGGCATTTGACATTAGTTTGCGTGTGATCTGAGCCTGGAGCAGAACTGGGAACCTTGTTGTTGAGATGAGTGGCAACAAGATCCACCAAGAAGGTGTCCCACTCTTGGAAAATCTTGCAGGCTATGCCTGTATTGAGAGACCACTCATACAGTTGCAAAACCCTGCTCGGTCCCACCAGGCAGTTGTCCTTTCCCGGGAGCTATATGGCTTGGAGGTCCATCCTGTGAATGAGGGCCCACTTCCACATGCCCACTGCTTCCTGACACAAGTGGTAGGATCCTGTACCCCTCCTATTTGTTTACATAAAACACTGCAACCTGGTTGTCCACTTGGCTTTGTTGCTGAATTCTCTAGGTTACTGTAATGTCATCTATTTATGTTGTTCTCAAGCATTACTGTGAAGGCTGCAGACAATTCAGAATACTGCTCCGAGATTGATTTTTTGTTCTTTAAAATGTTATGATCAGTCTATTATTCCAAATGTAAAGGGGTTTAAACCAGAGGGGGGGGGGGGAGTCTTGTATACTTTGGGGGGGGGGGTGTCCTGGGTTCTGTGGGGCTCTGTCATCTTTTAAACCTTCCTCTGTACAATAAATTTTAAACTACTTATCTAAACATCTGAATAGAGTCTATGATTGCTCAGTGGTCGCTGGGATACACACACCAGGGCATTAAATGGGTGTTTTTAAATGCCTGTCATTCATTTAGGTGGAAGTGTACTCAGTCTCGCGGGAAACCATCTGACCCTTCACCACTGTGACTGACAGCTACATCAGCTGTTGAAATAGAGACAGAGTATCACTGAAACCAAGGTTGGGTTACGCAAAGGTCACTGGTTGCCAGTAGCGGCAAGAGTCCAATTTAAATTATCATGTTTAATGTACATTTTTATTATGGTTTAGCCCCTTTCTACTTGTTAAGATGTTTTACTCTGTCAAGAATAGTACGAGCTTCTCGATTAGTAAACTTGTTTTCTTGTCCTTCGATGAAGGGCAAAGTAAGGAAGAAATTATAAATTCTTTGCTTTCCTATCAGGCTGCCAAATTAGGCAAAGGAATTTGTTCTTTGATAGTTCAGGCATCGAGTTATGTAAATGTTAGATGTTTGTTTAAGACATACTTGTTTCAGAATTATGGAAGGAAATGAATGTATTAATAATTAACTAAAACTATCAGGGCCGTGCCAACACGGTAAGTGGGGTAAGCGCCGCAGGGGGGCGTCTGTCTTCAAGGGCGCCGTCAAGTTTTATATATATTTTTTTAAAACTTTATCGCGTTGGCGAACTGGCGGGCGGAGCGCCAGTAGTAAAAGCAACAAGTAGGCACGCTGGTCTCCGTCCACTTCCCCGCCCTCTCAGCGTCCTGCCCACCCGAAACAAAATGACATTAGAGGAAGGCGGGATGCAGAGAGGGCAGGGAAGCGAACGGAGACCAGCGTGCCTACTTGCTGCTTTTACAACCCCCGCTCGCTCGCCCGCCCGCTCCCTCGCAAAGGAAGTAGAGATTATTTTTGCCTCTGCACCAATATATCAGTATGCCACAGCACTTTGGTATGGGCTTTTGGTGCTGACTCATGGTGCTTCACTGCTGTGGTGGTCTTTGGCAATGGGTGCTGCTTTGAGCTCATTTGGATCTATGCTGAGATGATGGTCTTGAAAAAGACCTTTTGTAGAAAAACTGTTGTTGGCAAACGCTAAAACTAACCTTCAGCATCACAATGTAACAAATAAAGCCAGAGTAAAGTGAGGTTTTGTTGTTGCAGATCCAGCAGTGGCAACCTCAGGTTTTCTATTTGGAAAGCTCTGCACTTTCTGGCCCGAAGAGGCATTCAGTTACTGTGGACACAACCACAAGCATCATGATGTGGTCTTAGACTGTAGTACCAAATTTCATGAACATTATGATGGATATTCTTGATCCATATGGGCATCTCAAATTCTGCAGTAGGGTCTACTATAAAGAATATGGTGGTCATCAAATCAATCTAAGAAAAATAAAAGTTCAGGGTATGGAGCAGGCTAAATCATTTTTTTAAGGGAGAGAGAGAAGTGGCAAAAGAAACAGGAGTAAAATGTTGACAGCAGTGCTGCTGGGAGAGAGCAGAATCCATATCCAATGCAAAGTATTGACAAAAACAGATCGAGGTGCTTGAAGGAAGCTGTTGCACAGAAATTTGTATGCACACTGAAAACACCCTTTTTAACTTTTTTAATCTCAGAGAGTGAGATCCATATTGACATTATTGGATTAAAGAATCCATCAGTATAGTTGAAGAATTACGCCCTTTGCTGTGAAGAAGTTGCTGAAATTTTGGCAAGGACTGTTTCCATAGAATGGAGTGGGCTTTCCATTATTTTGCTGGACATGGTGAGAGAAAAAATATCAAATGGAAAGAAGACATTGCATAAAACAGAAGACACTAAATGATCAGACAACAAAGGTAGAAAAAAGTATTTTATTCAGAATTTATTAATTGGAATATGTCAGCTTTTTGAAATGTGCATCAGTGATATTTTCAATGTAATTTTCAATTTTTCTGGTATTGCTGCATGCTGAGTCTGACTTCTTGAGTTAACTTTCCAGTTCAATATTTTGCCTTCATATTTTTTTGATTTCTAGTTCCTTGTGTCATGTCTGTTGTGTAATGTGTTTTTCATGTGTGATCAAGGTGCAGTATTCTGCTAGCGTGGTAGTGTATTGGTGTTTTAGAGCCTTGTGTAATTACAGTTCTGCCTTTTCACGCATAAGGTTGTAGCTTGTCCTGTCCTTGGAATTTGTGCTGTTATGGTTTAGTAAGGATATGAGTGTGTTTTTGCACAAGTTTGTGTATAGCGTTTTGCAGTGGAGAGATTGTGTGTTGGCCTTACTGAGGTGGCACCAATATGCTCCGCCCCATCCTTTGCCCCCCCCCCCCTCCAAATGAAACAGTCAAACTACTCCCATGGCTGCTGCTGCCTTCACACACGCAGCCATGGGCTCTTTGGCACCGCCCAGCTCTTCCACACGCCTTGGAGCCAGGCAGGTCCGGGGGGGCTGCATGCCAACTGATAGTCTGCAGGGGGGCGCCAAGTGATAGTCTGCAGGGGGGCGCCAGAGACCCTAGGCACGGCCCTGAAAACTATGATTATTATTTTATTTCCTCCTTGTCCAGCTTCTTTGTATATAACACACATTAAACTATGAGGTATTACAGGCTATAAAAACAAAGTTTTATGTTATGTTAATAATTTGGTTTTGTAGCCGATCTCTGAAAACCTTTAGAGTGTTCCAAATGGCTCTGAGCTTGAGGAGGTTGATGTGGAGATCTGTTTCCTGATCGGACTAAGTTCTCTGGGTGTGAAGTCCATCTATATGAGCTCCCCATCCCAGGGTGGATGAATCTGTTAGCACCTTCTGAGGAGGTGAATTTGGAATGGTAGTCCTACGGTCAAATTTGTATGAATTGTCCACCAGAGAAGTTATGAGTCAACTCTGGAGGAATCTGGATGACATCTGCTAGGTTCCTGACCACCTGCAACCACTAGAAAGCTAAGGTCCACTGGGCTTCTCTCACAGTGGCGTACCAAGGTGGGGGCGGTCCGCCCCGGGTGCATGCCGCTGGGGGGGGGGGGGGGGTGCCGCGCGCCTGTCTGCTCCACTCGTTCCGTGCTTCTTCTGCCCCAGAACAGGTTATTTCCTGTTCCGGGGCAGAGGGAGCATGGAACGAGCGAAGCAGACAGGCGCGCGGCACCCCCCCCCCCCCCCCAGCAGGTAAAAATGCACCCGGGGGGGGTGTCCTTTCGCCGGGGGGAAGGTGTGTCCTTTCGCAGGGGGGAGGTGTGTCCTTTCGCCGGGGGGCGGTGGCTTTTCGCCGGGGGTGGGGGGGTCGCACTGCACCCGGGGGAGAGACATCAGCGATCCGCCCTGGGTGTCAGCCACCCTAGGAATGCCACTGTTCTCTCATACCATGGGCGTGACATGTACTGTTGAGTCATGTGGCCCATCAAACTCAACATTTGCAGAGCTGTGACCTGCTTGCTGCTTCAGACTTGCATGGCAAGCATTGATAAGGTCTCTGCTGTCGCTTGTGGAAGAAAAGTCGAAGCCTGTAATGTATCTAGCAAGGCTCCTATGTATTCCAATCACTGTAATGGGAGAAGGTGGGACTTGGGGTAGTTTATGATGAAATGCCCAAGGCTGAAGACCATCTCTCTATATAAAAATGTTGAGCTGACTGGTTTACCTCAGTGTTTTTTTGCAAATGGCACATATAACTCCTGAAGCAGCCATTACGTTGATGAAACTAGTCTTGTGGAGCAAAGATGAGTGTTTCATTGCTGCTGCATGTTTATTTTGATTTTGAATTTTTGAAGTCAGCTTTTGAGATTCTTATGAATGTCATGTGTGCTTTACAATTATTACCACATATATAGCATTATTTATTTAGATTTTGGAGGGTTTTCTGACCTATGATAGAAACTGAACCCATAGGGAATAGATATTCATCTGTTTTGTCTTGTTCAGAGGTTTTTGAGGTCTTTCCCTCCAAATCTATACATCAAGTTGGTTGAGAGTTATGTTACTATTATATCAGGTCTTTTTTGTATTGCGTGGGTAAAGTGCAGATCTGATTTAATCTGTTTTGTAACTAGTAAATAGTTTAAGATGAGCCCTAGTAACTCCAACACCCGAAGAGTTAGGCGCATTAATACCGATGCCCCCTCCTGTGATCTGCTCTTGACCAGCCAATCGTCCAGATAGGGAAACACATACACTCCCAGCCTTCATAGATATGCCGCTATTATCACTAGACATTTGGTGAATACCCTGGGAGCTGATGCAAGGCCAAATGGCAGCACACGATACTTGTAATGGTGTTTCCTTATTTGAAATCTAGATACTTCCTGTGAATGGGAAATCAAATTATATGGGCATAGGCATCCTCTAAGTCCAGAGAGCATAGCCAATCATGTTCCTGAATCATGGGGTGATGGGTGCCCAGGGAAATCATCCTCAACTTTTCTTTGGCCAGGAATTTGCTCAGGGTCCTTAGGTCTAGAATGGGATGAAATCCCCCCTCCCACCCCCCATTTTCTTGGGCACAAGTAACATAGTAACATAGTAGATGACGGCAGAAAAAGACCTGCATGGTCCATCCAGTCTGCCCAACAAGATAAACTCATATGTGTATACCTTACCTTGATTTGTACCTGCCTTTTTCAGGGCACAGACCGTACAAGTCTGCCCAGCAGTATTTCCTGCCTCCCAACCACCAGTCCCGTCTCCCATCACTGGCTCTGGCACAGACCGTATAAAGTCTGCCCTCGCCTCCCAACCACCAACCTCTGTTCCCCCACCTGCTCCGCCACCCAATTTTGGCTAAGCTTCTGAGGATCCATTCCTACTGCATAGGATTCCTTTATGCATATCCCACGCATGTTTGAATTCCGTTACCGTTTTCATCTCCACCACCTCCCGCGGGAGGGCATTCCAAGCATCCACCACCCTCTCCGTGAAAAAATACTTCCTGACATCTTTTTTGAGTCTGCCCCCCTTCAATCTCATTTCATGTCCTCTCGTTCTACCGCCTTCCCATCTCCGGAAAAGATTTTTTTGCGGATTAATACCTTTCAAGTATTTGAACGTCTGTATCATATCACCCCTGTTCCTCCTTTCCTCCAGGGTATACATGTTCAGGTCAGCAAGTCTCTGCTCATACGTCTTGGAACGCAAATCCCATACCATTCTCGTAGCTTTTCTTTGCACCGCTTCCATTTTTTTAACATCCTTCGCAAGGTACGGCCTCCAAAACTGAACACAGTACTCCAGGTGGGGCCTCACCAATGACTTGTACAGGGGCATCAACACTTCCTTTCTTCTGCTGATCACACCTCTCTCTATACAGCCTAGCAACCTTCTCACTACGGCCACCGCCTTGTCACACTGTTTCGTCGCCTTCAGATCCTCGGATACTATCACCCCAAGATCCCTCTCCCCCTCAGTACCTATCAGACTCTCACCGCCTAACACATAAGTCTCTCGTGGGTTTCTACTCCCTAAATGCATCACTTTGCATTTCTTCGCATTGAATTTTAATTGCCAAACCTCAGACCATTCTTCTAGCTTCCTCAGATCCCTTTTCATGCTTTCCACTCCCTCCCGGGTGTCCACTCTGTTGCAAATCTTAGTATCATCCGCAAATAGGCAAACTTTACCTTCTAACCCTTCGGCAATGTCACTCACAAATATATTGAACAGAATCGACCCCAGCACCGATCCCTGAGGCACTCCACTACTCACCTTTCCCTCCTCCGAGCGAACTCCATTTACCACCACCCTCTGGCGTCTGTCCGTCAACCAGTTCCTAATCCAGTTCACCACTTCGGGACCTATCTTCAGCCCATCGAGTTTATTTAAGAGCCTCCTGTGGGGAACCGTGTCAAAAGCTTTGCTAAAATCTAAGTAGATTACGTCTATAGCAGGTCGATGATTCAATTCTCCAGTTACCCAATCAAAGAATTCAATGAGATTCGTTTGGCATGATTTCCCTCTGGTAAAACCATGTTGTCTCGGATCTTGCAACTTATTGGCTTCCAGGAAATTCACTATCCTTTCCTTCAGCATCGTTTCCATTACTTTTCCAATAACCGAAGTGAGGCTTACTTGGAATAGAATTGCTTCCCTTCGTCTCCTGGTGGCATGGGTTCAACCACATTGGCCTGCAGAATGGCAAACATTTTCTCTACAAGTACCTGCTTAAGCTGAGAGCTGAGTATCTATGCTCTTGGTGTGCAATGTGGTGGTCTTTGATGCCAATCCAAAGTATAACCGAGATGGACTATTTGAAGAACCCACTGGCCGCAGGTTACAAAGAACCTCCTCTGATGGAAAAAATTCAGCCTCCCCCCTACCGGTAGGCCATCCAAGAATAGTTACTTTGAGTGTGGCTATGCTGTCTTGGAGCTAGTCAAAAGATGGCCCCTTGGTTCAACTGGGGCGCTGCCTGGGGCTTCTGAGGATGGGTTGGCGAGGTTTAGAACACTGGGCCTAGGACTACTGGGCAGAGTGAGAAGGCAGCAGGAACCTATGCCTTTGAAAGAAGTAGGTTCATGTCACGCCCCTCACCTCGTCTTCGGCCTCCCCCTCCAGCAGCGTGACTTCCCTCGGCAGCATGGGTCTCCCTGCCTCGGCGGCGGTGGTTCCCTTCAATGGCGCAGGACTCCCCACCATCATAGTTGGCCCATGTCCTCTGTCCCATGTTTCCCTAGTGCTTCATCCCGCAGTTGGGCAATGCCTGGCTTTGCCCTGGGATCTCCGGCCCGCCCTCTACTTTGCTGGGAATTGTCCACCCAAGCGATCAGGTTCCTGGCCTCCTTCCTCTTTTGCCTCCCCAGCCTATAGGCTGTCTTGGTTTCCCCCTATGCCCCGCTCTCATTGGTGAATTGTCTGCCCTCTTGCTATTCTCCTGCCCTATGACAGCTTCCCCTCTCTGCTAGTTCTTCCTGACATCAGACGCCAGCACCATTTCTACTGAGCTTTCCTTTGCCTCATTGCTTCGGCTTCTACTTCGGTAACTCTTCTCCTAGCTTTGCTTGCATTTTCTCTGCTGACCTGGTTTCCGGTTCTCTGCCTGTCTCTGGACGTCTCTTTGCCTGCTACCTGCCCGTTTGACCCTAGCTTGTACCTGGACTTCTCTTTGCCTGCTGCCTGCTCGTTTGACCCTAGCTTGCTCCTGGACCTGTTTGCCTGTTGCCTGCCCATTTGACCCTAGCTTGTACCTGGACGTCTCTTTGCCTGCTTCCTGCCCATTTGGCCCTATCTCATACCTGGACTTCTCTTTGCCTGCTGCCTGCCAGTGTGACCCTAGCTGGTATCCAGTTACTCTCTGCCTGTGGTCTGCCTGTCTGACCTTATCTCAGCATCCCTGTTTCTCCAGTCCCTGCTCTCTTGTCCTGCTGGCCGGCCGCACCTAGGGGCTCAACCCCTGGGGAATGGCGGTCATTGCAGGTGAAGCCTCAGGGTTACCCGACTGCCAAGTCAGAACCCGGGTCCTCGTCAATTCCCGGATCCATCAGCGTTCAACTTGGTACAAGAACTCACTAGTCTGACAGTTCGTTATCTAGGCCCACTCAAAAACCTCCATGAGGAACAGGATGCAGCTGGAGAGTGCCAAGACAGAATTTGGATAGTGTTCATATGTTTCTTTATGAGGTCTACGACTTCCCCCACCTTATCTCAAAACAAGTTGTCACCTCAGCAACAAATGTCTGCCAACCTCTGGTTCTAGGTCAGAGACACACAGCCATGAGAGTCTGCAAATCCCCACACCCAGTGGTGTGCTGGAGCTGGCTCGCACCGGCTCACAAGAGCCAGTTGTTAAATTTTTAAAGCTCTTGCGAGCCGGTTGTTCTGGCAGGCGAGCTGGCTCCTAGGGGCGGCGCAACCCGGCGGTGAGGTAAGCATGGCAGGAGGGCGCTAAAAGCCATGCTTATCTCACCTCCCACCGCTCTGGGGGGTTTAAATCTTTGATTTACCTCCATCACAGCAGCTGCAGTGAAAGCCCGTCTCTAGTCTTGACTTCGTTCCCGTCAGTGTCTTGCCTTCTTCTGACATCATTTCCTCTTTCTGCAAGGGTGGGACACTGACAGGAAATGAAGGGAAGGCTAGAGACGGGCTTTCACTGCAGCTGCTGCGATGAAGCTAAATCAAAGATTTAAACTCCCCAGGGTGGCAGGAGCAAAAAGAGGGATGTTCGGGGGAGAAGAGGGTGGGCAGGTGGACATGGGAGTGGGAGGGCAGGGGAGAGAGGAGCATCAAAGTCATCGATGGATATGGATGGGAAGGAAGGGCCCAGGGAGAGACGAGAAATTGATGGACATGGAGGGGAGGGCAGGTGAGAGAGGAGAGTTGCTGGATATGGATGGATGGAGGGGAGGGCAGGGGAGAGGAAAGTTCTGGACATAGGTGGCTGGAAGGGAGGGGAGAGGAGAGTTGCTGGACATGGGTGGATGGAGAGAAGGGCAGGGGAGAGACGAGGTTTGCTGGACATGGGTGGATGGAGGGGAGGGGAGAGAGGAGAGTTTCAGGACATGGATGGAGGAGAGGGCAGGAGAAATTCTGGACATGGATGGAGGGTAGGGAAGACAGGAAGGAGATGTACATGGGTGGAGGGGAAGGAAGAGAGCGAAGAAATGCTGGACATGGATGGAGGGGAGAAAAGAGAGATGAAGTGAGATGAACATGAATGGAGGGGAGAAAGGAGAAATTCTGGACATGGATGGAGGAGAGGGAAGGGAGAGAGAAGAAATGCTGGACATGGAGGGAAGAGAGAGCAAGGAGATGAGATGAGATGAGGGAAATGGAAGAGAGGAGAAAAACTGCACATGGATGGAGAAAATAGGAAGAAGCTGGAGAGAGTAATGCATTGCCGCCGCCCCCCAGGCTCTCTTCTCACCTATAGCCAGCTCTGAAATTTGGGGGGGGGGGGAGGGTGCAGAGGTGGATGGGGAGGGGGGCGCAGAGGTGGACCGGGGAGAGAGCCTGTTGTTAAACATTTACCAGCACACCACTGCCCACACCCATAGCAGAAAGTTTGGACACTATAACAAGAGTCGTACAGGCCCATGGCCAGATATTTCCTACACTCCAGCTGCTTACTGGCCAACTGGCGAAGCTCTGTGGCCTGCTACTGTGGGAGAGTATCCACAAGACAGTGTACTGCGGACAAAACACTGCAAGTAAAGGCTCTGTAGAGCTGGTAGGGCTGGATATAGGCAACAAGCATCGAGAATTGAGAAACTTTCCTCCGAAATGAGTCTAGTGTCTTGGCCTCTCTATCTGGGGGCACCAAGGCATGAGTCCTGGAGCTTCTAGCTCATTTGAGAGCAATTTGACCACCAGAGTGGTGTGGCAGTTGAGCCCTCTCAAATCCGAGAGCCTTTTGGATATGGTGCTGCATTTCCATCTTCTTAGGTGCAACCTGCACTGAGAGGGGAGATTCCCAGTTCTTCCTCAGTGCATCTTTAAAGATAGGGTGCAATGGTACAGTGACCACTTCTTTAGAAGGAGACTTGTAGTCCAGGACAGTCAATATCTCTGCCCTGGGCTCTTCTTCTGATTCTAACGTAAATGGGATGGTAGAAGCCATCTCCCTGATAAAACCAGTGAAAGAGACCCTCAGGTGGTGATTTACATCTCTCTTGAAGTGGGAAGGGATCAGAAGGTATCCCATAAGACTCCTCCTCCAAGGAGTAATGTGGGTCCTCCTCTGAAACCCATTTAGACTCTGTACTGTATTTATGTTGTACTGAATGAGTCTGTTCCTGCGTTAACTCAGTGGATCTATGTGCACGCCCTGGAGAGCGCCGAGGTACAGCCCTACTCTTTGACTCTGTGAAGCTTCCTCCTCAGACATCAAGAGCGGTACTGTATGCATCAAGATTGATGTCATCGATCTCTGCACCAGCATGGAAGAAAACTCAGGTAGAAATCTAGGGTTCATCTGCAGTTGTTGCAAGCGCTCTCGAAGCCTGAGCAGTTTGCAACTGCAACATCTACACCACCTCCTCCTTGAGCATGGCTCAGAATTGCACATCAACAGAAGGCATTGGTAAAGGTAGGGGAGCCAGAAGAGAAGCAGCCTGAGAAGGTGTCGGTGTCAGATTGGTAGCAGGGACCTGGCTGCTGGGAGACTTGTGCACCAACACCTCTTCCAAGGAGGGGATGTATGCCTCCTGGTGCCAGAGCTTCTTGTATGCCAGCGATGCTGATGCCCCAGTGCCCCCAGTATCATGTGTCGAGGAGGACAGATGCTTATACTTCTTGGGCTTCCACTGATGCACAGCATCTCAGTCCTTCGGCACGAAGGATGATGTTGAACCCGTATGTGTAAGCCACATCGAGCCTGCCATGAGTGGGAAAGCGCGGGGTACAAATGAACAAAAATAAAAATAAAATAAATAAATAAATGTGTCCTCGGTGTCAGGTCCAATGCTGACCACTTCCGGGGCCTACTCTCAGTGCACATTGGGCACTAAATGTCACGAGACATGGAGACCTTCTCAATGCTGCTGCACTCCTAGTGGATGCTGAAGTCTTTGTAGCCATCAAGGTCAATGCTTCCGGGGCCGATGTATCCTTCGAGGAGCCAAAAAGCTTTTCCTGTTGAATCTGCTGCACCCTCTGTGTTCTCAATTGATTTGCAGAGAGAACAATAGTTAGGTTCAGTCAGGCCCAAGGCACCCAATGCACCAGTTGTGCAAGTCTGTCATATAAATCACCCAATTACATTGGGCACACCTTTTGAAGCCACTGGAGGTTTTCTTGGACATCAAGAAAAGAATTGTGACCAAATTACATTCCTCATTTTTGAACCAGAAAAAAGGGCAGTGTTCAAATTGAGGTTGGGGCTCCGGTCTAAATGGGCCTAGCAATATGCAAAAAATAAAGGAAACTTTAAGACCCCCCCAAAAATGAAAAGAAATTAAAGAGAAACTGAAGAAAAAGGGGAATTAAAGGAAAAATTATCTAAATGAACTGGAAAAAACCCAGCAAGGTAAGGCACTATTAGAAAGCATGACACACACAGTTAGGAGGTCTTAATGATGACTCCTCCCTGCTCCATGGAAAAACGAAAACTGAAGGGCCTGCACTGGGTGGAAAGGCACCAGCGCATGCACAGTGGGATCCTACTAGAAAGTCCTTGATCTCGCTAGTCAGCATCCACATTGGGCTCCATTGGATGGCATCACCTAGCTGTGAGAATACGACAGTCTGCTTGTCCTCAGAGAAATAATAACACAAGTACTAGGTATTCCACAAGTACCAATAAGTTTGTTTAATATTAATTACAATGAAATTTTACCAGCCATTTCTGGGATATCTTAAACTCAAATAATCATAATAAAATAGAATTCACACCTTTTTAAATTTGGGGGGAAATATCCATTTTAAATTTCTTATGAAAACTCATATAATCAGTTTTGGATCTGAGGTCTACTGGTAAAATGTTGCAAAGTCTTGCCGCCTGAAAAGAGAAAAATAAGACAAACATTCATTTAAATTTTAAATCCCTTTGCCAATGGAAAAGTACTAATTGATCTCCATTGTACAATATTTTATGTGATAGGGGAAAGACTAATAATTGATAAATATTGGGTAGAGCTAAACTATGGATTATATACTAAACAATAAAATGCACATTTTGAAGATCCGAGTGCGCTTCTATCGATAACCAGAGTAACAATTGCCTGTTCAGACTTCCAGGTACCACATGATAGTCTAGCTGTGGTGTTTTGTAGTGTTTCCAGTTGCTTTTTAAAAATTTCTCAGAACACCTAACTTTTACACCTAACCAGTTGTAAAAGGATAAATGCTTGAATGATCATTTTTAATTATTCAAATGAACCATCCTGTTTACAAAGCCATTCTAGCAGCTGCCGGTGCGCTAATTCCAACATAACCCATTCACTTTAAATGGGCTGTGTCGGCATTGCTGCATGGCTTT
This sequence comes from Microcaecilia unicolor, assembly GCF_901765095.1. Classification (NCBI taxonomy): domain Eukaryota; kingdom Metazoa; phylum Chordata; class Amphibia; order Gymnophiona; family Siphonopidae; genus Microcaecilia; species Microcaecilia unicolor. The sequence goes on along the minus strand of NC_044033.1, from coordinate 295,044,188 downwards.
TGTAAACAGGGAGGAAAGTATTCTCAGATCAGACAAAATCTGTCAATTTCCAAAATACTTTTTTTATCGGTAAATTAAGGTGGGTATCAAATCATAGACCTAAATCTAAGGGGGAATGGGATTTGATATACCACCTTTCTGTGGTTACTATCTAAGCAGTTACTAAGCACCTTTAAGGAAGATACATGAGAAAGTGTTCTGCCAATAAGGACCAGACTGCTACCTAGTGACAAAATAGTTGAAGATCTCAACTATAATAAATTTGTTTTATCTAAATTTATTTCAGAAAATGAGTAAAAGCCCAATTTTCCATTATATTAATAGCATATTTATCTAAGCTAACATTTAAATGAGTTGGTTCCCTTCCAAAAGAGCTCATCACTATATTGAAAAGAATTGGGGATAATGGAGAGGCTTGGGGAAATCCACACCATTTTCACCCTGTAAGTTCTACTTGACAGAAAACTCAAGCCAATTAAGTTCTTTCCCTGATATGTCCATGTCACTTAGGGAGCGAAATAAATGTCGAGTTTTAGTGTGAATTGGTTTAAAAGTAGTGGGATCCCATGACTTAGTTGCAGATTTAGTATAGGTCCCAAAACAGGTGATATTTTAGAGGCACATTGAATAAGCCATGGGAGTGGCATTGAGAATTATGGGTAATGGTGACTGGGAAGGGGATTGGAATGAAAGGGTGGCCTGTCCAACTTTGTGGAAGTCAGTACATACTAATGTTGAACTTCTCTAATTAGATTCACTCCTGGTCTCTGCAGGCATGTTTATTCTGCTGCTGTCATTTTTTGCTGTCTTTCACTGTTGGTACAACGCCTTTGCAGAGATGCTGCGCTTTGCTGACAGAATGTTCTACAAGGTAAGCAACTGAGTGACTCCTTACTCCAGGACTCAAGGAAGGAAGGAAACAGCTGTGCTTCTGATATTTATTTTATTACTTAGAATGCAAGAGTTACCATATTTAAGCTTTTTTGTGTTTCTGACAAGGCTTTCTGACCTAAATTAAATTGTTAGAACACTGATTCTCCAAATATAAACGTAAGCATCAAAAATAAGGGATGAAAAAGCCTCAGGAAGATCCCAACTAATAGCTGGTACAGCACAACATCATCGGCTGAAAAGACATCCCAAACAGTGGAATCGTTTATTGAAGTATCTAGTATTTAGTGATAGAATTTAAACAAATACAAAATGTACTTAGCTGCATCGTCTCTCCCAGCTCAGACAGAAAAACAGAACCGTGACTGATGATGGCCAGTGTTTCGATTAGCTGCGTCAGGGTCAGCAAGTCATTAATTTAATTATTACTCTGTTCAAACATGGGAGACTTGCTGATCCTGATGCAGCTAATTGAAACGCTGGCCTTCATCGGTCACGGTCTGTTTTTCTGTCTGAGCTGGGAGAAAGAGACGATGCAATTAAGTACATTTTAATATTTGAAGTTTAAATTCTATGATTACTAGATACTTCAATAAAAGATTCCACTGTTTGGGAGGTTTTTTTTCAGTTGATGATGAAGAAGTCCCACTCAAGGCTTTTTCCTCCCTTATTTTTTTATGCTTACATTTATATTTGGAGAACCAATGTTATATTTTTTGTTGAAGACATAATTGGGTTCCCTTCCTGGTTATTTTGTAGTTTATTTCTAAATTAAATTGTCTCATTGCAGCCCCGAAGGGCTGTAATGTCACTTCTTTTTCTAATCTCTAACCCCCAACAGCTCCCTACTGGCAGTTCCCATTTTGTTTTCTCACTGTGTAATTTAAATGCATTCTAAATGCATTTTAAATGCATTCTGTGGCTGAAAACAGGAAGGCAGGGTGCAGATGACCTTTCTCCTTCAAAAGTGTAGATCTCATTTGATCTCAAGTTTAAGCTTAGTACCAAGGTTGTCCCAAACTTGTATGAATTCTGTGATCGTTCTTGCCCCTCTATTCCACTGTGAGGCCATGACATGCAAAGATCTCCATAAGAGAACAGAGACATAGAAACATGATGGCAGATAAGAGCCAAATGTCTCATCCAGTCTGCCCATCCACAGCAACCACTATCTCCTCCTTTCCTTAAGAGATTCCAAGTGCCCATCCTACAGTTTCTTAAATTCAGACATTCCAGGAGTCCACTACCTTTCGGTGAAAAAGTATTTCCTTAGATTACTCCTGAGCCTACAATCTCTTTATGATGACTAGATTCTCTTGTCTCATCTCTCAAGTGTATAGCAGCTAAAATTTAAAGTCTGCAATGTCATTGTAAGGTGACCGGGTGACACTGTTATGTTTGAGTTTAGCTAAAAGAGGAAATATTTTCTTTTACTGCTTGCCTTCTGCAAAATGTGTTGATTTTTTTCCATTCAGTTAATGTTCTTGAAGATCTCTCACTAAAGATTTGCTAGTCTCTTCTCCCCTCATGCTGTAGCAAGATGAAAATCCCTATAAAGTTTTGTTTCAGGTTCCTGCTACATCTTGTTCATCAGTACATTGGAACAAATTTACTCTAACATTATCCCTTTTATTTGTGATAGGTCTTGATAGGCTACATTGGATTATCTCATCTATTTCTAATACTCCTCACAACATCTCTAAATGAGGATATTTGCTTCCAGTCGTTGAGGGCTACAAATTGTGATATAATATAATAAATATTAATCACATACATTTCCATATTATTGGCAAAAGAACTAGGTTCATTTACATATTTTGTCCATCCTGAAAACCTAAGCAGGTTGTGACTCAAAGGATCATGAAGCGAAGATACTTATCTATAACAGATATTCTCTTAGGACAGCAGTCTTTATATTCTCACAAATGGGTGATGCTGATCCATGTTACCCGGTCCGGCATTTGGCATAGCTAAAAAAAGAGCTTTGTGGCGCATGAGTCACAATCTACCACACATGTGTGAGTGCCTTCCTGCCCATCACGCGAACATGGTCTCCTCAGTTTAATACTATAATAAAAAATAAAGTAAAATTAACAAAGGAGACAACTTTAAGGTGAGGTGGGAGGGATTGTGAGAATATAAAGTCTGCTGTCCTCGGAGAATACCTGCTACAGGTAAGTATCTTTGCTTTCTCTGAGGACAAACAGGCTTCTATATTCTCACAAGTGGGGAATCCCTAGCATCCAGATTCACGAAAAACAACAAACATTGTTCAATTGGGCCACGCAACCATGAGGATATAACACAGATTAACCTGAAAACTATACACAATCTGAATGAGAGTGCAGCCTGGAACACAATAAAATGGGCCTAGGAGTGTGGAGTTGGATTCTAGACCCCAAACAGATTCTGCAACACTGTCTGCCTGAACCGACTGACGCGTCGGGTATCCTGCTCAAGGCAGTAGTGTGATGTGAATGTGAGGACTGAAGACCATGTCGCAGCCTTGCAAATTTCTTCAATGGAGGCTGACTTCAAAAGGGCTACCGACGCAGCCATTGCTCTGACATTATGAGCCGTGACATGACCCTCCAAGGCCAGCCTACCTGGGCTAAGTGAAGGAAATGCACTCTCTCAGCCATGGTGTGTTTCCCAATGGCAGCCCCGATCCTGTTGGGATCAAAAGAAACAAAAAGCTGGGAGGACTGTCTGTTGGGCCTTGTCCGCTCCATGTAGTAGGTCAATGCTCTCTTGCAATCCAAGCTGTGTGTCACGACTGTGGCCATGCCCATATGTCCAGACCTATTTTTTCTCAGTAATCTGGCTGTGTGACATTTCCAGACTGCCTTTTACCTGCATGGTGGTTTCTGCTATTGGTGTTCTGCAGCCAAGCCTCACTTTGGTGTTCCTGCTATTCAAGCCTCATTCCAAGTTGTGACATCATCAGGAAGTCCTTATATGCACCTTGGAACTTTCATGCCTTGCATTTGCAACAGGTCTGGTTTACCTTTTTCTTCTTATAGTATTGTTGTTTGATTCTGAGTGAACTTGTCTTCTTGTTAATTGTGCCTCAGGGCACAGCCCTGAGCTGTTTGTGTGGATCTTGTTTGAACCTTAATGGATTACTTTTCTGTTAGCTGTGCTTCCAAGCACAGCCCTGTACTGTTTCTGTATGGTTACTTTTCTGTGTGGTTACTTTTCTGTTACTTTTCTATTAGCTGTGCTCCCTGGCACAGCCCCCTGTTGTTTCTGGATGTAGTTCTTGTTTGTACCTGTGTGAATTACTTTTCTATGTTTAAATCTGAGTGGCTGTGTGGCACAGTCCTGAGTGTTCCTATGAGTGGATTCCCTTTATCCTTGAGTGCCATGTGGCACAGCCTTGAGTGTTACTATGAGTGGCTTCCCTTTATCCTTGAGTGCCATGTGGCACAGCCTTGAGTGTTCCTATGAGTGGCTTCCCTTTATCCTTGAGTGCCGTGTGACACAGCCTTGAGTGTTCCTGAGTGGGTTCCCTTTATCCTTGAGTGCCGTGTGGCACAACCTTGAGTGCTTCTATGAGTGGCTTACCTTTACTCTTTGAGCGGCCATGAGGCCTAGCCTCGAGTTGCTTCTTTGTGTGATTCCCCTTTACCTTGGTATGGTCAAGTGGCCTTGTCTTGAGTTGCTTCTTTGGGTGTTTTCCCTTTGCCTTGCCTTGAGTTGCTTCTATGTGTGTTTTCCCTTTACCTTAGAATGGCCTAGTGGCCTTGCCATGAGTTGCTTCTTTATTTGTTTTCCCTTTACCTTAGAGTGGCTGAGTGGCCCTGTCTTGAGTTGCCTCTCTGTATGCTTTCTGTCTTAGTCCTCTCTGTGAAGTTTCTATTTGAGTTTGAGTGGATGGTTCTTCCATTTAGCTGTGGCTATTAGCACAGCCCTGAGCTTCCTCTCTGTCTGGTTTCTGTTTCAGTGGGTGGGTCTTCAGTTTAGCTGTGGTGACTAGCATAGCCCTGAGCTGCCTCTCTGTGTGGCATGAGTGGACTGCTCTTCCTTTTAGCTGGGACTACTAGCACAGTCCTGAGCTACCTATCTATGTGATTTCTGAGTTGGTTAGCTGTGGTTCTAAGCACAGCCCTGAGCTGCCTCCCTGTGTGGATTTCCTTTAACCTTTTACTTGTTGATTCTACTATGTGAGCCTGTGTGGGGTTGTCTTTTCCCCTTCAGTTACTTTGTGCCTGTGTGTATGGTCTTTTGACCTCTTGTTTATGGCTCTGTTTTGCCCAGCGTGTGTGCACTGCTTGGTTAGTATTTGCTTAGGGGATTCTGTTCTGTTTCTTTCCCCTTTCTTTCTGTTTGTTTGGTTTCCAGTTCAGCCTTGCGGCCCGTATGAGTGTCCTTCCTTTTGTTCCTGGTTCCTGCTATAGTCAAGCTCCGTTCCTGGTTTTTGCTTCAGCCAGGCTCTGTTTCTACCTTGCCTTGAGTGTGCACTGCTTATTTGCCAGGTCTTGTGTCTTGTCTGGATTCTGTGTTTGGCTCACCTCTGCTTTGTGCCAGTGCCATCTCAGAGGACTTGTCTCCTGCAGCCCTGGCTGCAGTCCAAGGGCTTACCATCCCTGAATCCATGACAGTGTGCAAGCCACTTTCGCCAAGATGGGCATGAGGACAGGGAAAGAATGTTGGTAAGACAATTGACTGGTTCAGATGGAATTCCCACACTGCCTTTGGCAGAAACTTAGGGTGCGTACAGAGGACTACTCTGTTGTGAATGAAACTTTGTATAAGGTGCATCCACCTCTAAGGTCTGAAGCTCACTGACCTTTGAGCTGAAGTAAAAGCCACCAAGAAAATGACCTTCCAGGTCAAGTACTTCAGATGGCATTCAGTGGCTCAAAAGGAGCTTTCATCAGCTGGGTGAGAATGATGTTGAGATCCCATGACACTGGTGGAGGTTTGATGGGGGGGCTTTGACAAAATCAAACCTCTCACGAAGCAAACAACTGGAGACTGTCCACAGATGGGCTTACCTTCTACATGTTGATGATAAGCACTAATTGCACTAGTGTAGAAGATATTCAAGCAGGGTCTGTGTAGGGCAAGTGAGGGGAACTAGGACGTTGCTCTCAAACCACATGGCAAACCTCCACCATTTAAAAGAATAACACTTCTTAGTGGAATCTTTCCTGGAAGCCAGAAAATTCTAGGCTCTCAACATAAGAGGCAGAGAATGGAGATTGGGATGTAGAAGTGACCCCTTTTTCTATGTGATGAGGATCAGAAAACATTCCAATCTCCATGGTTCTTCAGAGGATAATTCCAGAAGAAGAGGGAACCATATCTGCCGCGGCCAGTATGGCATGATCAGAATCATGGTTCCGCGGTCCTGCCTGAGTTTCAACAAAGTTCTTCCCACTACAGTTATTGGAGGATACGCATACAAAAGACCTGTCTACCAATAGAGGAGGAAGGTATCTGACGATAGTCTGTCGTGAGCCTGAAGCCTGGAACAGAATTGAGCTATGGCAAATGCCGGACCAGGCAACGTGGATCGGCGTCACCCACATGTGAGATTATAGAAGCTTGCTTGTCCTCGGAGAATAAAAGCTTGTGTCCTAAATTTTTTATCATGCTGCCCTGTCTCTTTCATTTCTCACTGCTGTCTGTATATACTAGATTCAGTTCTCCTGTCTCTTATTTAATCCTTTCCTCTTCAGGACTGGTGGAACTCGACATCCTTTGCAAACTACTATCGGACATGGAACATTGTGGTCTATGAATGGCTATATTATTATGTTTATCGGGACCTCTTCTGGGTAGGTTGAACCTATGATAACTTAAAGTAATCAAGCAGCTTAATCTCCAGTTCATAAAAGGGGAGATAGGACCAGCTCAAAAAAAAATCAATGATTTATTATTTAATTCCAGATGAAGAACATTTAACAGAAACTAAATCTCCTGTATGATTAGGTATAACTAATTGAACTACTTCCTACCCCCTTTTAAAATTTAACAATAAGATTAGAACATATTGGAATAAATTTGAAAAAACAGCATACTGATATTTTCCTATTGGAAGTGTTCCTTGGGGTATAAAAATCTGCACCCTAAGAAAACAGTTGGAAGCTAGCATAGGAACCAGGCAAACGCCCTGCAGTTCTGGCTGCACATCTTTAAGAGGGCATGTTGACTAGTGTCAAATTATGCACTGGACAAAACCCATGCAAGCAAATGATGGACTGGAGCCAGATTTGCAGATTTCTTTGTGCAATATTGTATTTCTTTTTAGAATGAAATAAGTTGTTTGTTTTTTTCACTAGCTTTAAATCTGATGTGAATGCATGCAAAATACCTACAATTTTGCAGCTTTTTGTTCAGCCCATGAATTTAGATTGTGAAAAATGAGCAAGAGTGAGACCTATGACTGAGGACCAGACTGCTCTTGGCTGACTGCGTCTTAGGAGTAAAATGCACTAGGCTTTGCACACAGTTTAACTTGGCTTTTGTGTTCAATTTTGTGGATGCCATATATAGAAATGAGTTTTGCACATGAGCTAACTTTGTGCAAAGCCTCACAGCTCATTTAAATCTTGTGGTAATGAAGATATCAGCCATTTGGTGCAGATGCAAAGAAGTGCGCAGAAGACTAGAAGGCTTACCAGAAGGTTTTCTTATACTGCGTTTTAAGCACAAAGTCAGAGGAGGAGTAAAAGGTTAACTCATTGTTCTGTAGTCAGCACTGCTAATGAGTATTGTAGGTTTGTCTTTTCTCTTTACCACAAATGTATGGGGCTGGCTTTGTTGAAGAGGAGGAGGTGAAGGGGGAGTGTGCAAGTGTGATGAAACAGGCGATATATCTGTGACTTCTTATGTGAATGTATGACATATTTGTACCCCGGTGCATTTCCCTTGCTTGGCCAGCAGATGGTGACTGTCTTTTTTTTGTAAGGCTATTACAGAAGTTTTTTCCTGCCTGAGCTATGAGGTAGTCTTTAGTCTCTGTCCTGAGACCCTGTTCAAGGTTTATGAGCAGTTAATTTCTTGGAGCTTCTAAGGCACTACTCAGGTAGTGACAAAGTGTTTAGACAGTTTTAATATTGATTCTTATTCACTTACCAGTTATTGCCTGTTATTTTTCCATCTGTTTTATATGGTTCACTGTTCTAGTTCTGTGACAATAAACCTTGCTAGTTTATTGGCTCTGTTGTCCTGGACTGTGGTCCTGGACTCCTTCGTGGGACTGGAGCCACCCACGAAAGCTGCCAGCTTTGGTGCAGGAACTGAAATGCTCTTCAGTGCAGGCTTAGGATTACCTGGGCAATCCACTTTTAAATGTCCTGTACGCCCACACTGGTAACAGGGACTAAGAATCCTGGTGGTTTGTGTGTTAGGTCTGTGAATACTTTCTACAAACTGTGGGACCCCTGTGATTGTGACCCCAGTGTCCTTAGAAACCACTGGAGAAATAACTTGCTTGTGGGAGACTTGCCCAGAGGCAAGTTGGACCCAGCACATCAGTGCAGAGTACATGCACGGTGGTAGCAGGAATGAGCAATGCTGGGGCAGACCCTTTAGGTGACTGCAGGTTTAACCCCTCCAGGTGGGTTCTAGGTGTTTCCTGACAGACCTTTAGTGCCTTCTTTTTTGGTGGCAGCTTGGTGGGATTGTCAGGCTCAGTGTGTGGGGTGAGGGTCACTATACACTGAGTGGTTCAGAGTATTTTCTAACTCTGTAACCTTCAGACATAGAGCACAGTGAATGAGTACAGCAATAACAGGGTCCCTTCCCCATTCTTTTTTTTTTTGTAGTATTAGGAGATTAGCAGCACGCTGATGGTGACTGACAGAGGCCATCAGACACTGGATATGCCTATCCTAACACAAGAGCAACCGGATCACCTCAGCGAGGAGGAGCTGCAGGACCTGCTTGCATAGAGTTCTCCTGGTGGCAGAGCAGACCCCTTGTGGGCAGAGGCCTGTGAGGTTGTCCGGATGCCATACTATCTGACATTCAGAAGATCTACATGCTAGAGCAACAGCGGCAAGAGGAATGGGAACAGCAGCAAGAGGAACGCGAGTTTCAGCTGCAGAAACTGAAGCTGGAGATTGAAATGGTCTGTATTCAAAGCTCCTGCTCAACCCCTGTGCCAAGGCTAGAGGTAGGATCCATTGCCCGGATCGGGCCCAAGCTGTTTGCACAGTTTGATGATACCTGAGGTGACATCAATGGATATCTAACTGCCTTTGAAAAAATTTGCCGCCTCAATGAAATTCCTCAGAAAGACTGAGTGCGCTATCTGGGAGGAAAGCTCACTGGTAGAGCATTTCAGGAATTCCAAGAACTGTCCATGGAGATGTGCTCCCAGTTTGAGGAGGTGAACCATTATGCCATTACCCCTGAGACCTATAGACTAAAGTTCTGGACTTTGCAAAAGGGGGCGGATGATACAGGGAGTTTGTGATCCAGTTAATATACCAGCATCAGTAGTGGCTCAGTGGAGCTGAGATTAAAACCCTGGAGGACTGCCAAAATCTGATGGTCCTGGAACAGGTTCTTCAGCGTTTTTGTCCAGAGGTGAGGGAACATGTTCAAAATCACCAGCTCCCTACTCCAGAGAAGTCATCGGAGTTGGCTGACATCCTTGTGTCTAACCGTCTCTGGTTGGCAAAGAGAAGCCGTCCGTATCCACAGCAGCCAGGATCTAAGGGCAGCCTGGGCCCTCAGACAAAGATTCCTGCGACCTCAGATAGTCAGCAAACCCTCCAGTGTTTCCCAAAAAACTAAAGATTTTAGGCATGAACATCCCTGTTACCAGTGTGGGCGTATAGGACATTTCAATGCAGATTGCCCAGGTAATCCTAAGCCTGCACTAAAGAGCATTTCAGTTCCTGCACCAAAGCTGGCAGCTTTCGTGGGTGGCTCCAGTCCCAGGAAGGAGACCCTCGCAATTACTGGTCATTCATCAAGCAAGGAAGCAGATGGGTTTCCACAAAACTACAGCACTCCAGTAACTGTGAATCTGAGCCAGGTGGCTGGGCTTGTAGACACTGACTCTAGCATGACTTTATTATGACCAGAGCTAGTGCCAGAAGATGCTATTCTTTCAGTGCACACTGTGGATGTAGTGTTAGCCAGTGGATCCAAAGAGACTATACCCATTGCTCGAGTATTTCTGGAGTGGGGTAACAAGCCTGGATAGAGGGAAGTAGGAATAATGAAAAACATGCCAGTACCAATGCTGTGTGGGACCGACATAGGTCCATTGAGCATTACCCTTGATAGCGGAGTTAGCATTTCCACAATGGTAACCCTCAGTCAGGCACAGGCGGCCCAACAAGCAGAAGCAGCAGAGACCACCACTTCAGTTCCAGATCTTGAGCTAGTCCAGGTGGAACCAGCTGACCAAGTGGCAGGAGGAGGCGCCCCAGTGCTTCCAGCAGAACCAGTTCCAAAGGTGACCAAAGCCATGAGTATGGGACAGCCTGACTTATTTGACACACCTATTGATCAGACTGTTAACCCTGTTTTGTCAGAATCACTAGCAGAAACCCTTCCAGATATGGATACTGATAAAGGACAGAGACATGCTTTTTAGGAAGCACAACACTCTGACCCTGACCTGGAACCCTGAGGCAGAGGGCTGGTTAGCCAACCAATGAGACTTGTAAAGACTGCATCCTATGGAAAGGGGGCTTGCTGTATAGAGAGATTGATTCCATTGATCCTAACAGACTCTGGATAGCAGGCAAACAGCTTATAGTACCCAAAGCATAAAAAGAGCAGCTCCTACTACTACTACTAGCATTTATATAGCATTACCAGCCGCACGCAGCGCTGAACACTTGACATAGAGAGACAGTCCCTGCTCAAAGAGCTTACAATCTAGGTACAGATTGCACATGACATTTCATTAGCAGGACATTGGGGGGTGACAGGCACATGCACTAGATTGACAAAGAACTTCTACTGGAAGGGAGTATCTCAAGCCATAGCTGACTATTATTGAACCTGTGATGCATGTCAAAGAGTTGGTAAGACCCAAGATCACCCTCAAACCCAAGTAACAGCCAAAACAAAGTGCAGTGTGCTGTAGCAAAAACGTATAATGCAATACAAAGTGGAAGCTACAGCCTAAATTATTAGTGTTGTATTGGTATAACAGAGAAAAAGCCCTCAGAAACCGCTGGCAAAAAGTGTCTGCGGTTTGGTGCAAGGTTATAAATGGTTCAATTTATAACTCATGCAGCGTTTCTATCATTGGGCAAAAAACTCTGTAACCTCAGGGCTATAAATTTACAAGCCTCAACCTTAACTGACAGCAAAAATTAATCAGGCCCCACTCATGACCCGAAAAAGCAGCAAAAAAAGACTTAGCTTTTAAATTGAATTTAAGCACTCTTCTTTGTCCGTTCGACGGGGATCACCATTTCACCTAAGACCACGGCTTCATCAGGAACGGAGTGCTAATGTGCTGGAATCTGAAACAGACATTGCATACAATTATAAATTGCTGTCAAAGAAAAAATGAAAGTGTAAAACACAAAGAAAATCACACCACGGACAGACATACTGAATTGAAGGCGTGAACTTTTTCAAAATGGCGCCTCAGTGTTCACGTTCGAACAGCTGATTAAAATACTGTCATCACCATGACGTATTGAACGCTAGTAAAAATTGAACCAATCAATTGAATTGTTCAGCCCATTGGGCTCTAGAGTGTCCCATTCAAAAATCAGCTTAGCTTCTTTCCTTGCTAATGTTAGCTTGCGGTTGCCGCCCCGATGTGGCGGTTTGATCCAATCAATTACAACGCATTGTAAATCTTCAAATTTATGTTTATATTGAATACAGTGTTCAACAACGGGTTCCTTGATCGCTGACCTTCTGAGGTTAGATCGGTGTTCAAGTATTCTGACCTTTAAAGGTCTCGTGGTCATCCCTATATATTTTTTATTACAGGGGCACGTCAGACAATATACTACGTGGTCAGAAAGGCAATTTGTAAAATGCACTAAATTATAGATTTTTTTGGTCTTCGGATTCATGATTTGTTTAGTTTGAGTAGTGATACTGCAGATCTGACAGTGGCCACATTTGAAGTGACCACGAATTTTAGTTGAATCTTTGTCAAATAATAGTCTGATGTCTGCAGGGCTTACGATCTCTTTAATATTTCTCGTTCTCGAGAAGGCTACCCGCAGGTCTAGATTTTCAAAGGTGTGTGTGGTCTTCATGATTTCCCATCTCTTTTTAATCATTGTTGCTAGGTATTCACTGTGCTCACTATATTGCATTACCATGGTGAATTTACCATCTTCTTGATGTTTCATATGCTTGGAGAGAAGCAAACTCCTATTGTTGTATTTGGCCCTCCGATATGCTTTCTTCAAAATGGATCTGCTGTAGCCTCTGTCCAATAAGTTTGACATGAGGTTGTTGGCTTGAATTTTGAAAGTCTGGAAATCAGAACATATGCGTCTAATCCTCAGCATTTGTGAGAAAGGAAGACTCTCTTTCAAATGTATAGGGTGACAGCTGGAGCTGTGTAAAAAGGTATTCCTGTCTGTCTCTTTTTTGTACACTTTGGTGACAAATCCATCTGAAGTGTTGTTTATTTCTACATCTAAATAATGGATGCATTTGTATGAATGTTGTTCAGTGAACTGAATATTGTCATCACAGCTATTGAGCCAAATCATTAATTTGTGTAGGTCTGTCACAGTACCTGTCCATATCATGAAGATATCATCAATATATCTCCACCACTGTGCGATGACCTCCAGAAATGGAGATTTATCAATCCATGTTGACTCAAACTGGGACATATATAAATTGGCGATGGATGGAGCGAATGTGGCCCCCATTGCTACCCCACTTATTTGCAAGTAGAATTTATCCAGAAAAAGAAAGTAATTCTCTTTCATTGCAATTCTTGCAAGGACTTCTATTGGCCAAGAGTATCTCAAGCCGTAGCTGACTATTGTCAAACCTGCAATGCATGCCAAAGAGTGGGTAAGACCCAGGATCACCCCCTGAGCCCCCATTATCAGTGAGCCATTTGAAAGGATAACTGTGGATATAGTGGGGCCTTTAGCTCTCCCTAGCCGGACTGGGAAAAGGTATATATTGACTGTGGTGGACTTTGCTACCAGATATCCTGAAGCGGTAGCCTTATCCTCCATAGAAGCAGAGAAAATTGCTACTGCCCTGCTAAAATTATTTTCCCGGGTAGAATATCCACAAGAAATACTCTCAGACCAAGAGACACAGTTTATGTCTGATCTGATCCAAAATCTGTGGACACATTGTGGAGTGAAAACTGTCCGTACCACATATCTCCCTGAAACTAATGGGTTGATGGAGAGATTTAATGGGACATTAAAGCATATGTTAAAAACTTTTGTGGAATCAGGAGACTGGGAAAATTACATACTGTATATTTTTAGGGGTGTATTTATCCCTCCCAGCATAGTGGACCACCCACTAATACTTAGGAAGGAAATGGGAATACAGTACCCCAGCTACACATAGGTGTTTTCTGGGTCTGAGTCTTTAATGTTATATTTTACTACTCAAAGCCAATTAGTAGATATAAAAGACTCAAAGCTACGTATGAGAAAGCAATTTGAATTACTTGCCAATTCAGATATACTTCATTAGTTTCTCATAGGAGAGAGCAGCTCGGCTGTCTCTCTGGCTTGAAGTAGGAAGGCTGTCTCTGGCTTGAAGTAGGAAGTACACTCATTTTTATATGTCCATTCCAGATTCAGATAGTATGACAGTGAGCACACCTTATTGGATCTATGCTAATGTCATAGTTAACACTGATTGGCTATGGTAATGAGTTTGGTTAGTATTTACTGGAAAAGCTAACAATAGACCACCCCTTACTGGAAAACTAAGTCACCTTCTTGCAAGACCCCTTATTTCTACATTTTTGACCATATCTTCCTCAAAACACTTTCTGTGACACCTGGTCATCTTCCTGTGAAGCCATCTTTGTTCTGTTTTTCAAAAACATCTGTTACCACCATATTGCCACATTCATGCAACTCTGCAAGCTAGACCCCCACCCTTGCGGTTTCTTCTTGCTCTGCAGTGTTTCAACACTGGAGTTCAAGTCAGAGACACAGGCCTGTAATTTTTTCCTCATTTTAGATCTTTAACCAAAGTCTCAGGCCTTGAACCAAGTAATAATAATATTCAATACCCTACCTACTATTTGCATACAGAGAATGGGAATGGGATTTATATACTGCCTTTCTGTGGTTTTTCCAACTACATTCAAAGTGGTTTACATACTATATACAGGTACTTAGTTGTACCTGGGACAATGGAGGGTTAAGTGATTTGCCCAGAGTCACAAGGAGCTGTAGTGGGAATTGAACCCAGTTCCCCAGGATCATAGTCTGCTGCACTAACCACTAGGCTACTTCTCCACTCAGGAGTCTACTGGGTTTTCCCCATTAGATCTGCTTTATCGCCGGAGGGTGAGAGGGCCTCTTGACCTAATAAGAGAACAATGGGAGGGGAAAGTTGACACCTCTGACACCCCTGTAATTGAATATGTAGTCAATATGCAGCAGTAATGAGAAGACCGTGTGGGCTTTGTCAGAGATAACTTGTAGGTAGCCCCTTGCAGGTATCCCAAACTAAGCAAAAGACCTGGTATGATCATAAAGCCTGAAACAGAGTGTTTCATGAGGGCCAGCAGGTAGTTGTTTTAGTCCCAGTACATTAGAATAAACTTCAGGCTAACTGGGCGGGACCTTACAAGGTCATACAGCACCTAAATGATACAAACTATGTTATATCTATGGACTCTCAAGACAGAAAGCAGCGTACCTTTCATGTAAATATGTTAAGTAGAGGAGTGTGGTAGCCGTGTTAGTCCACTCTTAAGGTTATCAATAGAAATCAAACAAAATAAAACATGGAAAAGAAAATAAGATGATACCTTTTTTATTGGACATAACTTAATTCATTTCTTGATTAGCTTTCGAAGGTTGCCCTTCGTCAGATCGGAAATAAGCAAATGTGCTAGCTGACAGTGTATACAAGTGAAAACATTCAAGCATTACTATGACAGTCTGACAGGGTGGGAGGATGGGGGTGGGTCGGAGGTAAGCATGTTTGTGTACAGCCATCAGTGATGGCTGTATACAAACATCTATATACAAGAAACCCACAGACAGATGCAGCTACCTCCACAACTCCAGCCTCCATCCTTCACATACAAAAAGATCCATCATTTACAGCCAAGCCACAAGATACCACCATATCTGCTCTGACCCAGTGCTGTCGGCCGCTGGGCGCTGAGTTTGCTGGCGAGTCCGGGTCAGCCACCGCGCTCCCCGGCAGGAACTGCCCGGGACCGGTGAGAGCTCCGTGAGACCCGGGTGAGCCAGAGCGAGCTCACCCGCGGCCTCGTGGCGCGCACCTGACCTCGTGGCGCGGCCCGACCCGTCCCAGGCGACCCACCGCACCACTGCGGCGCTCCTAATCCCGGCGGCCTGACGCCCACGCTACCCGTCCTCCCGCGGCCTGCCCCCATCGTGGTGCCAAGTCCTCGGCGCTGGAGTGATCGGGGCGGAGCATACACATCCACAGGGCTGACTTCCATGCGCCCAGCTGCTCTGCAGGAACCGAGTTGCACAGCTTGCTCCCATCCACCCTCCCCAGCTTCTCCCTGCTTGCTTGCTCCAGTCCACGGCTCCAGCTTCCACCCTGCTGGCTCCAGTTCATCTGCTCCAGCGTCTTCCAGTCCGCCTAATCCAGCTCCTCCTTGCTTGCTTGCCTGCTCCTAACCATCTGATCCAGCGTGTTCCATCTGCTCCAGCGTGCTCCAGTTTCTTCCAGCCCTGCTGGCTCCAGTTCATCTGCTCCAGTGTCTTCCAGTCCGCCTGATCCAGCTCCTCCTTGCCTGCTCCTATCCATCTGCTCCAGCGTGTTCCATCTGCTCCAGCGTGCTCCAGTTCATCTGCTCCAGCGTGTCCCAGTTTCTTCCAGCCCTGCTGGCTCCAGTTCATCTGCTCCAGTGTCTTTCAGTCCGCCTGATCCAGCTCCTCCTTGCCTGCTCCTATTCATCTGCTCCAGCGTGTTCCATCTGCTCCAGCGTGTTCTGGTTTCTTCCAGTCCTCCTATCCATCTGCTCCCAGCTTGTTCCTGTCCACTGATCCAGCCTTCCCCCTGCTATCCAGTCCACTGATCCAGCCTTCACCCTGCGTGTTCCAGTCCATAGACTCCAGTGTGTTCCACTCCGCAGACCCAGCTTTCCTCCTGCGTGTTCCAGTCCATCAACTCCAGTGTGTTCCCGTGTGCTCCAGTGTGTTCCAGTCCCTGTTCCAGTCTGCCTGATCCAGATTCTTCCTGCTTGCGATCCCAGCCTGTTCCAGTCCACCGATCCAGCTTACTCCCGGCCTGTTCCAGCCCATCGGCTCCAGTGTGGTCCAGTCCGCCTGATCCAGACTCTCCACCCAACTGCTCCAGCGTGTTCCAGTCCTCCTATTCCCAGCTTGTTCCAGTCCGGCGATCCAGCTTACCCCCTGTTTGTTCCAGTCCATCGACTCCAGTGTGTTTCAGTCTGCTCCAGTCCGTCTATTCCAACTTGTTCCAGTTCATCTGCTCCAGCCTTCCCCAGCATGTTCCAACTTGTTGTTCCAGCTTGTTCCAGCCTGCCCCAACTTGTTCCATCCGTTCCTGCATGACCGGCCTGTGCCAGTCCGTCTGTTCCAGCGTATCTGTTCCAGCTTGTTATGACTTGTTCCAACCTGCTCCGGCCTGTTCCAGCTTGCTCCTGTCCATCTTGTTCCGGCTTGTTACGACTTGTTCCAGCCGGTTCCAGCTTGCTCCTGTCCATCTACCCCAGCTTGTTCCTGACCACTTGTTCCAGCTGCTACCCGCCTGCCTGTTAACACATCGAGTAACCCTCCTACCGGCTCGCGAGCCTCTCAGCCATTGACTTACCAACCTGCCTGCTAGCTTCTCAGCCATTGACTTACCTACTCGCCAGTCTAAAATCCAGCTCTATCTATCCACTTAACCCTCAGTCGCCTCAGTCACTCCATAGCCACCTGTTAACACCTGTTAACGACCTATCACCTCAGTCACCACATAGTCACCTGTCACACCTCAGACACTACTTATGGCCCCTGTCCACGTTCTCTTCCTTGCCCTGTCCCTTCCTAATCTTCTTTCCCCCCCACTCCCACTGTCTACCACTAGAACTCGCTGCCCTCCCGCCCTACCCACCACGGCAATACCCTATTCACCCTCATCCCCCACCACCTCACCATCCCTCCTGTCCCCCACCTCCTTCCTAGCTTTTAACCTTCAACACTTCCTTCCTGCCATTAACCCATCCCCATTCCTCCTTAGTGCGCCTCGTCGCCCGACCTCCCCCACCCTCCTCCGCATTCTCCTGCTCCTCCTCCTGCTATCCGCGGGAGACATTAACCCTAATCCCGGTCCCCCTTGCCTGTCCCCGTCCTATCCATGCAAATGATTCCGAGATGTCTCCAATCTCGTCTCTATTCCCCTCCTCCCCCCCTCTTCCCTCCCCTTCTCATGCGCCCTGTGGAATGCTCACTCAGTCTGTAACAAACTGCCCTTCACCCACGATCTCTTCATCTCTCGCTCCCTTCAACTGCTCGCCCTTACAGAAACCTGGATCTCCCCAGAAGACTCGGCCTCAGTCGCGGCCCTCTGCCACGGAGGTTATCTCTTCTCCCACACTCCCCGCCCAATTGGCCGCGGTGGAGGCGTTGGGCTACTACTCTCGCCCTCCTGAAGTTTCCAACCCCTCCCCCTACCGCAGTCCCACTGCTTCTCATCCTTTAAAGCCCACTCCATCCGCCTATTCTACCCGCTCCCACTCAGAGTCGCAGTCATCTACCGCCCCCCTGAAAAATCCTTCTCTTCCTTCCTCACCGACTTTGATGCGTGGCTCTCTGTCTTTCTTGAACCCTCATCTCCGTCCCTCATTCTCAGAGACTTTAACATTCACTTTGATGACCCTTCCGACTCTAACGCTTCTAAGTTCCTCACCCTAACATCCTCCTTCAACCTCCAGCTGTGCTCCACCACCCCCACTCACCGTGACGGCCATTGTCTTGACCTAGTCCTCTCCTCCTCCGGCTCACCCTCCAATTTCCACGCCTCTGCTCTCCCTCTCTCCGATCATCACCTGATCACATTCACACTTCTTCACCCCACCCCCTCCGCCCCGTCCAACTTTAACCACCACCTCCAGGAATCTCCAGGCTATTGACCCCCCCCACTCTATCCTCTAGTATCTCTAATCTCCTTCCCTCCATCATGTCCTCTGTAGACAAAGCGGTCTCTGCTTACAATGCCGCTCTCTCCTCTGCTTTGGACACCCTCGATCCATCCACCTCCCGTCCCACTAAGCGTACTAGTCCCCAGCCTTGGCTGACCCCTTGCATCCGCTACCTTCGCTCCTGCACCCGATCCGCGGAACGCCTCTGGAGGAAATCTCGTACCCATTCAGACTTCCTTCACTACAAATTCATGCTATCCTCCTTCCATTCCTCCCTATTCCTTGCAAAACAGGTCTACTACACCCAATTGACCAATTCTCTCAGCTCCAACCCTCGTCGTCTCTTCACCACCCTTAACTCCCTCCTCAAAGTGCCCCCCGCCCCCACTCCCCCTTCACTCTCTCCTCAATCACTGGCTGACTACTTCCGCGACAATGTACAAAAGATCAACCTTGAGTTCACTACCAAACTACCTCCTCCTCAGCCTGTAGCCCTATCCAACAACCAACCAACCATGGCCTCTTTCTCCTCCTTTCCTGAGATCACCGAGGATGAAACCTCCTGCCTTCTTTCCTCCTCGAAATGCACCACCTGTTCCTCCGATCCCATCCCCACCAACCTACTTAACACCATTTCCCATACTGTCACCCCCTCCATCTGTCGCATCATTAACTTTTCTCTCTCCACTGCAACGGTCCCTGATACCTTCAAGCACGCGGTAGTCACACTTCTCCTAAAAAAATCTTCACTTGACCCTACCTGCCCCTCCAACTACTGCCCCATCTCTCTCCTCCCCTTCCTCTCCAAAATTCTTGAACGCGCCGTTCACAGTCGCTCCTTGATTTTCTCTCCTCTCATGCCATCCTAGATCCACTTCAATCCGGCTTTTGCCCTCTACACTCGACAGAAACAGCACTCTCTAAAGTCTGCAACGACCTCCTCCTCGCCAATCCAGAGGCCACTATTCCATCCTCATCCTGCTCGATCTATCCGCTGCGTTTGACACTGTCAATCATGATTTACTTCTTACCACATTGTCCTCTTTTGGGTTCCAAGGCTCTGTCCTCTCCTGGTTCTCCTCTTATCTCTCCCACCGCACCTTCAGAGTACACTCTCATGGATCTTCCTCCACTCCCATCCCACTATCTGTTGGAGTTCCCCAGGGATCTGTCCTTGGACCCCTTCTCTTCTCAATCTACACCTCATCCCTAGGCTCACTGATCTCATCTCATGGTTTTCAGTATCATCTTTATGCTGATGACACCCAGCTATACCTCTCCACACCAGACATCACCGCGGAGACCCAGGCCAAGGTATCGGCCTGCTTATCCAACATTGCTGCCTGGATGTCCAACCGCCACCTGAAGCTGAACATGTCCAAAACCGAGCTCCTCGTCTTTCCACCTAAACCCACCTCTCCTCTTCCTCCACTCTCCATCTCAGTTGACAACACCCTCATCCTCCCCGTCCCATCTGCCCGCAACCTCGGAGTCATCTTCGACTCCTCCCTCTCCTTCTCTGCGCATATCCAACAGACTGCCAAGACCTGCCGCTTCTTCCTCTTCAACATCAGCAAAATTCGCCCTTTCCTATCTGAGCAAACCACACGAACTCTCGTCCATGCTCTCATTACCTCTCGCCTTGACTACTGCAACCTACTCCTCACCGGCCTCCCACGTAGCCATCTATCCCCCCTTCAATCCGTTCAGAACGCTGCCGCACGTCTTATATTCCGCCAGAACCGATATACTCACATCACTCCTCTCCTCAAGTCACTTCACTGGCTTCCGATCAGATACCGCATACAATTCAAGCTTCTCCTCCTTACCTACAAATGCACCCGGTCTGCGGCTCCTCACTACCTCTCTACCCTCATCTCCCCCTATGTCCCCACCCGTAACCTCCGCTCACAGGACAAATCCCTCCTGTCAGTTCCCTTCTCCACCACTGCCAACTCCAGTCTCCGCTCATTCTGCCTTGCCTCACCCTTTGCCTGGAACAATCTTCCTCAACCCCTACGCCAAGCTCCCTCCCTACTCATTTTCAAATCTCTGCTTAAAACTCACCTCTTCAATGCCGCGTTCGGCACCTAACCTTTCATGAAATATAGTATTACCTACCAGGTGGACTCTACACTTGTCTTTAGATTGTACACCTGTCTTTTTAGATTGGAAGCTCCTTGAGCAGGGACTGTCCTTCCATGTTAAATTGTACAGCGCTGCGTAACCCTAGTAGCGCTTTAGAAATGTTAAGTAGTAGTAGTAGTAGACAGAGACAGACACCTTAAAAGCCTGACTGCATCCTTCAAACAGAAAGGCTACAACCCCAAACTAATCTCCAAGAATATTGCCTCCTCCCTCAAAACACCCAGGGAGAATCTGCTACAGTACAAGGAGAAAAAATCCACAGACAGAATCCCCCTTGTAGTGACATACAATCCAGAGCTGGAAAAACTGAGGAAAATCATAAGAGATCTACAACCTATACTCCAGGAGGATGAATTACTGAAAGAGATATTCCCATCCCCACCAGTACTGGCCTTCTGACAGCCACCCAACTTAAAACACAAGCTAATCAGAAGTAAACTTCCATCACAGACTGAAAAGGAACAGAAGGGCACACTTCCCTGTAATTTATCCAGTTGCAAACTATGCCAAAATATTTCACAGGACCCCAAAGTCATCCACAAAGGAAAGATATTCAACATAAAGGGATCTTTCACTTGCTCATCTTCCAATGTGGTATATATCATTCAGTGCAAAAAATGTAACGAAGGATGCTATATTGGAGAAACAGGCCAGGTGCTTAAGACAAGATTCAATTTACATAGACATCATATGAACAATACAGCCAGTAGGGCCCCCACCCCGGTGGGACAGCACTTCACAGAACCAGGACACTGTACCAGTGATTTCACAGTGAGAATACTGAAAGGTAACTTTAAAACCATACAAGAACGTAAGACCTTTGAAGTCAGAATGATTGAATATTTTAACACCCAACAGAAAGGACTTAACAAGGATCTGGGGTTCCTGGCCCATTATAAACCATAAAGCTGTATGTCTCTGTTGATCACCCCACCCCTCACCTATCCACACCCATCCTGTTAGAATATCAATGATATGCTTTGATGTCCCCATGCATACCTCCGACCCACCCCCATCCTCCCACCCTGTCAGACTGTCATAGTAATGCTTGAATGTTTTCACTTATATACACTGTCAGCTAGCACATTTGCTTATTTCCGATCTGACGAAGAAGGGCAACCTTCGAAAGCTAATCAAGAAATGTATTAAGTTATGTCCAATAAAAAAGGTATCATCTTATTTTCTTTTCCATGTTTTATTTTGTTTGATTTCTATTGATAATGTAAATATGTTAAAAGCCTGTGCGGGTCGGACAGCCATGATGTTAGCTGTGTGCAGCCCACCAGAAGAGTTTCAAGATTCCTGAACTCTTAGTAGAGACATTACCAGAGGGATCTACACAACAAGTTGTAGTGAGACAGCAGTTAACCCCTACCCAGAAACAGCAGCTAGAAACAGTATTGCAAATGTATGCGATGCGTTTTCTACTAAACCAGGAATTACTCATTTGGCTAATCATAATGTAGATATCGGTGCTCATAAATCACTGAAGCAGAGTGCCTATCGAATATCTGCTGAGGTGGAGAAGTAAATGAAGCAGGGGATTGATGAAATGCTAGTCCTAGGTGTTATAAAGAAGTCTTGTCCCTGGGCCTCTCCTGTAGTTCTTGTCCCTAAGAAAGATGGCACAACTCGCTCCTGTGTGGATTACAGGAGGCTTAATGAATGTATTGTGTCTGACACCTATCCAATGCCCCAGATGGACGAGTTGCTAGATCATTTAGCTGGGGTCCAATACCTGACTACAAAGGACCTTAATCAAGGGAAATAGCAGATCCCCCCACCCCCTTCTGCTCAAGAGTGATCAGCATTTATTACTCCATTTGGCCTTTATGAATTTACTGTGATGCCTTTTGGAATGAAAAATGCCACTTGTATGTTCCAGTGCTTGGTCAATCATCTGTTAGATGAATTCCAAGAGCATTCTAGGGCTTATCTTGATGACACTGCTGTATACAGTCAGACTTGGGATGACCACCTGATTCATTTAATTGGGGTGTTAGACCAAATCAGGGAGGCCCACCTGATCATCAAGCCCAGCAAATGTCAAATGGGGATGGCAGAAGTGCAATATTTAGGGCACATAATGGAGGCTGGATAGCTAAAGCCTGAGTCAGATAAGGTAGAAGCAGAATTGGCCCACTCACCAACCAAAAAACAAGTATTAGCCTTCCTTGGGACAGCAGGGTACTACAGGAAGTTTGTACCTCACTATAGCACCAAAGCCAAACCCCTGACTCACCTGATAAAAAAGAGTCTGCCCTGAATAATTACCTGGTTGCCAGAGTGTGAAGCGGTCTTCTACACATTAAAAACTGCATTGGCTACAGCTTCCGTACTAGTTGCACCTGATTATCAACAAAGATTTGTGGTACAAACATACCTCGACATATGGTATTGGGGCTGTACTCAGTCAAGTGAATAGCAGAAGGGGGAGGAGCACCCCATTGTGTACCTGAGTTGCAAGCTTCTTCACAGAGAGGTAGCCTACACCACTATTAAGAAAGAACGTTTGGCCTTAGTATGGGCCCTTAAGAAACTGCAACCATACGGGCGAGACTTTACAGTCATCACACATCACAATCCCTTGGTCTGGCTTAGGAGAGAATGGGAAGCTACTCCAGTGGAGCCTGTCCCTGCAGATATACAACTTCACCACACAACACCAGAAGGGCAGTGAACATGGCAATGCTGATGGACTCTCCAGGAAGAAAGAGCCAGAACCGTCCTAACACTGGACTGTCGAGACCCGACCAGCGGACTGAAGAGGCCACAGTCTGGAACCGAGGTCTCTCTTAAAGTGGGGAGGTGTTTCAAAACATGGGACTTCTTAAGTGAATGTATGACATATTTGTTCCCCAGTGCATTTCCCTTGTGTGGCCAGCAGATGGCGACTGTCTTTTTTTTGTTGTTGTTATCAATAGAAATCAAACAAAATAAAACATGGAAAAGAAAATAAGATGATACCTTTTTTATTGGACATAACTTAATACATTTCTTGATTAGCTTTCGAAGGTTGCCCTTCTTCCTCAGATCGGAAATAAGCAAATGTGCTAGCTGACAGTGTATATAAGTGAAAACATTCAAGCATTACTATGACAGTCTGACAGGGTGGGAGGAGGGGGGTGGGTAGGAAGTATGCATGGGGACATCAAAGCATATCATTGATATTCTAACAGGATGGGTGTGGATAGGTGAGGGGAGGGTGATCAACAGAGACATACAGCTTTATGGTTTATAATGGGCTAGGAACCCCAGATCCTTGTTAAGTCCTTTCTGTTGGGTGTTAAAATATTCAATCATTCTGACTTCAAAGGTCTTACGTTCTTGTATGGTTTTAAAGTTACCTTTCAGGATTCTCACTGTGAAGTCACTGGTACAGTGTCCTGGTCCTGTAAAATGTTGACCAACAGGCGTGGGAACCCTGCTGGCACCAGTATTGTTCATATGATGTCTATGTAAATTGAATCTTGTCTTAAGCATCTGGCCTGTTTCTCCAATATAGCATCCTTCGTTACATTTTTTACACTGAATGATATATACCACATTGGAAGATGAGCAAGTGAAAGATCCCTTTATGTTGAATATCTTTCCTTTGTGGATGACTTTGGGGTCCTGTGAAATATTTTGGCATAGTTTGCAACTGGATAAATTGCAGGGAAGTGTGCCCTTCTGTTCCTTTTCAGTCTGTGACGGAAGTTTACTTCTGATTAGCTTGTGTTTTAAATTGGGTGGCTGTCGGAAGGCCAGTACTGGTGGGGATGGGAATATCTCTTTCAGTAATTCCATAGGCGTAGTTTGACTGTTTCATTTGGGGGGGCAAATAATGGGCGGAGCATATTAGCATATCATTTGCATATATACATATGCAAATGAATATGCTAATATGGAGGAAGGAAATGAAATTTACAGGCAAAATATCACAGATGCACATTTCAAAAAGCTGACACATTTCAATTAAATTATGAATAAAATACTTTTATTTACCTTTGTTGTCTGATCATTTAGTTTTTCTATTCGCTTTGATCCCAGTGTCTTCTGTTTTATGCAGTGTCTTCTTTCCAGTAGGCTTCCCTCTGCTCCCCACCCTCCCAGTCCCATCCATCTGTTGCTCCTTCCCTCTGCTCCCCACCCCTCCCAGTCCCAACCATCTCTTGCTCCTTCCCTCTGCTCCCAACGCTCCCAGTCCCATCCATCTGTTGCTCCTTCCCTCTGCTCCCCACCCCTCCCAGTCCAATCCATCTCCTGGTCCTTCCCTCTGCTCCCAACGCTCCCAGTCCCATCCATCTCCTGGTCCTTCCCTCTGCTCCCAACTCTCCCAACCCCATCCATCTCCTGCTCCTTCCCTCTGCTCCCCACCCCTCCCAGTCCAATCCATCTCTTGCTCCTTCCCTCTGCTCCCAACGCTCCCAGTCCCATCCATCTGTTGCTCCTTCCCTCTGCTCCCCACCCCTCCCAGTCCAATCCATCTCCTGGTCCTTCCCTCTGCTCCCAACGCTCCCAGTCCCATCCATCTCCTGGTCCTTCCCTCTGCTCCCAACGCTCCCAGTCCCATCCATCTTCTGTTCCTTCCCTCTGCTCACCATCCCTCCGTCCCATCCATCTTCTGCTCCTTCCCTCTGCTGTGCCTGACCTCTCCCAATCCCATCCATCTCCTGGTCCATCCCTCTGCTCCCCACCCCTCGCAGTCCCATCCATCTCTTGCTCCTTCCCTCTGCTTCCCACCCCTCCCAGTTCCATTCATCTCCTGCTCCTTCCCTCTGCTTCCCACCCCTCCCAGTCCCATTCATCTCCTGCTCCTTCCCTCTGCTTCCCACCCCTCCCAGTCCCATCCATCTTCCCTCTGCTCCCCCCCCCCGCGAGGTCCAAGATGGGACTCCGTTTACCCCCTCTCTTCCTCCCTCCCTCCGGCGCAGGCAACAGTCTTCAGCTTTTTCAGCGTTCCTGGCAGCGGTAGCGATGTACACGCTGCCTTCGGTCTGCCCCGGAAGCTTTCTCTTCAAGTTCATGTTCCCACCTATGCGGGAACAGGAACTTGAAGAGAAGGCTTCGGGGCAGAGCCAGAGGCAGCGTGTACATCGCTACCGCTGCCAGGAACGCTGGAAAAAACTGCTGCCTGCGCCGGAGGGAGGGAGGAAGAGAGAGGGGTAGACGGACACGCTCCTCTCCGTCCGCTTGGCTTCCCTGCCCTCTCTGTCTGCGTCCCGCCCGAAAGGAAATGACGTCAGAGGAAGGCGGGACGCAGATAGAGAGGGCAGGGAAGCCAAGCGATGGACAGGAGCGCGTGCCTGCATGTGGTTTTTTTTTTTTTTTAACTAATGGCGCGGCGGCGCCTCGCATCGTTTGGGGGGGGCATTGCCCCCCCTCGCCCCCCCCCCCCAGTCTACGCCTATGAGTAATTCATCCTCCTGGAGTATAGGTTGTAGATCTCTTATGATTTTCCTCAGTTTTTCCAGCTCTGGATTGTATGTCACTACAAGCGGGATTCTGTCTGTGGATTTTTTCTTTTTGTACTGTAGCAGATTCTCCCTGGGTGTTTTGAGGGAGGAGGCAATATTCTTGGAGATTATTTTGGGGTTGTAGCCCTTCTGTTTGAAAGATTCAGTCAGGCTTTTAAGGTGTCTGTCTCTGTCCCCTGGGTCAGAGCAGATACGGTGGTATCTTGTGGCTTGGCTGTAAATGATGGATCTTTTTGTATGTGAAGGATGGAAGCTGGAGTTGTGGAGGTAGCTGCATCTGTCTGTGGGTTTCTTGTATATAGATGTTTGTATACAGCCATCACTGATTGAGACCATGGTGTCCAAAAAATTGACTTTTTCTGGGGAGTAGTCAATTTTGAATCTGATTATAGGATGGTATGTAGGATTCAAAATTGACTACTCCCCAGAAAAAGTCAAATTTTTGGACACCACGGTCTCAATCAGTGATGGCTGTATACAAACATCTATATACAAGAAACCCACAGCGCTGCATAACCCTAGTAGCGCTCTAGAAATGTTAAGTAGTAGTACTTATGTGTTGGGTCTGTAAGTGCTTTCCAGGAACTGTGGGACTCCTGAGAGTGTGGCCTCAGTAACCTAGAAATCACCGGGGAATAACTTCAGAGTGGGAGACTGACCCAGAGGCAAGTGGGACCTAGTCGATGGGGTGGAAGGTGCTAGTGTAGAGCAAAGCAGCAGGTACAGAAGGACCTGAGCAGTGCTGGGGACAGACCCTCCCCGTGGCTGCAGGGTTAACTCCAGGCACGTGCTAGGCATTTTGTGACAGCAGGAACAAAGAAATGCTAGACTGCTGTATTTTCAAACATCATATATTGGCACCCCAACTGAATGCACACACATATATTTATAGCTACGTCATGCAAGGTTCCACGTTAGGGGTTACGGACCAAGAAAGGGATCTGGGTGTCGTCGTTGATAATACACTGAAACCTTCTGCTCAGTGTGCTGCTGCGGTTAGGAAAGCTAATAGAATGTTGGGCATTATTAGGAAAAGTATGGAAAACAGGTGTGAGGATGTTATAATGCCGTTGTATCGCTCCATGGTGCAACCGCATCTTGAGTATTGTGTTCATTTCTGGTCGCCGCATCTCAAGAAAGATATAGTAGAATTGGAAAAGGTGCAGTGAAGGGCGACTAAAATGATAGTGGGGATGGGACGACTTCCCTATGAAGAAAGACTAAGGAGGCTAGGGCTTTTCAGTTTGGAGAAGAGACGGCTGAGGGGAGACATGATAGAGGTATATAAAATAATGAGTGGAGTGGAACAGGTGGATGTGAAGCGTCTGTTCACGCTTTCCAAAAATACTAGGACTAGGGGGCATGCGTTGAAACTACAGTGTAGTAAATTTAAAACAAAGCGGAGAAAATTTTTCTTCACCCAACGCATAATTAAACTCTGGAATTCGTTGCCGGAGAACGTGGTGAAGGCGGTTAGCTTGGCAGAGTTTAAAAAGGGGTTAGACGGTTTCCTAAAAGACAAGTCCATAAACCACTACTAAATGGACTTGGGAAAAGTCCACAATTCCAGGAATAACATATATAGAATGTTTGTTCATTTGGGAAGCTTGCCAGGTGCCCTTGGCCTGGATTGGCCACTGTCGTGGACAGGATGCTGGGCTCGATGGACCCTTGGTCTTTTCCCAGTGTGGCATTACTTATGTGCTTATGTAAAATAATAGGATTGCAAAAATTATATGTATAGGATATCATCCAACACATACGCGGATGCACACATGCAATCTGGGTGCCAGTACAATTTTCTCACCAAATATAGCTACTGTTATTTCAGCCCCATGTGCACATGTATGTGGCATATTAATACACATTTTTTGTATATAGGGCTAGATTCTATATATAGCGCCTGAAAATTCCATGCAGAAAACAAAATACGCCTAGGTTTATTCTCTAAAGTACACCTATATTTTATAGAACAGGCTTAAATTTCCACACGGTATATAGAATATGCTGAGCACTGGTCCACATGACTAAATTCAGTCAAAGTCAATTAAGCCAACTAAAACCCAGTGTGAATCCTGAGAACTAAATTAGGTGTGGAGCGGGTATGTTCTATAACAATGCGCGTAGATTTTAGAAACACCCATGAATCACCTATTCCACGTCTATAACCACACCTACTTTTCAACTATGCAACTTAGAATTTAGGTGTACCACGTTACAGAATATGCAGCACGCACAAATTCTAATTAATGCCAATTTTGTGATGATAAATGCTTGATAATTGGATATTAATAGTGCTGATTAGCTTGATAACTAAGTTATGGGCATTGTTATTGAATACGCTTTGATTCTGGTGTGGAAATCTCAGTGCGATATACAGAATCCTGGGGATAGCCTAACTACCATGTTATTTGCTTACTGCACTGTGGCACACTTTTAGAAAACCCTGCACTGAGCTTTAGCAGAGAGCCCAATCACACTAGTTTCTGGGTCAGCCTGTTTTCTGGTTATAGAGGGGCTTCATTGCAGATTCAAAGGTCAGCCAGGTTAAATTATGCCCTCCCATTCCTATGGTTGCACAGCACTAAATTTTAACATTAGATAATGCCAAAAATTATAATAAAGCAGATTTCTTCAGTGCAAAGCCCAGAGGCCAATGACAGCCCCCGGAGACCTCTGGAGCAGTCTTCATTGTTTTGTTTTTTTCCTGCTACTCTGCCTCTCTACCCAGGTTCAGGACAGAAAGGAGAAAGCGGACAAGGGGAAGAGCCATATACTTGAAGGACAAGACATTTCTCTATAGACAAAAGAGAATGCATTTGGAAATGTTCACAACCTCGAGGATAACCCCCAATGAAATTTCAAGGTGGGCTGGTGGGGATGGATGTCATTGATACACACTAGTCAGCAATGTCATGGCCCCACTTGAGAAGATATTTGTCAGCTCTCCTTCAGCTCATTAGAATCCAAAGTGGTCCCAGCTTAAAAATGAATGAAGACCATTGTAATAAAGCAATTTTTGCAATTACCATGCAATAATTGGGCACTTATGCTTTAGTAAAAGGCCCCCTAACTGTGCACAAAAGTATTTCCAAAGTCTGATCAAATTCAGCCCTACCCACAACCTACTACTACTACTACTACTTAACATTTCTAAAGCGCTACTAGGCTCTCCATATTATAACTATTATCATAATTATCAAACTCTGTATTTTAGTTTTAATTCAAAAAAGTAAAACTATTGTTTACTGGTAATTTAAACTAATCACCTCAATTCTCTCATTGTATCCCTTGTATCATACAGTTTCACTAATACATACTCACCTGAGGTTTTAATGGAAATCAGTTTAAACCAGTCCCTAAAAATAAAATCTGCTTCGCAATTTGCCATCATGTAAAGATAATTCTCTGAGGACAAGCAGGATTGTAAAATCCTCACCTATGGATGTCACTGACAGAACCTGGCATGGGAATTTTTAAGGCACAGCAACCACTACGGAAAAACAGATCCAACTGGCTCCATGGAAAATATTAGACTGTGGAGGTCCGATGCAACAGTGGCAAACATGAACAGATATGAATGCACGGTGAGCCTCCCCAAAGGCTTATAAAAAAAAGTTGCTGGGGTACTGCTTCATGTATCAGGCTCCAGAACTCATGTCGCCCATAAGTGAAGATTTTACAGTCCTACGTGTCCTCAGCGGAAGGAATATTTCCTAGTATTCTGGGATTTTGATGTGTCTCAGGGAATTTGTGTTATGCCTTCTTACTGGTGTTGCTACATCCAGTTGATCCTATGCAGGAGCTGTGTGTGCAGCTTTCTGATAGGCTCGACAATGGTCTTAAAAGCTGATTAGGAACACAGCTCCAGACTAGGTAAAAATATATTTTTTAAACTTATTTTCTTTTTGATTGATGTCTGATGCTGCTTTTTACCACTGTATACCGGGGGGGGGGGGGGGGGGGGGGGGCATACCTATCTGACTGCCTTTTGAGCTGTCTGAGCTGAAGGCTGATTTCCAAAGACATTTACACAGATAAATAGACATTTAGAATCTGTAAATTGGTTGTTTTACAATTGTTCTGTGATATGGCTAAAAGAATGTGCATGTATTTCTATTCACATTTAGAGAAGGTATTCCTGGGGTATATTTTAAATGGGATCGGAATACAATGTGTGTAGAAAGCAGGCACAGGTGTGTCCAGCTAACATGGGTGGTCTATTGGGAATGCAGAGGGAGGCGAGGTTATGCGTACGCTCATTGTGAGGCCTCATTTGCATAAGATGGTAGGAGCTGAATAGTAGAGCAGAAAAGCAGGGCCATGTGTGAAAAACAGTCACTCAATGGTAGGGCTGGCCATGATGGCTAAGTATCTGCAGCAAGTTTCAGTGGGAAAGTGTGCATGTCTGCGGGCAAAATAACTTTGGTAATTGCCCCTGTTACATATAGATAGATAAATAGATAAAATTCAGCTAAGATAAAGATTTTTGTTCTTTAACATATTTTACTTAATATAATTACATTGAGATACGTGGAGGCATATTTTCAACAAAGTCACCCAACGCCAAACAGGAATTAACCCAAAGAACTGACACCTCAGTGGTGACACGTTTCACATGAGCCTCTCATTCATAGCTCACCTAGCCTCTTCACTGGGTCAATAATATGCTTTGGTTCACTCTTATAATTAGCTTTTATAACCATTATTTTATTTGAAAAACATCATAGACTGACTGACACGGGCCATGTTTTGCTACTGCATCAGGGACGGTCAAACACCATCTAACATCTTTGAGATGTGCAGAAATGGTGTGAGCACGTTTGCTTTGACCATCCCTGATGCAGCAGCGAAACATGGCCAAAGTCGGTCGGTCTGTGATTCACTACTACTACTACTATTTAGCATTTCTATAGCGCTACAAGGCGTACGCAGCGCTGCACAAACATAGAAGAAAGACAGTCCCTGCTCAAAGAGCTTACAATCTAATAGACAAAAAATAAAGTAAGCAAATCAAATCAATTCATGTGTACAGGAAGGAGGAGAGGAGGGTAGGTGGAGGTGAGTGGTTACGAGTCAAAAGCAATGTTAAAGAGGTGGGCTTTCAGTCTAGATTTAAAGGTGGCCAAGGATGGGGCAAGACATAGAGGCTCAGGAAGTTTATTCCAGGCGTAGGGTGCAGCGAGACAGAAGGCGCGAAGTCTGGAGTTGGCAGTAGTGGAGAAGGGAACAGATAAGAAGGATTTATCCATGGAGCGGAGTGCACGGGAAGGGGTGTAGGGAAGGATGAGTGTGGAGAGATACTGGGGAGCAGCAGAGTGAGTACATTTATAGGTTAGTAGAAGAAGTTTGAACAGGATGCGAAAACGGATAGGGAGCCAGTGAAGCGACTTGAGGAGAGGGGTAGTATGAGTAAAGCGAACCTGGCGGAAGACAAGACGGGCAGCAGAGTTTTGAACCGATTGGAGAGGGGAGAGGTGACTAAGTGGGAGGCCAGCAAGAACCAGATTGCAGTAGTCTAAACGAGAGGTGACAAGGGTGTGGATGAGGGTTTTGGTAGAGTGCTCGGAAAGAAAGGGGCGGATTTTACAGATGTTGTAAAGAAAGAAACGACAGGTCTTGGCGATCTGCTGGATATGAGCAGAAAAGGAGAGAGAAGAGTCAAAGATGACCCCAAGGTTTTGAGCTGAGGAGACAGGGAGAATGAGAGAGCCATCAAGAGAAATAGAAAACGGGGGGAGTGGGGAGGTGGGTTTGGGGGGAAAAATGAGAAGCTCGGTTTTGGTCATGTTAGTTTCAGGTGGAGTTGAGACAACCAGACAGCAATTTCAGACAAGCACGCTGAAACTTTGGTTTGGATGCAAGGTGAGATATCAGGGGTAGAAAGGTAGATTTGGAAGTCATCAGCATAGAGATGGTAGGAAAAGCCATGGGATGAGATTAATGAACCAAGGGAAGAAGTGTAGATAGAAAAGAGGAGGGGACCAAGAACAGAACCCTGAGGTACGCCGACAGGCAGAGGGATAGAAGTAGAAGAGGATCCACCAGAGTGAACACTGAAGGTGCGGAGGGAGAGGTAGGAAGAGAACCAGGAAAGGACAGAGCCCTGGAATCCAAGTGAGGACAGGGTATCAAGGAGTATGCTGTGGTCGACAGTGTCAAAAGCAGCGGAAATATCAAGAAGATTGAGGATGGAATAGAGACCTCTGGATTTAGCCAGTAATAGTCATTGGAGACTTTAGTAAGCGCAGTTTCGGTTGAGTGGAGAGGGTGAAAACCAGATTGTAGTGGATCAAGAATAGCATGTGAGGAGAGAAAATCAAGGCAGCGGTGGTGAACAGCACGCTCAAGTAATTTGGAGAGAAAAGGGAGGAGGGAGATGGGTCGGTAATTAGAGGGACAAGTAGGGTCGAGTGAAGGCTTTTTAAGGAGAGGTGTGACCACAGCATGTTTAAAGGCAGTAGTGACAGTTGCAGTGGAAAGTGAGAGGTTGAGAATGTGACAGATAAAAGGAATAAGAGCAGGTGAGATGGCATTAAGAAGGTGGGTGGGAATGGGATCAGAGGAACAGGTGGTACATTTTGAGGAAGAAAGGAGAAGTGCTCTTTGCTACTCTCCTGCTTATTTTCGAAGGAGAAGGGCGCCCATCTTCTGACACAAATTGGGAGATGGGCGTCCTTCTCCTAAGGTCGCTCAAATCGACATAATCAAAAGCTGATTTTGGGCGCCCTCAACTGCTTTCTGTCATGGGAATGACCAAAGTTCAAGGGGGTGTGTCGGCAGCATAGCGAAGGCAGGACGGGGGCGTGGTTAAGAGATGGGCGTCCTCGGCCGATAATGGAAAAAAGAAGGGCATCCCTAATGAGCATTTGGCCGACTTTACTTGGTCCCTTTTTTTTCACAACCAAGCCTTGAAAAGGTGCCCGAACTGACCAGATGACCACCGGAGGGAATCGGGGATGACCTCCCCTTACTCCCCCAGTGGTTACCAACCCCCTCCTATCCTAAAAAAAAAATGTAAAACATTTTTTCCAGCCTCTATGCCAGCCTCAAATGTCATACCCAGCTCCCTGACAGCAGTATGCAGTCCTTGGAGCAGTTGGTGCAGTGCACTTCAGGCAGGCGGACCCAGGCCCATCCCCCCCCCCACCTGTTACACTTGTGGTGTGAGCCCTTCAAAACCCACCCGAAACCCACTGTACCCACATATAGGTGCCCCCCTTCATCCCTAACGGTATGGTAGTGGTGTACAGTTGTGGATTTTTGGGGGGGTTTGGGGGGCTCAGCACCGAAGGTAAGGGAGCTATGCACCTGGGAGCAATTTCTGAAGTCCACTGCAGTGCCCCCTAGGGTGCCAGGTTGGTGTCCTGGCATGTGAGGGGGACCAGTGCACTTCAAATGCTGGCTCCTTCCATGACCAAATGCCTTGGATTTGGTCGTTTTTGAGATGGCCGTCCTCGGTTTCCATTATCGGCGAAAACTGAGGTCGCCCATCTCTAAGGTCGGCGATCTCAACATTTAGGTCGACCTAAATGTTGAGATTTGGGCGTCCCTGAAACGAAAGATGGATGCCCATCTTGTTTCAATAATATGAGATGCCCCGCCCCTTCACGGGGATGTCCTCGGAGATGGGCGCCCTTTGAGATGGGCACCCTGTTTCATTATGCCCCTCAATATTAACATATTTCAGTTTTATTGATCTTTTTCAAATAAAAGAGCAGACCAAAACATATTACTGACTCAGTGAAGATGCTGGGTGAACCATGAATGAGAGCCTCATGTGGAACAAGTCGCTGCTGAGGTATCAGTGCTTTGGGTTAATTCCTGTTTGGCGTTGGGTGAATTTTTGTGGTTTACTGATGCTCCCGCCTTGAGATTGTGCTCCAACTTCATAATTGGATTCATTGAGGTGTATTTTCAAAGCATTTAATGCTTTGAAAATAAGCTCCATAGGGCTAGATTCTATACATGGTGCCTAAAAATTCTGCGCGGAATTAAACGTACTCTATACGATTTAGGCATGGTGTATAGAATATGCTTAGTTGATACTGTAGTGCCTAAATCTACGCATGCCCATTTACGCCAATAAAAACCTGGTGTAACTCACTGCAGATAGATTTAAGCGCACTGACCCGTATTCTGTACTTATGCGCAGAAATTGTGGAATGGCCACAAAATGCCCATAAAGACGGCCATAAATAAGCCCCTTTTAAGCTACACATGTTTATTTTGAACTGCAAGCTTTGCAATTTAGGCACAGTTCTTTATGCAGTACACTTAGGGGGTCTTTTACTAAAGCTTGGCTCAAGTTGTCTACAGCAGGACCCATAGGAATAAAATGTGATAATTGCC
This sequence comes from Microcaecilia unicolor, assembly GCF_901765095.1. Lineage (NCBI taxonomy): Eukaryota > Metazoa > Chordata > Amphibia > Gymnophiona > Siphonopidae > Microcaecilia > Microcaecilia unicolor. The sequence goes on along the minus strand of NC_044033.1, from coordinate 295,010,090 downwards.
AATTAATGCTCATTATTGCTTGTTTAATGCTGTTAAAAATGCTGATTACCTTGTTATGCCAATGAAGTCACACGCGTATCTCCGTGCGGAATCTAGGCGCCATATATAGAATCCAGGGGATAGTGTGTGACAATAATCACAAAAATAAAGGTTTCAGGTGTCAATGAGAATATAGGAAAATGAGGCCAAGAGTATTATCTTCTTTCATTATGGATATGTAATTTCTGACTTTTATTTTATTAATACTTATTGCAAACCACTATGATGGCAAAGCCCCAGCAGGTATATCAAATAAGAATAAACTTGAGATTTGAAACAATGCAGACAAGTTGTAAACTGCCCCTAATACGTACTATCCATAGGAACAATTTCCATAGTGCATCCAGTATTCAAAGGATTTGTCTGAGCAGCTTTAGGAGTTACCTGGAGAAATCTTGGCATTTCAAATTGAACCTTCCTCACCTTGCAGTGTTTACATTTTGGAATGATCAAAAAAAGGTTTGAGGCATTCCAAGGGCATGGTTTGAGTTTAGTCAGATAAATCTGGTCACCAGCATGGGATGTCTCAAAGATAATTGGATTTCTTTATCCAATTACATTCAGTGCACATAAGTGCCATTGAATATCCAGCTATTGATAATCACATATTCTCTTGACTTTTCTACTCACCAGCTTACTCAATATGACTCCCATATGTCTGTGTATTTTGCTGTAAATGCTATTTTGCAGTCATTACCAAAAATCAACAGTTTATAAGCAGAATTAAAATGAATTGCTGCTCTCCCCAAACACTGTTTTGAGCTCCTCTGCCAACAGAACACAATCTATGGATGGAGCTGTTCTGACGAGGCCATTTTTCTTTTTATTTCCTTTGTTGTATATCCAGCTACTCAATAAGAAGTTTCGGACAGTGGCCATGCTGGCTGTTTTTCTAAGCTCTGCTGTAGTCCATGAATACGCCTTCACTTTAAGTTTGGGCTTCTTCTACCCCGTCATGTTCTGCCTTTTTGCTGTCTTTGGAGGTAAGAACCTGCATGCCCTTTCAGAATGGCTCATAGGGACTAACTTTTCCTATTTAGGAGCATGGGGAACTAGATTTAGCATGCTTTTAAGGTACCATTTAAATATATTTCCGTTTTGAGATACTTTTAATAATGATGAGTAATTGATGCTGTTTTATTTCTTGGTTTTTATGTGTGTTGTTAGTTTATGTGTTAGTTTCTTATGTTTTGTTTTTATGGGGTTCTTTTACTAAGCTGTGATAAGTCACAGTCTTAGAGTGCCCTTACATGGGTCTTTCCTGCATGCTAACGCCACTTTACCGCAGCCGGAAAATGACAGATTTTCCATTTTCCAAATTAATGACCATACACTAATGTTGCCATTAGCAAGTGAGCCCCTATTGCCATCCATTTTGTAGGCAGTAAGTGGTCACGTGCTAATCCCACACTAATCAGTTAGCACATAGTAATGTGGTTGCGCTGATTCACACTGTCACACCCACTCTCCATCCCCAGATACACCCCCTCCAAGAAAAATTCTGGAATTTTTTTAGTGTGTGGGTTGCGTGTGCATATTGAGATTTTACTACATCCTGCAGTAAGCCCTTTTAAGCCATGGTAAGCGCATGCTAGCACTTATAACAGCTTAGTAAAAGGACCCATGTGTGATTATTTTGAATGTTAATTTGTGATTGTGATGGGTGGGCTATAAATACATAAATAAATTAAATGCTTAGTACTAGGCAAGAAAATAAGACCTTTGGATTTAAATAATTTTCTTTAGCAGTTTAGCATCTTATCCCCATCTGCACTTCGCCCCTCAGCTACATGGTAAGCTGTATTGCAGAAAAGCATTAGCAAAAACAAACTTGAAAAGGTAGAGACTGGCCAAAAGATGATCTACCACAGGAAATGTCACTTAAAGATACTTTATTCACAGCACCTATTTAGGGACCCAACACAGTCCGTGTTTTGGTGGAACAAACCACCAGTGTCAGGGTCACAGTCAAACTCTAAATGACAGATAATATACATAAGAATATTATTCAAAAATTTAGGACTCTTTGCGTATAAAAATAACCAAGGTAAAACAAACTAAAAAGAGAAAATGACAAACTAAAAAGACCATTGGACCATAAAAGAAACCCAGTGGACTGTGTTATAAATCAGTGGATTATGCAATTAAATTAGGGAGCTATATAAAAACAATATATACATCAGTCACACATAGGCAATACATTACAGACTAATTTAGTTAAAAAAACATTCTAAGAGAAGTATAAAACATTAAGTACATAAGTAATGCCATACTGGGAAAAGACCAAAGGCCCATCGAGCCCAGCATCCTGTCCCCGACAGCGGCCAATCCAGGTCAAGGGCACCTGGCAAGCTTCCCAAACGTACAAACATTCTATACATGTTATTCCCGAAATTGTGGATTTTTCCCAAGTCCATTTAGTAGCGGTCTATGGACTTGTCCTTTAGTTTCTTGTACAGCGCTGCGTAACCCTGGTAGCGCTCTAGAAATGTCAAAAAGTAATAGTAGTAGTAGTAGGAAACCGTCCAACCCCTTTTTAAGCTCTGCCAAGCTAACCGCCTTCACTACGTTCTCCAGCAACGAATTCCAGAGTTTGCTCGTTGGGTGAAGAAAAACTTTCTTCTATTTGTTTTAAATTTACTACACTGGAATAAATCCAACTTCAAACTGTTTAGAGATACAGTTATTGAAATGGTGTTCAAGGTTTGCAGGCGCAAGTTTACAGTGGATTTTTTGGGGCAAACAGCAGTTAGAGTTACTCAGAAAAATAACCAGATCAATATGGGAGTTTGTAGAATAGAAAAATAAAACTGTACTGCTAAACAGGATATTGATCTCTCATTTTGATAATAAGTGTGAGTTTGCATTAACTTGATATGCAATTGAAGTTGAATTTTCTTTATTTTTTATTTTATTTGTAGCATTTGTATCCCACATTTTCCCACCAATTTGCAGGCTCAATGTGGCTTAAATTTGCCTTAATGGCAGTTGCCATTTCCGGTTAACAGAATTACAAATGGTAATGCGTTAATGTGCATACGTACATGGTCTTCCACATCCTCAGTCAAATTCGTCCAACCTAGATCAGAAGTATAACTCACTAGAGGGCGACTGAAACCAAATCTGCAGCCAAAATTCACAGCTCAGTTTCAACCGTCGCCCCCAACCACAAATTCTGCCCTCCCACCACCCAAAGGCCTTCCCCAGGTCTAGTGGCCTCTTCAGGGCAGGAGCAATCCCGAGTCAATCCTGCCCACACTGGCTCCATAGTCAAAATGGCTGCTGCAACTTCTTGCAGTAGCCTTGCGAGACTGCAGCAGGAGGTCATGGCAGTCATTTTGAGATTGGAACCGGCATGGGCAGAAGAAATTCCCAGTCGCTCCTGCCCATGCCAGTTCCAATCTCAAGATGGATGCAGCAACCCCCCCCCCCCCCCCCCCCCCCCCCCCCCCCGACAGTCTTGCATGGTCAGGAGCAACTTGGGATCACTCCTGCCCCGAAGCAGCCAGTAGACCTGGGGAGGGTAGCAGGCAGAGAGTGGTCACGGGAGGAAGTTTTGATTTCAGCTGGAAATGCACTGGCATTTTCAGCCAAAACTGAAGCATTGGCAAACCCGGATTTCATTTTGGTGCCAAAGTTGAAATTCATTCAGCCTCTATTACTTGCTATCCTAGCACACAGTGTATTTGTATGTGGAGAAAAGGCCCATGGACACAGCGCTTCACTAGCCCATTCTCCTGTTGTTGTTTTTTTTAGTCAACTACTATAATAAAACTCACCCTCAATGTTCTGTGAAGGGGAGGAAAAGGGGGTGGAGCAGATGGAAGTGGAAGGGGAAGAAGTGAGGAGGCTCAAGAGCAGAAGGAGACAGAACAGAGCCTTGCCTTTACTACTTCCCCAGAGAGAGAGAAGAGAAAGGGTAGTGCCCCCTGAAAAATGGAGGAGAGAAAAAGACTACACTACCCAGTAGCCCCGGCGCAAGCCCTGGTACAGAGATTACCTTCCCCAGCAGGCCACAGGGGAGAACTCTGACAAGGCAAGGGAGGGGCCCCTGGAGGGTAATCAAGTGAAAGAGGAACAGCTGAAAAGTGGGTGGGACGAGGAGCCTATGGAGTGGCAAGAAGCTGAGGAGAGAGAGGGAGAGGAGAGCCCGGAGGAACCAATGGATCTCACAGCCTGGGCTCATTCCTTAAGGAAAAAACTGAGAAAGCAGGTGAACTCGTGGTATGGCAGCTGGACTGCGAGGGGAAGAGAAAGGGGCATGCGGGAGAAGGATCAGTGTATTGAGAGAGTGGCCCAAGAAAGGGTGGGACCTTTTTTTCTCTCCCCAAAGTGAGTTCAGGCTGTTTTGAACTGTGTGTTAAAGAGTGCTGTTTGAAGGGGGATTATTAGCTCCCCCTGTGTGAACTGTTCTCAGCCGGAGAAAGCTGTTTGTGGGAAAGTGTTTGCTCAAGCCTGAAGAAGTTGTTTATTGGGAACTGTTTATGGGGGACTGTTTGCCAAAGCACCAGGAGGAAACTGGGAGCACTTTCTTTCTTTTTCTTGTGTTTTTTTTTCGACTGTCCTTCATGGACACTTCCTCCCCTCCCAAAGGGGAGGAGGGGGAGGAGAGCATGGGGCTGTAGACTGCTTAAGGTGGAACAAACTGAGTTCTGGAAGCAGTGGAGTGGAGTTGGTTTTTACCCTACTGTGCTGTGGCTCTAAAAGGAGAAACAGTGGGATGGTTTTTTTTTTTTTTGGCTGCTTTATTTCTGAACTGCTGGACTGTGAATCCCAAGGGAATAAAGATACTGACTGACTTTTGCTTTCTGGAGTTTGGATTTCTTTGAGCCCTGCCCTGTGGACTGCAGTGGGCTAGGAGGCTGAGCCAGGTCTCCTGATTCTTAACCAGAGTGGCCAGGGCAGAGGCAAGATCCTGAGGACCCCGTGAGGAGGTACAGATCTTTCACAGTTCTGAAGTCACTCAGACTCCCAGAACGGTTCGTAAATTCATGGTGGTGAAGCCACCCCACTGACCATGACTCTCTGCCCCGCCCTCGCGTCAAACGTCATGACGTCGAGAGTGGAAAACATAGAGAAAACTAAATGAAGGGATCGCACCCAGGCAGGCCACCAACCTCCTGACCCACCCGCGGACAAACTCTGGAGGGAAACCACCTCCAAAGCTCCGGAGTTCCAATGAAGCCCCGCCCACAGACTGTTCGAGGTCCAACACCCCCCCCCCCCACGCACCCCCCAAGCCACCCACCAAAGCACCAGAGTTCCAAAGAAGCCCCGCCCACAGAATGTTGGAGGTGCAACACCCACCCCCTGTGCCGCCGCCCGCCCCCCGCAACACCCCCACCAAGCCACCCACCGTTGCGTAGCTTTGCTGGCGGGAGACTCGAAACCCCACCAGCACAAGTCCTGTCTTCTGACTACAGTGTGATCTTCGGCATTGCTAGCCTCTGTAGGCAGGGCTTCTGTGCGTCTGACGTCCTGCACGTGCAGGACGTCAGACGCACAGAACCCCGCCCTGCACAGGCTAGCAATGCCGAAGATCACGCCGGAGTCAGCAGACAACACAGGACTTCTGCTGGCGGGATTTTGGGTCCCCCGCCAGCAAAACTACTCGACGGTGGGTGGGTTGGCAGCGGCGGGGGGGGGGGGGTGCATCGCATGGAGGAGGTGGTGACGGCACTCAACAAACACACCCCTGTAATCTGGCAGCGCTTCCTTCCCTCTTCTTCCAAGCAGAATCCCCCCCCCCAACTGAACTATACAACACACACACTCACTCACTCACTGACATCTGGCAGTGCTTGCTGAACCACCCCTCCACACACACACACTAACTCTCTCATCTGGCAGCGCTTGCTGAAACCCCTGCCCCCCCCCCACACACACACTCATCTAGCAGCGGTTCCTGAACCCCCCCCCCCCCCACACACACACACTTACTCACTCTCATTTGGCCACACTTCCTCAACACCCCCCCCCACCACCACCACACACTCACTCTCTCATCTGGCAGCGCTTCCTGAAATCCCTGCCCCCCCACACACACTCACTCATCTGGCAACCCCCCCCACCACGCACACACACACACTCTCTCTCAGCTGGCAGCGCTTCCTGAAACCCCTGCCCCCCCCCCCTCACTCACTCACTCACTCATCTGGCAGCGGTTCCTGAACCCCCCCCCCCCACACACACACTTACTCACTCTCATTTGGCCACACTTCCTGAACCCCCACCCACCACCACCACACACACACACACACTCACTCACTCTCTCATCTGGCAGCGCTTCCTGACCCCCCCCCCCCCCCCACACACACACACACTCTCTCATCTGGAAACGCTTGAAAACCACCCCCCCCCCCACACACACACACTCACTCACTCATCTGGCAGCACTTCCAGACCCCCCCACACCCCTCTTCTTCCAAGCTGAACCCTCCAACACACCCCCCACACCCCTCAAACACACACACACACACTCTCTCTCTCTCTCATCTGGCAGCGCTTCCTGAACCCCCCTCCCCCCCCCCCCACACTCTCTCTCATCTGGCAGCACTTCCTGAATCCCCTGCCCCCCCCCCCCAACACACACACACACACACTCACTCTGTCATCTGGCATCGCTTCCTGAACCCCCCCCCCCTACCCTCTCACTGTCATCTGGCAACACTTCCTGAACCCCCCACAACCCTCTTCTTCCAAGCTGAACCCCCCCCAACATATCCCCCCCCCCACACACACTCTCTCTCTCTCCCCCTCCTCCAGCACACCAATTGCTTGGGTGCAGTGGCGGCAATCTCAGACACCAGAGAGAGAGGTGGGCCTGACACCACAGAGAGAGAGGGAGGGAGGTATCTCTGTCACACACACACTCTCTCACTGTCTTTCTGTCTCTCACTCTCACACACTCTAAGTCTCACAGTGTATCACATTCACTCTCTATGTGTCACACAGTCACTCACACACTCGCTTGGTCTCATACACTCAGTCTCACAGAGAATCGGTGTCTCACACACACTCTCTCTCTCGCACACACTGTATCTGTGTGAAACACACTCTCTCTCTCACACTGTGTCTCACATATGCACTTGCACACACTCATTCTCACACACACACTCTCACAGACACACTCACACCCAGACTCACTCTCTCTCTCTCTCACACACACACTCGCACTTTCACTCTCTCTCACACACACACACACACAGTCACTCTCACATACACTCTCCCAACATACACACTCCGAGGAAAACCTTGCGCCCGTTTCATTTGTGTCAGAAACGGGCCTTTTTTACTAGTTTATTTATAATTTTTCATTTTACAAGGGTCACTTGCAAACAGTAATACAGAGATGACTGTACATTAATACAATAATAGAAGAAAACAATCTCAATTAGCCTAAACGAAGAGGGAGATTAGCGGGTAGAGCTTCCCCGCTAACCCCCTCATTACCTGGTCCTTTAGATCGATATTTGAGTCCGCAGGGAGTTCATCGGGACGGCGGATCGCTGGCAGAGGTGGGCGCCAGCGAAATGGAGACTGGCGCTCTCTGGCCTGGATGTTACTCTTAGCCCCGCCGAACGCACTCCCCCTCCCCAGCCGATAGGCGCCAGTTCTTTCTTTGTGGATTTGACGGGGTCCACCCCGGAAGAGGTTAGGGGCCCAGAAGATCGCCGAATGGAAGCTTCGTTTACAACAGAAGTGGGACTGGAGGGCAGTTTGCCCGTGGAAACGCCGCGGTTTGAGGGGAGAGGAGCAGAGGGGCAGAGCGAGGCCCGTGACCAGCCTGTAAGGTTTGAAATTCCAAAAGAATTTATGGTTAGACCAAAAGATGTGACATTAGAAGCTTTGTGGGACCTGGTTTCTAACCTAGGACAAGTTTTCCTGAAACAAATAAATGAAGTACAGCCTAAAGTTAAATCTTTGGAAGGTGACTTGGTAAAGAAAGATGAGCAGATTAAGGATTTGAATGGGAAAGTTGTTAATTTGGATCAAAGGATTATGAAGCTTGAAACGGTACAACCTATTATGATGAAAGATTTGACGAGCCTCAGGGATAGAATGGAAAATTTTGATAATTACACTAGAAATCATAACCTGAGATTTGTCAATTTTCCTAAACTTCAAAATGTTGCTCCTCTGGATATGTTGAAACGCTACATGCGTGAAAATTTATTAATTGATGAACAGAATCTACCACCAATGACTATGGTTTATTACATTCCTGGGAAAGAAACGATTCAACCTGAAGTTCTGATAAATGTTTCTCTTTTGCTTGAGACCTCAGATACTGAACTAGCGACTGTAGCTACATTGGTGGTGACAGTCGCATTACTACCCGACAAGAACTGGATCTTTCGTCTGTTTTTCCGAAATAAAGATAAACCCTTTTTGGGTTTAAAAGTTTTACTGTTTCCTGATGTCTCCAAGGAGACAAGACGACGAAGGAAACAATTCTTGCTTCTTAGACCTGAAATTCTACACTTGGGGGGTACCTTTTTTTAAGATACCCCTGCAAGTGTATAATAAAGTTTAGAGATAAAAAATATGTATTTACAGAGCCGGCTCATGTATCAGCGCTCATAACCTCAGCGAAAGTTGATAAGCGTTAACTATAAGAGTCCACTCCGCTTAACAGAATTTGCAGGAGAGCACGTGGTGCGATGCAGGAGTGAGGACTCGTGTGTGCTGAGCTCCTGCTAGTCCCCCGCATCTTTAACAATTACCTGACTTCATTGGGGATCTGAAGGATTCAACCCTAAAGGACTTACAAAGCTGATCCGGGTGCAGCGCTTTAGCTGGCGGTGGCGATTGGAGAAAGCGGGATGGCGGCGAAACCTCAAAAAAAAGAAAAAAGCAGGGCCGCGGAACCTAAGATGGCGGCCGCTCCGCAATCGCCGGGATCCAGCGTCTGCTCGGCATGGACAGCCGAAATTACGGCGGAAGTAACGGCCGCAGTTGAGGCAGCCCTGGACAAAAAATTGCAAGCCATATATGATAGGGCTGACTCGGCTCACGAACGCCTAGACGGTTTCCATCTGGACTTGGACCATGTCCAACAAAGGATTAGCGACATCGAGGACCGCATGGTGTCTGAGGTGCAGCCGGTGGAAGCCTTGCAGAAAAGGATATTAGACCTGGAAAATAAAATCGATGATTTAGAGAACCGATCCAGGCGAAATAATCTGCGTCTGATCGGTTTATCGGAACAGATTCCTGAGTCAGAGTTGAGCAGTTTCCTTGAGACTTGGCTTCCAACCACGCTGAAAATGAATAATATGCCAGGCCCCTTGAGGATCGAGAGAGCACACCGACTGGGGCCAAAGAGACAAGGAGCAGCGCGGCCTAGAGCGGTGATTTTGAAAATCCTCAATTATGGGCACAAACAGGCTATTTTGCAAGCAGTGCGAGCAGGAGGAGAACTTACACATGAGGGTCAACGAATCCTCTGCTTTCAGGATTACTCCTCGAGAGTGGCAACAGCGAGGAAGGAGTTTGCACAAGTGTGTACACAACTTTATGAGAAGAAGATCAGGTTTGCCCTGATATACCCTGCAAAGCTGAGAGTACATCATGGAGGTACAGTAAAGTTTTTTGAAAGCGTGTCGGCAGCTTCTGTCTTTATCCAAAGCCTGACACAGGGAGAGACTGATTGAAAGGTATCCTGGAGGGACGGGACTCAGGCAAAAGATATTTGGGACCTGAAGTTGGAATGACTGATTAAAAGAAGATTCTACTTTTCAGAGTTTCTGATAGAGCCAGCTATAATTCTGATATGTCAAAGTAGCTAACAGTCTGCTAAGATCAACTGTAATCTGTAATTATAACAAGATGTTAACAAATATATTAATTATTGTTTGGCTATGGGAAGGGGAGAACAGATTTGAAAACTTAAAGGTGGGATCCCCCTAAAATGAGGGAAAGGTATTATTTTGGGTAGGGGCTAGTGCACCTATACGTGATGAGTTCCTTGGAGAACTCGAGGGAGTGGGGGAGGGAACAGAGGCGGGATAGAGGGCTAGGGTGGGGGGAAGGGGGGGAAGTCTGCCTGAGTGAACGAGGTGTAGTAAGTGACAAAGGGACCTGGGGATATGCTGATGGGGAAGACAAGAGTGGGGGGAGGTGGTGGCTGGGACACCTTCTCTCTTACATTACAAATAACTGCATTACTAGCATACTTTTACCAGAAAATGGTTAAGGTGGTTTCTTGGAATGTGGGAGGCGTGACCTCCCCGATAAAGAGAAGTAAGATTTTGCAAACCTTGAACAGACAAAAAAACTGACATAGCAATGTTACAGGAGACACACTTAACGGGGCAGGAACACAAAAAACTATGTAGATGGTGGGTGGGAGATTATGTGGACAGTCCAACGACCAATAGAAAAGCAGGAGTTATTGTACTTTTCCGCAAGGGGCTCCCTGTGGTTAAGAAGAGGGTGGTTATGGACCCGAAAGGTAGATATGTTATGGCAGAGATTCAAGTGCATAATCAACCCCTGCTGCTGGTAAATGTATATGCGCCAAATCAGTATGATAGAAAGTTTTACCAAACTATAGTGAACCGGGTGAATTCCTTTGATCAGATGCCCATAATTATGGGGGGCAACTTTAACTCGGTGTTTGACCCGCTAATGGACAGTACGGGTTCTTCTAGAGTAGGTCCAGTGAATATGAGAAAAGGAGTCCCAAAGCTTTGTTCTTTGCTGGATATGGTAGATGCGTGGCGCTTGTTTCACCCGGGGGAGAGGGACTATACCCACCTATCGAGAGCACATGATACGCTTTCGCGTATTGACTATATCTTGATTTCATCTTGTACAGTCACATCGCTGGAACAAGTGGAGATAGGTCCGACCCAGGTGTCGGACCACGCATTTGTGTGGATTTCCTTCTCTTGCGGGAAGGAGAGTACACAAAGAGCTCGATGGCGATTTCCTAGGGAACTTTATTATGATGGCCAATTCTCTCCCTTTTTACAAGCTCAGTGGCGTGAGTACACAGAGTTTAATAAAGTCACTTACCAAAGGGATCCGGTATTGTTTTGGGAGGCAGCTAAAGCCGTGCTGAGAGGCGCCATTATTTCCTATTACTCCTATAAGAAAAAAGCTAGGGATGCGGAGATTCTCAAATTGGGGAAGATAGTGGGGAAGGCACGACAGAGGTTTGGAGCGCAGCCCTCGAGCATACATAAATCGCAGTTATTAGAAGCCCAGGCTGCTTTAAATCAATTAATACACGCGAAAACCAAAAAATCTATCCAATACTTCCGATATCAATTATATAAGCACGCTAATAGACAAGGGAAGCTGCTGGCCCGGTTAGTGCAACAGGTGGGAGGGTCACGTTTTGTTTCTCAGATAAGGGATACAAAAGGAGGATTGCAGCATACGTCAGAGGGAATAAATGAAGTCTTTAGACAATTTTACGAGACGTTGTATTCGGCGCCAGAGGAACAGGGACTCCAGGCGGAATGGTATATAGCAGGACAATCACTCCCTAAAATTACGGAGCTTCACCAAGAAAGCCTCAAGGGGGATATAACAGAAGATGAGGTGAGCTGGGGTATCCGAAATAGCCCTCTGTTTAAGGTGCCTGGGGGAGACGGGCTGTCTGCTGAATTTTACAAAATTCTTGCGGATGGAATAACATCATGCCTTACGGTGGTATTTAATCGTTATATACAGATAGGCGCCCTACCAGATTCATTGAGGAGGGCCCAAATAGTGGTTTTGTTAAAGCCAGGACGAGACCCCTTGAGTGCAGGTTCATATAGGCCTATTTCTCTGTTACCTTTTGAGACAAAGTTGTTTGCAAAAATTCTGGCAAACAGATTGGCAAAGATTTTGCCTCAGGTGGTGGAGGAGTCACAGGTGGGCTTTGTCCGGGGTAGAACAGTGGTGCGTAACATGAGACAGGTTTTGGGGGCTCTAGAGAAAATACATCATCAGGAAACCCCTGCTTTAATAGCTTTGATGCCGAAAAGGCTTTTGACCATGTCAAATGGGATTTTATGTTTGCTATCCTGCGGGCATATGGTTTGGAGGGGTTCTTCCATGATGCAATAAAAACATTATATCACGGAGCGACAGCTGAGGTTTGGGTGAATGGAAGGGCCTCGGCCCCGTTTGAGATAGCCCGCGGAACTAGGCAGGGATGCCCCCTCTCACCACTTCTCTTTATATTGGTAATGGATCCCCTTATTAGGGACATCAAGCGGACGGGAGAGGTGAGAGGAGTACAGATAGGGGGAGACTCTTTTAAGATCTCGGCCTTTGCAGATGATCTGTTAGTGGTCCTGGAAGATCCCCAGGTTTCGCTGCCTTCATTGATGGAGCTTTTTGCGGAGTTTGGGGACTTCTCTGGATTTCGGCTTAATCTAGAGAAATCGGAGGTTATGACCCTTAATATGAGGGAAGATCAGTGGGTGAGATTAAATTGTCCATTTAGAAGAGCGGGAACGGCCTTTAAATACTTAGGAATTCAACTTACTAAAGACCCTAGACAACTTGGGGAGGCAAACATTGCGCACTTACTAACTAGTACCAGAGAGACTCTTAGGAGATGGGAAGGGTTACCATTGTCTTTGATGGGACGCATTGCATTGTTTAATATGGTGCTGTTCCCTAAATGGTTATATTTCCTGCAAACAATACCGATTTACCTTAAACAAAAAGACGTAAATGCATTACATAGTATGCTTTCTAAGTTTTTCTGGGCTAAAAAGAGACCTCAGATTAAGTTTGAGCATCTCATGGGGCAAGGGAGAGATGGGGGGTTTGGAGTCCCTGATATTAAACTTTATAATATAGCTTGCTTAATACGTCACTTGGGGGACTGGTACCAGCAAACAGAGGCATATACTCCGGTAACCATGGAAAAGGAGTTGTGCAGACCAAGGCACAGCTTTTATATGTTACATGCAAGGGGGAAAGAACTGGAGGCACATGTTAGATCTAGCGTTTTGATAGGACCATTGAGGGCGCTATGGAGGGATCTGGCGAAGATTTGGGCCTTTGATGGTGGGTGTAGTAGACTTCTCCCCCTGCAAGGAAATGACGCCTTCCGTCCAGGCACTGAAAATCTTGGTTTGAGGGCATGGGGAGAGAAGGGGATAGTATTTTTACATCAGGTACTGGAGCCTTCTGGAGCAATCAAAAAGATGGAGGATCTTGGTTTAAACTCTACAGATTGGAGCTCAAGATTTGCATATGAGCAGGTGCGACACTATGTAGCGTCTTTGCCCAAGCTGACGCTAGGTGTTGATGTGGCCACCAAGCTGGAAGAGCTTTTAGAGGTTCCATCAGGAGATCCTGTTTCCATCTCCATGCTATATAAGCGTCTGTTAGTTATACGACCACAGAGAGATTTAAGAAAAGTGGCTGCTAGGTGGGCAGAAGACACTCAGTCGGAGGTCTCAACCCGGGACTTACTACGGGGGTTGAGAGGGGTGGGGAAATGGACTAGAAGTATGGAGCTTCGGGAATGTCAGTCTAGAGTAATTTACAGAGCATACACATCACAGTCACGTTTACACCGGATGGGATATTTAGAATCGGCTCAATGTAAGAGATGTGGGGCGTACCAAAGTGATTTTTACCATGCTTTTTGGCAATGCCCTGCAATCGAGGCTTTGTGGAAACGGATACTAAGGTTTTTGGAGAGAGTTGGAGGCTCCCGGATTAGGCGTTTGCCAAAAAGCATTTTGCTGGGTTGCCAAAGTCCGGTGGAGGGGGGAACAGTTTACCAAAATGCACTTGTCCATAAGGCATCTGTGGTTGGTATGAAGTGTATCCTGGTGAATTGGACATTGGAGAAAGCCCCCTCTTTTTGGCAGTGGCGTAATCGTTTGCATACATTACTTTTGCTGGAGCTTCAGGATGCTCTGCTTAATTTTAACACACAAAAACATTTCTATCTAATTTGGACAGATTATATCAATGTGATGTCCCCCAAGGCACGAAGTTACATTCTTAATAAACTCAGCGCGCTAAAGGGCCACACCTCAACAACTTGTGTCACTTAAGTAAGAATGTGATTAAAGAATTAGTGGGTTCATTGAACACTCAGGCAGAAGGGGATAGGGAGGGGGGAGGGGAGTTAATATAATATAATGTACCAGGTTTGGCTAAGAGAATACGTTGGGGTGGGGGGATGGGGGGTCATCAGAGCACAGGCTCCCCATCTTGAACCCCAGGAAGGGGGGCTAACCCGACCATCTGGGGACTGCAGGTCCAGTGTTGGATAAAATAAATCATGACTCTTGCAGCAGCAGAAGGGGAGTGGTCTCTGGTATGTTTCCGATAAGAGGTTATTCTTCAATTGGTTGTTTCTCCTTTATCTGTATGGTGAAGACGTGGGGGGAGGGAGGGAATGGGGGGGGGGGGAGTTGGGAAGGTTACTACACAATGTAAAAATTTGATGACAGATAATGCTGTATCGTTTATTTGTATCAGATGTTCAGAACTTGAATTGTCTCACAAGTCATGTACATTATGGGTGTCATCAATAAAACTGTTGAAACATAACAGAATTTGCAGAATGTTTTTCTTTGATTATCCTTTAGATATTTTGTCTCCGGTAGATTTCTGAAATCTTGGATCACATTTTACGGACTTGAGTATAGTTTACCTGTTAATGTGAAGCTTTTTAAGCTTCACCTTTTTCCTTTTTTTGTTTTATATCTTGCTGTTAGATACTTTTCCTGAACAAGAGGATTGTCTTGTAAAATATTGGATAATATTAATAAAAAAAAAGAAAAGAAAAAAAAAGAAAACAATCTCAATTAGATAAATGGATTATATACAATCTTTCTTAGACCACAAAATGAAGAAAAACAAGAGGGAGAGGTTTAATAATTGAGGAGATATTATAGTAACATAATCTTTAAGGAAAATGGCCTGGCAGTTCACAACTTTATCATTAATCAAACCATTCTCCTGTTTTTAACTTCAGACAGCCTTTGGGAGGATGTTTCTCTTGCTGGGTGCTTTTTTGCAGGATTGTGTGAAATAAGTCCAAAAGTACGAAGTATGTCTTCTATCTAGTTCACTACACTTATTTATTTATTTATTTAGAAACACTTGATATATACCGCATACGTCAGAAACTGGCTTCTAAGCAGTTTACACAAAGCTAATCATAATCATGCTGAACCAGAGAGAATTCAGATCTGATATGTGCAGATTTTCTCCCTCTGACTTCACTTTACCTTCCAGGCTTAAACATTTGGGGTAATATTCAAATTCCACAGCCGGCCATTATCCAGATATCAGAGCTGAATATCTGGATATGGTACTGACTGCTTCAAGTATTTTTATAGTAGTGATACTCAGTACCGGTATCCACATACAAATCCAAATAACTTATGATAGCTTCTTCCTGTGTGAAGTTATCCAGATACCAATGTTGGAACATCAGCAGTCTCCAGCTAAATCTTGCCTCCACCCCTGAACTGTCTAGTGTTATCCAGATAATACCAGGTGATCCACACTGATTTTCAGCAACATTGTCCAGGTAAAGCCACACTGAAAATCTTTGGATGGCCCAGATCAGCACTGGATGATGGGCATTGCTACCTAGGTAAGTAGCTTTGAATATCAGGCAAATTGTTTTGGGGGCTACCTTAGCTGTGTTTGGTTCACAGACGCCCAATCTGCACAATGCTCTCCTTTTTCTCCAATAACCCTTCTCTTTCTTTTTTGTTTTAATTCCAAGGAGGTCTTTATTGAAATATTCAAGTCTGAGTGAACAGTTCAGAAAACAATAGCACATATATCAAATTGTGCATACAGTCAACATAAGCATCTTGGCTGTTTTTTTTGTTTTTTCAAAAAGCAGAACATTAAACATGTAACCTAATCTAAGCTCTGGCACTAAACCAAGTCTAAGACAGTGCAATTAAGTCCCACAAGGACACTATTTTCTTGTTGTTGATTGGTTGATGAAGCTGTCCTGAATGTGGATACACTTTAGGAGACTGCGCTTAGCATGCTTGGCTGCACAAAGTTTAACTAAATATAGTTTTTCAGTGCCAGGAAAAACTCTGCATCACGTTTGTGCTCAAAATCATCTGAACGAAAGCGATCATAATCCATAGGCATCATAAGTACAGATAGGAAAAGGCAAGCTAAACAATTTGTGTCCTGAAAGTTGCAAGAACAATGAAGACAGTTGGGAGAATTAAGAGGAAGATTGTTTTAGCTAAATACTTCTCCTGTGTTTGTAGTAGAAAGCTTTCAGCCTGTAAATGATAATCGGGTGTGGTACTTGTCTCTTCAGTGATCTTCAACATCATCGTGAATGACAAGAGAGCAAACCCCGTTTGGAATATCATCTTCTGGACCTTTCTGTTTATTGGTCAAGGCATTCAGACATGCTTGTATTCCCAAGAATGGTACGCTCAGATACACTGCCCTCTACAGGAGGTGAGTGGGTACACTGCATCTTTACAGCATGTTTGCAGTAGGATAGTGAGCCAGGCATGGTTACCTGGAACTCCTTTATTTTAACACTAGCTGCTTCCCATAATCACATATTTTGTCTACAAGTGAAATGGGTTGCTAATACTTTCTTGCTGTCAGAAATTTAAATTAGATAGGGTTAAGTCACCTTTCCCAGAAAAGGGCCCCTCTAAACGTTGAGACACTACTGTAATGTTACATGATTGCAGTGGGAAATCACATACAGGAGAAGGACCTTTGAACAACTGTTCCTCTGCTGTGTTATATTTTTTAATTAGAACCCCATACAATTTGAACCTACTGCCTCTGGAGGTAGGGAGATGAGATAGAAAGAAAAAGGTATTTTAAGTATTGTGGTCTTTTAAACATAACCAGTAGTTCTTCTATAATTTATAATATATACCTCTTAAAAATATACACAGAGATGAAAAATACACGGACATTTCTAATGCTTTATTAGGTCTGAACTCTTCTGTTAGTATCAAACTTCATCTTTACCATAGGAACAGTGAGCATAAAAACAAGCTGGTCGATATTCAAAATGATTAAATTGCTTGTTCAGGGCTATCCACTAATTTTCAGCAGCACTTAACCGGTTATAGCCGCTAAAAATTAGCAGTTAGTGCCTAAATGAAAACCAGCTATCTTGGGGGTGTTCCAGGGGCAGAGTCAGCACTTGCCCAGTTAAGTGCCAATATTGAGTCCTATGTTTATGCAGCAACCCATGGACGGTTAAGTGCTGAATATCGACAACTGGCTATGTGCTAGCTGGATTCGCATAAACCGAATATATTCAGTGCTGAAGCCTAGAATGACCCGGCATATCCGGGAATGACGCTGGCGATGGTCAGCAAGATCCTCACCACTGCTGGCTAAATATTTTCCCCAAGGTGATAACTTGCAACACTCTTGAAGAGGATAAACCAAGTGGATCAATGCAATTAGTTATTCCTTTCTCCAGCTTGCCCTTTACTTATGCTTTATAGTTTAATTTGGATCACAGCTGGAGCTTACACTTCACTTCCAATGATTTCTGTCATGGATTGATGACTTCAGTTCACTATTGTGCTGGATTTCCAGGTGGTAGGGAAAACTCAACATTTTGCAAGCAGCTCTCAGAGAAGACTGTTTTCTGCCAAACTTGAAGCAGATGGAAATGGTTCAAACCGAATAGTGAACAATCTGCATATCCCTATTTGTGAAGGTTTTAACTATTAATCATTTGTATAATGTAGATGTACACAATGCTGTGCAGACACATAGATGTAAGAGACAGTCCCTGCTTTCTGGAGGTGACAGTCTATTGTGGACCTGTTCTTTCAGGACATTGCTTATCTTGCAGGTGTCACTTTGTTTCATTGGCCTACTAGAAGAGCCTTTGTATGGGGCAGGATTAATTAACTGGTGGACCTTAACGAAACAAGCATTGCACTCCCCCTTGAAATTTAAATATAACTTTAAAATCCAACAAATGGGGGTCCCCCTTGCTTCTGACAGCTAAAAAGAAGCAGCAAGTAAGAAGCACTCCTCAAAAAACATAAGAATAGCCACACAGGGTCAGACCAATGGTCCATCTAGCCCAATATCCTGCTTCCAACAGAGGCCAGTCCAGGTCACAAGTACCTGGCAGAAACCCAAATAGTAGTATCATTCCATACTACTAATCCTGGGGCAAGCAGTGCCTTCCCCAATATCTGTATCAATAGCAGACTATGGACTTTCATCCAGGAGCTCGTCCAAACTTTTTAAAACCCAAATACACAAACCACTGTTAGCACATCCTCCTGCAATGAGTTCCAGGCCCCCCCCTCCTCCTACACACACACTCACTGGACAGCAATGAACAGAGGGAGGGAGAATAGATAAATAGACTGACTTCTGCAGGTAGTGGTGACTCTAGACTCTCCCCTCCAACTCTTTTTTTTCTGCCAGCAGCTGACTTACTTGGGTATGCAAAAATATACTTTGGGAGCACCGAATGAGCACATTTCAGAGGATTCCTCATAAATCCTTAGGGCCTAGGCACATGCTTGGTTTACCTATGCTTTCTAACTGCACTGCAGTTATGTCAAAGCTGGCTGTATTCTGGGCCCTATTTACCCAACTGTGTTAAATGGCTCATCTAGGAGATACTTAAAACATAAAGAAACTTAGCAGGAATAGCCTTAGTGGTGACACAAAATTTTAACATTTTTTTTACTACTTCTGTTTTCTTTGTTGTGCAGAAAACATTCTGGGCACTTGTAACACCACGGTCTTGGTCCTGCTACCTGCAACAGTGAACAACCATAATTTCAAAGTGTTATCTTTGTGAACATGGCAGATCAATCCTGTCCTGCTACACCTTGTTGGAGCTTTAGTGAATAATTCATCAGATCTGAAAACCTACTTCTGATGTCAATGATCCACCAAATCATTGACTTTTTTTTTTTTTTTTTTTAAATCTCTGCCTCCAAATCTGTAGTCTTCAGTCAACTGTGTAGCTTAGTTTTCTCAGATGATGTTCATCTCTAGCACTGGATGGCTCAAGGGCAGGGGCGTAGCTAGGTGGGGGCATGGGCCCCCACAGATTTAGATCTGGCCCCTAGTTTTGCTGGCAGGGTCCCCAACCCTCCGCCAGCCGAAGCCTTCTTCAGCGCCGGTCTCCAGCATGTTCGCTGATCTGTGCTGCACTACTGCTGTCTTCTTGAGTCCTGATGTCCTGCACGTTCCTTAAAGTGGAACTGAGCATGCTCATTTTCACTTAAAGGAACGTGCAGGCGCGCCGCGTTCGCTGATTTGTGCTTTCTTCCTCCTGATGCAGCGAATGTGGAGCGCCTGCACGTTCCTTTAAGTGAAACTGAGCATAGCCTGGACCCCCCTCCTGCCGAGGTCTGGCTACGCCCCTGCTCAGGGGATGAACACAGGGATACAGAGCCTCTCACCTCTACAACTGGATGATTCAGGGGATGGACACAGAGATATGGAGCTTCCCACCTCTAGGTCTGGATGACTCGGCATGGACACAGAGATAAAGTGACTCTCACTTCTAGGACTGTCCTAATTTTATGCAGCCAATTAATCAGATTCCAGTCTGAAATCAACCAGTACAGGGCTAATTTACCAATCAGCAGACATATCTGGATATTCAATGCCAGAAGTCATGCATGACCTGGCACTGAATATCCAGAGTTTGCTCAGCCTGTGGCTGGGAACGACTTGCAAGCCGCATAGTACCACAGACAGAATATTTCCCTCAAAGAAGCATTTCTAAATAAAACTAAGGAACATTTGTTGACAGTGTGTGTGAGGGAAGCTTGCAATTCTGCTTCCACTGTTATACCTGTTCTGTGTTGGGGCAGTGTGTGCATGCGTGGGGAAGGGGAGGAGGGAAGCTTGCACTGCTATTGCCCAAGCCATAACTGTGCTGAGCAAGTTTTAGCCCTTTAAATGTACTCATATAGTGGCCCTTTTACAGAGCGGTGGTAAGCCCAACGCAGGCTTACCACTGTCTCTTGGGACTACTGCCAACCCAACACAGCCGCTGGCAATAGTGCCGAGTGCGTGCCATTTCCGGGGGAGAAAGAAAACCCCCAGAAATGGCTTCTGTGGTGATAACCCGGCAGTAATCGGGTATCGCCGTGCACTGCCCGGTTACCGCCAGGTTAGCACGGGAACCCTTATCACCACCTCAATGGGTGGCGGTAATGGCTCCCTGTCACACGAACAAGCGGTAAGAGTTCTCTTACCGCATGGCCATGTGTGCCTCGGGTCTTTTTTCCCACTGCGGTAAAAAGGGCCCTGGTGCGCGGGAAAAACAGCTCCCACTGCCAGCGCAGGGCCCTTTTTCCCACAGCTTGGTAAAAGAAGTCCATAATCTTTCTTGATCAATAACATTTTTTAAAAGGCAACCTTTATGACTTACCAGGTATTCTAATATATTTTGCTAGTCTGAAAATCCTTACCAAACTTAGGACATGCATGAATTGACATGTTGAATAATGTGCTCTTAACCTAGTGAAGTCAAAATTCAGCCAGGTGGCCAGTGCTTGACTGTAAACAGATAAGCTGTAATGCAAAGTTATCTATAGAGGTATAATTTTTCCACTCAAAGGGCCCTGTTTACTAAGCCACGCTGTAGGCACGATAACATTTTAGCGCTCGCTAAAAATAGAGACACCCATTATATTCCTACGGGTGTTTCTAGCATTTGCGCGTGCTAATTTTTAGCGTGCACTAAAACGTTTGTGCGCCTACAGCATGGCTTATTAAACAGGGCCCAGAGTTATTTGCATAAGTTAAATGGAGACCGGCTGAATATTTCTATTCTCTGTAGAACTTTTGCCCACCCCTACTGCACCATCCCTGTCACACTCTAGAATGCTCTAAATTCCACCCACTTTAAAGTGTATACTGGTCAATATTCAGCCAGTGGTGGTCAGAAGTTTTTTAAACACTGACCACTGCAGGGAGAACAAAAGCTTTGATATTCAATATCAGGCCATATTTAGGCACCAGCATTGAAGATCTGGAACCATACCAGCATGTGTTAGTGTCAGATCTTATGCAGGTTCAAGCTCATATTCAGCTGGGACCCACATATGACACTTATGCGGGACCTGGCTGAATATTGGCCAGGACTCACTTAAGGGGAAGCAGGTACCCTCACCCCCTTGAGAGGGGTTAGGGAGGGAGGGAGGACTCAAGTGAAAAATATGTTCAACAAATCCTCTGAACCCGTCACCCCTCCCCCCCATGCCCTGACCTACTTTTAATAGCCTTGATGGTTTAGGGGGTTTTAAGGACAGAGGCACTGCCCACTCACTCCTGCCCATTGTCTCTGGCCTCAAAATGGTCACCATGACCACTAGTGGCAACCTCATGGTACTAGCAAGTACCATATTACTGCTGCTAGAGATTGTGGCAGCCATTTTAAGGCCAGATCCAGGATGAGTATTGCTCCTGCACTTAGGACCCTCTAGACCACATGGACTATGAAAGGTAGGCCCGTGGGGGGGGGCACCTTTTGTGGTTGGGAAGGCATGCTGAGCATATTTTTTGCTTCGGGGGTGGTAGGGAGGGAAGGGGACCAGAAGACCCTTCAGGCCTCTACCCGAAAGTAAACCAGGCACTGGCCGATATTCAGACCAGTGCCTGATTGGTTTGGAAGATAAAGTTATGACAGCCTTTTTGTTGTCCTAACTTTATCTACTTACCTAAGTGGTTAGCAGTCTCTGAATATTGCTGCTAACTAGTTAAGAACTGGCTCTGCTCAAGCTTCTTCCATGGATCACTCAGCCCTAACTGACTCTTTGTTTTCCTAATTCTGCATGATTATGCCCCTAGCTAGTGGCATAGCTACAGGTGGGCCTGTCTTCCTCTCCTCCAGTGGCCTAGCATCTGCCCACTCTCTAAATCCCCCCCTCCCAACATCACTCCCTGGGTGTCGTCGTCGATGATACGCTGAAACCTTCTGCTCAGTGTGCTGCTGCGGCTAGGAAAGCGAATAGAATGTTGGGTGTTATTAGGAAGGGTATGGAGTCCAGGTGTGCGGATGTTATAATGCCGTTGTATCGCTCCATGGTGCGACCGCACCTGGAGTATTGTGTTCAGTACTGGTCTCCGTATCTCAAAAAAGATATAGTAGAATTGGAAAAGGTACAGTGAAGGGCGACGAAAATGATAGTGGGGATGGGACGACTTTCCTATGAAGAGAGGCTGAGAAGGCTAGGGCTTTTCAGCTTGGAGAAGAGACGGCTGAGGGGAGATATGATAGAAGTGTATAAAATAATGAGTGGAATGGATCGGGTGGATGTGAAGCGACTGTTCACGCTATCCAAAAATACTAGGACTAGAGGGCATGAGTTGAAGCTACAGTGTGGTAAATTTAAAACGAATCGGAGAAAATTTTTCTTCACCCAACGTGTAATTAGACTCTGGAATTCATTGCCGGAGAACGTGGTACGGGCGGTTAGCTTGACGGAGTTTAAAAAGGGGTTAGATAGATTCCTAAAGGACAAGTCCATAGACCGCTATTAAATGGACTGGAAAAATTCCTCATTTTTAGGTATAACTTGTCTGGAATGTTTTATGTTTGGGGAGCGTGCCAGGTGCCCTTGACCTGGATTGGCCACTGTCGGTGACAGGATGCTGGGCTAGATGGACCTTTGGTCTTTCCCAGTATGGCACTACTTATGTACTTATGTACTTATGTGTACCTCAGAGGTGTCCTGGAGGCCGCAGTGATTCATTTTCGCTGTCTACGCCAACTCCTGCAGTCTCCTGCCAGTAAAGAAACAGGAAGTGATGTCAATAAAGGCAGGAGGCAGCAGAGGGAACTCTGCAGGTTTGCTGGCACGGGGAGCAATGATGAATTGCTGAGGCTGCTGGGATGCCTATGAGGTATACCAGGGAGGTATGCTGAGAGGGGGTAGATGCCAGTCTTAAATGCTGAGCTAAAGGGGGGGGGGGGGTTGGAAGGGCCCATCCGAGCTATGCCACTGCCCCTAGCTATATGCTTCTGCTTATTGATTTGTCAGATAGAAACTCAAAACCACAATCTAAAGAATTTTTAAGCTTGTATTATCCAAACCATAGGAAGATTATTTACAAGATATTTTTGATGACATTTTCACAACAGGCTGCGAATAGATGGAATGAGTTACCCCAAATGATGATAACAGAAAATTATAGTAAATGTCAGAAACTGTTGAAGACATTTATTTAGGATCTACATGGATGTTAAATAATTTAGCTTGGTTTATTACAGTCAAATTTGTAACTTCCTGGGAATGCCCAGCTTCTCAGCCTTTTAGACACACTGAACTTAAGAGGTAAGTGTGGGATATAAACGTTGTAATGTAATGTAAAAATTGCTTTGAATATCATGTGAGTGACTTATATGGCCAAAAGTTGGCAATTTAAAAAAACAAAAGCACACACAAAGCAACGCCAGAATGCATAAAAATAAGACAGAGTAATAACATTTATAATGTGAGATGGGATAAACCATAATAAATGGATTAAAATAAACAAGCATAGAGTTGGATCTCAAAAATGTTTTGGGTGTGGGATAAGAGCTGTGGCTCAGTGGTAGTGCTGCTTATAGCCATGTGAATTTTCTAGGTTTCATTTCTGGACCTGAACTGAGGATGCTGCAGAGAATGTACTTATAACTCCTGGCATGGAAAGAAACCTCAGCAATTGTTCAGTGGTGACTGTGAGGGAGTGTACAGGAAGATGCCAGTCTCTCTTAATAACACTCCCTCATAGGATCACCTTAAGAGGCTAAAGACTGCAGTAGGGAGTGCAGGGAATGTGCTTGTGTGACCCCAGGCTGAGGACTGGAGCTTCAATTTGGTTTATAAGGTGAGAGAGGGTCGGAATATAAAATGGGGCAAGAAACCTCCCCCAGGAGTTTTGGGGTGATAAAGGGAGTATCATTTAGTTGCAATAAGCACAGGATGGCAGAATTTACAAACCCCTGTAATCTAATGTGATCCATCACTGGGTAACTAGGCAGTTGCTATACTCTTGCCCCCCCCCCCCCCCAATATCCAAAAGTGCATGCCACATAACCGGCTATCCTGCAATATTCAGCGGGGGATAGCTGGCTATCTCCCTTTGAATATCACCGGTTAGTGGCTAACAGATAGCCGGTTACATCGGCTGACATAATCGGCTAGCCTCTGATTTTCAGACCCACTTTAGTGGCTATATTTAGCAATGTGAATATGTGGGATATCTTTGGCTGGTTGGAAGATAACCAGCTAAGTCTGAATATCAGCATAACCGGCTATCTTCTAACTGCCAAAATAAACCGGATATTCAATGCCGGTCACTGGAAACGGCCCGGCATTGAATATCTGGGTTTAGCAGTGAGAGTTAGGCAGCCTAACTCCTGCAGTCTGAATAGCAGCTCCTTGGTCTTCACACCCAGTACTTGAAGGCAGAAGCGGAGCCAGGTTGACGGCGTGGGAGGAGCGAAAGCGGTGCAAGAGCGGACTCCAGCTGGCACCAGCGCACATTTTCAATGAAACACGACGAGAAAATAATAGGCACCAGCGCCGGCAGAACTCCATTTGGGGGACCGGCCACTCCCCTGGCACCCCACCTAGCTATGCTACTGCTTGAAGGCTGCCAATGGGTCAGGTTTTCAGGATCTCCCTAATGAATATGCACCTTTCAAATCTGATAAACCTATTTCTTTAATTTAAATATCACTGCTAGCAAAATAATAATTATATTCTAAGTTTACATATATATAACGGCTTAACATTTTTTTATTTTAGTTTTTATATATTATATAAACTTATCTTAATATGTAGAGCCCTGGGAGTCTTCTGAAATTTTGACTGTTGTCTCTGGGGGTTTGACCAATTAATCACCCATATCGTGATGCTTCAGGCAATACTCAGAGTTATATGCTGTTCTCTCAATAAATGGACCACCAATTCAAATGTCAAATATCCAATATCCCAGCTTGTAGATTCCACTTCTGTCCTTGAAAAGATCTTAAACAAGCCTTGTTCAATGTGGTTCAGCAAAAGCTCTTTAAACAGCTAACCCTCCCTCCAAAAAAACTCCAATTCTCCAGTTGCAGTTTCTTGCTGGTGCCAATTTAACCTCAAATTTTGTTTAAATGAATACGCACCAGAGACTTTCACACAATGGAGGTAGTAAGTATTCAAATCTCTCTCCTGCATTATGTTGCCCCCTGGTGGTGGGAAGGCACCAGGATCCTGCAGGCTGGCAGGGCTGCCAAGAGACAAGGCTGGGCCCGGGGCAAACAAGGGCCCTGCTGCCCCCCCCCCCCCCCCCCCCCACATCATTAAAAAAAAACTGGAAGCCCCTCCCCCCCACGTACCTTTTAAACAGCAGTCCTTTGTCGGCAGAGCAGCCAGCGACTGATACACACTGTTCCTGCTGGCCCCACAGTCTTCCCGCCTATGTGGAAACGAGAAGTTGTGTCACAGGAATGGCTGTGTGACTGACGGGAGCAGTGTGTATCAATCGCTGGTTGCTTGTGCTTGCTACCAGCGAAGAACTGTTTTAAAAGGTATGTGGGAGCATTCGCCAAAAACGAATCAGCGAATGGATTCAAACTGCAAATCAGACAGCACTAGTGCTGGGCCCTTCTTGGAGGCTGGGCCCAAGGAATCTCCCCCCCACCCCCCCACCCCCAGCGGCCCTGCAGTCTAGTTCTAAGGTGACAAAGAGGCAACCTGGACCTCTTCAGGATGAGAGGACAGCTGCCCAAGGACTCTGAAAATACTGCTGGCCACTGTGTAGCCAGCGCTCAGCCGTGATGGTTCAGTCATTAAAGCTGTAGCCAGACGCATGCCATATCATTTGCAACTTTTATTGTAAAACATTAACCCAGATTAGGAACATCAGGTTATGATGGCCAGGAATTGCCCGCAAAGCCTGTGCATTTTTGGCGGAAACCAAAACCATAGCCCCGCCCTCTGTCATTGCAAGCCCATCCTCCAGTCGCTCCTGTTCATTCCATTCCCAATTCCAAAATGGTGGCTGTGATCTCCCATGGCAGACTTGCAAGGCTGCACCATTTTCACAACACAGCCAGTGCAGGTAGGAGCAACTCGGGATGCTCCTGCCGCATAGAGGCCCCAGACCACCAGGGCTTTTAAAAGGTGGGGTCGGGACGGCTACAGGACAGGGAACAGGTTTTATGTTGGGGGGAGGGGAGAAAGGTTCTGGCTAAAACTGAGTGGCAGATTTCACCCACGGATTTGGTTTCAGCTGGAACCAAAACCATTGGTTTATGTTAGCCTCTATCAACCGGTGTGTCTCGAGGACCCATGAATTGTGTCATGGGGTTGCTGGTGCAAACCAAGCAGCAGCTCCAAAGGGAGAACAACAGCATAAAGCACAGACTACTGGCAGGATATGTAGCTATATGAACCTTGATGCTGCACTCCTTTCACACTGCTAGCAGTAATCTGTACTTAGCAAGTGTCTGGTGGTGCACAGAGCCATTGAAAGTGAAAGTTTGCTAATGTAGTTTGCTGCTGACACCCCAGAAAGGAGAATGGTGTTGGGGTTCATGCAGCTGCAAGCCTGCTGCTGGTTTATGTTTCCTGCTGCTTCTATTCTCGCTGAGCACTGACGCACTATTTTTCGGGGGGGGGGGGGGGGAGGAGACAAGAGATATGAAGAAAGGAAGCTGCTGGCCCATAGGAGTGGAGAGGAAGGGACAAGGGACAGGGAGTTGCTGGATCATAGGGGTGGAGTGGAGGGGAGGGAAGGGGAAGAGAAGGGACAGGGAAATGCTGAACTATAGAAGTTGAGAAGGGAGAGGGGACAGGGAGTTGTAAACCCAGGGCTTTTTTTGAGGGGATACTTGGGGGTACTGAGTACCGGCACCTTTTCCATTATCTGCTAAAATTGACCCATGGTCCCCAAGTTTTAATGAAAGAGCTCCGACTCTACACACCAATTCTTCTGCCTTGTCATAAATTCTGTGATTGGTTGCAGGGGGCCTGGCTATTGTGGGGTGGGTCTCTCAGTGATCACCTCACCCCTAAAAGGTGGCCTGGCATTTGAGTACCGGCACCTTTTTTGCTAGAAAAAACATACAGTGTAAACCATAGGGTTGGAAGGGAAAGGAGAGAGGACAGGAAGATACTGGACCATAAGAGTGGAGGGGAAAGAGGGATTAGGGAAATAGTTAACCATAGGGTGGAGGGGAAAGAAGAGGGATTAGGGAAATATTATTATTATTATTATTTGAGGCAGTGGGCATAATTATACATATATAAGAAGTCATATTAATTGGGGTTTAAAAGTTTGGTTCAGTTCTGCAAGTGATGGAGGAATGTCATCTGGTTCAGATTATTTAGAAATCCAGCGTTGCCAAGCTAAAGGTTAGAAAGGTCAGTGAGAAATGAAACTCTGTCCCTTGTGATTGATGGATTGCTAAATGCTGGCACATCTGTATACTATTATGAATGAACAAAGCATGAGCCAGACATGCTGTAGTTTAAAAGTAGTTTAAAGCTGGTTAAATAATTCTAGATATAAATGAGTTAGATTTTAGAAGTTCTTGATATGTAGATTTGTTATAAGGAATATTGATTCTGTGTATTTTAGAATATGTTTTTCTGTGTAATTAATAAGTTTTGTTTCTGTGTAGAATGTCTGTTCAACTCAGTGTTGCTTTCTAAGCAAAACTGTAGTTGAAGAGATCAGCATATGGTTTGACTTAGCCATAGTTCTGGCTGGTTCAATGTATGAACTAATAAGTGAAAGAGGTCAGAGAAGTCAGCTCTCTTCTCCTTGATTGATTAGCTAAGTATAGGAATGGTTTTGAAAGTAATAACAAACTATAGCTGTATGATATTAAGTAAGACTGGCCCTTGACCCCTTAATGAATGCCAGAGTCCAGTTAGCAGTTTAAGCTATGGCTGGGATTATGTGAATAATAATAAAATGTAAGAGACTGGTGCCAAATTGTCTAGCATGAGAGGCTTCAGGTCATGGGTCAGTTTAGAATGTCTGGAACCTATGTAACTGATATTTTTAAAGTAATGATTGGCTGAGGCAAGGTAACCAATCCATTCTTTACCATCTGGAAAGTAAGGGGGGCTAGAGAGGGGGATAGCACTGTATTTAAGTGGGAGCAGAAGCAGCTTACGTCAGAAAGAGAGCAGAAGGAACAGACAGGAGAAAGAGAGCAGAAGGAACAGACAGGAGAAGGAGAGCTGAAGGAAGACAGCAGAAGAAGAGAAGCAGCTGAGACAGAAGCCATAACATCCAGAGAGCTGAGAGAGAGAGAAGAGAGCTAGAACTGATGTCCTGCTTTGTTTGCTGGCAAATAAAGAAGATTTCTCCCTCATTCTGGTGTGTGCTGCTTGACTCCTGAAGTACCACAGATTCTGCTAACAATAGGGGTAATTCATGCATCCATTCCTGCAACATTATTAACATTTGTATAGCGCTACCAGATGCACGCAGCGCTGAAATAGCTAACCATAGGGGTGGAGGAGAGCAAAAGAGGGTACAGGGAGATTATAAGGGGTGACATCTGCAGAAAAGTTCAGATCATTAGGGCTGGCTCAAGGCATGGACCAGGTAAGCATTTGCTCATGGCACCAAGCCTGAAGGGCTCCAAACGCTTGCCTCACCTGTGCCCAGATGATCAAAAGCAAGCCCAGGCGCTAGAGGTCAATAGCCGTACTAGCGCCCATGTTTGCTCCCACCCAATGATTAGAGCTGGTGAGCGCATTTAACAAATGCATGCTAAACAGGGTATTATCTATTCCTCCCCTATGCTCAGCAGGCAGCATGCCCAACAAGGGCGCTGATCCCATGGCAATCCCTACGCCAGCTCAGAGCTGGCATTAGGGTTTGCAAAGCATTGGGCAGAATGAAAAGGCCAGTCCAGCATACCTCTGCATGCTAGCAGGCCTCCCCATCCCACCCTGGACAGATGTCCCAACACCCCCCCCCCCCCGAACCTGACACCCCTCCTGGTGGTCTAGCACTTCCCAACACCCAGACCCCCCCCCCAACCTCGGTGGTCTAGCACCCCTCCCGAGCCCCCCATTACCTCAAATGACGTAGGAGAGAGTAGCACTCCCTCTTCCAAACTGGCGGTGCCCTGCCCTGCCCAATGCATCCTGGGATGCACTGGGTGGGGCTTCCCTACTATATAAGGGAGGCTGGGGGGGGAGGGTCAGGTTTGCCTCTGTCGGGGGCGTTGGGGGTTGCTCTGTCTGCTTTTAATATACCTAAAAAAATTTTTACTATGTGTTTTGGCCTCCAACGCAATCTTTTTTTCGAAGTCCCTCTTAGCCTTCCTTATCAGCGCTTTGCATTTGACTTGACATTTCTTATGTTGTTTCTTATTATTTTCAGTCGGTTCCTTCTTCCATCTTCTGAAGGATTTTCTTTTTCTCTAATAGCTTCCTTCACCTCATTTTTTAACCATGCCGTCGTTTGGTCTTCCATCCTCCTTTTTTAATTTGCGGAATATATTTGGCCTGGGCTTCCAGGATGGTGTTTTTGAACAGCATCCACGCCTGATGTAAATTTTTGACCCTCGCAGCCGCTCCTCTTTCACCATTCTTCTCATTTTTTAAAGTTAAATGCTAACGTATTTGATTTTCTATGTATACGTACTTCAAAGCTAATGTCAAATCCGATCATATTATGATCACTGTTATCAAGCGGCCCCAGCACCATTACCTCCCGCACCAGATCATGTGCTCCACTAAGGACTAGGTCTAGAATTTTTCCTTCTCTCGTCATCTCCTGTACCAGCTGTTCCACAAAGCTGCCCTTGATTTCATCAAGGAACTTTACCTATCTAGTGTGCCCCGATGTTACATTTACCCAGTCAATATCGGGTTAATTGAAATCACCCATTATCACCCAGAAGCTTAGCCGAGATTGGGAGGCAGAGCCGGTGGTGGGAGGCGGGGCTAGTGCTGGGCAGACTTATATGGTCTGTGCCCTGACAATGGCAGAAACAAATCAAGGTAAGGTATACACAAAAAGTAGCACACGTGAAATTATCTTGTTGGGCAGACTGGAAAACTCTTTTTATTGGAAAAAACTAAAAACAAATAACATATAAATCAAAAACAAGCCCCTAGCTATACATGGTCCTCCTATCTATGTACACCCCCTCCCCCTCCTCAATAGTACAGTGGAAACTGTTTATTAGAAAAACCAAAGAAAAAAAAACGGACATGCAAATCAAACCCCAAGCTCCTAGCTAGACATGGTCTGCCTATCTATGTACACCCCCTCCCCCTCCTCAATAATACAATGGATCAACCCCCCCGACCCCCCCAAACCCCTTCAGACAACTGGCACACAATCCCCTGGGTAGCATGTCCCCTCATGGCGACTTAAGCCTCACGTGTCTCCACCACCTCGAAGCCACCCCCACCCCTTTTTCCACCCTTTCTCACTTCGCCGCTTCCTGCACCGCCCTTACCACATCCCAGCTGACTACCTCTGCCGGCCGGACCTCCTGGTACAGGGACACCCTGCAGCGCGCCATCCAGAGGCAGTACCGCAATATCACCGAAATCAGAAAGCGTGTTACCGGATTCTCGCGTCCCCCTCCACCCTCTGGGCTGTACACCCAATCCGCATAGCTGTAGTTGCGGAAACTGGGGATCTGCAGCAACGAGGAAACCCGGTCAGAGACCTGGACTGTAAATGGGCACCTCACCAGGAAATGCTCTATCGTCTCTTCAGTTCCAGCACATTCCTCCCGTGGGCACCCTCTATCCCGCACATTGCGATATTTCAAATTTCCTCGGACGTACAGTCTACCGTGAAAGGACAGCCACGCCAGGTCTTTATACTTCGCCGGGATGCGGTTTGAAGCAATCAACCGTAACCCCTGCTGCACCCGTGGAGCCGGCGCGTCCCTCAGTGCCAGAGGAGCTGAAAACACCTGTGCCCGTACTCTGTCCATCCAGACCCCCCGTTGTCCTGCCTTCACCTCCCCCACAGTCAGCCCCCACACCCTCACCAATTTCACTAGGGTCTTGCAATAACTCACCCCCCCCCCCCGGGCCCCCCTTCGCAGTGCCACTACCCTCCCCCCCCTCCCGCCATAGGTCCCAATATCTTGACCACCACTGCAGGACACTCCTTGCCCACCCCGGTGGCTCCCGCCCTACTGCCCTCCCCAGATTGAACTGCAGGAACAAAGCGCTGAAAAACAGGACTGGGTTTATCATGCCCACCCCCCCCCTCCCTCCTAGGCAGATATGTAACATTCCGTTTTACCGGATTCGTCCTGTTGCCCCAGAGCAGCCGGAAGAACACTCCATACAAGGCCGCGTACCGGCTCTCCGGCAGCAAGCAGATGTAACTAACGAACAGAAACAAAGGAACTAAGTGTGCCTTGATGAGCTGTACCCGCTCCCCCATGGTCATTCTCCACCCCTTCCATCTATCCACCCTCCCCTTCGCTTCGTGGAGACACCTATCCCAGTTGTAGAGCCTATAATCCCCCTTCTCGAAGTATATTCCCAAGACCCGTATATGTTCCACAGCTGTAGGAAACCTACCTCCCAACTCAAACTGCAGCCCCTGATCCCCAACCCACAGGCTATTGAACTTTTGAAAATTGACCTGCGACGCTGTTGCCTGCGAGTATTCCTGGATCAGGTTCTGCAATCTACCTCCCTCCCTCTGGTCCGCTACCCACACCGTAATGTCATCTGCATACGCCACGACCCTTAACTGGCTATTGTCCCCCACCTCCACCCCTTCCAGCCCCTCCCTTCTCCAGCCATCTTATAAAAGGGTCGATGGCGTATACATACAACAGTGGGCTGAGCGGGCACCCCTGCCGGACCCCTGCCCCCTCCACCCGTTAACCAGGGGAAAACACCCCGCATGCCGATAGAGTAGCTGTAATTGCTCTATCCAGCCCTTCGGAAACCCGTAGCGCTCCAGAATGCTCCATAGGACACCCCACTGCACTCTATCAAACGCTTTTTCCTGGTCGAGTGTTACCGCCTACCGTGCCCTCCCACTCTACTGCGTTCTACCCCCTCCCGCACCCACGCTGCCGCTTCCAAGACCCCTCTCCCTTTAACCCCACATGCTTGCGAGGCTGCCAGCAATCCCCAGACACCTGCCTCATTCTCTGGAATAGCATTCGTGCGAAAATTTTCCGATCCGTATAAAGCAGCGCTATAGGCCGCCAGTTGGCCAGCATCGCCGGGTCCTTCTCCTTACTTAGTAGGATAAGAGCCGCCTCTGTCAGGGAACTAGGCAAGGAACCCTCCAACTGGGCTGCCCCCCATACCCTCACCAGGATCGGCCCCAGCTGCTCCTTAAAGGCCTGGTAGAACTCAGTCGTTAGCCCATCCGGCCCCGGCGAGGTCTTCCTGTGGAGCGCCCCGATGGCTTCCTCCACCTCCTGTTCTGTCCATGGGTTCAAGAGGGCCTGAAGCTGGGGTCCCCCGTGACCTATCCCTGGGGTCCCTTCCACATAACGCTCCATCTGCTCTACATCGATCTGCTGGGCTGAAAGGAATGCCGCAAAGTGGTCCCTCACTGCCCCCAGAATCCCTTCCCTGGTGTCCTGCAGGACCCCCTGTGCGTCCCGCACCCCTTCCATCACACTGCGCGCCCTCCGCTCCCGGCAGCATGCGAAGGGGTCCGGGCTACACATTTTCCCGAAGTCCCGCTCGTACACCAAGGAGGTGTAGCGGTTGTACTGTACCTGCTCCAGGAGTGCTTGGAGATCATGTATTTCTTCCTCCCTCCCTCCCCCCTTGTGAAATCAGTGTGTCCCTCTTTTTCTTTATCGCCATGCCCAACTTTGTCCTTTCCCTCCCCTCCCTTCTCACCTGTCTGAGAAAGAATCCCCGCGTTCGTCTTTTCACTGTATCCAACCACTCCCCCAATGACTGAAATGCCCCCTGCACCGACACCTGATCTTCCAAAAAACGGCGGTACTCCTCCCACACCTGCTCGCTACCTAACTACTTTAAATTCAGTTGCCATAACCCCCTCCCCTGGCCTCTGCGCTGCTGCCCCCCCCCCACCTGAAGGAGGACCATGTGGTGGTCTGAAAAGTCCACATCCACGGTTCGTGGACCCCCCCAAACCCCCTTCTTTACCAGGAATCTATCGATTCTACTCTTACACTGCCCTCGAAAGAACATGAACCCCTCCTGTTCCTCACAGAAGGCCACATGCGCGTCTACCAGCTCTGCCTCCCGCATGATCCCTGCCAGCCTCACCCCGTCATAGCCCACCTGTACCGATCGTCCCCCACTATCCTTTCTCCACAATATGGTGTTAAAATCCCCCCCTAGACTACTTGGCGCGAAGTGTATAGGTAGGGCTTGATCTTCCCAAAGAGGAGCACCCTTTCCTTCTTACTTTGGGGCCCATACACATTCACCACCCTCAGTGCTCTATCCTCCCAAATCGAATCCACAACAAGAAATCTCCCCACCCCCAGCTCCACCACTCGCTGAATATTCACCCGGTGGGACTTAAATAAGATCCCCACCCCCCCATACCTCTCCCCCGCCAACCCCCACACCGAGGGACCCCACTTCCAGGCCCGCCTCACCCGCCTGATCACCTCAATGGACCGCAGCCGAGTCTCCTGGAGCAGGAAGCAATCTGCTCAGACCCTCACAAACCAGTCATACGCTAAATCCTGCTTCTTCGGAGAGGCGATGCTGGCCACATTCAGCGTGGCAAATGTCAACACTAAGCCTGCCATCCTCATTGCGAGTCACGGGTCTGCTCACTCCCTCCTTCTTTCCTTATCTCCTGGGATACCCCCTGCTTACCCTGAAGCAGGTCCTTTGCTATGCGGTCTACATCGTCCCCTGCCAGATCCCCCCCCCCCCCCCCGCGGCCTTCCTGTCTGCACCTTACCCCCTCCCCCTTTCTTCCTTCCTTTCTTCTTTGCTCTATCCGGACCCACCCCCTGATCCCTCCCTCTCCCCTCTCCCTCCCACCCCCTACCTCCTCCTCCACCTCCCCCAAGTCCTCCAGATCCTCCTCTAGCTCCACTCTGTCCCCCCAAGCCTGCACTTGGGCCTTCACCACCTGCCCGGCCCCCTCAGCTTTCCTCTTACTCCCCTTTCCCCTCCCTCCCTCCCTTCCCTCTTCCTCCTCCCTCACCCCTCCCCCTCCCCCCAGAGCCTTCCCGCCCTTCTTCCTACCACCAGTACCCTCAGCCAGTGCTTCATATTTCCGTTTGCCCTCTCCGATCCCCCCTGCCGCCCCCTTTTCCGCCATCAACTCCACCTCTTCTCCTTCCCCCTGTTCTTCCTCCTCCCTCCCAACCTCCCTATCCTCCTCCTCCTCCTCCAACACCTGAAATCTGTTCACCCCCCTCTTCCCCTGCAGCGACCCCTCCCCGCCCACCCCTAGTTCCCCCCTCCGAAACTTCCCTTTCCTCTGTGGCACTTGTACCCACTCCCCCTCTCCCCCCTGCTCCACTCCTGACCCAGCCCCCTGCCGCCCTCCCCTCCTGCATCCCCTCCTTCTCCCCCCTTTGCCCCTCCCTGCCTATCACCCCCTGCCCTACCCCCTCCTCCCTTACCCCCCCGTTCCTACCCCCACATATCCCACTCATTATGGGCCGCCCTAGGGCAGTTCCGATATGCATGGCCTAACCCGCCGCAGAGGTTGCACCTGATCGCGGTGCAGTCCTCTGTGGCGTGCTGATCCCCGCATCTTCCACACTTTACCACTGGGCATGACATGCTGAAGTGCCTAAACGAACCACATCTGAAGCACTGCCGTGGCTGCCCCTTGTAAAAGCACAGTATCCTGTCGCGAACGATAAAGGCAGCCGAGGGAATGTGCTGGACCACGTGGCTATCCTGTCTCAATTTGACCAGGGCTCCCCAACCTCCTGCCCAAACCCTGCTTGGATCCGGTAACTTTGTAAGCAGGGATCTCAGCTCCGCATACCTCTGTAGCCAGTAGGCTAAATCTGCCCCAGAGATAGACTCATTTCTCACGAGCAGGGTGACCTGCTCCAGGTCCGGCTTGCTGATTGGAATGACCCTGAGGTCCCGCCACTCCCCCTTTCCCCTCACCCCCTCGTACCTTTCCCAGAATATTTCCATCCCCCTCTGGGTCATGAAGCTCAAGTCATATTCTGGGATGTTGATGGGGTTTATACACGCGTAAAAGTCCTCAGGTATAAACCCCATCCCCATCACCAGCCTCAAGACCCGATCCCTGGAAAGCATTGCCCCCTCCCCTATCCATTTCAAGCTGTACCACATTTTGCCGCTTAGGCAGCTGTCCACCCCCTGTCCCCGCTCCCCCCAACCCCTCCCTGGTCCCTCAAAACCATCCGATCTCCCCCCCCTCCTTCCTTCCCCCTCCCTGGACTACTGCTGCAAAGGACTTGGACCCCTGCCCCCACCGCCCCCCCTCCACACTTGTTCCAGCCCTTCCCTCTGCCTCCCCCCCTTCTGTCCCTCTACCCCTCCCCTCATCCCTCTCCCTTCCTCAATATCCACAGCCCCCGTCCCCTTCCCTCTCAGAAAAACATCCAGCAACGTCCATAGTCCGTTCTGCTGCTTGGGCTGCCTCCAACTGATTGTCCTGCCCATCTCCACTTCCTGGAACGTCCCTGCTCGTCCCTGCCACTGCAGGCTCCAGCCTCTGGGCTAATCGCCTCCTCTCCTCCGTCTCCTGGCGATACTCTGGCTCCTGCCCAGTCAGGTCTGCAGCTGGTGATACCAGACTCCCTGCTCGCTCCACCCCCGAACTCCCTCCAACCTCCGGCACCAGGGGCGGAGCCTCCGGATCTCCGCCGCTCCCCTTGGCTCCTCTCTCCCATCCGTCCCGCTGGCAGGTCCGCTCCACCACCCGCTGCACATCTGTTGGACTCGCAATGTCCACTTCTCTAGTCAACGAAAGTCTCTCAACAATCGGGTTACTTCCTCCTTGCTTCTGGTGCAGTCCCTCCTGCGTTCTCCCAATGGCTGGCGCTTCCCGGGGGCATGGCTTGTCCGTTCCCGACTCCGCCACAGGCTGGCTGTTAGCGCCCCCCGATTTCACCTCTTTTAATGGACAGCTGGTCAAATGAGCTCCCAGCTGCTGCCCGCTCCTATTCCTCTCTCTCCGACCCCTCTCCTGTAAACCGCCAGCTACTCCATGCTCAGGGAAGACCTCCCCTGCTCCCGGACTTCGTGGGCGGGGCTTCTCCAGACGCCATGCTGCCTCGGTTTCCACTTCAGCCATTGCAGACCCGGCCAAAAATACCGGAGTCTGCCTCTGCTGACCCGTTTCCAACAGGGCCTCCTTCACGGCAACTGTCTCTGCTGTTTGCACAACTGCAGGTAAGCCCTCCGAGACTTCGACCACCACCTCTGTAGAAAACAGGCTGCTATCTGCGTCTCCCTCTGCTGCCTCCATTATCTGGAGTTTTGACAATTTACTGAGTTCTTTCCTCCCCTCCACAGGTAGGATCTCCGCTCCAGCCCCCACCCCCACCACAAAGCCATGTCCTGCCGCTGCCTCCTTATCCTCTGGCTGCCGGGTAAGTTAAATTAAACGCAGAAAAAACTCAATGCCTGATACTCACCTCCCAATACAACACAAAAGAATTCACAGCTATAAACACACCAAACCTGAACCTTCAAATCTCAGAAACGCTAAAAATCCTTGGAATCACTATTGACCGCCACCTAACGCTCGAAACTCATGCTAACAACACAACTAAAAAGATGTTTTACAGCATGTGGAAACTGAAAAGGATAAGACCATACTTCCCAAGATCCGTCTTTCGCAGCCTAGTGCAATCCCTCGTGCAATCCCTCGTGCTCAGCCATCTGGATTACTGCAACTCGCTATACGCAGGTTGCAAAGAACAAACACTGAGGAAACTTCAAACAGCCCAGAACACGGCAGCCAGACTAATCTTTGGAAAGCCAAAATATGAAAGTGCAAAACCATTACAAGAGAAACTGCACTGGCTTCCACTCAAGGAACACGAACGCGTCACTTTTAAAGTATGTACATTAGTCCACAAAATCATTCACGGCGAAGCCCCAGCCTACATGTCTGAGTTAATAGACTTACCACCCAGAAACGCCAAAAGATCATCCCGAACCTTCCTTAACCTCCACTTCCCCAATTGCAAGGGCTTGAAATACAAAGCGCTACACGCGTCAACCTTTTCTCACATGAGCACGCAGTTTTGAAATACACTGCCGCGCAACTTAAGAACAATCAACGAGCAAGCTTCCTTTCGCAGACTATTGAAGACCCATCTTTTTGAAAAAATTTACGGAAAGAACCAAAACACATAAAGCCCACACTTGCTGTTCACTAATGTATCATACATTCACCTCTGAACTCTCATTCCCGTATTATCACATCATTCATACAAGGTTGCCAGGTCGCAAAAAACTTTCCAGCCCAATCTCTGGCCAAAAGAAGCCCAAAAGGAGCCCAAAGTTACTATTCATGCGGAATCGTGAATAATCATGAAAAATCGTGAATATTCATGAGGAAATCGTGAATATTAATGAGAAATTCGAGAATATATGTATATACTTTTCAAATTACATTTGTTAGTAGATTAATTTAAGCAAGAATTTAGCTTAAGTATCAAGAAGATTCCGACAGGAAATGCTGAGGCAAGAGGAACAGGATACCGGCTGAGGCAGGAACACAGCACCTGGAAAAAAAAAAATAGAAGCAGCACACCTGGAAACACAAGCAGCGCACCTGGAAAACACAAACCGCAATGCTGACTGAGGTAGGCCCAGGCCAAGAACAGAACTCTGAGGCAGGCCCAGGAACAGGGTACACACTGAGGCCTGCCACAATCTTACTGTTCCTGGAACTGCCCTGGTGTTCCTGCTGATGGGCAGGAGTAGGAATAGAAACAGTAGCAGGAACACCAAGGCATGCCCAGAGGTCCAGGAACAGGACCATCACCGTCCATCTCCAAGGCAGGAACAGGCACAGGAACACTGAAACAGAAAGAGAAAAAGAAACAGATTAGGATGGAACAGTTATAACTACACTGAGACAGATGAAAATGGAACTGTCTCACCCAATGGTCAGTCAGGCTACCCACACCCACCCCCTCCGAGCACAGTACTCACCGTGCTTTTACGGCCTGGAAACTCCGCTGCAGGAAGGTGCACAATCGTCATCATCGGGTATCACGTCATCCTCCTCCTCCTCCTGGGCCTGGCTTGTAGTTGCATAGATATCAGACGTGAATAAACTCAGCATCCGATCTGTTGGAACAAACTCATTGCAGCATGTGCCTTTGCGCCCCATGTAGCTACGAATACGCAACAAGGCTTCCAGAGTGCCTTGTCGCATCCTGTTTCTCAGTTTGGTCTTGATAAGATTCATCTGAGAAAAGGTTCTTTCCACAGCTGCATTGCTGAAAGGCAAAGCCAACACACATAGGGCAAAATTCCCCAGCAGGAGGAAGTCATGATCTCCTGTAGCATCTGTGTGATTTGCTACAGTCACCCAAAACTGCTCGATCTCATTGTCACTGTGGATTGGCCATAACACACTGCTGATCCGCAGGCCACTGTTGCTCCAGATCTCCAATACGACCTTTAAACAGAGGTAGAAATGACAACTTCGACAGCTGTGGTTTCAGGGCTCCAAGGACAACAGATGGCGAAAGATCAGACAGAGACTCTAGCAGGTGGACGTTTGACGGGAGCCTCTGACGCATTTCCCTCAGCAGTTCAAATAGGTAATCTCTACAGCATTCTTTAATGTGTTCTGCAGATGCGGGTTCAATTCCGGAGTCATGCAGCAACAACTGGAATTCGATACCAAAGTTCATCGCTGCCAGCAGTAGATGCTTAGACCTGTCTTCCAAATTATACATGAGAGTTGCGCCCCACGATGTGAATGTGGTCGGTCTCACAAGCCGCAGCAGCATGGTGCGATACAATGTCATCAGCTCATCAAGCAAACGGACAGGGCTCGCTTTATCAGACTGAAACAGCTTGTTCACTCGGTTGACTTCCTGCAGTATGGGCCTCAAAAATGTCAAGTACAGCTTGTTTTGTGGTGTGTTGTACATCTGGTAGAGCTGGTCGGCGGTGTAGCAGCGTGCCTCATCCTTCGCTATCTGGAAGTGAAGCTTCAGTTCATCATATTGATCAAGCACACGCTGAACACAAGCAGCTATGGACAGCCAGCGAGTGTCTGACAACTTCAGGATCTTTAGTGGGTCTTCACCAACATTAATGCACTGATATATCTGTTTGTATTTCTGCTGGCGAACAGTACTATGTCTGAACCAGTTATAGGTCTCAGCAACCATGAATTCAATGTTCCTTGGCAGCACCTTCAGCGCATGCGAAGAACTCAGCTGAATTGAATGGCAAATACACTTTATGTGTACAATGTTGGGGGACACTTCACGGAACCGTGTTATTACTGAATTATTTCTTCCACACATGGTGCTACAGCCATCAGTTGCTAAGCCAATGCATTTGCCTATTTGAAGATGATTTGCTTGAAGAAAATTGGTTATGGCATTGAATATTCCTTCTGCAGTACCAGTCTCAAGGGCTAATATTCCTAGAAATGCAGTGGTAATACACTTCAAGGAACTGCTGTAGTAGCGCACCATCACACACAGCTGCTTCTCCAGGCCGATATCTGTGCTTTCATCGATGATCAAGGAATAAGAAGTGTCATTTGTGCACAGGTCCGAAATCAATTCTTGGTGGACTGCAGGGCCAAGGACATTCTTGATCAGTGCAGAACATTTCATGCGGTGTATAGCTATGTCTTTGCCCGAAAACTTCTTCATAACCTCGCCTAGGTGATCGATCGTTGCGATACTGGAATGGCACGCAACGTGTGCCGCCAACGTCAGCTCCGCTGTCTTGGTCGATTTATCGATAGTGATAGGCTGGCAGCTCATATCAAATAATGACCTAGCACTTGAAAATGGTGCTGCATTCTTCTTATGTTTGGCTGTATTGGCATGGTTCACTAAATCATGATGATGTGCACGTATCTCAGCTTTGCAAAAACGACAATATGCTTTGTTGTCGTCTCCTGGCACACTCCTTATCCAGTCTTTTAAGAGTGCCTCTTTCTCACAGCTCTTGCAGTATTTCTTGGTATAAGATGCCCACTTTCCCATTATAATA
This sequence comes from Microcaecilia unicolor, assembly GCF_901765095.1. Lineage (NCBI taxonomy): Eukaryota > Metazoa > Chordata > Amphibia > Gymnophiona > Siphonopidae > Microcaecilia > Microcaecilia unicolor. The sequence goes on along the minus strand of NC_044033.1, from coordinate 294,969,969 downwards.
TGAATATGAACGGTCGGGAAGTAGAAAACTATCAGCAGGGAGTGGGGACTGTCTATGGTCCACAGCGCTGCGTATGCCTTGTAGCGCTATAAAAATTAAAAAAGGGAAGTGCGATTACAATATAGCAGCAGCACTGCAAGTAGCAATCCACAATCCATGTAGGGCCGTCCATGATGATTTGGCTGGTTTAATAGGGTGGGGGGGGGGGCACCTAGGTACCATGTGGATTTTTTTTATCTGTTTTACTGTCCCTTTTATCTCTCCTGATAAAAGGGACAGTAAAACAGATAAAAAAAATCCACATGGTACCTAGGTGCCCCCCCCCCCCCCCCCCCCCCACCCTATTAAACCAGCCAAATCATCATGGACGGACGCACATAGATTGGCACAGCACGGGGCACCTAGGTACCATGTGGATTTTTTTTAATCTGTTTTACTGTCCCTTTTATCAGGAGAAAATTGTTTTCTCCTGATAAAAGGGACAGTAAAACAGATTTTAAAAAAAATCCACATGGTACCTAGGTGCCCCGTGCCCCCCCACCCCCACTCCTATTAAACCAGCCTATTTCTAAAAGAAACTTTAAGTGCAATACTACTTACAGTTAGTAGCTGGATATGAGCTGGGCTGCTCTCCTCCTCCTGTCCTTCCTGATCTCGGACTCTGTCCTGCAGTCGTCCTCCTCCTCTGTCCTCTCTCTCGGGTCGGGTCACGGGTGGCTGGCTCTCTCACACAGTATCCTCTCCTCTCCTCTCTCAGTCTTCTCCACATGGTCAGTTATCTTCTTCTCAGTCTCTCTGCTGTGCTGCTGCTAGCGATAGCGAGAAGCGAAAGCGAACGGGAAAAATTACGGACGCACGCACACATAAGAAGGGCCAGATTCGGCTGCTGATTGGCGGTTGCCGCAGCAACGCGGCGAAAACCGCCCAATCCCGCAACATGCAAGAATGGCAAATCCCCCGCAGCCGCGCCCAAAAACTCGCCCAATTGGGCGGGATTACCGCAACCCTGGCATCTTTGCATTCATACCTTTACTCACAGAAAGATATATACCATGTGTCTTCATGCCTTTTTATCGCTCTCTAAGCTCCCATTGTTTCCTTCCAAAGTTTCAATGTTTGTGTTCCATTGTTACATTCCTTAACGACACCTCAATTGTTTCGCATAACTCTGCACAATGTAATCCATAACCAATCTGTAACAAATTGTATATCCAACATTTAACTCATATTGTAAGCCACACTGAACCCCAAAAAGGTGGGAAAATGTGGGATACAAATGCAATAAATAAATAAATAAGTGCTCTGGACTGTGTTGCCAACTGTCTCATGTATTTTAAAGTGGGGTCACCTCTGAACCCAGTCAACTCTTTTGGTTCTAATGCTGCTGAAGACACTGAAGCTTGCTTCAACTGTAGTGTTCCTGAACCCCCAGACTTTGATATAGAAGCCATCCTTTCTCGGTTAACATAGAGCTCCCTCAAAGGATTCACAGAGCCCTTTTTTAAACAGTTCAACAAGTGTTCTTTTTTCCCCAACAACTTCGATATCCGGGCTTCCTCTTTAACATACATTTGTCTGTGCTCCGCTGGGGCAAATTTACACATAGTTCTTGCCATTTTCAGACGTTTTCCTAGCTCCATTACTTCTTTTTCCACCAGCTTAATTCGTCTTACAATATTTACCACACTGCTTGCTGGATCATCAGGGTCATAGCTCACTTCAAGGAACTCCTCATCTGACGATCCACTCTCCTCACTCTCATCTGCCTTCAGCAAAGGCTCCTGGCAAACTTCCATCGCCTCTTCCTTCTCCCTTCCTTGGAAGCGCCCTTCTGGGGCCTGTACTATCTTTCTCCCCCCTCCACTGTCTTCTCGCTTACCTTCCGCAAGCTGGGCCATGGAGGGGGAAATGCTCTGGTGGCCTCCACTGGGCTGCTTCTCCCTTCGGTCCACTGGACTCCTTTCCCTTCTCCCGGTAGTCAAACCAGGGAGAGAGCCACTCCTTTCGGCCTTCTGGTCCCGGGCCCCAGGAGGCCCCATAGCCTGGGACTTTCCTGAGGCCTTCTCCCCAGGGACCCTTCTCATCTTTGGGGAGGGAGCTAGGCCTCACTCCCTTTCCACTGGAAGTCTGCAGAGCTCTCTAAAACACCTCCTTCCTCCTCAGCAGACTGGATGGACCATGCAGGTCTTTTTCTGCCGTCGTCTACTATGTTACTATCCAGCTTATTTTCGAAAGTGATCGCCGGCCATCTTCTGACATAAATCTGGAGATGGCCGGCAATCTCGCAAAAGCGGCCAAATCGGTATAATCGAAAGTGGCTTTTTTGACAGCACTGCCGCTTTCTCGTCGCCTCGCCGGCGAAAGTTCAAGGGGGTGTGTCAGCGGCCAAGCAAAGGCGGGACATGGGCGGGCATGGGCGTGGCTACCAGATGGCCAGCTTTCGCGGATAATGGAAAAAAAAAGCGGCGTTAAGCAATATTTCGCCGGCTTTACTTGGTCCTTTTATTTTCACGACCAAGCCTCAAAAAGGTGACCCAACTGACCAGATGACCACCGTAAGGAATCGGGGATGACCTCCCCGTACTCCCCCAGTGGTCACCAACCCCCTCCCACACTAAAACAATAAAACTAAAAACCTTTTTTGCCAGCCTGTATGCCAGCCTCAAATGCCGTACCCACCTCCATGACAGCAGAATGTGTTCTATCCTCTGACAGCCTTTCCCTGGTTGTGATGTGGCTCTCGGGTGAGTGTGACACCTTTTCTGGTAGGTGCACTGCAGAGTCACATCAGCAATGCATTGTGGTGGGTGTAGGGTAGTGGGCTCTACTCCAATGGTGCTTTTCCCCCTGCTAACTGGGTCAGAGTGTGTCCAGTTTTGTTTCCGGTAGTCCATGAGGTAGTGGCCATTTTTGTAAGCCAGTTTTAGATCCCTTTCATGTGTTACCCACGTTAGAGAACTTAGTTATTACCTTGAATGTGGCTGAAAGAGGGCATTGTACAGCATTCTGCCAGCTCTGACCTACTGCTCACCTCAGTACCAGGGAGCCTCTTTGCCAGTGGGGCACAACCTCTGATCTGCAGTTAACCGTGAGTAAACGTGCTTATTCAAATAAAGGACTTTTTCAAAGAGTTTAGTCCAGGTCTCAACTGGTGTGCCAAGGTTATACAGCAGCAACAAGTCCTAGAGGCCTGCGTGTATGCAGGTCCCTGGAGCACTTTTAGTGGGTACCGCAGTGCACGGACCCAGGCCCATCCCCCCCTACCTGTAACACTTGTGCTGGTAAATGGGAGCCCTCCACAACCCACCGTACCCACATGTAGTTGCCCCCTTCACCCCTAAGAGCTACGGTAGTGGTGTACATTTGTGGGTAGTGGATTTTTGGGGGGGTTGGGGGGCTCAGCACCCAAAGTAAGGGAGCTATGCATGTGGGAGCTTTTTCTGAAGTCCACCGCACTGACCCCTAGGGTGCCCAGTTGGTGTCCTGGCATGTCAGGGGGACCAGTTCACTACAAATGCTGGCTCCTCCCACGACCAAATGCCTTGGATATCGCCGTGTTGGAGATCAGCGGCATTTTTTTCCATTATCACTGAAAAACAAAACCGGCCATCTCAAACCCAGCGAACTCTGGCATTTGGCCGGGCTAAACCGTATTATCAAAAGAAAAAGATGGCCGGCCATCTTTTTCGATAATACGGTTCCGGCCAGCTGTAACGCCGCTGCCAAAATAGATCACCGGCGATCTATTTTGCCGGCGACGTTCGATTATGCCCCTCTATGTTACTAGCCAGCTTATTTTCGAAAGAGAAAAACACCTATATTTCGACCCAAATCGGGATATGGGCGTTTTTCTCGCAAAGGCGCCAAATCGGTATAATGGAAAGCCGATTTTTGGGCGTTTCCAACTGCACTCCGTCGCGGAAACGAATAAAGTTGACGGGGGCGTGTCAGAGGCGGAACTGGGGCGTGGTTATCAGCCGAGGAGAGATGGGCGTCTTTAGCTGATAATCGTTAAAAAAAAGGGCGTTTTTACCGCGATTTTGGGTCACTTTTTTTGGACCCTTTTTTTTCACGAACAAGTCCCAAAAAAGTGCCCCAACTGCCCAGATGACCACTGGAGGGAATCGAGGATGACCTCCCCGGACTCCCCCAGTGGTCACTAACCCCCTCCCACCAAAAAAACCCCCACTTTAAAAACTTTTTTTCCAACCTCTATGCCAGCCTCAAATGCCGTACCCACCTCTATGACAGCAGAATATGTTCGATCCTGTCACAGCCTTTCCCTGGGTCAGAAGTGGCTCTCGGGTGCACTACAGGGTCACATCAGCATTGCATTGTGGTGGGTGTAGGGTATTGGGCTCCGTGATTTCATTAGCTTTTGTTACAGTCTCACGATGTTGGTAGTTGGTAGGCTCTTCTTCCATGGTGCTTTTCCCCCGCCTACTGGGTCAGAGTGTGCCCTGTTGTGTTTCCGGTAGTCCATGAGGTAGTGGCCATTTTTGTAAGCCAGTTTTAGATCCCTTCCATGTGTTAGCCACGTTAGAGAACTTAGTTCTTACCTTGAATGTGGCTGAAAGAGGGCATTGTACAACATTCTGCCAGCTCTGACCTGCTAATCTCACTACCAGGGAGACTCGTTGCCAGTGGTGGGGCACAACCTCTGATCTGCAGTTAACTGTGAGTAAACGCGGTTATTCCAATAAAGGACGTTTTCGGAGAGATTAGTCTTCAGGTGTCAACTGGTGTGCCAACGTTATACAGCAGTAACAAGTCCTAGAGGCCTGCGTGTATGCAGGTCCCTGGAGCACTTTTAGTGGGTACCGCAGTGCACTTCAGCCAGGTGGACCCAGGCCCACCCCCCCCCACCTGTAACACTTGTGCTGGTAAATGGGAGGCCTCCAAAACCCACTGTACCCACATGTAGGTGCCCCATTCACCCCTAAGAGCTATGGTAGTGTTGTACATTTGTGGGTAGTGGGTTTTGGGGGAGGGGGGTTGGGAGCTCAGCACCCGTGGTAAGGGAGCTCTATGCATGTGGGAACTTTTTCTGAAGTCCACCGCACTGACCTAGGGTGCCCAGTTGGTGTCCTGGCATATCAGGGGGGCGAGTGTACTACGAATCGTGGCCCCTCCCACGACCAAATTGCTCGGATTAGGACGTTTTTGAGCTGGACGTTTTTAGTTTCCATTATCGCTAAAAAAAAGAAACGCCCAGCTCAAAAACGTCCATTTTTTCGAAAATACGGTTTGGCCCGCCCCTTCACGGACCCATTCTCGGAGATATATGCCCATGGAGATAGGCATTTCCGTTCGATTATGCCCCTCCACGTGTTGCCCAGTTTGTTTGCGTCCCTAATTTCCTTTAATATTTCTGCATCCATCTGTTCATCCTGGTCAGGAGGACGGTAGTACACTCCTATCACTATCCTTTTCCCCTTTACACATGGAATTTCAATCCACACTGATTCTAAGAAGTGTATTTGATTCAAGGCTCTCATTAATATGCAAATGCTACCCCTCCACCAATTCGATCCACCCTATCAGAACGATATAATTTGTACCCCGGTATGACAGTGTCCCACTGGTTATCCTCCTTCCACCAGGTCTCAAAGATGCCTATTATATCTAATTTTTCTTTTAGTGCAATATATTCTAACTCTCCCATCTTCTTTCTTAGGCTGCTGGCATTCGCATATAGATATTTCAAACTATGTTTGTTGTTCCTATTTACATCATGCTGAGTACTTGACAGTAATAATTTGCAATCTTTTGTCTGATTTTTATTTAAGGACACCTGATCTATTACAGTCTCTTTTGCAACCTCACTATCAGGATACCCTATCTTCCCCGTTTTGGTGATATCTTTGAAAGATACCTTATCCCGAACCATGCACTTTTGAGCGACTGTCGTCCTTCCCCCCATTTCTAGTTTAAAAGCTGCTCTATCTCCTTTTTAAATGCCGATGCCAGCAGCCTGGTGCCACTCTAGTTAAGGTGGAGCCCATCCTTTCGGAAGAGGCTCCCCGTTCCCCAGAATGTTGCCCAGTTCCTAACAAATCTAAAACCCTCCTCCCTGCACCATCATCTCATCCACGCATTGAGACTCCGGAGCTCTGCCTGTCTCTTGGGCCCTGCGTGTGGAACAGGTAGCATTTCAGAAAATGCTACCTTAGAGGATCTGGATTTGAGCTTTCTACCTAAGAGCCTAAATTTGGCTTCCAGAACCTCTCTCCCACATTTTCCTATGTCATTGGTACCCACATGTACCAAGACAGCCGGCTCCTCCCCAGCACTATCGAAAATCCTATCTAGGTGACGCGTGAGTTCCGCCACCTTCACACCAGGCAGGCAAGTCACCAGGCGATCCTCACGTCCACCAGCCACCTAGCTATCTATATGCCTAATGATCGAATCACCAACTACAACAGCTGTCCTAACCTTTCCCTCCCGGGCAGCACTTGGAGACATATCCTCGGTGTGACAGGATAGTACATCCCCTGGTGGGCAGGTCCTGGCTACAGCAGTACTTCCTACTTCACCAGGGTGATGCTCTCCTCCTAGGAGATCTCCCTCCTTCAAGGTAGCACAGGGGCTACCAGACTGGAGGTGGGACTTCTCTACAACAACCCTGTAGGTCTCCTCTATGTACCTCTCTGTCTCCTTCAGCTCCACCAAGTCTGCTACTCTAGCCTCAAGAGAACGGACACGTTCTCCGAGAGCTAGGAGCTCTTTGCATCAGGCACACACATATGACATCTCACCAACTGGGAGATAATCATACATGTGACACTCAATGCACCCCTCTTGCTGCTGGACTGCTGACTCCATCTTAGTGTTTTTGAGTTTTTCAATAATTTAAAACTTGCTACAGTATTAAGGATATTAGCCTAATAGAAGTGTCTTTTAGTTTATATAGTATATTGTATGATTTATTTAGTGTTTCCTTCTCAGATGGTAATGAAATGTATTTAAAACTCTGTAAGAGCACTCCTTGCTTGTTACCCTAATTACACTAACTGACTATAAATGAAGAGCTTTCCTAGGGGTGGCAAGACTAAACTAGATCTTGCAGTGCCTGCTAGATTCTATCTGTTAATGCTGTGGTACAAAGGTTTTAAAACTAAGTGGAAAAGACTATGGAGATTAGTTGAGAAAATTTGCTTTTTATATTTTTATTTTGCCTATCACTAACTGTCACAGCCATTGAGGGCTTGTTACATGTGGCCTCAATGCCGTGGAGTATAACCCTGGCACACCAATCACTTGAAGTCTCTATTATTTTTATGAAGTCTCTTTTATTGAATAAATCACAGATAGATGTTCAGAGATGCTGCTTCAGGATGCAGAGACTTCTTAATCTGAAGGCTGTAGGAGGTGGAGATCTGAAGAGAGGTAGTTGTATTGCAGGGGGGAAGGATAGATGAACAGGTAGAAATAGTCCAAAGCTGGGTGACTGGAATGTACAATATCTCATTTGGGAGGAGATATTTTTAGGGTAAAGAAACAGGTTCATTACAGGGAGTTTTCAGCAGGACAGAGCTGTCTGGAGCAAGATGGTGTTTGCTCCATGTCCCTGGCTAGATGGTGTTGGAATGCCTCGTGGCTGCAAGGACAAAGAGGTGTTGAGGCTTCACACAGGCTCAGGGAGGAGCAGATGGAGACCAATGGGGACACAGCCTGCCATCGGGCAGCAAGGGGTGGTCCTGGGAGACGGCTCTCGATTGGGGGGAAAGGTCATACCTGGCTGACCTCCCAGGACAGAGATGGTGAGAATGACCAGGAAATAATAGCAGGAAGACAAAAGAGCCAAGCTTGGCAGAGAGATAAAGAGAGAGAGAAGGTCTGGGCAGCCTCACAACCAGTGGTAACAGTTCTTACACAGCCAAGCAAGTGTGGTTGTATTGCCTGTGAACTACATTACCCACAGTGCATTGCTCATGTACCTTTGCTGTGAGAAACTGCAGCAATGATAGTCCTTGGAACTGAGAATAACAGTAAAAGCATTACACACATTTTAGGATCACGTTATAAACTAGTGCGAGGCTGTCGGAGGACAGAACACTAACCTACAATTCCTCCTTTAAATTCCAATCTTTAAGTTCCCAAAGCACAAAGCATAATAGTGTTCACTTACCAGAGAAATGTCCTCTTCTCTCGGAACTTCTCAGAAAGAAAGTTCAGTGGGACCTTTCCTCTTTATATAGTTTTGAATCTGAGGGGCCTGTTTTGAACAGGCTCTTTGAAGCTGACTCAGCAACCTATGCAAGTATTCTACTTCCCCATACCTTAATTAACACTTAATTGAGGTCGCTGGATGTGCAACCTCTCCAGCAGCCAAGGAACAGAAAATAACTGCCTTTTAGAACAAGAGTTTTTGGCTGTTTAGTTTCTACCTCTAGAAAAGGTTTCAGTTTAAAACTATGGGAAAAATGCCTATTTCTAGAGAAAATTTCAGTTTAAAACTATGGGAAAAGAGTTTGTACACACAGCAACTAGTTAATAATGCTTGCTTTTCTCTCTCTCTCCTTTTTTATTCCCCCCTTAATACTAAACTAGGTCCTACTTGCTTTTCTCTCTCTCTTTTTATTCTCCCTTAATATTAAACTGGATCCTGCAGTGCCTGCTAGATTCTATCTGTTAATGCTGTGGTACAAAGTTTTTAAAACTAAGTGGAAAACTATCCAGCTTATTTTCGAAAGGAGATGGGCGTCCTTCTCCTGATGGCGCCCAAATCGGTATAATCGAAAGCCAATTTTAGGCACCCCCAACTGCAGTCCGTCGCGGGGACGAACAAAGTTCACGGTGGCATGTTGGAGGTGTAGCGAAGGCAGGATGGGGGCGTGTTTATCGGCCAAGAGATGGGCGTCCTTGGCCGATAATGGAAAAAAGAAGGGCATTTGGTCCGCTTTATTTGGTCCCATTTTGTTTAGGTCCAAGTCACAAAAAAGTGCCCGAACTGCCCAGATGACCACTGGAGGGAATCGCGGAAGAGCTCCCCTGACTCCCCCAGTGGTCACTAACCCTCAAAAACAAAACTTTTAAAACTTTTTTTGCCAGCCTCTATGTCAGCCTCAAATGTCATACTCCTGTCCATCGCAGCAGTATGCAGGTCCCTGGAGCAGTTTTAGTGGGTGCAGTGGACATCAGGCAGGCGGACCCAGGCCCATCCCCCCCCTACCTGTTACACTTGTGGTGGAAAATGGGAGCCCTTCAAAACCCACCAGAAACCCACTGTACCCAAATCTAGGTGCCCCCTTCAACCCTTAGGGCTATGGTAGTGGTGGATAGTAGTGGGTTTTGGGGGGCTCAGCACTGAAGGTAAGGGAGCTATGCATTTGGGAGCAATTTGTGAAGTCCACTGCAGTGCCCCCTAGGGTGCCCGGTTGGTGTCCTGGCATGTGAGGGGGACCAGTGCACTATGAATCCTGGCCCCTCCCACAACCAAATGCCTTGGAGTTGTTCTTTTTTGAGATGGGCGCCCTCGGTTTCCATTATTGGCAAAAACCGAGGGCGCCCATCTCTACATCCGGCGATCTAAGCATTTAGGTCGAACATCTCTAATGTCGACCTAAATGTTGAGATTTGGCCATCCCCGACCGTATTATCGAAATGAAAGATGGATGCCCATCTCGTTTCGAAAATACGGTCGGCCCCGCCCCTTCGCAACGCCATCCTCGGAGATGGGCGCCCTTAGAGATGGCCTGCCCCATTCGAAAATGCCCCTCATTGGAGATTAGTTGATAAAATTTGCTTTTTATATTTTTATTTTGCCTATCACTAACCTACAATTCCTCCTTTAAACTCCAATCTTTAAGTTCCCAAAGCACGAAGCAAAATAGTGTTCACTTACCAGAGAAATGTCTTCTTCTCTCGGAACTTCTCAGAAGGAAAGTTCAGTAGGACCTTTCTTCTTTATATAGTTTTGAATCTAACGGGCCTTTTTTAAACAGGCTCTTTGAAGCTGACTCAGCAACCTTTGCAAGTATTCTACTTCCCCACACCTTAATTAACACTTGAGGTCGCTGGATGTGCTACCTCTCCAGCAGCCAAGGAACAGAAAATAACTGCCTTTTAGAACAAGAGTTTTTGGCTGTGTAGTTTCTACCTCTAGAAAAGGTTTCAGTTTAAAACTATGGGGAAGCTCAAGATGGCCACCGCTATGTATGGACGTGTGTGAGCCCGCTCTTACTCCGCTGAAAAAAAAATGCCTAAACGCAGAGGTCGGGCCGCTGCCACTACCCCCCAGCGTCGCCCAGAATCTATTTTACCTTTTTTGCAGCGGGCCACGGAAATATCGATGTCGGAAGGCGGCCTGCTTGCTTCACCCGATACAAGGGGAGATTCGGAGAGGAGCTATGGGCTGGAAGTTTCTCTCAGCCCCGACACCCGAGCCCCGCCCCCGCAGCCACTTGGTGCTAGTTCTCCCATTGCGGCGTCCTCGAGCTCGGAGAATCCTGAAGCTCGAGGTCGGGAGGCCCAGTTTGATGTGGAAAGCGAAGAGGAGAGAATATTAATTCCTCCGGGACCATCAGAAGGAACAAAGTCGGGGGAAGTCTTGCTGACGGATCAGGAGAAGGACAGATATTCAATTCAACCTCAGGTACCGACCAAACTTATTTCCTTTTCTTTAGTAAAACCGAGTGAAGTGACTTTAGATAGTTTATGGATTTTAGTTGCTGACTTTGCAAAGAATATTTGTCCTCAAATTAAAGTAATTTTGGAAGAAATAACTGACTTGAAAAGAAATTTGAGAGAAACTGAGAATAAATTGGAAACTGTGGATAAACAAGTGAAGAAGCAAGAAAATGACTTACAAAACTCAGTCCAAATCCAAAACACCATGATTAAAGATTTGCTGTATCTAAGAAGAAAATCTGAAAATTATTCAAGAAGCAAAAATTTGCGCTTTATTAATTTTCCTGTTCAAAAATTAATATCACCTCGAGAAATGTTAAAAAACTACTTAAAAGTGGGGGCTAATCAAGATGGCGGCACGAACGATCCCTCGTGAATGACCCACCCCAGTCTGCTGGAGATATCCTCTTTTTTCTTGCTAAGTAGTGAAAAGTTTTACCTGTTTTGATTTTCTTGGCAATATGCCACATAAGAGGAAGGGAGCCGTTAGAGTCGGAGCCCCGCCGACACTAACATCAACGCCGATCCAGCAAACTCTCGAGGGCTTCATAACGAGGCAATCCACTTCTTCAGGAACCGGAGACCCCGTTGACTCGACGGTGCAAGGAGACACCGAGATTCTGGGGCAGGACACGTCGTTGTCCCCTCCGGTTAGACCCCCACCTCCGCAACCAGCTATACTCAGCGGGGACGAAGCTTTCCTGAACCGCAGGTCGGAATCAGGAGCGCCGTGTCGGGGCTCCACCACTGGTTTATCAGCTGACACCTCAACTCCAACTGAGGTTGTAACCGCCGTAATGGCGTCGAGAACAGGAACAACTAAGGCTTCTCTGGCGAAGGTTTCTCTGGAAGCTATTTGGGAAACGCTCCAGAGTGTAGATCAAGCTGTGAAAACTTCCACGGGTAAAGTAGAAACTTTATCGAAAAATGTTCAAGAATTGACTGATGCATTTGCAGGGATGAAAACAGAAATAAATGAGAAAGTAAACTCTATAACGGAAGAGAATATAAAATTGAGAGAAATCTCACTGAAACTCATTAAAGACAATACTCTGATACATAATAGATTGGAAACTTTTGAAAATTATAATCGTAGATTGAATCTCCGGTTGTTAAATTTCCCAAGAACATTAGTTTATTCGCCTCAAGAAATTTTTAAAAGATATTTGGTTGAAAACTTAAAATTTTTGCCTGAAAATATACCACCCCTGAACAAGATATATTACTTACCAACGAAAAAGAATAAAGAGGAAGAACAACAGATTGCACAACCACAAGGAGAATTGAATGTATCAGAATTACTAGAAACTTCCCTATCAACAGCAATAACGGAAAGACAAACACTTTTAATATCATTTATTTTCCAACAGGATCTAGAAGCAATTAGAAAAATGGCGTTAAAGAACTTACAAGTACCATTTTATGGTGGGAAGATCTGGGTATTCCCAGATGTGACTAAACAGACCCAACTTAGGAGGAAGGAATTTTTAGCCTTAAGAACTGCCACAGTAGCTTTGGGTGCAACGTTTAATTTAAACTATCCTTGCAAATGCAATGTTAAATATATGGGGATAAAATATCTTTTCTTTAAGCCTGAACATTTAAAGCAATTTATCGAACAGAAACAAGTACTATAAACCCAGTTGGGAAAAGCAACTTGACCATGGGTTTATAAAAATAGAAATTTAAGTGGATTTAGTGTTAAGCAATTGCTTCTATATATTTCTTTGTTTAAAACTCTCTCCTGAGATTTATGGAGTAGCCTTCTCTGTATGGTGGTCTAATACAAGAGGGCAAAAGATTTTCCTATGTATATTGTAGTTCAATATTACTTGTCCTTTCCTGCTATCATTTAATCCGTTTTTTTTCCTGTTGCAAGTATTAAGCTTGTAAAATTTGAAAATTTAATAAAATGATAATAAATAAAAAACTACTTAAAAGAGATACTAGGGATAGGGGAAGAAAATACCCCCCCCTTTGAACAAGTGTATTATCTCCCTACTAAAGGAGATAATAAGAAAATACCTCAGGATAATCAACCAATAGATGTCTCTGCTTTACTCGAGATGACAGACTTGGAACAGTTAACAACAGCTACCTTGGTAGCTACAGTAGCTTTGCCTCATGATAAACTCTGGATTTTGAGACTTTTTTTCCAAAAGAAAGATAACTTGTTTAAAGGATTAAAAGTTCGAATTTTCCTCGACGTGTCGAGAGACACACAGAAACGGCGTCAGCAATTTCTTCAACTTCGACAACAGACACTTCAAATAGGTGGTACATTTTTCCTCAAGTACCCGTGTAAATGTTTGGTCGGTTACCAGTCACAGAAATTTGTTTTTTACGAACCCTCTCAGTTGTCATCATTTGTCACAGCAAGACAAGAAGGAACTAAAGACACTTAGAAGCTCTAGTATGAATAAACCGTCACATGTCCAGTTATTATATTATTTAAAGGGTCTTTTTTTTTTAAGATCTCTATCCGCAAACTCTCCATAACGTCATCTTGGGATCCCAAATGAGGACTTATGAGAATTAAGAATAATAATTAATATTTTCTTTGAAATATATGTTTCCTTTAACTTTTTTGTATTAATTTCTCTTTTCTGTGCAAGTATTTTTGCTTGTAAAGTTATTGAAAGAAATGAATAAATAAATAAAAAAAAAAAAAAAAAAAAACTATGGGGAAAATGCCTATTTCTAGAGAAAAGTTCAGTTTAAAACTACGGGGAAAGGGTTTGTACACCATGGCAACTAGTTAATAATGCTTGCTTTTCTCTCTCTCGCTCTCTCTTTTTATTCCCCCCTTAATACTAAACTAGGTCCTGCTTGCTTTTCCCTCTCTCTCTCTTTATTCTCCCTTTATACTAAACTAGATCCCGCAGTGCCTGATAGATTCTATCTGTTAATGCTGTGGTACAAAGTTTTTAAAACTAAGTGGAAAAGACTATGGAGATTAGTTGAGAAAATTTGCTTTTTATAATTTTATTTTGCCTATCACTAACCTACAATTCCTCCTTTAAATTCCAATCTTTAAGTTCCCAAAGCACGAAGCAAAATAGTGTTCACTTACCAGAGAAATGTCCTCTTCTCTCTGAACTTCTCAGAAGGAAAGTTCAGTGGGACCTTTCCTCTTTATACAGTTTTGAATCAAACGGGCCTTTTTTAAACAGGCTCTTTGAAGCTGACTCAGCAACCTGTGCAAGTATTCTACTTCCCCACACCTTAATTAACACTTAATTGAGGTAGCTGGATGTGCTACCTCTCCAGCAGCCAAGGAACAGAAAATAACTGCCTTTTAGAACAAATTTCAGTTTAAAACTATGGGGAAAGGGTTTGTACACCATGGCAACTAGTTAATAATGCTTGCTTTTCTCTCTCTCTCTCTTTTTATTCCCCCTTAATACTAAACTAGGTCCTGCTTGCTTTTCCCTCTCTCTCTCTCTCTCTTTTTATTCTCCCTTAATACTAAACTAGATCTGGGAGAGGGAACAAGATGGCGTCAGGAGAGGATGTGCGCTCCTGAGCTCCCTGCTCCAGCAAATGCTGATGATTAAGATTTCTCTGGCCCCTACAGAATATGGAGAAGTGGAAGGGGAAAATCGGGCAACCAGTCTCCTCCACCCCCGAGGGTCCCGCTTACCACCAGCAGACGCTGGAAGATTGTGGAGTTCGGAGACAGGAACAACAAACACGCGCATTGGTTGGATCTGAGGTTCACTTGGACCACAGCGTTGAAGCGGCGTCATTGAGTCCTGTTATGACTTTAGGGGTCCCGAGCCCCCCAAGAAGGCTAGAGTGACCTCAATCTGATGTAGCAAAAGCATTTGTACTTACAGCCTTTCATCATTAAGTGAAGCCCACAAATCATCATTTGGAATGAGGAGTTTATTTACAAATCAGACTTTAATCAGATACATTCATCAGACCAATTCTGGATTCAGCTGACCGGAGCTCTGCGTCCTAGATGAGTTGGGGAGAACCTCCTACTTTCTATCTGATGACCTCCCCTTATATAGTATCTGGTCCTAATACAAGTCTATGGAGAGGGATTTTTTTTCTCTAATATTGCTTAATCTATGAGTCATGCCCTCCGGCCAGGTGCTCTTCCGTTTTAGTATTGCAACTTGTTGTGCAACTTCCCTTTTTGTAAACACTTCCTTAGATACGCACATCCAAACATCAAAACATGAACAAAACAACTTTTTTATGAAGATATCTAAATTTGGATATATTAGGTTCATATCATCTTGTAATCTGAGTTAGGATTTTAGCCATCAATTCCTTGATCTTGGCTTTTGCACTGCTTTTGAATGTAACACCAAATTCTAATGAGGCCTAGTCAGTGCCTTTTAGCAGTTTAAGCTGTTTAAGGTATGTAAATTGACCCCCCACTATTCCAGTGGATGGATCCCAAGCGGGGACACATATTAACTTACAGGAAAAGCAAGTCCTTGCTCAGCCAGTCATAGATTTTTAAACCTAGCTGGTATTTTTAGAGCCTGAGTCCTAAAATCTGGCCTTCCACCCTTCCGGTGGGCATCCAGTGAGGGCCTCTTGCTGTAGTATAATTATACATTCCCCACTTGTCACCCCCTCTGAGGAGGGGTGACACAAAGCTCGTCAAGCTTGTCATCATCCATTCCAGAAGGTGGCAAGCTATCAAACGAGAGGGGGAGTTTTGGTCTTACAAATTGTTAGAAGGTATGGTGCAAGATAGGAAACTTCATCCTCAGGTGATATATTATTTGGGCATATGGAATTCCCTTTATATTACCCAACCCCTTGGGCCTTAATCTTGATGTTACCCCTCTTGAGGTAATAGCAATTTCAGGTGGATCATACTAATAAACACTTTCAGGTCTGTCTATGGCTTCTATTATATCTGTTGCATAGCGCATGGGGAGATAATCTAATGTACCTATCTCATTGATCTTGGGAAGGAATAGTGGTTTTGATTAAGCATTGTTATGGGCTCAACAAATATATGGTTAGTACTCTGATTGCAGGCTGTTTTAGGTTGTAGGTATTCAGAATCCTTAAACAGGTCGGAATGCCGGGACCTTACTATTACTCATCATTAGCATCCAATCATGAGCACCAAAAAGTGGATAGCAAGTATGAGGTTGTCTTATACAGCAAAAATGGTCAATCCTAGGAAAATTTATACTAACAAAGGTCATGCTTGGATCTTGACATATGCATAATGACCTGGAAGTATGGGAAGCATTTTATATATCCTTTACCCCACTTGGAGCTCAGCCAAACCTACAGAAAGACATGCAACTTAAGTAAGCCTATACCAGAGTTAAACAATTGCATAACTGGTTGATACTAATAGGGTTTACACCTACATTATGATATCATAGCCAGTATTAGGGTTTGATGTTACCCTTATATCTGAGCAATATCAACTTCAATTTAAATTACATAAACAGAAATAACGGGGAAACTCTTAGAAAAACAATTAGAACAATACAGGAAATATTAGGAAAATAAAATAAAACCTTTTAGACAGGATTACTGCTAAACTGAAAATAAAACAAAATATGAATCTATAATGTCCATAAACAACAACAGTAATTCTCAAATTAAGTATCAGTTCTAAAGTCTCTTTCATCGATCATGGTTGAGGCGGTGGAAGCGCCGAAGAATCTGGACGGAGATCTGGAAGATCTAACAGGGCTGGGTTTTCAGGCTGGCCTGCTGAAGGAAGTGACCGGTCTTGAGATGGTTAGGCTGGTAACATCTGGTTCTGCGGCTGAGTAAACCCGTATATCTTTCACATGGACCCAAAACTTGTGGTCCAGTAGTTTGCAAGGTGTAAAGATTATTGCCACAACCTTGGGGGATCTAACATCATTTGGGCCTGGATAGATCTTGAAGACGTACTTGTGGTGTACAAACTTGGATCTTTCCATGTCTTTATTCTAGGCATGCACCATCATAATTAGTCCATCAAGAATCAGAGGCTGGCAAAGGAATAAGCAAAATAACTGTATGCCTGAATGATACATTGCTATATCTTGGTGGGCATAATCAGTGTGAATTGAATAAGCAAAAATAATATATAAATGTCAAGAGAAATGAAAGACAATGTAAACATGGAGAAAACAGTGCTAATTAAGTGCAAAAACAAAAGGGAAACCATAAGGGTTCAATAATGAAAAGCCAATTTACATAAATAGCACTAGTATATATGAAATTATATCTCCTGATTGGTAGGGATCAGAGCTTCAACTTCAACCCTCTTAATACAAGGAATTGGGATCTGCATAATATATCCCCACTTCTGGCTTGCATAATGTGCGAGACAGATTGGTAATTTTTACGAACACATGATCAAATAACAATGGTGAAGTATATGGAACAAAAAAGGTACAAAAACTAACAATAAAAATTTAGAGATGATGGTAAATGTTCAAGTTATTGATGTATGGAGGGCAATGTGTTGCCATCTATCGCCAATAGATATGGAATCTTCACCTGCGATGACTAACATTCACCAAGGGTTGGGCCCTCAGCTGCAGGAGGCCAGCAGGACTTACGAGCTAGATGATTCACAAAGAAGGGTAGCTTAGGAAATAGTCATATTCAGAGCAGAAGTCTAATGTGCAGGAAATTAAAACTCAGAACTAGTCCAGGTGATGGAAGTATCTTCTGAAATCACGGTCGCTGTCTGTTGTAATAGAGAGCTCATACGCGAAGTGACATGTAGGTTTTGGAACAGAGGAGCTTGCAAAAATATTGAATATAGCAACAGAAATATTTAATATAGCAGAATATTGAAGTGTATAATCAAGAAGGTCTAAATTAATGACACATGGACAAAAGAAAATTCTCATTGGATAAGTTGGTGCTCCTTTTTCTTGCCAGAGGTCAGTTGCAGTAGAAGTACTAAACTGGAATAAAGGCGGTAGATCAGGAATTGGATTTGCAGTCTTCACGCATCCTACAGGACTTAATAAATAGAGATGAGATACGAGTAATGCCTAGTAGTTAAATCAGAGCACAGGATCATTAGAAAGAAAAGATCAAAGAATGCATTGTTAGTTCCTTTGCGCACCAGTAGGTGGAGCATAGTGTCAATATATAATATCACAAATTACCAGTAGGAAATAAATAATTAAAAAAAAAAAAATGTTCTCTGTATATTAGATGTTGCACAGGAAGTCAGCAGAGTCTGAGGAAACAGTGCGGTCAGAGTCTGCTCCAGGAAAATGCAGCCTTTAACATGTTATTTTAAGATAGAGAAAAGCCAAAATGAGAAATGTAAAAACTATATATTTCTATGAGGCCTCCTCACGTGACCTTTACAAGGTTTAAATAGGTCAAATGAGAAGGACAATAACCTATAGTCCTCTGTAATAGTTCACAGCCAATTTGGAAAATAAAAATTATATTAAATTTTAATTTGATCATTTCTATGCTTTCACAATTTGGGCCCTAAATTATGACAGCATATCAAGATTCACATACAGAGGGATAGCTAGAAATAAGCTTATATATTCCCAAGAATCAATTTACAATTTAGAGTATAATTTCAATACAGAGGAGGAGCCGCTTTATAAGCAGAAGACAAGAAGTAGGAGCATTTTTTTAAACATTTTAGTAACATTCAAAAATCAAGAATATAATAACAATTTTTATTAATGCAATAAATGCACAAATTGACCATTAGGATATGTGCATATAGACCAGTATGATAAATGGAACAGCTTGTAAGCCAACATTGTAAATTGAATTCTAAACAAAGAGTAGCAAGGATAACACAGAATCACAGAAAAACCCATCTAGTTATTAAAAATTTGAAACACGTAATGAATTCCTGTATCATATACTGAGTCCAAAGCATTTGTAAAGATGAACTCTAGAAAAAATAAGAACTACAAGGGTTAATCTCTGTCAATAGGTCTTAAGGAAATCACGAAATAACGGTGTTTCCTGTGTCTAATTTGAGTTTACTGCTCACTGAAAGCATTGCATATTATGGTGACTGAAAATAGGGCTATACATCAGACAAAAACTGTAAGTTGAAATTTTTATATTAATACTTCATGCTGGTGTAATTAGTCTTCATAGAATTAATACTTCAGGAGAGGAAAAGGAGGAAAAGAAGGTTATTGCTTTATCTGTTTTCCATAGGTACGGGTCTCAATAAAAAGGAATTTGGCAATTGTAGCTAGTCTTATCTGCACATAACTTTAAAATAATAGCAACCTGAATTTCTTTAGTTCTGATTTACCAGTTAGTTATGTTATGCAAGGGTTAATCCCTAAACCTTATTGAGAACCAGAAATGCTGGAACGCTATACAATATTACATCTTAAAACTATAAATCTTTAAGAGGCAGGGAAGGAAGTTTGAAAGTTGTAGATAAGACGTGAAAAGAAAAAAATCAAAACAGTTAATTCATTCTTACGGAATACAACCCTAATAGAGAGCCAGGTAGTGAACATCAGCATTAGTTATTTGAAACAACGTCACAAATAAACAGTGTTTTAGATGGCATATAATATAGAACCTTTTATAGTAAATATC
Organism: Microcaecilia unicolor; assembly: GCF_901765095.1. Classification (NCBI taxonomy): domain Eukaryota; kingdom Metazoa; phylum Chordata; class Amphibia; order Gymnophiona; family Siphonopidae; genus Microcaecilia; species Microcaecilia unicolor. The sequence continues at coordinate 294,950,793 of NC_044033.1, read as the reverse complement.
TGGAATAATTATGCAATTTTCAAAGAACACATACACATACACATACAAATTAAAACTAAAAAGTGCTTGCATTTCTAGTGAAAGCAATTTACCAGAAGTACATAACAACAATCTATTTAATATCATGTCACAAATTAAACAAACATTGCTTAAATGAATTAATATACAATCCTGGAAGGAAAAACACTCCTTTGAGATTCACTACCAGTGCAGTTGATAGGCAATCTCTCAGAGTAACCTTAAAGCACTAATTTAAAACTAAAGAAATGATTCCTTAATAACTAGCTGGTTTAGTTCATGCTATTTATCACAGGACACACAGGAACATACAGACATAAAATTAAAACTGTAACCTAATCCTGATACGTAGAAAACTTCAAGCTTAGAAGATGAAGTGAGATATTTATAAATGTAGTTCAAAACCAATCATTGGAATTGTGCACGGTAAAGGAATTGTTTAGGGTTTCAAAAAACAAAAAACATAAAAATAAATATTCCAGTAGCCAATCACAAGTCACAGCACACAAACAGAAAAGGAAAACCACACTCATACACCTACACAGTTATTGTCCCACATACAGAGGCGTCCCTGTGCACTGAGGACAAAAACTAAATCATAAATTTGGTAAAATAAAACATTTAAATTAGGGCTAATCCAACATACCATGAAAGTATACAACGGTAAGCTTCATAGTAACACATACAATAAATGAAAATATACTCACGCTTCGTGCAATGTAATCTCCAGTGCAGAAAATCAATTGAGAAAGAGAACAGTTGGCGGGATCACTACGCCCTTCCGAACTCTCGGTATAGGGAGGTAAACCGCAAAATAGAAAGGTTTGTTTCAGACGGAAAGTCCTTACCAGAGATCTGAATAGATGTCAGATCACCAGTATCTGGTGTTGGGTGCGGAGAGGAAGATATGATATAATGGGTAGTGAACAACATCACCCAATATGTATAATAACGGGACCTAGTGAGCAAGTGGTCTACAAATAAGCTCCAGACCTATAATCTGCTATAGAAAAAAATGAACTAGATTAATAATAATATATATATTGACCAGACCTAGAACCTGGTACAAGGTTAGTGGTTCAAAAGGCAGCTTCGGAGATAGCAGGGAGACCTAGAAATGATAATGTGCTAACAGTTTACAAAAACATGCAATAATTATTCTGATAGTAAAACATGCAGAGACATAACACAATCATACTCACACATCTGCTAATGTGCTCCAACAAAGGGACCCAAAATAAAAATTACGAATTGGCGGAAAGCTCAATGCTTTTGCCGCAGGTTAAATAAACAGACAATGTAAGAAAGATGAAAGGAGAGTTAAAGGAGGAATTAAAGAAAATTGTACAAGAGTAAGTGGTGTCAGCTATTATATATGTATACTACTCTATCCCAAATTAATAAATACTGCTCTCCAGAGTGTGCTTCTAGAGACAGGAATAAATCCCGGTTTCTACTGTCTGCCAAGAATTATTCCGGTTACAATTGGCCATGAGCTCCAGCCCATGATAGAGCCCCCAAAAAGGGACATTGCAACCACTCCCAAAAAGAACCCAAAAAACCAGCGAATAAGGTCTTCTGAGTCGAAGAGCAGCGGTCCACTGGATTTCCGCAGATTAGGAATTTTCTCTCTTACAACTAACCCTTCCAATGGACCCAAGGTTAGGAATTTTCTCTCTTACCACTAACCATCGTAAAACATTGAAAGGTTAGGAATGTTCACTGTTACAATTAACCATGGCTAGGAATTTTCTCTGTTACCACTAGCCCTACTAAAACATTGAAAGACTAGGAATTTTCTCTGTTACCACTAGCCGCTCAAAAATATTTGAAGGCCCTAGTCAACTAGTCCAAACTCGCAACGAAAAGCGTCAGACGTCTCTATATTGCTCCCACGCTCAGCTGTACTAGGTAACTCATATGTGGGCAATAATGCCGAATCCGCAGGCCACTCCGAAAATGGAATGGAAGTCTGCATAAAATCTAATAATTGAGATACCGTCATCCATTGAAGGCCCACCTTCGATGGGTGTAAGCCCCAGGCATCGGTATCAAACCCAATAGTTATAGCGTGATACTGGTATATAAGAAAACAATAAAAGTATAGTATGTCCCAGGGAAAAGCCCCTGAAAATTACTATAGAAGTGGTAGAAAAATAGAGAGAAAAACGAAATATTCCAAAGCAAAACAAAACAAATGTAAGCTCTTCGGGGAAGGCACAGTCATAAAAAGAGCCTTTAGTTGGAACACCTTAGTCAGGACAAAAAATGTGAAAAATTCCACGTTCATCATTCACTAGACAATATATTTTCCACTCAACAAACCAGGAGAAGGAAACTCAAAAGCATTAGAGCGGAACAGTAACAATAAGAAAGCCTGCAATACAAGGGCAAACAGTACAAATAAATTCATTCATACCTGTAGTAAAAGAAGAAAACTATTTAGGAAAGATAAGCGTACATATTATATGATAAAAACTGGGCCTACCTAATTTGTAATGTAAGGCAAAAATAAGCTGTAAGGGTAGGTTGGGAGCTGTATATGGAAACAAAATATAGACTTTAAACAAGACATGAAACTACTACATACTATAATAAGAATAACAGGGGAGAACCATATATGTAACTGGAACACCGATTTCAACAAAATCATGTAGAACTGCTGCAACAAACTATGCCTGATGAGCTGAACTTGATTGCAGGCGGAGGAGGGTCTGCCGATGCCTCAACCCCTGTAACATCGACGTTGGGAGGTGGAATGGTGAGTGACCCGATGCCTATCACTAACACAGGGTTTGTTTCTTCGGGGGCTGGAGAATTGACAAAACCTGCTATAGTCACAATGGGCAATCTGTGGGAGGCCATTCAAGGATTGAACTCCACCTTTTCCCAAGCTATAAAGACTTTTACCAAAGAAGTTTCTTCACTAAAACAAAGTCAGGATTCAATAATAATAAGAGTACATGAAAATGAAGGGAAAATTGCATAATAAGTGGAGAGATTAAGGACTTACAAAGTCAGACAGGAACAGTGATCAGAGACAGGGATATTCTAGAGAAAAAACTAGAATATCTTGATAACCAAGCCAGAAAGAATAATTTAAAATTTCTAAATTTTCCTCAAATTCCAGTATTGTCTCCAATTGATATGGTGAAAAAATATCTTAGACAAATCTTGCTAATTCCATCAGAAGCCACACCTCCTATTACCCGAGTTTATAATATATCTGGAATCAAGTCCTGAGGCTTGGCACTTCAACCTGGACTGAATATAACTGATCTGGAAAATTCATTGGAAGTTGTTACTCATCGATCTACCTTATTAGTTTCATTCGTATTTGAATCCGATAGGAATAATATTTTCAGACTATATTTTAAACATTTGAATGACAAATTCTTGGGTGAAAAGATACAGATTTTTCCAGATTTAAATAAAGACACGAAGAAAAGAAGAAAAGAATAAAAGAATTTATGATGCTAAAACCTAGAGTGCTCGCATTAGGGGGCACCTATGTTTTAAAATTTCCATTAGATGTCTTATATCTATTAACAATGTTAATTACCTTTTCTTAGACTCAAAGAAAATGTCAGAGTATATAATGTTTAAGGAAAAGGATGTTGTTTCAACCTGAATTCTAACACAGATAACGCTGTTTATACTGCTAGCGTGTAAATTTTGTTCTTCTGTCTAATTGATTGCTATTTTTTTTACCTTTTTATCATATTTTTTTCCCAGATCTTGTTCCCAAAGGTTTTGGTCAAATACAAAAAATGTAATTTCCTTTAATTCCAATTGGGAATTGTTTTTGTTATTTCTTTATGATTATTTTCTAATTCTGTGCATTTATATGATATGAATGTAAAATTATATAATTGAATAAATAAAAATAAAAAAAAAATACTAAACTAGATCCTGCAGTGCCTGCTAGATTCTATCTGTTAATGCTGTGGTACAAAGTTTTTAAAACTAAGTGGAAAAGACTATGGAGATTAGTTGATAAAATTTGCTTTTTATATTTTTATTTTGCCTATCACTAACCTACAATTCCTCCTTTAAACCCCAATCTTTAAGTTCCCAAAGCACGAAGCAAAATAGTGTTCACTTACCAGAGAAATGTCCTCTTCTCTCGGAACTTCTCAGAAGGAAAGTTCAGTAGGACCTTTCCTCTTTATACAGTTTTGAATCTAACGGGCCTTTTTTAAACAGGCTCTTTGAAGCTGACACAGCAACCTTTGCAAGTATTCTACTTCCCCACACCTTAATTAACACTTAACTGAGGTCGCTGGATGTGCTACCTCTCCAGCAGCCAAGGAACAGAAAATAACTGCCTTTTAGAACAAGAGTTTTTAGCTGTTTAGTTTCTACCTCTAGATTAGTTGATAAAATTTGCTTTTTATATTTTTATTTTGCCTATCACTAACCTAAAATTCCTCCTTTAAACCCCAATCTTTAAGTTCCCAAAGCACAAAGCAAAATAGTGTTCACTTACCAGAGAAATGTCCTCTTCTCTCAGAACTTCTTTCACATTAAAGAGTTGGTTTTGTCTTCTTATGCACATGGAAGGAAGCCCATGCAAGTTTTAAAGGCAGATGGTAAGTAACAAACATGTATTTGTCCCAACAAAACTTAAAGTGAAAGCATATATCGGCACCTGTTATTCTGTGCCTAAATTTGAGCCTCACAAAATTTCAAATGGAAACAATTTGTGCAAGACTTACATTTAGTGCAGAAAGCAAGCTCTGATTGTGCTGACACTTTTGTTTTTGGTTTGAACATGCACAAGAAGCCGCGCTTACGGCAAAACCTTGCACACATTCATCCAGCTTTTGGCAGAAACCGAAACTGCAGCTGAAGCTCATCATCTGATTTCAGCTGAAAGTGAAACCAAAACTACATTTTGGTTGTGTGAATATGAACTAGTGAGGGCCAATATCCAAACCAGAATATAATTTACATAATAAAAGACCATACTTTAGTCAGGGCAGGAGCAATGCTTGAGTCGCGGTAGCCATTTTGAAAGCACAGCAGAATGGACTGGAGTAACTTGGGATCACTCCTACTCCAACTGCACCCCTAGACCACTAGTGAGAGAAGAACTCACTCAGGGGGGTCCAGAAGGAGGGGCAACTCATGTTTGCGGGGAATGGGGGAGGGAAGAAAACAAATAGGACAAAGCATACATTTTCAGCTTCCACCAAAAATTTGGTAATTTTCGTCTGAAACCAAAAACATTGCCAAAAATTAAAGTACCCTTTCGGCCAAAACCAAAATCAGACAGAAAAAGGATTTGGGGATGGTTTTGGCACCATAACTGAAAACTTTGGTCGGCCTCTATTCCAGAGGCCATGGAGGGTTAATTAAGTAACTTGACCAAGATCACAAAGAGCAACAACAGGATTTGAACCAGACTTCTCTGGTTATCAAACTGGTATGCTAACCACTAGACTACTAATGAAGTGCTGCCATTGACCAACAGAGCTTGTTCACACACAGTCACACTTGTATTTGGTTTTTCTGAGGGTAAAGCGGGACATCGCACCTGTTAAGAATCGATGACTGACAGAGCTAGTCCAAAGTGGATTCCTGTCAAATCGGCCCTGGACCCAGATAACTGCAAATTAAGATTCATGGTACTAAATGAGCTGAAGGAAGAAAGGGAGCAGGAGGAAATTACAAGGCTGAAAATAATATTATTTGGTCTAAGTGTCACTAAACTGTTGAAATACATTGTCACGTGTATATTTATTTAATTATTTACAGGACTTTCTATACTGCTGTCGCTGACTGACAGAGCATAGCAATGTACAGACTACAAAAGAAAGCAGGAAAGGAACTCCATCAAAATACAGGAAAGCAAGCAGTCATGCCAGGGGTGTAATAAGAGGGGGGAAGGAGAGAAAGGAGAGGGAGGTAGGTAAACCTACTGTTTGTCCATAAACTATTTGAAAAAGCCAAGTTTTAAGCTCTGTCTTAAAATTCCTGAAAGAGAGAGAGATCACTACGGAGAGTTAGAGGGAAACTAGTCCAAGTATGGGGTACTAAAAAGAAAAGGCACTATGACGTGTAGATTCCAAGTAAGCGAGTCTCGGGCTGGGAAGAACAAGATGATGGTCATTTAGAGGAACGTAAAGATCTAGTGGGACATTAGGGGACAGTAAATGATGAAAGGAAATCTGGAGTGCCCAATCTTAAGGCCTTAAAAGTGAGTACAGCAATCTTAAATGGGGTTTGCTGTTCGATGGGGAGCCAGTGATATTGTTTGAGTAAAGGTGTAGTGCGGTCGAAACAAAGGGCACGACACAATAATCTAATGGCTGTATTTTGAAGTGTTTGGCGTTTCTTCAGTGCAGTATGGGGTAAACCAGCATAAACTATATTACAATAGTCCAGGTAGGAAGTGAAGAAGGAAAGGATCAGTGCATGAAAATGTTGAGTTTCAAAGAGGTGGCAAATCCTATATAATAAATCTCACCTCCAACGTTCTAATGTGCCTGGGACCGTGGCTCCCTCGGAGGTGGTCTGCTAGGCAGGCTAGAACGCACTGACGTCAGTGACAGCTGATTCCCAGGCAAGGGGAGGAGTAGGGAAACACGCGTGTTTCCCTACTCCTCCCCCTGCCTGGGAATCAGCTGTCAGTGCGCCGCTCCCTGGCACTTCGAAGCAAGTGGCAGGGAGCGGGGCAACACAGACCCCGCCCCCAACTGACGAACATCAACATCCCATGTCCCCTCACGCAACTCCCATCGAGTTCCACAATCCGCCCTCCCTCCGATTTCAACACCCCCCCTGCGTTACGGCCCCCTCGACCCACCTTCCGTGACCTTGCTGACCCCCCCTTCCCCCAGAAAACCGTCCCCCGCCGCCGTCGAGTACCTGTGCTGATGAGGAACCCCAACCCCTGTTAGCCGAAGTCCTGTTCTGGACTTCACGGCGTTCCTTCATCAATGATCTTTTTTTTTTTTGTTTTGTTACATTTGTTCCCCGCGCTTTCCCACTCATGGCAGGCTCAATGCGGCAAGCAATGGAGGGTTAAGTGACTTGCCCAGAGTCACAAGGAGCTGCCTATGCCGGGAATTGAACTCAGTTCCTCAGTTCCCCAGGACCAAAGTCCACCACCCTAACCACTAGGCCACTCCTCCACTCCTTCTGTTCAGGTTCCTGTATGTGCGTCTGACGTCAGACGCACGCACAGAAACTTGAACAGATCATTGAGGAAGCAACGCCGCAAAGGCCAGAGCAGGACTTTGGCTGATGGGGGTTGGGGTCCCCTGTCAGCACAGGTACTCGATGGCGGCGGGGGATGGTTTTCGGCGAGAAGGGGTCGGCAGGGTCGCGGAAGGGGGGTACGGGGGCCATAACGCAGAGGGGGGTGTTGAAAACGGAGGGAGGGCAGAGTCTGGAACTCGGTGGGAGGGGCATGAGGGGGCCTTGAACTGGGTGGGTGGCAGGCCAGGGAGGCTGGGAGGGGACAGAGCGACACAGCGAGGGTGGGGGATTGCCTTGCTAGCGCCCGTTTCCTTGCCTTCAGAAACAGGCCTTTTTTTACTAGTTGCTCATAATTGATGGAAGACAAAAAAACTCACTTTAGTCAGACGTGAAATTTGAGGTAAGAGTGAGAGAGAGGAATCAAGTATCATGCCTAAATATCGAAAACTAGATACTGGTGAGATTGAGGTACCAGACATGGTGATAAGTGAAAGAAGGGAGAGAGGTGTGCCAAAGAACCAGCAGGCTACCGTTTTATGATGATTAAGTACTAACTGATGTTCTTTAAGCCAGTTTGCTACAGAGGCAAGGCAAGCTTGCAGTGGAGTAAGAGAGGGGATGATAGGGGATATGGGATAGAGCAGAAGAATGTCATCAGCATAAAAATAGGCAGAAATTCCAAAAGACTGAATAAGAGCAGCAAGTGGACTCAAGTAAAGATTGAAGAGTAGTGGAGAAAGGATTGAACCCTGTGGTACTCCATGGTGCAACTCTCTCTGCTCAGAAGTCGTGTATTCAGAGAACAACCTGAAATTTGCAATTTGAAATAAAGGAAGTGAATCATGAGAAGACTATACCAGTGATCCCTAAAGAAGCTAGACACGAGAGCAGGAGGGAGCGATTAACCAAGTCAAAAGCCGCGGACATATCTAAGGAGATTGCTAATATAGCCCTGGATTGATCAAAGTGAGAAAGAAGTTTGCTAATGACTAAAACCGCCATAATAGTTTCTGTATTATTATGAGCCCTAAAACCAGATTGATGGGGATGTAAGTCAAGGGTTTTCTTGGAGAAAGATGTAAGCTGAATAAATACTATTTTTTCTAGTACTTTGGACATGTAGCATAGGTTTGAAACGGGATGATAATGACTGGGAATAGTGGGGGTCTAGAGTATGTTTCTTTAAAATGAGACAAACAACAGCGGCTTGACCTGATGATAGACTTAGGTTGATTAAAGACAGCAGGGTTGGGTGCAAACCTAGTTCTGGCTTCTTGAGCCAGGAGGAGGGAAAAGGATCGCAGAGGCAGTATGTGGTTTTCATGGAAGCCATAGTTTTATGCAGAGACACAGGAGTCTGAGTTTCCAAGGAGGATCAGATGGAGGAACCAGCATGCATATCAGAGGCGAGGGTAGAGGGTGAGGGAGGGTCAATGGAGATTACAGGGGAACCAACTGGGAGAGATTTTACCAGATCATCTCTTTTATTAAGGAAAAACTGTGAGAGAGCTTCTGCTGAGGGATGAGTTGGTGCAATTACCTGACAGTAGATCGAATAAAGGTCTTTGGAGAGATGAGAAGACTTCAAAAGCATCCTAGTGATGAATTCCCTCTTGTTAAGTATGTATGGTAAGAAAATAATAGGCTTTCGGTTTGGTTCTCTTTTGCAAACATTCCAAGCAAAGCGGTACCACTGGTTTGCTCTCAAGTACACCAGCTTGGTTTTGGGCTGACTTGCAAATGGCATGTTAAAGAAACAAGAAAATCTGTTTTGCCTGCATTTTAAGAGAAGACCGGCTGGGAGATACAAGACAGTCCTGTTTATATGGCTGGCACTTCCAGGGAGAGTTTCCCCTCCTGAACAAGGGGGGCCCGGTTGAGGACTTTGAGCAAGCTGCCTTCATGTTGGACCGATTTTTAGGACACTTATAAAGAAGATCCATTGGGCAACAAGTTTTTTCAGATAAGTGATGCAGCGTATGGCAGAGCTCTAGCCTTTGAAACTTTTCAAGTATTTTTACAGTCTGTTTAAAATTGCGTTTAATCGGCACTATATTTTTGAGTATATTAAGGGTAGTAGTTTTTTTCTGCAGTGTTTTCTTTCTCCTTAATATAATAATAACTTCATGCTCCAACAAGGCATCTTCCCTAAAGAAAAAGGCAACATCCTACTCACCCCAATACCAAAAGACACCAAGAAAAAAAACAAATGACATCACCAACTACCGCCCAGTAGCATCTATCCCATTGGAAGGCTTGGTAACCAAACAACTTAACGACTACATAAATAAATTCACAATACTACACGACTCACAATCAGGACTTCACCCCCACACAGTACCGAAACAGTACTACTTACTCTCCTAACTAAATTCAAGCAGGAAATAGCAATAGGCAAAAGCATTCTTCTCCATCAATTTAACATGTCCAGCGCGTTCGACATGGTTAACCACAACATACTACTAAGACTCCTAGAGTACTTTGGAATCAGTGGAAACACTATCAAATGGATCAAAGGTTTCCTAACCACCAGAACATACCAAGTGAAATCAAGTAAAAACATATCATCACCTTGGAAACCAGACTGCGGAGTACCGCAAGGATCACCACTATCACCGATCCTCTTCAACCTCATGATGACCCCACTAGCCAAGGCCTTAACCCATTCATCTACGCTGATGACGCTACAATATACATCCCCTACACACACAATCTGGCAGAAATCAATAATGAAATCAACCTCAGTCCAGTGGCGTACCTAGGGTAGTTGACACCCGGGGCCGGTCATTTTTTAACACCCCCCCCTCCAAAATCTAGTACTAGGCATGCCAAGAATACAAAACACTCAGGACCTATAGAGCAATTCTAGCATACCATAAGCAGTAATTTCTACAAGTCACACAAGGAAAAGGAAAGCATCTTAAACACTACAGTGAGCACTAGAACATCAATTCACCTACTGTAAAACGAAACCAGGCAGAATAACACAGATCGTCCATCTTGCACAGTCAATGCCAACCGAAAGCCATGTCTTTTTCACAAACACAGATACACCCTAATCCACTATAGAATAAGCAATAACCTTTCTATTTAGACAAAAATTAAACTGAACCCCCAAGATGCCAGACTCTGCATACAATGCAACACCACAGAAACAGAAAATGTCCCCTAGTACTGTGCAAAACATAAAGACAGCAGATGTAAATTTGAAAAAACTAACAAGTACCAATCACCACTTTACAAATTAACAAATAGAAATAAAACAAATATAGAAAATAAAATAATACCATTTTATTGGACTAATATATTTAGCTTTCAGAGGCCAAAACATCCTTCCTCAGGTCAATACAGTATAGTGCTGTTACAATATCCTATCCGGACCTGAGGAAGGGGGTTTTGTTCTCCGAAAGTTAGCCAAAATGTATTAAAATTAGTCCAATAAAAAGATTACCTTGTTTACATGTTCTATTATAAACATTAACACAGCTACAATACTACTTTATCCTAAAGCAAAAAAAAAAAAAAAATATATATATATTATTTACAGTTTGTTGTCTCTGGTTCCTGCTTTCCTCATCTTCTTTTCACTGTCTTCCTTCCATCCAGCATCTGTCTTTGTTCTCTCTCTGCCATCCAGTGTCTGCCCTCTCTGCTGTCGCCTCCATCCAATGTCTGCCCTCTCTCCCTGCTCCTTCCATCTACATCTGCCCTCTATCTCTGCCCCTTCCATCCACCATCTGCCCGTCTGCCCTCTCTCTCTCCCCCTTCCATTCACTGTCTGCCCTTTCTATCCCTTCCATCCAGTCTGCCCTTTCTCTCTGCCCCTTCAATCCATCATTTGCCCTCCCTCTCCCATCCATTCAGGGTCTGCCCTCCCTCTCCTCCCCCTTCCATCCAGGATCTGTCCCCTCTCTCTGCCCCTTTTTTCAGCCCCCAGTACCAGCCCCACTATCCCACCAGTTCCCAGTTTCAGCCCCAGTCCTTTTCTTCCACCAGTCCCGAGCTTTAGCCCCCAGCCACTTCTCCCTGTCTCCTTTTCAGCCCCTGCCGCCTTTCAGCCCCCAGTCCCAGTACTAGCCCCCTTATCCCACCTACCCTCCTTTCAGCCCCCAGTTTCAGCCCCTTCATCCACATGCCTTGCCCCCCTTTTCAGCCCGACCCATTCTCCCACCTGACCCAGGCATGCCCCATTTTCCGTCATGACCCCTTCTCAGACCCCAATTCTAGCCCCCTTCTCCCATTTGAGAGCCCCCTCCTCCCCTCTGAGAACCCCCACCCCACCCCAGTCCCCTTCTCCCATCTGAGAACCCCCTCCCCACCCCAGTTCTTCTCCCATCTGAGAATCCCCAGAACACCCCTCTCCTCTCCCATCTGAGAACCCCCCTCCCCACCCCAGTCCCCTTCTCCCATCTGGAAACCCCTCCCCACTCCAGTCCCCATCTGAAAACCCCCTCCCCATCTAAGAACCCCCACAACACCCCTCTCCCATCTGAGAACCCCCTCCCACCCCAGTCCCCTTCTCCCATATAAAACCCCCCTCCCCTCCCCATGTGAGAACCCCCACAACACCCCTCTCCCATCTGAGAGCCCCCTCCCCACTCCAGTCCCCTTCTTCCATATGAAAACCCCCTCCCCTCCCCATGAGAACCCCCACAACACCCCTCTCCCATCTGAGAACCCCTCCCCACTCAGTCCCCTTCTCCCATATGAAAACCCCCTCCCCTCCCCATGTGAGAACCCACACAATACCCCTCTGCCATCTGAGGACCCCACCCCGACCCTCCTGCTCCCACCCTAATTTTAAAAATAATTTTTGAAGCGTCATTGCAGGCAGCGCCTCCCGTCTGCCCTGCTTGTCAAAGAAGCAAATCTCTTCGCTTCGTCGTCGTCGGGCCTCACTATGTCCCGCCCTCGCGGAAATTACCTCAGAGGAGGGCGGGACACAGTGAGGCCCGACGACGACGAAGCGAAGAGATTTACTTCTTTTACAACAAGCAGGGCAGACGCGAGGCGCTGCCTGCAACGACGCTTCAAAAAAATTTTTTTAAAGGTAAAGTGGGAGCAGCGGAAGCGAACCAGATCACCCCCCCCCCCACCCATTGACACCCGGGGCGGACCGCCCCCACCCCTTGGTATGCCACTGCCTCAGTCTAAACATCATGAACTCATGGGCAAATGCATTCCAACTAAAACTCAACACAGAAAAAAAAACACATTGTCTCAATATCTCATGCCATCAAACATCAACACCCCAGGTTACCCCCTCCCTATCTCAGACAGCCTGAAAATTCTCAATCGACCGAAACCTTTCACTAGAGAACCAAGTGAAATCCACCATAAAGAAAATGTTTCACTCAATGTGGAAACTCAAACATGTGAAACCATTCCTCCCAAGGGAAGTATTTCACAACCTGATACAATCAATGGTATTAAGCCATGCAGATTACTGCAATGGAGTCTATGCGGGATGCAAAGAACAAATCATAAAGAAACTTCAGACCGCACAAAACACAGCAGCCAGGCTTATATTTGGAAAAATGCGTTTTGAAAGCACCAAACCCCTCTGACAAAAACTGCACTGGCTCCCAATCAAAGAACGTATTGCTTTCAAAATCTGCACAATAGTGGGAGGAAGTGACGTCACGAACCTGAATGGCTGCCTAAGTGTCTAGCTCCGACGCAACCCTCTTCAATTTAGCTACAATAGCGCTCCTCTGCTTGTTAAGTGGACTAAATTTTATATTATAACGATACCTGCGGTGTGCGGATCTTGCTGCGGGAGGTTTCTTTGAAGCAGATGGCGACGGCTCGGAAGGAGAGCGATCGTCCCTCAGAGAAGCCAGCGCCTCGGACCACGCGGCGCCATGTGCTCTCGTCTGCACCCGCATCTCATTCTGACTCCGACTCTGCTCCGTCTCTGCGTGATTCGGGCAAATCCTCCGCTAAGCGGAGTCTGCCCAAAGACTTAGCGGGTTTTTTTTCGGAGATCCACGACGAGATTAAAGCTTCAAAGGAGGAGATCCTGGAAAAGATGGACGTGCTGAGCGTGGACCTCCGGAAGATGGGAGGCCGCGTGGAAGATCTGGAGGTGCGGGTGGACAAGAACGCTGAAAAGCTGATCGAGACAGAGACGCGTCTTTCTAAAGTACTTGCCGGGGAGTCACGTGATGCACTGAGAGAGAAGGACGCGTGTCTTTTGCTCTCCGAGGCCCTCCGGCCAAAAACGCCTGAAACTTCCTAAATTTCGCATACCAGTGAAAGTACAGCGTGACTAACCTACCTGCAAGGAGTATGGATAAGTTTGTTGAAGCGGCGTCCAAGATATTGCCGGCGCGGAGCGCAAAAAAAGACAAAGAAAAGCAACGGACGGCGGAGCCCAGTGACGCGAAGGCCCCACTCCAGAGTGGACAAAGCTTCTCACCGGAGCAACTGGCTCAATTGACAACGGCGGTGGCCCAGGCGCTGGAGCCGCGGTTTGAAAAGCTCTTGACCCAAGCACTGGAGCCACGCTTTGAAAAATTATCTGCGCAGTTCGCGGGGATTGAAACCGCGCTGACGGAAGTAACGCAGAGGGCTGGAGAACTCGAGCGAAGAGTGTCTGAACTCGAGGACACGCATCAGCCTGTGCACTCGCAGATGGACAATTTGCAGAAGAAGGTAGATACTCTAACGGACAAAGTTGATGAGCTTGAAAACAGAGCGCGCCGTAGTAATCTACGCCTAGTGGGCATACCAGAATCAGTAGGAGAATCGGTGCTGTCCACAGTGGTAGAAAAATGGCTGATCGCGGAGTTCGCCCTGTCAGATCATGCGGGGGCACTATGTCTGGAGCGGGTCCACAGGCTGGGCCGCATTCAAGATGGCCGCCAGACCCCGCGACCGGTAATAGTGAAGATCCATAATTATATCCATAAGATGGAGATATTACGGGGCTACCGGCTCAAACGGGACACCACAACTTATGACGGGAAGCTCATTCGAATCTTCCAAGATTTTTCAGCCTCCCTACAAGAACGCAGAAAGAAATTTACTCCGCTGTGTCGCCGCCTCCACGAGATGCAAGTACAATTCATGCTCGTTTACCCGGCGGTGTTAAAAATCCGGCAAAATGGCAAATGGCTGAATTATGACTCGGTCATTGCAGCACAAGAGCACATTGCCAGCTTGGAGCAGAAACAGCATGAGCAGGACGGTAATCAGCAACCAAAGTGAGGACAGTTTTCAAGGACACCAATTTGCAGGTACCGAGAGGTATTGGTTTGTCAACTATGGAAGTTACAGCAGAGGTAAATACATAACTGGACATGGACAGGGCGGGGGCCTTGAGCATGGCAGAGGCTCTGATAGAACTGATTTTGTATGTTATGGGGTAAGGGTTTAGAATTAAACGAAGGGAAGGAGCAGGGGGTGCGGGAGGGTAGGGGAGGGATAGGTATGGGGAAGGGGGGGGAATCATCATTAATGGACAGAGACAAGGAGCCAGGAAGACAGGGATTTAGACCTACACAGCGAGGGTTAGAAAGTTGCATGCGATCGGAGCTGGCAGTGGGGAGAGAGACCTTTCTGAAGCGTCTAGGGTGTGGCTGGGAACCCTGGGCGTTCTTTCAAATTGGAATACACACACAAATGCCCGGTCGGCTAGACTCTGAGAGGTAAGATACGTCTGGTTTCCTGGAACGTGTGCGGCATAACTTCTCCCATTAAAAGAACCAAAATTCTAGCGGCCCTCAAACGCCACAGAGCGGGAATTGCTTGCCTGCAGGAGACCAGACTATCGGGGGAAGAACATGAGAAGCTCAAACGGGGCTGGGTGGGGGAGGAGTTTTATGCACCAGCCACTGGCAGGCGAGGGGGGACAGCAATCCTCATACACAAAGCGTTAATGTGCACGGCCAAGTTAGCGTTTAAAGATGGCATGGGCAGATACATAGGAATTCACCTAAATCTCCAGGGAACTGAGATTCTCTTGGTATCAGTATATGGCCCCCATACAGCTGCAGACAGCTTTTATTCGCAGTTGCTGGTGCATTGTCAGGACCACTCAAACTTGCCCCTGGTGGTAGCCGGGGACATGAACCAGGTGATGAATCCAGCGTTAGACAGGTCCACACAGTCAGGTGCTAATCCCACTGGGGCCCCATCACTGTTAGATTTGTTCTGCCAGAAACTAGGCTTGCTTGACCCCTGGAGACTGCTTCATGAGGAGGAACGAGACTACACACATACCTCCAGAGCACACCACTCCCAGTCCCGGCTGGACTACATATTCGTGTCCCATGATATATTCCAGAGAGTGGTCGAGGCCACGATTGGCCCAGAGGAGATCTCCGATTACTCCTTGGTGTGGCTGGAGATGGAGCCGACGGCTTATTTTAGCCGGCCCTTTAGCTGGAGGTTCCCATCTTACCTATTTCACTCGACAGAATTTCAGGGGCATCTACAGAAGAGTTGGGAGGAGTTTTACACACACAACAAGAGGCATGTAGAGGACCCAATCCTATTCTGGTCCACAGCAAAAGCAGTGTTAAGAGGTGGGATGATAGCATTTGTTAGTAACCGCAATCGGAAAATATCGCAAGGCATTGTAGACCTCGAGTGGAAACTTCGAGCAGCAAAGCAGCAGTACAGTAGGCGGCCCACACACGCACATTACGAAACACTCATGTCCACGAGAACAGCACTTAATAGTCTCTTGCATGAACGCACAACTCGCTCCCTCCTGTATCGGAAGTATAGGCTGCACAGGTTCGGCGATAGGGCTGGAGGGATGATGGCCCGTTTAATAAAAGGAATGCGTAAGAGAAGCTATATAGCGGCTATACGCCAGCACACAGGGACTGTTGTCACTAAGCCAGAAGAGATAGCGAAAGTATTTCACCGACACTTTGCTGCCTTATATGAGGGCACATTAGGGCCAGCAGATATGGAAGAAGCCATCCAAAAATACTTAGAGAAAGTAAAATTTGGGAAATTAACGGAGGAGCAATTACTCCCTTTACACAATCCAATAGAGGTCAAGGAGCTACACAAGGCTATTGCTGCGCTGAGGTTGCACTCTGCGCCGGGGCCCGACGGCTTATCGGGAGAGTTTTATAAGTTATTAAGGCCCCAGATAACAGGACCGTTACTAGATTACTTTCATACGGTGATCGAAGTAGGGCATTTCCCACACCATGCCAATATGGCATTGATAAGCTTGATACCCAAAAAAGGCAGAGATGTACTGCAGCCCAGCTCATACAGGCCCATCTCGCTGATTAACGTAGAGGCCAAGCTGCTGGCTAGATTGTAGGCTGACAGGCTGGCCCCACTATTGCCGCTGCTGGCTAGATTGTTGGCTGACAGGCTGGCCCCACTATTGCCGCAATTGGTGAGAGAGGAGCAGGTCGGGTTCGTTAGAGGACGCCAGTCGGTCATAAATGTGCGCAAAGTGCTCCTGACCACCTTTATAGACACTGATGCAGTGTCATCGAAGCTGTTGGTGAGTTTGGACGCGGAGCGTGCGTTTGATGAAGTGCTGTGGCCTTTCCTATTTGAAATCCTGAAATGGGTGGGGCTGACGGGGTGGTTCCTACAGGCAGTAACGACTCTTTACACCGGAGCACGGGCGATGATTTTGGTGAACGGGGTCAGAACAGAAGGATTTGACATACAGAAGGGGACACGGCAGGGATGCCCCTTATCACCGCTGTTATTTTTACTGACTCTAGAGCCCTTACTCTGCGAGATACGCACAAATAAACACATCCAAGGGATACATATACAAGGACATGAGCTCAAGGTACTGGCTTATGCGGACGACTTGATGCTGCTGTTGAGTCGTCCGCAGATATCCTTGGGCCTGCTCCTCCGCACCATCGAGAACTATGGTGCACTGTCCGGCTTTCGGCTAAATCTAACCAAATCATTAGCACTGCCATTAGGCGTGGAACTGCGGCAGGGCTGGAGGGGACTATTCCCTTTAAAGTGGGCGGAGGAGCAGATCCAATATTTAGGGGTGACAATTCCCTCAGATGCCGGAAAACTCTATGAAAGGAATGTCCTGCCGCTGATGGCACAGACGAAGCGTACGCTGCGGCTGTGGGGGGCCTTCCGGCTGTCCTTAGCAGGCCGCATCGGTATGTTTAATATGATGTTAGCTCCCAAATGGCTCTGTTTCAGATGCTTCCATTATACTTGAGACGGAGGGAGGAACGGATTCTGAATAGGATGATACAGGGTTTCCTGTGGCAAGGGAAGAAACCCAGACTCCCAATTCATATTATTCAGAAACCCAGGGCGCACGGTGGGATGGGCCTGCTTAATGTCAGATATCTGACAGTGGCGTGCGCAATGAGGCACATCAGAGACTGGTTGACCAGGCAAACAGAATTTTCTAACACACGACTGGAGATGTCCCTCTCCCCTACTGCACACTTGGGTTGGTTGTTGCATGCACCTGGAAAGGGGGTAGCGGCTAGAGTGGGGAGTAATCCATTGGTTACATCTGCACGTGCGGCGTGGAGATGGCTTTGCAAGCGACATCATTTCAATTGGAGAGCGACCCCCTTCCTGCATTTATATCACAACCCGGACTTCCCAGAGGGATCTGTCTCAGTGACCTTTAAGCGGTGGAGGGACAAAGGAATACAATACATGTACCAGCTTTTGACAGATGGGGGGACCATACGCCCCTTCGCGGAGCTTAAACGAGAATACCAACTGGCTCAGACAGACTACTTCGCCTATCTGCAGATCAGGCACTATTTGAGGGCCCTGGGTTGGAGCAATCTCAGCGAAGATGTGCAGGACGTACTGAATATGGCTCTGACTCTTGGGGCCCAGAACCCCGTGCCCCTTCGCTTTCATCACAGGTATCTTCAGGACACTACAGAGGACATTGATTACATTGGTAAAGCACAAGCCTGGACCAGAGATTTGGTGATGGAGGTGACAGCGGAGATTTTCCGCGATTTTCTTCGCTCGGCACTGAGCAGTTCAGTTTACACTCGCTACTGGGAGTTACAGTACAAATTTGCAATGCGGCTCTCTATTGCCCCAGCAAGGGCGCTGAAAGCAGGGTTTGGAGACTCAGGAGCATGCCCTAGGTGCGGTCAGCATTTGGCGACCCTTGGACACATGTTCTGGCACTGCACCCAGGTAGCGAACTTCTGGTCTCGGGTGCTGGGTGAGATACAGAGATATTGGGGGCGCACTATACAGAACCATCCATTGCTGCTATTTGGGATTTACAAAAACAGGAAGCCTACTCCCCCGGGATTCATCTCTTTTACCAGGCGAGCTGTGTTAATAGGAAAGAAGACCATATTACTGAGCTGGCGAGAACCTACAGCCCCATCAACAGGTGTTTGGAGAACGCAAATGATCGAGCTATTGAAATTAGAAAGATGTGGGATTATGGACTTCTCCTCCAAAGAGGGTAGGAAACTAGAAAGAACGTGGGCGAATTTTTGGGACACGTTGCAGCCAATGGCGAGAAGCAGAATCCTCAACTAACCACATGGATGGACTCATGCTGTGTGACCTGGACTCCTTGCAATAACAAAGACCATAAGGGGGGAGGGGGGTTTAGGGGGAGAATGGGGGGGAGTTGGGATTGGGTTAGGAGGGTAGTAGTTTTGGTACTTTATTGTATTTGTGCATGAAGGCATTGCTATGTGAATTGTTCATATTACGTCATGCACTGTTGGTTTTGGAAACTTAATAAAAATGAGTTAAACATAAAGTACTTGCCTCACATGCCGAATTACAACTTAAAGTGGACGACCTGGAAAATCGAGGGCGCCGCAACAATTTGCGGTCTTGCGGCGTCCCGGAGGTGGGGGACCAAGAAGACGTCGGCGCCATTGTGAAGTCGCTTTGTGGCAAGCTGGTAGATTCTCTGGCCATTTCTTTTGAACACGCACATAGAGCGCTAGGAAGACAGTCAGATAATAGACCACGAGATATAGTGGTCTGTTTCTCCACGTTCACCATAAAGGAGCAGGTGCTGCAGAGGGCACGTCAAGTACAACACATTGACTACAACGACGCACAAGTCAAGGTTTTCCAGGACCTGTCGGCGCACACTTTGTCTTTGCGGAGAGGGATGAAGCTTGCTTTAGAAGTCCTAACGAAGCATAAAATTCCTTACCGATGGGCATTTCCCTTTGCCCTTTGCTTCACGACAGGAGGGCATCTGCATCGATCCCGGTCCCTTGAGGAAGTCTGGAAGATCTTATGCTCCGAGGGCTTGGTGACCACAGACGGCCCAACAGCGGAACTGGATCCGACTACGCGAGCTAAGCTCCAGAAGTGGCAACGAGTCCACGGCAAGGTGAAAAAGACTCGGACCGGCACCTGACTGGACTGCATGATCTTGTATGTTGGTTTTCAGGGAATCTTCAGGTAGACACCCACTGATCTATAGTGGAGTGTCATGTTATCCTGTCAGTTTTCTTATAATTATAAAGTTAAGGGTTTGGGGGATGGAGAAACTGAAATGTATGGAAGGAGCATTGGGTAAGGGGGGCTTAGTTTAACACTGGTTTCTGTGTTGTAGGGGGGAGATTATAGTTTGATAAGCAGGGGTAATGATTCAAGGGGGGCGGAAGGAGAGGGTCTTGGGTAGCTGAACGGGGGAGTGGGTTCTTCCTCTTATACTCCTAGACGGGGGGGGGGGGGGGTTATGACCTTCGCTAGTAGAACTAAGGGAGGTAGGGGAAGGGTGGGAGGGAGTAGTGAGGAGGGTGGGTTTTTTCAGGGTATGTATGTGTCACGGGGTATAGGTGGGAGGGAGGGGGGTTGTAGTAACTGTGGAGGGTTTGGTGGGGGGTGGGAGGGGTTCTGGGTCAATGTGGGTCTGAGTGTCACTCCTTCTTTGTTTTACATGAGTGGTATACTGAATAAGCTTAATGTCTAATTTTAAAGTACTCACCTATAATGTAAAAGGGCTTAACTCTCCATACAAGCGTCATGCCCTTCAGCGTGAATTATGCTTAATGTGCCCGAAGGTGGTATTTTTACAAGAAACGCATTTGTTACCAAAACATGAGGGACTACTGGCCTCCAAATTATATCCAGGAGTATACTGTGCATCTGATGTCAAAGGGGTAAAAAAAAGAGGGGTTGCTATCCTGTTTCATAGAGATGTCCATGTACAGGTTCTCCACATGAGGAGAGATACCGAGGGGCGTTTTCTTCTTATGCATGTGCAGCTTGAGCAGGAGGAGTTTACTCTGGCTAGTGTTTACGCCCCCAATGAACATCAGGAGAGGTTTTTTAGGTACCTTCACAGGGAAATACAGCGTTTTTCTCGTGGGAGGGTGTTCATGGCTGGAGATTTCAGCGCAACCATGCAACCTGGACTTGACAGGTCCACTCCTCCTGCTAAAGCGGATTATAATATCTCACGGGCTTTACGGAATTTAGTAGAGGATATGGGTCTATGTGACTGGTGGCGATTGTGTCACCCGAGAGGGCGGGACTATACCTTCTATTCTCAAGCACACCTTTCTTACTCTAGACTAGATTATGTGTTTCTTGACAAGACCCTTTTGGAAGGAGGAGGGGAATCCGCCATTGGCCATATTACAGTCTCGGACCACGCTCCGGCCTGGGTCGCTGTTCCTTCTTTGGAGGGGGAGCGAAGGGACCGAAGATGGTCATTTAACAACTGCTTGTTACAGGACCCTCAGATTGTAGCGGATTTCCTTTCAGTCCTGAAGGAGTACTTCGAGATCAATATGGACTCGGGACCAGCTTTGAGCACTGTATGGGATGCTTTTAAAGCGGTCGCACGAGGACATTTTATTAAGTGTGCCAGTCAAAGAAATAGGGCCCATAAAGAGCGCTTGCTGAAATGTATGGCACAAATTGGAGACTTAGAAGCACGATATAGGGCATCAGGTCGGGTATCTGACTATTGTAAACTGCAAGATGTGCGATTGGAGCTGACTGCGTTACATGAGGAGAGCTTGAAGTTTGTCCATGCACAATTGAAACAGGTTTACTATGAAGGTTCCAACAAGCCTGGGAGGTTGCTGGCTAGGAAATTAAGAAGGCTGAGAGCTGACAGACACATTGTGCGTGTGAAAGAGGCGAATGGGGCCATGTTATATAAATCTGCCAGGAGCAGGGAGCGCTTTGCCCAATTCTATGAGTCTCTATACAGGGAGGATGCTGCCGTACAGGGCGGGGGGGGGGGGGGGGGGGGGGGGGGTGGACCAATACCTAGCTGATAGAGGACTGGCTGTACTATCCGAAAAGCAAAGAAGAGAATTGGATGCCCCGGTGCAATTACAGGTGTTGCAGGTTATTAAGGCCTTGCCGACTGGCAAGGCGCCAGGTTTAGATGGCTTTACTAATGAGTTTTTCAAGACGTTTGCTCGAGAGCTGGCGCCGTGCCTGACATTGGTTATCAATTCGGTTAGAGACGGACAGACACTTCCTAGAACTATGTTGGAAGCCTGGGTGGCGGTCATACCTAAGCCTCAAAAGGACAGCACGGAATGTGCTTCCTATCGCCTCATATCAATCCTGAACACGGATGTAAAAATCCTGGCTAAGGTGCTTGCTAATCGTTTGGGTGAGATGTTACCTACCTTGATCCACCCAGACCAGGTGGGCTTCGTGCCAAAGAGGCAGGCCATGGATAATGTGTGCCGAACCCTGGACTTGTTACACTGGGCTCGGTCGCAGGCCTGTCCATTGGTGTTGCTGGGTTTGGACGCGGAGAAGGCCTTCGACCGAGTCCACTGGGGGTTTTTGGATAAGGTGCTGCATAGATTTGGAATTGGGCCCTTATTTAGATCTTGGATCCAATCGCTTTACACTCAACCACAGGCATGTGTTAGGGTTAATGGTGGGAATTCGGGCGCGTTTTTGTTGGGGAGGGGCACCCGGTAGGGATGTCCGTTATCTCCATTGCTGTTTGTCCTGGCAATGGAGCCACTGGCGGCAGCTATTCGAAAGAACGTGAACATTTCCGGGGTTGAGGTGAGGGGGCAGGAGCATAAAATTGCGCTATTTGCGGACGACGTGCTAATGTCACTGACTAACCCATTGGCCTCCTTGCCTAACCTATTACAGGAAATAGAGGGATACTCGCAAGTCTCAGGCTATAAGCTCAATGCTAATAAGTCGGAGGGTATGGCGGTGGGGGTGCCATTGAGAGTGTATGAAGCGTTGCAAGCGTCATATGTCTTTAAGTGGTCAACTAGATCTATACAATATCTAGGGGTACAGATTCCTGCGGTACAGTCAGAATTGTTTTCTGTCAACTACCCGGTACTTCAGAAGGCGATTTATAGTGATCTGGATAGATGGTCTCATATGGGACTGTCTTGGCTAGGCCGGATAGCTTTTCCTATTTAAGCGCACAATTATGGAACGCACTGCCAAAAGTAGTAAAAACTACGCGCAACCACTTAAATTTCCGAAAGACCCTAAAAACAAACCTGTTCAGAAAGGCATACCCCACCGAACCAACATATCTGGATATCTGCGACATAACGAAACCAAAGACCATAATGGACATATCCAAACTCTTCCTCTTCTCCCTTAAACTCCCCCAAAGTATTCATCATACCTGAACCTTATTCTGCCATAATATCACCTTGTATTTGTTCATACCGGAACTGGCAAACGCCGTTACGGTACTATGTACGCCACACTGAGCCTGCAAATAAGTGGGAAAATGTAGGATACAAATGTAACAAATAAATAAAATAATCCCCACTGCAGTTTTTCAGTCTGGCCTTTGCTTTGAGCCAATGATAAGCAGTGGTTATAAGTAGGTAAGTCTAAGCCTTTTCCCGGGGCAGTTGAGGTTTACGATATTTCATATTTAAATACTTCGTGATTGCGCTTATTTTCTCAATTTTAGGAGCAAAGAAATATGTGTGTGTATACTTCCAGGGAGATCCCATAACCTTTTATATTCGACTGTAAACTCTCTGGGGACTAGGGATTAATTTTGTGTGGACGTAATCAGGAAACTGTGCAGTTTACGGAGGGTAGGTAATCCACCTCGGTGGATGAACAACAAAATCCTATAAGAGAATACACACAGAACTAGAAGAAGTGGACAAGTGACTCCAGAAACTGGGGCAACTGCGTTGTTGAGTTTTTGTTCAACGCTGTCGCCCCAGTTCATTGATTGGTCCACTACTTCTCAGTTTACGGAGGGTATCATCTTTCAGCTTTTGGCGGTGACACATAAACTTGTCGGTTTGAACCATTTCCTTAATAAATGAGTTAAAGAGTTTGTTTTTGTTTTTTTTTTTTGCTTTGTATTACTTGTCTTGTCTAGATTATACGTCCATTAATGCTATAGAAAAAAAAATATGTATCCGTTTTTTACCTCTTGCCAAAAAATAAGTAGAAGTAATCAGACGGTTCACACCTGTACCTCAGTAGGAAATGTTTTCGTGGATCTGACACTTTCCTAGCTTGAAGCGACTCCCGAGTCCCGAACAATAAACCTCCTTCGTTGTGTGTTGCCTGTGTGTAGCCACACCTCTCTTGAGACTTAAACAAAGCACGCCGCGCAGCCATGCTGAAAAAGCTTCTCTGTCTGTTTTTGTTAGGCTGAGGGAAAGTTACGCTGGCAGTGTTTACATGGTGCAAGAGCACTACTGTATATTTTTTTTAGCCACTGGCTAGATAACTTGAGAAGAGACAGAGATCCACGCCAAATGGATCGTGATGCATGACTCAAGTAATCTTGGATTAGATTAGGGATGAAAACATTTTGAGCTATGAAGGTATCTTGAGGATCCTGGAGGCGCTGACTAGTGAACAGTTTAAAGCATTTGGTTTCATGCCGAGTCGGTTACAGGAAGGGATCCAATTCCCGTGGGGTCGTTTGAATGACAGTGAGGAGATGAACTGGCGACTCTTCTACAGAGCTGGTTTGGAGAGAAGAGCTAAGAGTGTTTTCAGCATGAAAATCCCACGGAGAGATCTGGTGGAAAAACTACAGAAGCTGGCGCTGCACACTTCTTAAGTCAGGTCAGGACTTGCTCTGAACATCTCAGATCTGAGTTATCAGATAGCTACAAGCCAATATGCACTTAGATACATTTCAGTAGGAATACTTAGACATAGCAGTTTCATAGCAGAATCTTTTTCCAAGGATAGAATACAAGTGTTAATTTGCACTCTGTTTTGCAGAGGAGCCATTGTAGTTGACCAAAGCTCCACCCACAGTGCTGAAAAGCCTGGCCCGCCAGAATTCATGACAGTAAAAATAAGAGTGCAGTTAAAAAACAAATCTATATTAAGGCACCATAACTATCACAGTAAACAATATATGTTTAAATCTTTTTTTTATTAGAACTCACTTTGGAAACAGTATATATAACTGTAATAAACAATCATTTTTCATAATTCCCAAAACAAACTGCCCCCCCCCCCCATTTCCTTTCCCTCCCCCTCCCAATTCACTTCCCCAAATTACAGAATCTTACTAGGAAGTCTATAAATTCAGCAAATAGCTCCTGGCTGAAGTTGAGAAGGTATACCAGAAAAGGGCTCCATGTCCGTATCAGGTCTTGTCTGGCTTTGGAGTTCATGTGAACAATTCCCACTCGTTTAATCCGCAACAAATATATCATACGTGTGCGCCACTGTTGCAGTGTTGGATACTGATATGTCAGCCACTCTGTCAAAATAACCTGCTGAGCCACAACAATAGCCTTATGAAGAAAAGATGTAAGGTCTTGAGGAGTCTGATGTACCAGCTCATCCTCCACAAGGTAGATGTGTAGCACACTAACTCCTTCCAGAACCTGTAGACTCCTTCACAGGACCAGAACATATATCCCAATGTTGCACCACTAGAACCACATTTCAAACACGATTCCCAAGGAGAGAGCCCCATGTAGAATGCCGTCTTTGGGGGTATATATATAGGCGGAGGACAAACTTGTACTGTTGTTCCCAGTGAATAGCCAGTGCAGTCCTGCGTCTGATCGATAGAATGTAGGACTGAAGTTGTGTCGCTGTTATTGCTATCTGTAGGTCTTGTCGCCACAGTGACTCCAGACTAGAGTAGTCTAGCTCCGATATTGAGTCTCTGATGTGCCTATGATGAAATGAAAGAGGCACCTTTTGTTGCGCTTCTAAGGAAAAAGCTGAGGAAAGTTCTACTTGAACGACTCCCAAGGTAATGATGCCACATAATGCCACAATTGCGCATAATGAAACTCATCTGTGTGCGGCCACGCAAATTCCGCCTGTAAATCTGAGACGTTTTTAATATGACCTTCATCACTTGCAATAGGTACACAATACCCTTTTTCTTCCATCTATGAAAAACTGAGTACAACAATCCTGGTCCAAATGCTACATTATCACAAATTGACAAATATGGTGTGACCTTCGGGGAGAAATGGTGTAGACGACATATCCATTTCCATGTAGCTCTAGCTGATTGCATGATCTGGGATTGTTTCATTACATATGGTATGGGGACCTCTGCTACATGCAAATAATTACTAAAGTGTACTCTGGGAGATAACTGTAATTCTAAGGCAGTGTTAGTGTAGTCCTGGGTTGATCTAAACCAGTCATTGATATGCCTCATTCCACTGGCAATATTAAGATAACGTATGCTAGTCAACCCAACCCCCCATACTCTACTGGGATATGCAGCGTTGATATGGGAAGGCGCCCTCTTTTTCCCCTTCTAAATGAAACCCTGGATTAAGGAGTTCAGTTGTTTTTCATCATCCAATCTTAATAGAGGTATGGTCTGGAAAACATATAGCCACCGAGGGGCAATCATCATATTAAAGAGGGCAATACGGCCCAACAAAGAAATAGGTAAGGGCCCCCAAGCCTGCAATCTCAATTTAGTTTACTGTTATGTAGGCAATTATTCCATACATCACTTAGTGGGAACCGTATATATGGACACCTTTAAATCTTATCGGTCCCAGATACTCTCTCTGTATATTTCTCCACCAACCTCCACAACTTTTAAAAGTTGTCAAAATACAATTATTTAGTTATTCAGTTTTTCGATTCAATCATTTTGCCTCAGTGGTGCTTAATTGTCCAATAATGATTTTTTGGCAATTTCGTTAGCACCAGAATCGTCATTGGCTTCTATATATTCATTTTAGTATATTCAGAAACACTTATCTTAAGGTTATTCGGACCGGGGCCTCAAAGCTGTCCGACATACATGTTTCGCCTGCTAGGCTTTGTCAAGGACTCCCCCTAAAAGAAATTGAATCAACACCGTCTCAAATCATTACGCATGAGTAGTATTTTAACTTCCCAAACCCAATGATAATTTCTTATCCATATCTTTAGCTAACATATCTCATAATTACCTTTAAGCCGTTATAGCGCCAGCTCCACACCGTTAGTTACTAGGATTACCCCTGTCAAGATGGCGACGGCGTCTTGATAATACCATTTAAATGATTTATCCCATGACGTGTCGGACCCCCTCGATCCCCATTTGATAATGCTGACAACCCATTTTATATTAAGGAAGCCCATTCTTTTTTTTTTTTTTTTTAATATTTTTATTAGAAAGGAAGGCAAACCTTACATCAAAGAGAAAATATTACTGGAAAATATTACCGGAATCACTGTGTTAAGCTAGTAAATGTGCCACTGTTCTCTGTAGTTCAAGATTTTTTTAATCGATCCACCCTCACTACTTGGATGTTTTTGAATATACTAAAATGAATATACAGAAGCCAATGACGATTCTGGTGCTAACGAAATTGCCAAAAAATCATTATTGGACAATTAAGCACCACTGAGGCAAAATGATTGAATCAAAAAACTGAATAACTAAATAATTGTATTTTGACAACTTTTAAAAGTTGTGGAGGTGGGGGCGTTCCAAGATGGCGGATGCTGATCGTTAGCGTTCTTCATGGTTCTTTGGATTTGTTTCCTGTTACTTCTAAAAACAAAATTTTCTATGTTTGCAATGCCGCATACAAAGAGGAAAGGGGTGGTTAAAAGCTTACCAACCGCAGCAGGAGCCTCCCAAGCTGTCCAACAGACCATTGATAGATATGCAACGAGCACTCCATGGGAGAAGGATGCGAGGAGCCCTGCTAAGGGAGCGTCAGGAGGAGCGACGACTCCCTTAGGGCTAGATACTACTCTTTCCTCGCCCAATCTACAACCCCCTCCGTGTCCGGCGAGTTTCTGTGACGAGGTGGAACGCTCAGAAGCGTCTGAAGATGGCGCCGAAGAAAGTTTAGCGGTTGGTTTCTCGCCCGGAACCCCTGGAGATTTAGACCAACATGAGCTGGGAGCTCACGCGGAGGTAACCCTTGAAAGCATATGGGCAATGTTACAAGTTTGCAGAAAACAATTGTCAAAGCTGCTTCTGAAACTGCTTCCTTGGTGACCAAAGTAGACTTATTGAATAATTCAATTGAGAAAATAAAGCAAGGCACTAATAGCCAAAATGCTTTATTCCAACAAGAAATTACATCTTTAAAAAATACTACCAAATGCCTGATTAAAGATAAGACTATCCTACATAATAAAATTAATCAGATGGAAAATTTCAATAGGCGGCTTAACTTGAGAGTGCTGAATTTTCCTAAAATGGTAGAATTGAATGCTATGGAATTGTTTAAAAAATACTTATCTGAAGTTCTCAACTACTCCTCTGATCTTATTCCTCCAATTAATAAAATATATTATCTTCCAATTCCACAAAAAAAGAAGGAGGAGGAAAAGAGAAATTCAGAAGATCAAGATCTACAAGTGTCTGGATTGCAAGATTTGACAGCATTCCTAGAAAAATCATTGACAAATATCCAAACTCGCTCCACTTTGATGATATCTTTTGTTTTTGAGCAAGACTTAAATTCACTTATGAAACTGTATTTTAAAAACGCTCAAAAAACGTTCTTAGGAGCACGAATTTGGATATATCCTGATGTTACGCGGGCAACCCAGGATAAACGGAAAAAATTTCTACTAATGAGACAAGAAGTTAAGGCATTGGGAGCCAGTTTTTTGCTGGCTTACCCGTGTAAATGCCTGATAAAATATTTGGATAATAAGTATATTTTCTATGAACCAGAACAATTGAAAAGCTTTATTGACTTAAAGAAAATTGCCAAATGACTTCTGGAGTCTGGGGTAGAGTTGTAGTTGTATATAAGCCATGGTATCGTCCAGGTCCTATTACTACTGTATGTAAATAACGCTAAAGTTCTCCTCAAACTTAATTGACGCCCCGCCCCCTATTGCCTTATTTTGTGGTCTAAGAATGGGGATTAATTTTTCTTACAAGAAATAGTTTTCATTTTTCTTTATTATGTTATACTATCTCAGTATTTCTTGTGCAAGATTGTCTTGTATAATTATCTGAAATTATAAATAAATAATTTAAAAAAAAAGTTGTGGAGGTTGGTGGAGAAATATACAGGAGAGAGTATCTGGGACTGATAAGATTTAAAGGTATCTCAAATTAGTTGCCATTAATAACCTCTGTTTTTCTCATATAGCTTAGCTAAATCTGTTGTTATATACACCCCCAAATATTTAATTTCACCTTGCGCCCATGTAAGGGGAAACTGACCCCTCCAACTTATCTGCCCATCTGGAATCACGGGGAGAGCAAAAAAGATTTAGTTAAATTTAATTTGAACCCAGAAATTTGTCCAAACCGCCCTATACTTGAAAGAAGCCATTCCAATGACTGTGAAGGGTTTGTCAAAACCAACAACCAATCATCGGCATATGCCAGGACCTTAACAGTTTGACCTATCAGCGTGACTCCCTCTATCTCTTTTGTAATCAAGAGTGTGCGAAGCAGGGGTTCTAAAGATATCACAAAAAGTAAAGGGGAAAGGGGACAGCCTTGCCTAGTACTCCTACCTATAGCAAATTCTTCCTCTCTGATACCATTAACAAACACACACGCTTGAGGATGACAATAAAGAGTCTCAACCGCTTGCACAAACCAGCCACTGATTCCCATACTAGCCATAGTCTAAAACAGAAAGTCCCATCTCACCCGGTCAAACGCCTTTTCTGAATCTAGACTGACCACCGTGGACGGGACACTCCTTTCCTTGCAAGAGGCCATCGCCAGCAATAACCTTCGAACGTTATGCGTCGCCTGTCGGCGTCTCACAAATCCCACCGGTTCAGGTCCTATCAACTGTGGTAACCATTGTGCCAGCCTTTCAGCCAGTACCTTGGCCAATAATTTTATGTCTAAATTTAATGGTAATCAATAGAAGTAAAACATGGAAAAGAAAATAAGATGATACTTTTTTTGTTGGACATAACTTAATACAATTCTTGATTAGCTTTCGAAGGTTGCCCTTCTTCGTCAGATTGGAAATAAGCAAATGTAGGTAGATGACAGTATATATGAGTGAAACATCAAAGCATTTCAGTGACAGTCTATATGCATGGAGACAGGGGATGAGTGAAACATCAAAGCATTTCAGTGACAGTCTAACAGGATGGGGGTGGAAAGGTGAGAGTCAGGGAGACAGGAGAGCAATACAATTTACAAAGCACTACAATTTTATTCTTTGTAATGGGCTAGAAAACCCAGATCTTTGTTAAGTCCTGTCTGGTGGGTATCAAAATATTTAATCATTTTGACTTCAAAGGTCTTATGTTCCTGTATTGTTTTAAAGTTCCCTTTCAGGATCCTTACCATGAAACAGTGGCATAGCCACAGGTGGGCATGGGTGGGCACAGGCCCACCCACTTTAGGCTCAGGCCCACCCATAAGTGGCACATCTCTGATGTGACTGGCGAGGCTCCTCAAGCCTCATCACCAGAAGACTCCTGGCATCTCTCCCTCCCCTCCCCCACAGGCATTTTGGCAGCTGTCAACTCAATCTCCCCCCCCAAACTCTGTACCTTTTCCATCTTTCAATGTTTCGTGAACAGCAACTCATACCCACAACGCATGCCAGCCAGAGCCTTCCCTCTGATGGGACTTCCGGTTTTCACAATAGTGGTACCAGGTCCCAGGTCAGAGGAAAGGCTCTGGACTGGTGAGAGCAGTGGATATGAGTCACTGTTTGTAGACAGCGAAGCACTTAAGACTTGAAAAATTATGCAGGGGAGGGTGTAAATGAAAAATTATTGGTTGCCTGGGTGAGGGAGTGAAGGAGAGATGCCAGATGGGATTCTTGTGCCCACCCACTTTTGGCTCAGGCCCACCCAAAATTGGGTATCTGGCTACACTCTTGCCATGAAATCACTGGTACAGTGTTCTGGTTTTGTAAAGTGCTGTCCTACAGGCGTGACATCTTTGTACTGGCATTTTTCATATAATGTCTATGTAAATTAAAACTTTTCTTTAGCATCTGACTTGTTTCTCCAATGTAGCAGCCTTCATTGCACTTTTTACACTGAATGATATATACCACATTGGAAGATGAGCATGTGAAAGATTCCTTAATGTTGAATATTTTTCCTTTGTGAATGATTGTGGGGTCCTGTGAGATATTTTGGCATAGTTTGCAGCTGGATATATTGCAAGGATGTGTGCCATTCTTTTCTTTTTGAGTGTGTGTTGGGAGCTTACTTCTAATTAGCTTGTGTTTTAAGTTGGGTGGCTGTCGGAAAGCCAGCACTGGTGGGGATGGGAATATCTCTTTCAGTAATTCATCCTCCTGTAGTAGAGGCTGCAGATCTCTTATGATTTTTCTTAATTTTTCCAGCTCTGGGTTGTATGTCACTATAAGGGGGATTCTGTCTGTGGCTTTTTTTTCTTTGTACTGTAGCAGATTTTCCCTGGGTGTTTTGAGGGAGGAGACGATATTGGAGATTATTTTGGGGTTGTAGCCTTTCTGTTCGAAGGATGCAGTCAGGATTTCAAGGTGTCTGTCTCTGTCCCCTGGGTCACAGCAGATACGGTGGTATCTTGTGGCTTGGCTGTAAATAATGGATCTTTTTGTATGTGAAGGGTGGAAGCTGTAGTTGTGGAGGTAGCTGCATTTGTCTGTGGGTTTCTTGTATATGGATGTTTGTATATAGCCATCGCTGATTGAGACTGTGGTGCCCAAAAAATTGACTTTTTCTGGGGAGTAGTCAATTTTGAATCTGATTGTAGGATGGTATGTATTGAAGGAATTGTAAAATTGTTTCAGAGTTTCTTCCTGAGGGAGGAGTTTCAAAACATGACTATGGGTAGCTGGACTGGAATTCGGACTGGACGCAAGACTGAACCTCGGACTGGCTTCAGGTTCTTGGCTGGAACTTGAACTCGGAGCAGAGTCAGGAACAGCTGGGCTGGAACTCAAACTCGGAGCGGACTCAGGAACAGCTGAGCTGGAACTCAAACTTGGAGCAGACTCAGGAACAGCTTGGCTGGAGCTCGAACTCGGAGCAGACTCAGGAACAGCTTGGCTGGAGCTCGAACTCGGAGCAGACTCAGCATCCTCTGGGCTGGAACTCAAAACAGCCTCAGGCACTGGGCAGAAACCCAGAGCAGACTCAGGCACTTGGCTGGAACTCAGTGCAGGCTCAGAAGTTTGACTGGAACTCAGAGCAGCCTCCGGCGCTTGGCAGGATCTCAGAGCAGACTCAGACTCTGGGCAGGGACTCAGTGCAGGCTCAAGCACTTGGCTGGAACTCAGCGTGGACTCAGCAGGTTGGCTGGAGCTGGAACTCGGCTTGGACTCAGCAGCTTGGCTGGAGCTGGAACTCGGCTTAGAGTCCGTATCTTGGTTGGAACTGGAACTCAAACTGCTCCACACAAACTGCTGATAAGCCCTGAGCTTCGGGGTTTCACAACGCCTTCTTTCAGCGTCAGCTTCAGGAGTATCCCGCAGGGCTGGATCCAAGAGAAGTCTGCAGCGGTATGCAAAGAGCATGGTAGCAGGACCAATAGCAGAGACTGGGTTTGCAGAGAACCCAAGCCCCAAGACACGCTGTCTCTCCGCTGCAGCTTCAGGGGTATTCCTTAAGGCTGGATCAAAGAGAAGTTGTTCCCGGTAATCATGAAGCGTGATAAAACTATTAAGATCAGAAACTGGGTCAAGATCAAAATCCAAACTAGGAGCGGCACCCGGGCTGTGACCCGGATTGCAAACAGAGGAAAAAGTCATGGGCAGGAAACCCTGCTGGAAGGATGATTTCGCCGGGCTCATGGCCTTGGTATTCTGTCACGTTCTCAAAGCAGGAACTAGGTTTGTGAACCCTTGGGCCACTGTCGAGGAGCGGCAGGCAAATCACCCAAGCAGAAAGCAGTGCTGAACACAACAGGCAGGAACCCCAGAATATAACTAGAAGAGGCTTTAATAGTAGACAGTAAACATTATCCAGTAGCACAGCAAGGTCAAAGGGGCCGGCAGCAAACACAGGTAATCCAAAAACTAACCAGAGTCTATAGGCAGGCGAAAAGCAAAGTCCAGGTCCAGGCCAAGGGTCACAGGCACAGGAAGCAAGCAAAGTCAGAGTCCAGGAACAGGCAGGGTCCAACACAAAGGAAACTTTCAGAGGAACTCCAACAAACCACCAGGAACTCATGGATGACCTTTGATACCAAGGCAAAGCAAGCAAGGCTCACAGAAGCTAATAAGCCCCTCAGCAGCTGACCCACAGCTGCAGTAAATCACCAGCCAAGTAAGGGTGCTGTTCCAGAACAACCCAGCAGAGCAAGGCTGGCAACCTGGAAAATCCGGACCGGACTCACTGAAGTCTGGAACATGGAAGACAGCAGAAAACAGTCCATAGCAGCCACCAGTTCTGGCCACCAGAGGGCCAGGAGAGCACCCACATGGAAAGCAACAGATATTTCCTCCGTGAGTGTGCCAATACTTGATATGATTGGTCTGACAGGGTTTCCAGGTTTGTGGATTTTGGGTAGCATGTAGAATGTGCCCACAGCAGGCTGGTTTGGTATGCATTTCTTCAGATGTGGCTGTACTTGTTTAGGAAATGTTCTGATCAGGTCTTTCAGCTGTTTTGTATAATTCTGTGTGGGATCTCACTTAGTTTCCTGTAGTATGTATTGTCTAAGAGCTGTCTGTGCCCTTCTTCAATGTATTTTTTGTGTCCATAATTACCACTGAGCCACCTTTGTCTGCGGGTTTGATGGTGATGTGTTGGTTAGTTTGCAGAATTCTTATGTCCGCTGTTTCTGGAGAAGTAAGTTTATACAGAATTCTCTTTTGTTTGTTGGAAAGCTGTGATTTTACTCTATGCCTGAAGCTTTCTATGTAGTTGTCCAGTTTGTAGTTTTGTCCATCCTGTGGGGTGAAATAAGTGTTATTTTGTTTGAAACTGTATTCCGGTTTGTTGGGGGTCCCTTTGTTGTGGAAATGTGCCGTCAAGCGCATTTTTCTAAAGAATTATTCTAGGTCTGAGTATAATTGGATTTCATCCAGCTACCACACCTCTCTACTCATGTCTAAATTTAAAAGCGATATCGGTCTGTATGAATCTACCCGCTCCGGCAACTTGCCAGGCTTTGGAATTAGAGTTATTAATTTAGTATTTGCATACCTGGGAAATTCACCAACTTCTATCATCTTCTCAAGGTACTCCAATAATGAGGCCAAAGCCTCTGGAGATAATGTATTATAATAGTCTCCTGTGTAGCCATCAGGACCGGGAGCAGAATGAAGTTTTAATGAGTTCACTGCTTTTTGCAACTCTATTAATGTTAATGGGGCCATTTAAACTAAAAATCCTTCTGGGGACAGTCCCAGTGGTGTGCTGGTAAATGTTTAACAACTGGCTCTCTCCCCGGTCCCCCTCTGCGCCCCCCCCCCCACCAAATTGCAGAGCTGGCTATAGCCGGGGAGAGAGCCTGGGGGGGGGGGGGGTGGCAATGCATTACTCCAGGGGAAAAAAATTAAATGATCCCAGGTTCCAATCTAATTCATGTTTAATGTGCGATTAAAATGCCATAAATAAGTAAATAAATATAAACTTTTAATGTTGAGCACCTGATTCTCAAAGTGAACATATCCCAAACACTATAATGAAAATAAAATGATTTTTTTCTACCTTTGTTGTGTGGTGACTGTTTTTCTGATCATGCTGGCCCAGTATCCGATTCTGCTGCTATCTGTCCTCTTAATTCCATTTCCAGGGCTTCCTTTCCATTTATTTCTTTCCTTTCCTCCTTTCTTCTTCATTTCTGGTCCTCAGCTTCTGCCTATTTTCTTCATCCATGTGCAGTTTTTCTCCTCTCTTCCTTGTCCCTCATCTCATCTCCTTCCTCACTCTTCCCTCCCCTCCATCCATGTCCAGCATTTCTTCTCTCTCCCCTCATACTACTACTACTACTACTATTAAACATTTCTCTCCCCTGCCCTCCATCCACCCATGTCCAACGACCCTTCTCTCCCCCTGCCCTGCATGCACCCATACCCAGTGACCCTCCTTTCCCCTGTCCTCCATCCACCCATGTCCAGCAGTGACCCTCCTCTCCAGTGTTGCCAGGTGGGCGGTTTTCCCGCCCAATTGGGCGGTTTTCCGCGACCCGCCGCAGGAAATTTTTGCCCGTGGCGGGTCGCGGTTTTTTGGGCTTCTTTTTCTTCTTTTCCGCGGTTTTTCGGGCGGTTTTTTGCGGTTTTTTTCGGCCGCGGGGGGCGGGGTTAGTGACGTGGGTGGGGTTAGTGACGTTTTGGGCGGGGTTAGTGACGTTCTGGGCGGGGCCGGTGACGAGGGAGGCGGGGCCAATGACGGGGAGGCGGGGCCGATGACGGGGGAGGCGGGGCCGGTGACTGGAGGCGGGGCCGATGACGGCGGGGCGGGGTTGATGACGGTGGGGGCGGGGGTGTTGATGCGGGGGTGGGGGTGTCAGGGGCGGGGTTTGAGTTTGGGCGGGTTTTGGGCTGGGTTTGGCCTGGATTGGGTGGGAAAAAAATTTTCCACCTGGCAACCCTGCTCCTCTCCCCTGCCCTGCATGCACCCATACCCAGTGACCCTCCTTTCCCCTGCCCTTCATCCACCCATGTCCAGCAGTGACCCTGCTCTCCCCTGCCCTGCATGCTCCCATACCCAGTGACTCTCCTTTCCCCTGCCCTTCATCCACCCATGTCCAGCAGTGACCCTGCTCTCCCCTGCCCTGCATGCACCCATACCCAGTGACCCTCCTTTCCCCTGTCCTCCATCCACCCATGTCCAGCAGTGACCCTCCTCTCCCCTGCCCAGCGACTCCCTTCTCTCCCCTGCCACCCCTCCTGAGTTGTTCACCAGCGACTTCTCCTCCCTCCCTCCGGATCCGTCCCTCACCAACCTAATTCTTCGGGGCAGGCAGTCTTGCCCGCCCGCTACCAGTGCCGACTCTCCCCTGCTGGTTCGCGCTTCAAAATGGCCGCCGAGACTTCAACAGAAGTCTCGCGAGGCCGCCTCTGGAAGTCTTGAAGAATTAGAAGAGTCAGGTTGGTGATGTGAGGGACCGAATCGGGAGGGTGGGCGGGAGGGAGGAGAGCCGGCTCGCACTAGGGAACAACCGGCTCGCAAGTCAGTATAAAATTTAACAACCGGCTCTTGCGAGCCGGCTCCAGCACACCACTGGTCTGGGCAAACCTGATCTGTCCAAATAATCCACCAGTTGTCCCAGGGGCCCCGATTCTGCTGAGTACAGAGACGCAAAGTACTTGGTAAATATCCGCCCAATGTTGGCTCTATCAGATGTAAGTACTCCCCTTTTGTCCCTCAGGGGAGCCACCGTCCTAGTAGACCCTCCCCAATTTTTAATTACTCTTGCCAGGAGGCTACACGGCCTATTACCAAATCTGTGCAATTTATACTTATAATAAAGGAACGACCGAGTCTCCATCTCGTGCATCAAGGTGTTAAGAGCTACCTGCGTAGTCTTTACTTTCTCCAGTGTAGCCGGCGATGGCCTTTCTGTATAGACCCGTTTAGCCCTCTCTAATTGCTTTTCTAAATGTAATATACCCGCTGCTCTACGCTTCCTCCTTAGGCTACAATATTCAATAATGTCTCCCCGTAATATCGCCTTAGAGGCGGACCAAAATAATATCGGCTGAGTCTGTGCATGTTCTAGGTTATTAGCCTTATATTCTGTCCATTTGCTATGTATGTATTGCTGAAATTGAGAATCTGAATGCAGGTAGGCCGGATATCTCCACACTCTTCCTCTCATGCTATCCACAGGCATTACTAAGTCTACCCATATCACAGCGTGATCAGAAATTTCTTCCGGTCCAATGGTCACTGCTTGTATTAAGGGGAACAGGGAGCGGTCCACCAAAACGTAATCTAGCCTTGCCTGCGTTCCATGCGCCCTGGACCTATGAGTATAATCTCTGTCACCTGGATGTAACGCCCTCCAAACATCAATTAAGTTAAGCGATTTTAAGAATATAGCAAACGCCCTGGTCCTTCGCCCAGTATAATGCAATGAGGTCGGGTTAGAACAATCAATGGCCGGGTCCAACACTAAATTAAAGTCTCCCATCACCAGCAACCTTGCGGTCTTATACCGGCTAACAACAAAAAAGGCTGGGTCATAAACATTGGGGCCATACAACACTACTAGTAAAAAGTTGTGTTACTATTAAGATTGCCTTTGTATACTTTCCAGGGGAGTAGGGGATGAGGAAGAGGACATAGTGGAATCAGAAATAAGGGGAAAGCAATCCACATAGGAAAACGTGTGCAATGTAAGGTGGTATTTAAAGGACAAGGCCCTCAGGCGATGCCAGTTAAATTTCCAGTTGGATTCTAGCTCAGGGATCTATAATAGAAGCACCTGTAAAATATATGTAGTAAGAACATGCAAAGGAAAATTATCTAAACAAAAAAACATGCATCATGCGTACACAATACACCTTTATACTCACGTGTCTTCAAGAGCGGTCCAGTGGCGGAACCTAAAACAAAAATTACTGATTGGCGGAAAGCTCAATGCTTTTACCGCAAGTTAAATGAACAGACAAATGAAAGTCACAAAGGTGAACAAAGTGTTTAAGAAAATAGTGTAGGAGTGAATAGTGTCAGCTATTTCATATATTTACTACTCTACCCCTAATTGATGGAAACTACTCTCCAGAGTGTGCTTCTAAAAGCATGATGAAACCCGGTTTCCCTGCCTGCCAAGAGCTATCCAGGTTACTTGGCCATGAGCTCCAGCCCATGATAGAGCCCCCAAAAAGGGACATTGCAACCACTCCCAAAAAGAACCCAAAAAACCAGCGAATAAGGTCTCATGAGTCGGAGAACAGCGGTCCAATGGGTTTCTGCTGATTAGGGAACTTCTCGTGTACGACTAACCACCCCAAGGGACCTGTGGTTTGAGAACTTCTCGTGTACAACAATCCACTCAAAAATTTGTGGTTAGGAAACTTCTCGTTTAAAAGCTAACCCTCCGAGGTCACGTGACGCTATGAGCGGGAGTGGGCGCTAGTTGGATCGCTCCTGCCTTCTCCTCAAACATCTAGGCAAAAAATCGCTGCAAACAAAGATTAACATCCTGCTAACTGAGAGCGAACAATAGCCGAACTCACAGTGAACGGATTGAGTGCAGAAGGTTACGGCAATGGCGACAAAAAACACAAGAAAAGAAAAAGAAAAAACTCGCCTAGTTGGAGACAAAATGGCGGCGCCGGTGAGCCCGGGAACGTCGGAGGTGGGGTCCGCCTGGGCCGCGGAAATTGTGGGAGAAGTTACACAAGCGCTAGAGGTAATATTAGATAAAAAACTGAGTTCCCTGGACAACAAGTTGGAATCCCTTAATAACAGTATAGCCCAAATACAAACGGATATGGCGCAATATCAACAGCGGGCCAGTGAAACGGAAGACCGAGTCACTGTACTAGAAGCAGAGATAAATCAACTGAAGAAAACAATTACCTCATACGACGACAAACTCGAAGACCTAGAAAATAGGTCGAGGAGGAACAACCTCCGAATTGTGGGACTAACTGAAGGGCAAGGAGATCGTGAACTCAGCAAATTTCTTGAAACGTGGTTCACAGCAGAACTGGAGTTACCTGAGATGTTGGGGCCGCTAAGAATCGAGCGTGCACATCGACTAGGGCCGAAGAACGTGGCGGAGGGAAGACCACGTGTAGTCATCTGCAAAATTCTCAATTTCAGTCACAAAAACGCCATACTGCAAGCCCTGCGCAACGGCAAGGAACTATACAGCGGGAACCGCAAAGTTCTTTGCTTTCAAGATTATTCATCGGCGGTGGCGGCGCAAAGAAAAAAGTTTTCATCGATATGCTCAGCGTTGGTGAATAAAAAGATTAAGTTTGCGCTATTATACCCTGCAAAGTTGAGAATCATTCATTCTTCGGGCACAAAGTTGTTTACCACTATGGAAGAAGCAAAACTATTTGTGCAACAGATGGAAGAGAGGCCGGAAACTTGAGAGCTAAGGATTGTACTGCTGAAAAAAAGACATTTTCTAACTGACTTCGCTAAATGCTTGAGAAAAAAGTATAAAGAAGAGACCTATAATTGAAATGAGAATTATAAACAGAGGATGTTGGGGCAGATGATACATAAAAGAGACTATCAATGGACACACTGAACAGCGACACAAATTGGATTTAAGGTGGACATAATGCACACTGAAACCATTAGAGGGCCAATTGAAACACAAACAGGATAACAGGAAAGGACGATTTAAGCATGAAAAGTGGCCAAGAATCTTGGATATTAGGAAAGTATGTTATAATAGATATAGTATAAGGATATTAAGATATTACTTTTGTTGTTAGATATTTGATACTGCAGATAATGTAAGCTGCAAGGCCTGAAATCAGTTAAATTAGATTTGAAAGTATTACAATCTAGGTTTGAAAGAATCTGACAACACTAAGATCTCATAAGACTAATACTACTCTTGATTAACAATTGTAGAGACTGGCAAATTTAAAAGTCAAATGAGATGGGGGACTGAATGATAAAGAGGTAATACATACTCACACAATCATAAAAATATGTTATAATAGATATAGTATAATAAGGTTAAGATACTACTGTTGTTGATAACAAGTTGACACTGCAGGTCATATAAGTCGTAGAGCCTGAAATCAGTTACATTAGATTTAAAAGTATAACAAGCTTAGTTTGAAAGAATCTGATAATCATAAGATTATTTATGACTAATAATACTGCTTTTGCTTAATAATTGTAGAGAATGGCAAATCTAAATGTCAAATGTGTTGGGGGACTGAATGTTAAAGAGGTAATACTTACTCACACATACATGTATCATTAATGGAAGAACGAGCAGAAAAGGGACGGATACAAATAATGGGAGGAGGAGCGTTGAAAGTGACCTGCTTCCTACGGGAAGGAGAGGGCTAATGGGGGGGAATGGGGAGAGGGGGGAGGTTAGGGAACAGATAACTACAAGACAATGTAAGGGGGGGAAGGGGAAGAGAGTAACTCAATGTAACCTACAGACGCAAATAAATATGAAAATGAGAACATGGGGTATGAACAGGAGTGGTTGGAGGCTGGGCTGGCTACTCTTGATAGTAAAAGGTAATCAGATGATGGAAAATCGCTATATGAATGATAACTACTTAAGGTAGCATCCTGGAATGTGGGGGGAATACATTCCCCCATCAAGAGATCAAAAATATTGCGCCATCTTAAACATATAAGAGCAGATATTGCAATGCTCCAAGAAACACATTTGTCAGCAGAGGAGCATGCCAAATTAGCCAAATGGTGGGTGGCAGATTGTGTGGCAGCTGCGGCAATGGGTCGAAAAGGGGGAGTAGCCATACTTTTTCGGAAAGGGCTAGCAATCAAGATACATAAAACTATTTCAGACCCAGAGGGTAGATTTGTGCTAAGCATAGTAACCATTAATAAAAAAACTATAATTTTGGGAAATGTCTATGCTCCTAATGTGTTAGATTTAAAATTCTATAAGAAATTGCTTTCCCAAATCACTCAATTGGAAAACTTGCCCCTAGTGATGGGAGGAGATTTCAATATGACTTGGGACCCGAATATGGATAGATCGCATCCGCCTAAGGAGATAAGAAAAATAGATACTAGGGGTCTACCGGATTTATGTGAAATATTAGATTTAATAGATGTCTGGCGCACCTTGCATCCTATGGAGAAAGAATACACACACCAATCTAGAGCACATGGGTCAGCATCAAGAATTGATTACTTGCTGGTATCACGAACTATAATAACAGACATTACTGAGGTACACATAGATCCCTGTGTCATATCGGATCATTCAGTGGTCGGAATGACATGGAAGGGAGGAGAGGATGAAGACTTGCTAAAAAGCTGGACGTTTCCAACATACTTAATTAAAGATGCAAGATTTGGGGAGCTTTTACATGCTAAATGGGCAGAATTTAAGCATTTTAATGAAGGCTCAGTGGATGAGATCAGCACTTACTGGGAAGCAGCGAAAGCGGTGTTGCGGGGGGAAATAATTAGCTATGTCACGCACTATAAACGAATGAGAGACAGAGAAATAATGAGACTAGAACAACTTTTAGGTAAATTACACCGCCAATACGGTATGAACCCTAGTAATGATATCAGACAAGAGATTCTGACCATACAAGCAACTTTAAATGCCAAACTACATGAGAGAGAAGTGAAATCTCAGGCCTACTATCGCTTTCAACTTTACAAGCACGGGAATAAAGGGGGCAAATATTTAGCTCGACTTATAGCATCTAAGGTTAATTCCCGAAATATAACAACTATTAAACAAAAAAATGGGAAACTCATACACTCTAATAAAGAAATTCGACAAGCTTTTCAAAATTTTTATCAAGAACTTTATAAGAGGGCAGATCAAGACGAGTTACAGGGGGAGTCTTACTTAGAGGGTGTTCACATTCCGAGGCTGCAAAGCAGAGACAGAAAGCGGCTAAATGCTAGGATTAGTGAAGACGAGGTAGGATGGGCAATCAAACAAAGTAAATCAGGCAAGGCATCAGGTCCAGATGGTTTTAAAGCAGAATTTTATAAGATGATGGGGGACTCGATTCTCCCTACCTTGACTGAAATGTTCAATGACTGGATAGAGAAGGGGGCCTTGTCTGATAATATGAATTTAGCTAGGATAGTAGTATTTCCTAAACCAAAACGAGATGAACAGTTGGTTACATCATATAGACCCATTTCCCTAATTAATCAAGAGGCAAAATTATTTGCAAAAATATTGGCCAAAAGATTAGGAGGGATATTGCCTCATCTAATTCATCCAGCACAGGTGGGTTTTGTCCAAGGGCGAACAAGTACAAAAAACTTGCGGAATATTTTGGCGTCATTGGAAGGACTAGGTCACTCCAAAGAACAAGCTGTGATGATCAGCTTCGACGCAGAAAAAGCATTCGACAGAGTGGAATGGCCCTTTCTATATTCGGTGCTACAGAAATATGGATTTAATGGCACCTTTGTGCAGGCAATTAGAGCACTATATCATAACCCAAGGGCACAAGTGCTGGTAAATGGAAATATATCGGGGGAAATTCAGATCACTAGGGGAACTAGACAAGGTTGTCCTTTGTCGCCTCTGTTATTTGCACTTCAATTAGACCCATTAATTAGAGACATACATGATTGTGCAGCGATAACAGGGGTACATATTAAAAATCAGGAATTTAAGATA
Organism: Microcaecilia unicolor; assembly: GCF_901765095.1. Lineage (NCBI taxonomy): Eukaryota > Metazoa > Chordata > Amphibia > Gymnophiona > Siphonopidae > Microcaecilia > Microcaecilia unicolor. Next base: position 294,909,026 of record NC_044033.1, on the reverse strand, counting down.
GCTGCATTTGCGGATGACTTGTTAATGATTATTACGAAGCCAAAAGATACTCTAGAGAATCTTTTACAAATTTTCAGAGAATATGGAGATTATTCGGGTTTCAAACTGAATATAGACAAGTCAGAAGCGCTTCAAATTAATGTGGACATACACGAGTTATGGGGGGGAGATTTCCCTTTGAAACAGGCACATAAATCTTTTGTATATTTGGGTATACAGTTGCCGGCCAGACCAAAAGAGCTATATCATTTAAATGTTGAAAAATTACTGGAACAGACAGCACAGCAGTTGGCATCATGGGGCACGCTAACACTCTCGCTCATAGGGAGGATCAACCTTCTTAAAATGGTGATCTTACCGAGATGGTTATATATGTTGCAGATCTTACCAATAGCCCTGTTGCAGAAAGATATAAAGCGCTTATACCGAATGTTGCTCAGATTCTGTTGGGCTAAGAAAAAAGCTAAAATACAACAAAAATACATGTTGGGAGGATGGAGACAGGGGGGTTTGGGAATTCCCAATCTTAAATATTATAATATGGCATGTTTATTGCGACTGGTGAGAGATAGATTATTTCATGCTTCCGACTATACACCTATAGAGATGGAAGATGCATTATTTAACCCATATCACTTTACTACCCTAATGCATTTGCGGAGCGGGGAAACTCCTCCTAGAATTAGGCACAATATTTTACTTAAACCCATGAGAGAGGTATGGAAATTTATAGGCAAACTATTAGGCGGAGACTCGAGAATAACGGAGTTAATAAGTATTAGAGGGAATCCGGCCTTCCAACCAGGAATGGAGAACAAAATCTTTGATGACTGGGGAAAGATAAGTGTGGAAACCCTGGCAGACGTACTAGGAGAGAATGGGGATATTAAGCCACTGCCGCAGCTGCTTCATCAAGAGGAACCTGGATGGCAAGATACTTATGCGCACTATCAGCTTAAACATTACATACAAAATTTAAATAAAGAAGCACTTATAATTAGGTTAGGTAATAAAATTATTACCTTCTTTGAGGAAATTACAGAAAATGCCCCTTCTATATCGCAATTATATCAGAGACTATGGAGCCTAACCCCTGCGAAGGAGATGACTTTGTTGAAACAGAAATGGGAAAAAGATATGGGAAGGAACTTGCAATCCTGGGATATAATGGCACAAATCAAAAGTATTCCATGCCTGATAGGGGGAAATGATTATAGGGAATGTGCATTTAGAATGATACACAGGGCATACTTTACACAGGTTCAATTGTATAAAGCAGGGGGTATAGAAACAGCTCTTTGTGTAAAATGTCATAATGCCGAGAACTCCATTTATCATGCGATGTGGAAATGTGTATTAATACAACGATATTGGAGACAAATAACTAACTATCTTACAGGTATGTTATGTAGTAGAGTAGATATGAATCCATTACATCTCATATTGGATATGAAGGAGGTACAATCGAGTTTAAATGCAGATAAAGTATTGCTAAAGCGCAAATTATGTTTGATAGCAAGGAAATGTATTATGCAGCACTGGACTACACACAACCCGCCAAATTTCTGGCATTGGCGTAATCAGGTACATCAATTGTTGGTTTGGGAAGCAAAAGAGGCTAAAGGAAATGATAAAAGAAAAACGAGATTTCTTAAAATCTGGGGATGCTACTTGGAAAAAATGACGCAGAAAGGGCGAAGTCTGATTATTAATACCTTATGAGTGGACTTTATGCGATACTGGAAAGTATGGGGAATTTTATAGGTTACAGGGGGAACCATGAAGAATAAGAGGGCAGGGAGGGTGGGAAGGGGGAAAGGGAAATAGTAGGTATAAGGATGGAAGAATGCAACATTATACTATGGTGGGAACTAATAATGGATTTGTTGTACTAATATCGGATAATGAAGGTGGCACAATATTTGGTTATGTTAGATGTTGACAATAATGCAATGTTCTGTTGAATTCATGGATAATACAAATTAATGAAACACACAGAGAAAGAAAAAGAAACACACTATCCTTGTGTAAGATAATTATTGTTTTATTATGCTGTTACAAGATAATGGAGGAACAAAAAAATACTTGTATTAGTTCTATAATGTCTATAAGATGTGGATATGTTGATTTCTTTCATAATAAAAAACAGTTGAAACATAAAAGCTAACCCTCCAAAAATATTAAAAAGCCCTCGTCAACTAGTCCAAACTCGCAACGAAAGGCGTCAGACGTCTCTATATTGGCCCCCACGCTCATCTGTACTAGGTAACTCATATGTGGGCAATAATGCCGAATCCGCAGGCCACTCCGAAAATGGAATGGAAGTCTGCTTCTACTAATTGAGATACCGTCATCCATTGAAGGGTTTGTGACCCTCAAATGGGTGTAAGCCCCAGGCATCGATATCAAAGCCAATGATTATAACATAACACTGGTACCTAAGAAAATAATAAAAGTATAGCATATCCCCGAGAAAAGTCCCGAAAACATACTTCAGTAACAATAAGATAAAAGAAATACAGAGGAAATAAATATTTGAAAGTAATAAAAAAACAAATGTAAGCTCATCAGGAAAGGTACAACCATAAAAGAGCCATTAGTTGGAACACATTAGCCAGAACCAAAAATGTGAAAAATTTTACGTTCATCATTCACTAGACAATATATTTTCCACTCAACAAATCACAAGAAAGAAACTCAAAAAACATTATTAGAACGGAACAGTGACAATAAGAAAGCCTGTAATGCAAGGGCAAACAGTACAAATAAATTCTGTCATTCAGTTATACCTGTAGTACAACAGGAAAGCCTTTTTAATTGAAAATAAAGTGAAGAAAGAAAAAGGTGGTGCAGCTATAACCACAAATAAAAAGACAAAACTTAAGCACCGCAGTGCCAGCATAAGAGTCTGAAAAATACGTGACATACAGAAAAAGAGGAAGTGGGTGGGGCTTAGAGATTGATGGACAGGCATTGCGGACCATTAAGCAAGCAGCTTTATATTTTCCCCAGTACCGGGGAGAATAAGAGTGAAGAAGGAAGGAAAAAAAAAATTAAATAAACATATAGAGTATATAAAAAACGATGAAAGAAAACAGGTTGTAGATTAGTGTTATGGAGTTTGTAATATGATGGTACAAAAACAAAGCCAATATTAGGAAACCGAACCTACGATGCAGTGCTATAATCTTTAAAGTGAAAGCAAAAAATACATCCGCACACTGCTGCATGTAGAGAAGTGCACATACAACGAACTCTGCAGACCACTAAATGACTCATCAAAAGAGAAGTAATTTTACAACTTTGATGCTTACGGAGAAAAAGTACTTGTAAATCTAGTTAAGCAGACTAAACTTGCGTAAAGCTGAAAATGCGATACAACAGGAAACAATGCCATAAATGAGCTATGTATAAAATGTGAACACAGTATTACTGTACCAAAAACAAGTGAGTGGTTTCATACCTTACTGCAAATAAAAATGACATGCACTAAAGAGGGAGGGAGGTGGGACTTTCAGATTGATAGACAAACATTAGAACCCAATGAGCAAGCAGATAAGTAATTTTCCCTACATCGGAGAAGGAAAAAAATAAATGAACAGAATTAATGAAACAAAACAAGTTGGAGATTTAGTGTACAGGAAGAGCTAAGATAATATTACAGAAACCGAACTTATCTTTAGAAAAGCAACAAGCCAGCGCTGCAATCATGAAAGTGAAAATAAAAATTAATCAAGCACAATGGTTTTTGTAGGAGGTTGCCCTTATCTTATTAAATATGAATAGCGTAATACATGCCGAGAAATGTACAAAGAAACTAAGTCAAACGTGCATAAAGCTGAATATATGCTTGAACTAAAAACAATACCGTACACCCTTTTTCATAGAACACGAGCACAGTATGACAGCCTTAACTAAAATGAAAACCCCAGCTTCTCACGGCAATGCTAATCTGTGGTTTACTATCTAACTTGCATCCTGAAAAGTTACGGGCAGGCAGTTCTACAGGAAATAAATGCTTATCAATCATGTCAAACAGAAACAATGGCATAAACTAAGTCCCGGAGTCAAAAATACCATGCTAACAAGGCTAAAATTGCTTCAAAATCATATAATCATGAATCTACATTACGGATTGTCACTGTAATTACCCCTTTACGGCTAAACAAATGCTGCATATGTTTGTCCTAATCCAAAAAAAAAAAACGGACTCACACAATTACATTTAAAATATTACATTGCAAAGTATCAAATGTAAATACCCTTATAATAGTCTTTGGTTGGAATGCTAACAATCAATTGCTTATAGTAATATCCAACTGATTATCTAATAAATTTATTTCACAATGGAAATATAAAAAAAACAGTGAAAGACAGGATAGAGAGAGACGTATCAGGGGTGTGCCCAAAGGATGGAGTGATACCAACGATCACGCCCCTAGGTACGCCCATAATGGGAGGGTGTGTTAGAAAAGCAAAAGTATTATCAACACGGAAGATGGTGGCAGTCTGTCAAAAGTAATGGCACAAAACACTTACAGCACACGAACGGACAGCAAGCTCTCAAGGCATGAGATGTACTTGCAAAATAGAGGCACAGGTTGACAATACTTAGAACTGGCAACAGACCTGTCACCGGGAATATTTATCGTCAAAGAAATAACTGACAAAATGGTATGGCAGAGAAATAACAGACAGGGAAGAGAACGTAACCTTACTGACAGATAGCCTGTATATAAGAGGGAGGGGCGTTGATTATAGCTCTTGACTAAAATTCTGTTGTTTTATCTTCCAATTGATTGCTGTCCCTCATAGAGATCCAGAATTTCCTCCCCGGTGTTTCATACCCCTTATTACAGCATTCTGCTTTCTCTCTCTAAATTTTAATTGTTTTTTTGTACTCTTTACTTTTGTTCCATATACTTAACCATTGTTATTTGATCATGTCTTCGTAGTAATTACCAATCCGTCTTGCACATTATGCAAGCCAGAAGTGGGGATACATTCTGCAAATCCCAATTCCTAGTATTAAGACTGTCACTTCTACTGATTCCTTGCCCAGGTCGCTGTGAAAATCCAGCCCTGTTAGATCTTCCAGATCTCCGTCCAGATTCTTCAGCGCTTCCACCGCCTCAACCATGATCGATGAAAGAGAATTCAGAACTGATACTTCATTTGAGATTTACAGTTGCTGTTTATGGACATTATAGACTCATATTTTGTTTTATTTTCAGTTTCGCAGTAATCCTGTCTATATATTGAAAAGGTTTTATTTTTATTTTCCTATTATTTCCTTTATTGTTCTAATTGTTTTTCTAAGAGTTTCCCCGTTATTTCTGTTTATGTAATTTAAATTGACGTTGATATTGCTCAGACTCAGGGGTAACATCAAACCCTAATACTGGCTAAGATATCATAATGTAGGTATCAACCAGTTATGCATTTGTTTAACTTTGGTGTAGGCTTACTTAAGCTGCATGTCTTTCTGTAGGTTTGACTAAGCTCCAAGTGGGGTAACGGATATATAAAATGCTTCCCATACTTCCAGGTCATTATGCATATGTCAAGCTCCATGCATGACCTTTGTTAATATAAATATTCCTAGGATTGACCATTATCCACACACAAGTGACACTCACTCCCCAAACTAATTTGGGTAGATTTTAATAATATATATGTGGGAACATAAATGGCCCAAGATACACCTAGATCCTGATAGACAGAAAGTTGTGGTCATGGGAATTAAATTTGAACTGAGCCTTCTGATGCCTCCCCAGCGGCGCCAATTCAGGGAGGCGGTCTACAAGATCATAGAACAACAGACCCTCTGTACACCTCCGTCTGGAAAGGACAGACGGGGGTCTAAAGAGGGTCAATAAAACAAAGTCCACCCCTTGTAACCACACATGCACAATTATATAATTCTCCTGCATCCCTTTAGCAATCAATGAGGCCTTATATGTTAATCCTTTCCTGAATAAGATTGCCGCTCCCCCCTTTCTCCCTTGTGAGGCAGCCGCATGGCACTCCCCCACCCACGATCTCTGCAATTTGGCATGTTCCAGATCCGTCAAGCGTGTCTCTTATAAACATGCTATATCTGCCTTGTGCCGTTTTAAAGCTGTAAAAAGTTTTGTACGTTTAATGGGAGAGCTAATGCCCCCGACGTTCCAGGATATTCTGGCTGGCATATTGTATAAGAGAAAAACATTCGTGTAGAGCTATCTCTAGTAATCCTCCCTCCCCTCCTCCAATGTTCCCAAGAAACGTTTTGCCCATCGCATTTACTCCAAAAAAACATTCCCTCTTTACCCCTTCTCATTTTTAGAATCAGCCTCTCCACCCCATCTACGCTATCGATTCCCTCCTTTCTCATTCCCCATTGATAATCTAAACCAAATCCCTTCCCTTCCCCCCCCCTACCAATTCCTAACTTCCCAAAACCCTAAACTGACCCAATGCCATCCGACCGGATACCCGGAGATGGAGTTAGAATCACGTTACATGCTAAGGACCACCACCTCCTTATATTAAAGAATATTTATGTTTACATAATATTTGTTGGAACAATCAGACTTACAGACCTTCCCTTACCAGAAGGGTACAGCAAAATCAATCAACTTCTATTAATCTGTTCTCCAAAAGGGTTGTTTTTGCTTTTGTTACAGTCCTAAAAGTCTGCCATGTTCCTTGAATGAAAACTCTTAATTGAGCCGGCTATTGCAATGCAAAATGAACTTTCTTGTTTATAAGAGCAGAGCAGAGAGGATGAAACCGTCGGCGTAGTTTTTGAACAGCAGGAGAAAAATCCTGGAAAATCAGTATTTGACACCCTTCTTATTTCAACGAATCTCTCTTTATTTTAAATCCGTGAAGAATCTCAAGTTTATGCCTATAATTAAAAATTTTTGCTACTTCAATTCGAGACCTGTTTTGGTCCTTCATTCTGCGTCCAATGCGGTGCGCTGTCTCCACCACCACCTGGCCCATAGAATCTGTGAGGGCCAATTCCTTAGCAAGCCAGCTCTCCAGTCACGTTTCCAAGTTCCATTCTGGAAGTTTCTCTGATAGTCCAACAATGCGTATATTATTCTTCCTGGAGCGATTCTCAAGATCTTCCAACTTACTCTCCTGCTCTTTGACAAATTCTTTTAACTGCGCTATGTCAGGCCCATATCCGTGGGAGTCATCCTCCAAAGCAGACATCCTGGTTTCCAGGTCTCCTGTACGGGTTCCCAAGCCATCCAACAGCATCTGAAAGGAGTCCAACTTGCGATCTAACGCCAACCACTTTGGCTCCCACGTTTTCTCGATTCCTTTAGTTAGTTGTACCAATTGGGTGTCTGTGAAGGCCACTGGCTGCAAAGAATGATCCTCCGCCATCTTGGCCTCTGTATTTCCGGTCTTTATTTTTTCTTTTTTAACGTCCTTATGCGCCATCTCAACCGGCAACTTACTCAAATATTTGGCCATAAAGCAGTATTCACCACTATCCAGCCGCTGAGGAACATATAATACGTTGGGAAGTTGAAATGTAGACGAGGGTCCCAGAGGTGCTGCAGAACGCTGCTACTCAGCTCATAGCATCACATGACCTCCACGATAATATATAAGAAAGAGAATATTATAAGGAAACCAAAAGGAAATATCATGAGCAGTATATGCATCAAGTATATACTAACTGCACAGCCCAGCTGTAAAAGACAATCACTACCAAGGCAATGTTTACGGTTACAGTGCTGCACTTCCTGTTGGCAGGAAAGGCAGATCCCAGTTCTAGTTTTACTGTATTGATCCGATTTATTAATTCTGCCCTTCCCCAAAGAAATTCTGCTCAAAATGAATTAACAAAAAATAATAGCATGTGTAAAATCAATTACAAATGATGAAAATATCAAACAGCAGAGCACACTGTGCCATTTCCATGACACAAAAATGGGGTTTGAATTAGCACAAGTTTGAAAATCCTCCTGAGCATTAGTTCCAAGCCTCATGGCTTCAGTACTGGTTATGTGCTGGCCCAATCATCAGACAGTAGCTGCTTTGGGGTAGCAAAGAACCTGCAGGCAAAGCAAAATCATAGATCCTGACAGTCACACAGACTCAATGAACCATCAATGTGTTCTTGTACCTGCAGGAAAGGTTTGCAATTACATTAGTTGAGAAAGCGTAAGGTTGAAATTTTCACCTATGTTTTTGCACCAACCATGGCTAGCATCTGTTGTAATCGTTCATAGTAACATAGTAGATTACGGCAGAAAAAGACCTGCATGGTCCATCCAGTCTGCCCAAGAAGATAAACTCATATGTGCTACTTTTTGTGTATACCCTACCTTGATTTGTACCTGTCCTCTTCAGGGCACAGACTGTATAAGTCTGCCCAGCACTATCCCCGCCTCCCAACCACCAGCCCCTGAATTCAATTATCCTATAAAAATAAAACATTCAATCAAAACTGAGGATATACCTTATATTTACTCACCTCATACTTAAACCACAATGAGATTGCTTCTACATGTAAACTCTTCAGGAGATTTTAAAAACTTAATTCTGAACATTCTCTCTCATTTTTGTTTTCTTTTGTTTTTTTGGCACTTCATGTAATTTCCAGGCAGAGCCTTCCACTTCAAGGGAACAAACTGTGAGAAAAGAGATAAATAAAGGTGGTTAGTGATTGTAAGGGTGTGAGTGGGTGTGTTGAGCTCACCTAAACACCAATCCTCCAAGGTTCTGGTCACTCTGGGAACACTTGTGGATGCCCGTTTGGGATAGGATGTAAGTATCTTGGCAGGATCTTGGGTATCTCTCATATACATGTGCGGTCACATTAGAGTAGGGGTTCTCAACCCAGTCCTCAGGACACACCCAGCCAATGAGGTTTTCAGAATACCCACAATGAATATACATGAGATAGATTTGCATACAGTGGTGCATGCAGATTTATCTCATTCATATTCATTGTGGATATCCTGAAAACCTGACTGGCTAGATATGTCCAAGGATTGGGTTTCAGAACCCCTGCATTGGAGGCATTGCAGATGTCTTGCATGTTCAATGAGTAGTTGGATATATAGTTCCTATAGGTAACCTCACCACCTGCAGGCAGTCTCAGGGCTATATGGGTGCAGTCAATAGCACCCAGCATAGATAGAAAGCTTGACAACTGATAGAACCCTGTCTACCCTCATGCATAGAAAATCTGATATATTGTAAGAACTGAGTAATACGGTGTGTGCGGCTGGCTGGCTAAAGTCTGCTGTGGCAGGTTGTTTAGAAGGATCCTGTGGCCAGGAACGCTAGGGTTGTGGTCAGGGCCGGTCTTAGGCAGAGGCGACCGCATAGGGCCCCGCACGGCGCGCCTAAGGGGGCCCTGCGCAGCGCGCCTCAACTCTGCCTTGCTCATGCCTCCGCTCCGACCTCCGCTGCTGCTCGCCTTAGTCGCCTGAGATGATCCCCATTCCCGTGGCTCGGCCACTCCACTCTCGCCACCACCGGCGCGGCGCCCACCCCCGGCTTGGGCCCGCTGAGCCCGCAGTCAGCTCCTGAGTCCCCGGACCCTGGCAACTAACTGAGCGATGCCAGCGAGCCAGCCCAGGCAGCGACGGCCCCGCCCCCAACGGCGACGACAGACAGTTTTAGTGCGATGGCTCACCTCCAGGCTCCAGCTTCCCTCTCAATGTCCCACCTTCTGATGTATTTCCTGTTTCCGGACACGAGGGCAGGAGTCACTGAGCGGGAAAAGCTGGAGCCTGGTCGGAGGTGGTGAGGACGTGAGGTGAGCCATCGTTGCTGACGCCAACAGTTGTGCACTTATGCCAAATCAAACTCGGATTCCATGCAGGCAGGAGATCAGGAGAAGTGTCTCTCTCATCTAACGACGCTTGCGGACGGTGCAAGGGTTGGAAATGTCTGCCTCCCTGAGAGGGATTTGGCCCAACAACATTAGTTGCTAGAGAAGCTGAGCAAGTAAGATCTTCTGGCTTGGAAGAGGCTGTTTCTAACATATCTGGGTTATTTTCACATAGATCTGCAGATATTTCTCCTGATAAAAATTTGGATGGCAATAGCAGAATTAGCTAAAACACTGCTTCCAGTAATTAATGATATGACACTTCGAATTAATCATTTGGAAGCTAGACTGCAATCACAGGAAGAAAAGATTACTAAGCTAAAATCTGAGAATTTCATGAAGTAGCAAAATCTGATATAAAGTAGGTACAATCAGTTCAAACTATTTAGTAACTGATGTGGCTACTTGCTGGGTTACAGAGTAATAGGGGAATTTGAAAGTACTGGATCTTTTCTTAATATTTTTCCATTATTCTCCTTTGTTATGAGAATTGGAACTACTAATTGTAGTGGACTTGAACTGAATAATTTCTGGGGAGGGGAGTTTTCATGATAGCATTGTGCTTATTATTTCAATCAGTTTTTTTTGTACAAGTTTAGCTTCATTTGTGCCAAATCAAACTCGGATTCCATGCAGGCAGGAGATCAGGAGAAGTGTGAAATTTGAAATTTCATAAATAAAAAAATGTTCTAAAAATGGAATAATCTTATCAATGGGGTGGAGCTAGAGTGGGGCGGGGCTAGGATGGGGCCCCACCAAATTGGTCTGCATAGGGCCCCGCACTTGCTAAGACCGGCCCTGGTTGTGGTCACCTTCAGGTGGACCTGCAGGGCTTATCCCTGTTGGATTATTTGTAGTAAATAATTAGCAGATTTTAGTACACACAGCTTCAGCTTTAGAAATGTTAATTTCTTTCTTCATCTCTCTCTCATTCACCCCTGAATAATTCACTGCTGAGTCACTTTAAAGTTGAAGTAACAAAACATCTGTTTACTCACAGTTTGTAGTTAGATTATAATCAGACAGGCTTATATATACATATTACTATACATTTGTATTATCAGCTCCTCCCATGTGCTTAGATGGTAATGGATGCTCACACCACCATAGATCCTCTCAGGTTAGGAGAGATCATGAGCTCCATGTGCTCCATCTGCTGCATCTGCTGTGTCTAACCCCCACAGGAAGTTGCATAGCTGTGTGACCTCTCTAAGTAATTCACATCAGAGGTCACAGAGTAATCACAGAGAAATAATAGGTGACAGGCAATGCATGTAAAATACAATTACATTCCAACAAACCCCTTCTCATGCATAACTGTCATGCAATTATTTATTCATACAAAGTCCAAGCTTTATACGCAGATTCACAAAATGTTCTCTGGGTAACGGTTTGGTCATGATGTCAGCTGTCATCTCACTGGTGTGACAATAGTGTAGACTGATGACCCCTTCTTTCGCCAACTCTCGCACGTTGTGGTATTTCGTTGCGATGTGCTTGGTGCGTGACTGAACCTTGTCATTCTGTGACAGTCGGATGCAGCTCTGATTATCTTCCATTATCTGGATTGGTCTCTTTTCAGCTATTCCGAAATCCAGCAAAAGTTTTTCAATCCACATCAGTTCTCTGCACGCTTCCGATACGGCCACATATTCAGCTTCTGTAGAAGACAAACTCACAATACTTTGTTTATGACTGGCCCATGACATTTGTACATTTCCATACATAAACACATATCCACTTGTGGATTTATAATCAGAATGATCCCCTGCCCAATCTGAATCACAGTAACATATTAGTTTTGGATTACTATTGGCTGAAATCTTTAATTTACAATCAATGGTACCCTTTAAATACCTTACCATCCTTTAACTGCAGTCCAATCTGATTTGGTAGGTGAGCTGACCCTTCTGCTCAAAATTCCTACTGCATTTGCTATATCAGCCCTGTATGTGGTAGCTAGATATAAAAGCTTACCTATGGCTGATCTATATTGGATGTTATCTGGTAAAGGTTCTCTTACTGTTTCATCCTTCAGAAAATCAGTGATCATGGGAGTGCTTACAACTTGGGCATCTTGCATACCTAAACTTTCAATAAGCTCATTTATTTTCTGCTTCTGGCTTAGAAGATAAGAACCATCACTTTGTTTCTCAATTTCTATACCAAGATAGTATGACACATTACCAAGTTCTTTTATCTCAACATTCAGGTTTAAACACTTTACAATGTCCTTGTACTCTTGCTCACTTTTGCTTGCAATGAGCAGATCATCAACAAAAGCTAAAATGTATGCATATTGTCCATTTGTGCACCTAGTGTACAAGCATTTATCTGCTTCACCTTGCTTAAATCCTAAATTTGTCAATATTTCATGCAATTTTTCATTCCAACATTTTGCACTTTGCTTTAATCCATAAAGACCTTTGTTCAATTTACACACTAGCTGTCTTTGTTTTGTATTTATGAAACCTGTTGGTTGTTCCATGTACAAGTCTTCAGTTATATCTCCGTGAAGAAACGCTGTTTTCACATCAATGTGGTTGACTTGCATGCCTTTTGAGACTGCAATGCTCAGAAGTGTTCTGATTGTCGTGTGTTTCACTACAGGTGCAAACACTTCATCAAAATCTTCTCCATATTTTTGAAGATATCCCTTTGCCACTAATCTGGCTTTATACCTTTCCACTTTTCCTTGTGCATTCCTTTTTAACTTGAATACCCATTTGCATCCTATAGCTTTCTTGCCAGGAGGTAATTTTGTAAGAATCCAAGTATTATTTTTATCCAATGCATCAATTTCTTCTTGTGCAGCTTTATGCCATTCAGCAGCTTCTTCTGCTGGCATTTTCTCAATCTCATCCCATGTTAAGGGCTCTTGAGCTTCTGCTGACTTTGTTAAGTAAGACAGTCTTGGGGGTGGAACACCTTTGTTTTCCCTGGATGAGCGTCTGACAACAGGTTGGTCTGACCTTTCCGCATCCTCTAAATCTGAGAGTCCTTCTCCAATTGATTCCCCTTCTCCAACTGTACTGTCTTCTTCAATGATCCTTTCTGTGTCTGTTTCCTCTGCCTGTTCCTCGTTAGATACAGATGAGTTGCTTTCAGACATCTGCCTTGGTATGGCATTTATATACACTGGCATGTCTATTATGGTTCTAGTTTCATATTCTGGATGATAAGGCTCATCTGGGATAATCCAGCCTTTATCAACCCTTTTGTTTTCATCAAAATATGTAACATGTCTTATGCCAACAATGCCAGTTTTCAGATTCAAAATTCTATATCCTTTGTGTCCTGGAGTATAGCCAACTAAAATGCCCCTTTCTGTTGTGGAATCCAGCTTATGCCTTCTTTGCTTTGGTACATGAGCATATGCTGTACTTCCAAATGTTCTTATGTGTGACAGGTTTGGCTTCCTACCATGCCATGTCTCATGTGGTGTGCGCTCAGCGCCTTTAGTTGGCATTCTGTTTTGTAGGTACACTGCTGTGAGAATGGCTTCCCCCCATAGTCTTTTAGGGAGATTGCTATCTGACAGCATACATCTGGTCATTTCCACAAGTGACCTAAATTTTCTCTCTGCAACAGAATTTTGCTCTGGTGTATAAGCTACTGTTGTGATATGCTGAATGCCTTCTTGTTCTAGAAATGTGCGCATGCTTTGTGAAGTGAACTCACCACCATTGTCGGTCTGAAGAACCTTTGGTTTTCTTTCAAATTTATTGCACACCATGGCTACGTATTTCTTCAGCATGTCTGTGACTTGACTTTTTTCTTTCAGCAAATAGGCCACACAGTATCTAGAGAAATCATCCAAGAATATTAGCACAAATCTGTTATTTCCCAATGATGGGATATTAAACGGTCCACATAAGTCACTGTGTATTAAGTCCAGCACTTTATTACTCCTATTTCCTGTGTATGCAGGAAATGAGGGTCTCACACCTTTTTGAGTAACACAGTCTATGCATTTCTCCATTTTACCAGCATCTGCACTTATCTGAATGCCGGTGGCCAGTTGCTTACTGTAAAGATCCTGGATCACCTTAGAATCACGATGTCCCAGGCGGCGGTGCCAGATTTCCAGACTACATTTACCATCATTCTTCCTTACTTGCGCCATATGTGAGGCTTCACCTGAAATGTTCAGTTTATAAACATCATTATGCATAAAAGCTTCAGCATACACTTCATCATTTTTAGAGATTGTGCACTTACTGTTTTCAAAATGAATCGCAAATCCCTTCTTATCTAATGTAGATACACTAAGCATATTGCAAACTGCTTGGGGAATATACAAGACATCACTTACAGGAATTTCTGTAACTTCATTAGACACTTTGCATTTTAAGAATCCAATACCTTTTGCTTGGATCTTAGCAGTCCCTGCGTTTGCAGTTTTAAGAATACCTTCCTCTGGACACATTTCCTGAAAGAAATTCTTACAATTGGTTAAATGGCATGTGCTCCCCGAATCCAAAATCCAAGTACTTTCATTTGAATTATTATTTACCATAGTCAAAGATTTTTCTGCCATTAGAAAGCCCTTGTGTTTATCTTTGTCCTTCATACATTTCCTGGTTTGAAAATTCTTTAGTTCCATTGGCTTAGGTGAGCTAGAGGGAGTGTTTTGTGTTTCCTTACACCATTTAGATACATGTCCCTCCTTTCCACATGAGTAGCAAATCAGCTTGCCCTTGGGTGGAGTTTTCCCATAGCTCCTCCTTCCTCTGTTCTTTGCCAAGAAATTTGTTTCATTTCTCTCTGACTGACTTTGAGAACACATCTCCTCAGAATCATTTATTATGCATTCCTGCCTTAGTTTTGATGTTGCCTGTTCAAAAGATTGCCCTTCAATGGCCTCATTTACAGACCTAAAAACATCAAACTTCTTTGATAGTGAGGTAAAAAGAAATGCTCTTTTCAATGCATCACACATGGGAATTCCAGAAAGTTCTAACTTTTGAAATGAAGACATAAGATGCATAATGTGATCATTACATTTACTTTTATCCCTTAATTTGGTTTCATTCAACTCTGCTAGCCAAATTGGTTGCTGCTTTGCATATGTAGTTGCATACATAGTTCTCAGTTTATATAAAATGTCCTTTGGTGTATCTTTTCCCTCCACTAATATGGCTTGTTTCTCTGAGAGAGCTTCCAAAAGCATGCACTTCACATAATAGTTTGCATTGTCCCATTCAGCCATATTTTCAGCTGTTCTGTCTTGGTCTAAGCATATATTTAATCCTTTTGCTCGAAGGAGACATATGAATCTTAGTTCCCACTTCTGATAATTAAACTCAGTTAATTTAGGCACCTTGAGAGAATAGAAAAATAGTGAATTTCTTCCCTCAGCCATTTTCTTAGCCTTCTGTCTGCTGTGTGGGGGGAGAGAGAGACAGACTGAATCTTTCCTTTAAAACTTAAGAGAAAAATGTGGCCTTTTTTTCTGCCTGGTAATATTTCTCTTCTTTTTCAATTCCTGGCCCTGGGCCCATAACCCTTTTGTTGGATTATTTGTAGTAAATAATTAGCAGATTTTAGTACACACAGCTTCAGCTTTAGAAATGTTAATTTCTTTCTTCATCTCTCTCTCATTCACCCCTGAATAATTCACTGCTGAGTCACTTTAAAGTTGAAGTAACAAAACATCTGTTTACTCACAGTTTGTAGTTAGATTATAATCAGACAGGCTTATATATACATATTACTATACATTTGTATTATCAGCTCCTTCCATGTGCTTAGATGGTAATGGATGCTCACACCACCATAGATCCTCTCAGGTTAGGAGAGATCATGAGCTCCATGTGCTCCATCTGCTGTGTCTAACCCCCACAGGAAGTTGCATAGCTGTGTGACCTCTCTAAGTAATTCACATCAGAGGTCACAGAGTAATCACAGAGAAATAATAGGTGACAGGCAATGCATGTAAAATACAATTACATTCCAACAATCCCTTCAATGCTGTGAGCTCAAGATCTTCCTCCAGCTGGTTTCAGAAGTGTACTATTGTCTCCTTGTTAAACCTGATCTTGCGCTCACATTGCTTCTCAGTCAGGTCCATGAATACTGTACACCCTCAGCACATGGCCTCTCCTTCTCCTCTATTGCCTCTGTCTGCTGTGGGCCAATACCCACAGCAGTAATAATTTAAATTTCTTTCTTACATTAATTGTAGTTCTGTTTCTTTTTCTTTGATTTTTGTTTTAACTGTAAATCACTTTGATCAAATTGAAAGGCGTAAAACAAGTATTAAACACAAAACCAGTGGTTCCCAAAACCTGGTCCTGGAGGCACCCCAGCCAGTCAGGTTTTCAGTATATCCACAATGAATATTTATGAGATAGATTTGCATGAAGTGGAGGTAGTGTATGCAGATCTCTCTCTCATGAATATTCATTGTGGGTATCCTGAAACCCTGACTGGCTGGTGTGCCTTCAGGACCAGGTTTGGGAACCACTGCACTAAACATTAAACACTTCCACTCATTCTTCAGTGCCTAAAAATTGTGCCCAGTACACACCTGCAATTCTCTACTCTTTGCCTTCCCTCAGAAGCTGCTGCCTGAGATGACTTGCCTCATGGTTAAGTTGGTCCTGGTGGCAACCTTGCGATAACAAAATAAATAAATAAAATGAAATATTGCTAATCCGTGCTAATGAGTCTGTCATTTCACAGTAATCAAAAAGATGATAACACATTACTTTGGGTTTATTTGATACAAGTGCTCTGTAATGGGTATTTCTACAGAGAAAAATCTAGGTGCCTAGTTTCTAAGGGGCCTATTTACAAAGGCATGGCAAGCCTACTACAAGCTTGCCATGTGCCAGTTTGCCACTACCTCTGGGCTACTGCAGGAGCCCAGTGGTAGTTCCCACCCCCCACCGTGTGCCATTTCTGGTGCTGAAAAAAATGCTTTCATTTTTTAGCACTGGGGGGCTTATCCAGCAGTAATCGGGCAGCTCTGTGCACTGCCCATTACCACCAGATTAAAGTGGGAGCCCTTACCGCCTCCTAAGTAGGTGGCGGTAAGGGCTCCCCGGGAAATGGCCGTGGGGCAAGTGGTTCACTTACTACACAGCCATTTCCTTTAAAAAAAAAACACCCAATGCCATTTACCCACTGCTGATACCACCGCAGGGTCCTTTTACTGCAGCTTGGCAAAAGGACCCCTAAATGAGCAGCCATGGAAAATAATTTGTTAATACTTTTCTTCGTATTAGTTTCTAAAAGGTATACACTGAAACTACAAAGGCGAGGTGGCTTCTCTCTGCTTCACTCTTTGCATTTTGAAACTCAAGAAGCAGCTTGTGAAGGCTCCCGAAGGTATTCATTAGGCATGAATTGTAAGGCAACTTGTTCAAAACCAGCCAGGAGTGTAAAATGCAGACATACAGAGTCCCTTTTAACAAACAGCAGTAAAAAGTGGCCTTAGTGTACATTTATGTGGATCATTCCGCATGATAAGGCCATTCCATTGGGATAAAATGGCCGATTTTCCAATTTTTATTATTAAGGGCCACATGCGACCGCATGCGACCGCACCTGGAGTATTGTGTTCAGTACTGGTCTCCGTATCTCAAAAAAGATATAGTAGAATTGGAAAAGGTACAGCGAAGGGCGACGAAAATGATAGTGGGGATGGGACGACTTTCCTATGAAGAGAGGCTGAGAAGGCTAGGGCTTTTCAGCTTGGAGAAGAGACGGCTGAGGGGAGATATGATAGAAGTGTATAAAATAATGAGTGGAATGGATCGGGTGGATGTGAAGCGACTGTTCACGCTATCCAAAAATACTAGGACTAGAGGGCATGAGTTGAAGCTACAGTGTGGTAAATTTAAAACGAATCGGAGAAAATTTTTCTTCACCCAACGTGTAATTAGACTCTGGAATTCATTGCCGGAGAACGTGGTACGGGCGGTTAGCTTGACGGAGTTTAAAAAGGGGTTAGATAGATTCCTAAAGGACAAGTCCATAGACCGCTATTAAATGGACTGGAAAAATTCCTCATTTTTAGGTATAACTTGTCTGGAATGTTTTTACGTTTGGGGAGCGTGCCAGGTGCCCTTGACCTGGATTGGCCACTGTCGGTGACAGGATGCTGGGCTAGATGGACCTTTGGTCTTTCCCAGTATGGCACTACTTATGTACTTATATGCTAATTTTCCCATTAGCGCATAAGCCCATACTGCCACTATTTTGTAGGTGGTAGGGACTCACGTGCCAAACCTGCACTAATCCAGGGCCAGATTAACACTATATTGTGCCCTAGGCAAATATATATTTATATCTCACATTATCCCAAGCAAACTCGGGTTCAATGTGGATTATATTTGAAAATACAGTGAGACAGAATAATAGAATTCAGTTATATCACAGGAACGAGTAGATGGATATGTCTGAAACATTTAACAAAGTTGAGATTAGCATATATACTCAACTGGGCATTTAGAAGTCTATACTTTAATGATGCCACATGTTTAGAAATTATAGCCGTAAGTATAGACAGTTATTCAAATATTATCACATGCATACACCAGAACAGGCATCCATACACACATTGCAAAAGTAAACAACAACTTGTACAAAGTACGTACAAAACTTAATTTTTATTTTCTCATTTCCATCAAAATTAGGCAGCAGATGTACAGATAACAGGACCAAAAGCAGTCCAAAACAAGTACAGTCAGAAACAACACAGTTTATACCTAATTGTTCAACCACCCTTAGGATTCACCTTTGGGTTTAAAAAGCAAAACTATTTGCATGTAAGGACTGGATAAACAAATTAAAGCAAAGTTTAAAGCAAATGCCCTTAATATGTAATACTTGGTAGCAATAATGAAACAGTGATGGAAAAGACACTAAGAAAAAAACAAATGAAATCACTAACTACCGTCCAGTAGCATCGATCCCGTTGGTAGTCAAACTGATGGAAAGCATGGTAACCAAACAAAACAACTTACAGATTATATAAACAAATTCTCAATATTACACGAATCACAGTCAGGTTTCCGCCCCCTCCACAGCACCGAAACAGTACTACTCACTCTCCTAGCCAAATTCAAACAGGAAATAGCAATAGGCAAAAACATCCTTCTCCTCCAATTCGACATGGTAAACCATAATATACTAATAAGACTACTAGATGAGTTTGGGATTGGTGCATACTTAGCTGGACCAAGGGCTTCCTAACCACAAGAACATATCAAGTAAAATCAAACTCCAGACGCCATCCCATCTCCTGTTATCTAACCTCCTTGGCTTCCCCCTACAGCCCTTGCTGCTCAGCCCCTCCTTCCTGGAGCTACAAGCCTTCCCATTGGACGGATTCTACCACTGCCTCTTCGTTAGAAGGGGTGAATATTGAAGAGCTGTAGTGGACTAAACTCTGAAAAATACCACAAACTTAGCCATCCTTCTGACTTTGAGACGAGTAATGTACAAAGTTTACAATCCTGAAAAACTCCAGACAGTTGGAAAACCTAGCCTCCTGAATCCTGCAGCACATCTGACAGGGCCCCCCCAGACCTTTGGACCGGAGGTATATGGGTAGTTTGCCTATGCCTTAATCCGGCTCTGCACTAATCACTTAGTGCATGACAACACCCATGTGCTGACCAATTAGTATAGAACATGCAAGGTTCCGCGTTAGGAGTTACGGATCAAGAAAGGGATCTGGGTGTCGTCGTCGATGATACGCTGAAACCTTCTGCTCAGTGTGCTGCTGCGGCTAGGAAAGCGAATAGAATGTTGGGTGTTATTAGGAAGGGTATGGAGTCCAGGTGTGCGGATGTTATAATGCCGTTGTATCGCTCCATGGTGCGACCGCACCTGGAGTATTGTGTTCAGTACTGGTCTCCGTATCTCAAAAAAGATATAGTAGAATTGGAAAAGGTACAGCGAAGGGCGACGAAAATGATAGTGGGGATGGGACGACTTTCCTATGAAGAGAGGCTAAGAAGGCTAGGGCTTTTCAGCTTGGAGAAGAGACGGCTGAGGGGAGATATGATAGAAGTGTATAAAATAATGAGTGGAATGGATCGGGTGGATGTGAAGCGACTGTTCACGCTATCCAAAAATACTAGGACTAGAGGGCATGAGTTGAAGCTACAGTGTGGTAAATTTAAAACGAATCGGAGAAAATTTTTCTTCACCCAACGTGTAATTAGACTCTGGAATTCATTGCCGGAGAACGTGGTACGGGCGGTTAGCTTGACGGAGTTTAAAAAGGGGTTAGATAGATTCCTAAAGGACAAGTCCATAGACCGCTATTAAATGGACTGGAAAAATTCCTCATTTTTAGGTATAACTTGTCTGGAATGTTTTTACGTTTGGGGAGCGTGCCAGGTGCCCTTGACCTGGATTGGCCACTGTCGGTGACAGGATGCTGGGCTAGATGGACCTTTGGTCTTTCCCAGTATGGCACTACTTATGTACTTATGTACTTATGTCTACTTTCCGCCCCCCAAAGCTAAAAAAAATGGGGGGGGGGGGGTTAGCACATGGGCAGCGTGCACTTATCCCAAACTTACTGTGGGATACCTCAGTCTGCCCTGTGGTAAGCCTTTTTTTTCTGCAGTAAGCTTGTGTTAGCGCTTACCGCAGCTTTGTAACTTGGAAAAAGACTTCCTCTTATTCTGCTCGTACAGTTACAATGTTAGTTCACTCAAAAGTGCATTACAATACATTTATGTTTCAACATTTTTATTATGGATAAATCAAAGTAATACATTACAAACTTCATGCATGGTGTGTTTACACTTTTGAACATCAATTACTCTCCTTTAGTACAAAATTAACAGTTAACGAGCCCAAGATAATAAAATCTCCCCCTTTCTCTTTTCCACCATCCTACCCTCGTACCCCTCCACCCCCCCCCACCACCCATTCTCCCCCTCCCTCCCAGTTAACCCATGTCTTACACGACACGCTGCTGTTATCATACATTATGCTATTATAAGGTATTATCAATGAGACTTCGTCCTTTCTGCGTCATTTTATCTAAGTAGCATCCCCATATTTTAAGAAATCGAGTTTTCCTTTTGCAGTACCCTTTAGCCTCTTTCGCCTCCCATACCAGCATTTGATGCACCCGGTTGCGCCAATGCCAGTAAGTCGGCGGATTGACCGCAGTCCAGTGTTGCATGATACATTTCCTCGCTACCGCATTACAATACATTTAAATCTAACAGTGTGCATATTCTGGCATAAACAGCATATGTGTAGATACCAGGACTAGGGACTTTATTCAGCAATGATTTGTTTCTGTAGGTAGACACTGGAGAAATGTCTTTTGTACAGGTGGTATAGATCTATCTATAAAGGCAGAATGTGTGAGTGAAAAATTAAAATACATAACGCCATCCTTGTGCCCTTGTGGTATTTCTGTGGAAAAATAGAATGGCCAGCAGGTGCCCTGATGATCTCTTACTCCACATAGTTTACATTTTTGTGTGTGGGACAACACTTAATTGTATTCAGAACATGAAGAATACTTTGAGGGGCATTTTCGATATATCTAAATCTGACTGTGGACGTTTTGCAAAAAAACTTCCAAAAATCAGTAGTGAACATGACCATTTTTGAATCTGAAAAGACATTTATTATTATTATTATTATTTTTTTTTTTTTTAGAAAATGGCAATTTGCTAGACATTGTTGTGCTCAGTGCATCTATCTTTTTGGACCATAAAAAAAAGTCCAAGTGAAAAATGCACAAAATCAAGCCATTGGGATGTAGGAAGTGGCAGCATTCTTAGTAGACTGGCAACACAGACATGACAGCAGAGCAGTGGGATACCCTAGGGGCACTGCAGTGGATTTCACATAAAATGTCCCAGGTTTACATCTCACCATTAATCCCTTATGTTGTATGGTGAGCCCTCCAAAATCTACCAAAAAACCTACTGTACCCAACTGTACACCACTACAATAGCTCTTATCCCTGCAAGTGTCACCTATATTCCTCTTGAGTCTTCCCTCCAGTTTGGACCACTGAGAAACTCCCTTAGTAACCAGAAAGGCAAAGATGGGTCCCAAAAACACAGAGTGATACTTCTACCCATACATTGTAAGCCGCATTGAACCTGCTATCGAGCGGGAAAGAGCGGGGTATAAATGCCAGAAATAAATATATGTGGGTACAGTAGGTTTTTGGTGGGATTTGGAGGGTTCACACTTTATACCACAAGTGTAACAGTTAAAATGGGTTACGGGCCTGGGTCCCCTTCTCTACAGTGTACTGCACAGACTACTAAGCTACTCCAGGGACCTGCTTGCTGCTCTAATGGAGGAAAACAGCACTAAGGGCCTTCAACCATGGGACAGTGAACCCGATATGTACTGTGTTAAGGTGTATATATGCCTGCATCAGGGTCTTTTTAATTCAGCTCTTGAAAAAAAATATATATATGTGTATATCTTGCTGCACCATACACCTGGAATAGTCAGTATATCAAGCTCCATCTCTGACTGTCTTCAAATCTAGGCTAAAAGCCCACCTTTTTGATGCTGCTTTTAACTCCTAACCCCTATTCACTTATTTAGTACCTATGTTTTATCATTCCCACCTTAGTAATTCCCTTATCCCTTATTTGTCCTGTTTGTCTGTCCTAATTTGATTGTAAGCTCAGTCGAGTAGGGACTGTCGCTTCATGTTCAAGTGTACAGCGCTGCGTACGTCTATTAGCGCTGAAGAAATGATAAGTAGTAGTAGTAGCAGGTGTATTTGTGCCAAAACATGGCCCATGTTGGATTCACTAGTAAAGGATTCTTGATTGTTCCATATTTTAATGTACTATTTTTTTTTCACATCTCTGGGGGGTGGGTCAGTGACCACTGGGGGAGTAAGGGGGATCATACCTTAATCCTTCCCGTGGTCATTTTGGGCACTTTTTTGTGACTTAGTCATTATTAAGCAGGTTTTAACCCTGGACATTTTTGCTTTCTCCGAGGACAAGCAGGCTGCTTGTTCTCACTGATGGGTGACGTCCACGGCAGCCCCTCCAATCGGAACACTTTCTAGCAAAGTCCTTTGCTAGTCCTCGCGCGCCAATGCGCACCGCGCATGCGCGGCCGTCTTCCCGCCCGAACCGGCTCATGCCGGCCAGTCTTCTTTTGTCCGCGCTCGGTACAGTCGTGTTTCGCCGTTCGCGCCCCAAAAAGTTGACCTCGCGTTCATCGACTTTGTTCTTAAAAAAAAAAAAAAAAGGTGTCGGGAGGAGGCCTTTTGGTTTTCTCTCTTCCCGTACTTCGAGTTTTTTGCCCCGGTAAATTTTCTTTCGTCGTCGGGGTAGGCCCTATTTAGGCCTCGGTCGAAGTTTTTCTTCCCCCTATTTTTGTGGTGCCATTTTCGCCATTTCGAGTTTTCATCTCGCCGGCGCAATTTTTCCGCCCATGACATTGAAGTCTTCCAGCGGCTTCAAGAAGTGCACCCAGTGCGCCCGAGTAATCTCGCTCACTGACAGGCACGCGTCGTGTCTTCAGTGTCTGTGGGCTGGGCACCGCCCTCAGGCCTGTAGTCTGTGTTCCCTCTTACAAAAGCGGACTCAGGTAGCGAGGTTAGCCCAGTGGAACATTTTGTTCTCGGGCTCTTCGTCGGCATCGGCACCGGGAGTATCGACTGCCTCGACGTCGTCAGCGCCCGGACCTTCATCCTCGCCCCCGATTGCATCGAGTGCATCGAGGCATCGGCCCTCTGCATCGGGGCGACATCGGAAGGCTGCGTCGGTGTCGGTGGTATCGAGACCTCCTCGTCTGCTGATGTCGTCGGACGGTGGTGCTTCGTCTGGAGTGCAGGTGAGGGCTGTCCATTCCCCTGCTGGTGGCGGTGAGCCTTCGGGTGGGTCTCCCCCTACCCTGAGGGCTCCTGCGGTACAGCCCCCCGAGACCGACCCTCTTCGGCCTCGGCCCCGAGGAAGAGACGGCTGGATTCTACGTCCTCCTCGTCGGTGCCGGGAAGCTCCGGTGACGTGCTTTGTTCCAAAAAATCGAAGAAGCATCGTCACCGGTCCCCTTCCCGTGTCGGCACCGAGAGCTCTGGGTCGCCGAGGGAGTCGGCACCCAGTAAGCATCGGCACCGAGAGGACCGCTCGCCCTCTGTTCAAGAGGTGTCGATGCGCTCCCCTTTGGACAGCCCGGAACAGCCTCCACGCCCGGAACAGGTTCTGACATCGACTCCTGCATCGGCTTCCATGTCTTTTTCCACAGCCGCTCTGCACGAGAGCCTCCGGGCCGTTCTCCCAGAGATCCTGGGAGAGCTGTTGCGCCCTACCCCTCCGGTACCGGGGGGTGCTTGTGCCACCGGTACCGTCGAGTGAGGCGCCGGCTGGCCCATTGTCCGGGGTGAGGTCTCCGACATCGGTGCCGCTTGCGGTACCGAGTGCGGTAGCCTCCCAGGAAGGCTCCCTGACTACTTCGGCGGAGGGAGCTTCGCCGGTGCGGGCGAGGGAGTCTACCTCTCGACGCTCCCACCGTGGCCGTGGTTCCACGGAGTCGAGCCGGGCACGGTTGCAGACACAGGTCCGTGAACGTGTCTGACACCGATGGTGAGGCCTCGTGGGAAGAGGAAGAAGACATCAGATATTTCTTTGACGAGGAGTCTGAGGGTCTTCCTTCCGATCCCACTCCCTCTCCTGAAAGACAGCTTTCTCCTCCTGAGAGCCTGTCTTTCGCTTCCTTTGTCCGGGAGATGTCTACGGCCATCCCCTTCCCGGTGGTTGTGGAGGACGAGCCCAGGGCTGAAATGTTTGAGCTCCTGGACTATCCTTCTCCACCTAAGGAAGCGTCCACAGTACCCATGCATCATGTCCTCAAAAAGACATTGCTGGCGAACTGGACCAAGCCTCTAAGTAATCCCCACATTCCCAAGAAGATCGAGTCCCAGTACCGGATCCATGGGGACCCAGAGCTGATGGGCACTCAGTTGCCTCATGACTCTGGAGTTGTGGATTTGGCCCTAAAGAAGGCCAATAGTTCTAGAGAACATGCTTCGGCGCCCCCGGGCAAGGACTCTAGAACCTTGGACTCCTTTGGGAGGAAGGCCTACTATTCTTCTATGCTCGTGGACAAGATTCAGTCCTACCAGCTCTACACGAGCATACACATGCGGAACAATGTGCGGCAGTTGGTGGGCTTGGTGGACAAGTTCCCCCCTGAGCAAGCCAAGCCATTTCAGGAGGTGGTCAGGCAGCTGAAGGCGTGCAGAAAATTCCTGGCCAGAGGGGTGTATGACACCTTTGATGTTGCGTCCAGGGCCGCTGCTCAAGGTGTGGTGATGCGCAGACTCATGGCTGCGTGCCTCCGACCTGGAGAATAGAATCCAGCAGCGGATTGCGGACTCGCCTTGCCGTGCGGATAATATTTTTGGAGAAAAAGTCGAACAGGTGGTAGAACAGCTCCACCAGCGGGACACCGCATTCGACAAGTTCTCCCGCCGGCAGCCTTCAGCCTCTACCTCTACAGGTAGAAGATTTTTCGGGGGAAGGAAGACTGTTCCCTACTCTTCTGGCAAGCGTAGGTACAATCCTCCTTCTCAACAGCCTGCGGCCCAGGCTAAGCCCCAGCGCGCTCGCTCTCGTCAGCAGCGTGCGCCTCAGCAAGGCCCCTCGGCTCCCCAGCAAAAGCAAGGGACGAGCTTTTGACTGGCTTCAGCAGAGCATAGCCGACATCCAAGTGTCAGTGCCGGGCGACCTGCCAGTCGGAGGGAGGTTGAAAGCTTTTCACCAAAGGTGGCCTCTCATAACCTCCGATCAGTGGGTTCTCCAAATAGTCCGGCAAGGATACACCCTCAATTTGGCCTCAAAACCTCCAAATTGTCCACCGGGAGCTCAGTCTTACAGCTTCCAGCACAAGCAGGTACTTGCAGAGGAACTCTCCGCCCTTCTCAGCGCCAATGCGGTCGAGCCCGTGCCATCCGGGCAAGAAGGGCTGGGATTCTATTCCAGGTACTTCCTTGTGGAAAAGAAAACAGGGGGGATGCGTCCCATCCTAGACCTAAGGGCCCTGAACAAATATCTGGTCAAAGAAAAGTTCAGGATGCTTTCCCTGGGCACCCTTCTCCCCATGATTCAGGAAAACAATTGGCTATGCTCTCTGGACTTGAAGGACGCCTACACGCACATCCCGATACTGCCAGCTCACAGACAGTATCTGCGATTTCTGCTGGGCACAAGTCACTTCCAGTACTGTGTGCTACCCTTTGGGCTCGCCTCTGCGCCCAGAGTGTTCACCAAGTGCTTGGCTGTAGTAGCAGCGGCACTTCGCAGACTGGGGGTACACGTGTTCCCATATCTCGACGATTGGCTGGTGAAGAACACATCCGAGGCAGGAGCCCTGCAGTCCATGCAGATGACTATTCGCCTCCTGGAGCTATTGGGGTTTGTGATAAATTACCCAAAGTCCCATCTTCTCCCAGTGCAGAAACTCGAATTCATAGGAGCTCTGCTGGATTCTCGGACGGCTCGCGCCTATCTCCCAGAGACGAGAGCCAACAACTTGTTGTCCCTCGTCTCGCGGGTGCGAGCGTCCCAGCAGATCACAGCTCGGCAGATGTCGAGATTGCTGGGCCACATGGCTTCCACAGTTCATGTGACTCCCATGGCCCGCCTTCACATGAGATCTGCTCAATGGACCCTAGCTTCCCAGTGGTTTCAGGCTGCTGGGGATCTAGAAGACGTCATCCACCTGTCCACGAGTTTTCTCGAATCCCTGTATTGGTGGACAATTTGGTCCAATTTGACTCTGGGACGTCCTTTCCAAATTCCTCAGCCACAAAAAGTGCTGACCACGGATGCGTCTCTCCTGGGATGGGGAGCTCATGTCGATGGGCTTCACACCCAAGGAAGCTGGTCCCTCCAGGAACGCGATCTGCAGATCAATCTTCTGGAGTTACGAGCGATCTGGAACGCTCTGAAGGCTTTCAGAGATCGGCTGTCCCACCAAATTATCCAAATTCAGACAGACAACCAGGTTGCCATGTACTACGTCAACAAGCAGGGGGGCACCGGATCTTGCCCCCTGTGTCAGGAAGCCGTCAGCATGTGGCTCTGGGCTCGCCGTCACGGCATGGTGCTCCAAGCCACATATCTGGCAGGCGTAAACAACAGTCTGGCCGACAGGTTGAGCAGGATTATGCAACCTCACGAGTGGTTGCTCAATTCCCGTGTAGTGCGACAGATCTTCCAGGTGTGGGGCACCCCCTTGGTAGATCTCTTTGCATCTCGAGCCAACCACAAAGTCCCTCAGTTCTGTTCCAGGCTTCAGGCCCACGGCAGACTGGCATCGGATGCCTTCCTCCTGGACTGGGGGGAGGGTCTGCTGTATGCTTATCCTCCCATACCTCTGGTGGGGAAGACTTTGTTGAAACTCAAGCAAGACCGAGGCACCATGATTCTGATTGCTCCTTTTTGGCCGCGTCAGATCTGGTTCCCTCTTCTTCTGGAGTTGTCCTCCGAAGAACCGTGGAGATTGGAGTGTTTTCCGACCCTCATCACACAGGACGAAGGGGCGCTTCTGCATCCCAACCTCTGGTCCCTGGCTCTCACGGCCTGGATGTTGAGAGCGTAGACTTCGCCTCTTTGGGTCTGTCAGAGGGTGTCTCCCGCATCTTGCTTGCTTCCAGGAAAGATTCCACTAAGAGGAGTTACTTCTTTCTATGGAGGAGGTTTGCCGTCTGGTGTGACAGCAAGGCCCTAGATCCTCGCTCTTGTCCTACACAGACCCTGCTTGAATACCTTCTGCACTTATCTGAGTCTGGTCTCAAGACCAACTCTGTAAGGGTTCACCTTAGTGCGATCAGTGCATACCATTACCGTGTGGAAGGTAAGCCGATCTCAGGACAGCCTTTAGTTGTTCGCTTCATGAGAGGTTTGCTTTTGTCAAAGCCCCCTGTCAAGCCTCCTACAGTGTCATGGGATCTCAATGTCGTTCTCACCCAGCTGATGAAACCTCCTTTTGAGCCACTGGATTCCTGTCATCTGAAGTACTTGACCTGGAAGGTCATTTTCTTGGTGGCAGTTACTTCAGCTCGTAGAGTCAGTGAGCTTCAGGCCCTGGTAGCCCAGGCCCCTTACACCAATTTCATCATAACAGAGTAGTCCTCCGCACTCACCCTAAGTTCTTGCCAAAGGTTGTGTCGGAGTTCCATCTGAACCAGTCAATTGTCTTGCCAACATTCTTTCCCCGTCCTCATTCCTGCCCTGCTGAACGTCAGCTGCACACATTGGACTGCAAGAGAGCATTGGCCTTCTATCTGGAGCGGACACAGCCCAACAGACAGTCCGCCCAATTGTTTGTTTCTTTTGATCCCAACAGGAGGGGAGTGGCTGTGGGAAAACGCACCATATCCAATTGGCTAGCAGATTGCATTTCCTTCACTTACGCCCAGGCTGGGCTGGCTCTTGAGGGTCATGCCACGGCTCATAATGTTAGAGCCATGGCAGCGTCGGTAGCCCACTTAAAGTCAGCCACTATTGAAGAGATTTGCAAAGCTGCGACATGGTCATCTGTCCACACATTCACATCTCATTACTGCCTGCAGCAGGATACCCGACGCGACAGTCGGTTCGGGCAGTCAGTGCTTCAGAATCTGTTCGGGGTTTAGAATCCAACTCCACCCCCCTAGGCCCATGTTTGTTCTGTTCCAGGCTGCACTCTCAGTTAGTTGGTAAATTTTTTAGGTCAATCTCAGTTATGTCCTCGCCGTTGCGAGGCCCAATTGACCATGGTTGTTGTTTTGAGTGAGCCTGGGGGCTAGGGATACCCCATCAGTGAGAACAAGCAGCCTGCTTGTCCTCGGAGAAAGCGAATGCTACATACCTGTAGAAGGTATTTTCCGAGGACAGCAGGCTGATTGTTCTCACAAACCCGCCAGCCTCCCCTTTGGAGTTGTGTCTTCCCTTCTCTTGCTACATATGAGACTGGCCGGCACGAGCCGGTTCGGGCGGGAAGACGGCCGCGCATGCGCGGTGCGCATCGGCGCGCGAGGACTAGCAAAGGACTTTGCTAGAAAGTGTTCCGATTGGAGGGGCTGCCGTGGACGTCACCCATCAGTGAGAACAATCCGCAGCCAGACTTCAGCGAGTTCTCACACCCTATTGGGTTACCTGAGTCGAAGATTCTACACTTTCTTTAGAAATCAAAAATTCCTTCAATTTCTTGGGATCCATAAACATATATGTAACAGAATTTAATGTTATTATACAACGACAAGGAAAAACTAATTTAAACAATCCTCCCAAAGCTAAAGTTTTGGATTTTAAACCGAGAAACTCTCGCCGACGGGCTTGAGTCTCCCTATTCAAATCTGGAAAAATTCTAATGGCTTGCCCAAGAAATTTACTGTTCAAAGATTTAAAATAAAGCTTAAAGATATTTGTTTTGTCCATTTCCAGTGCAAATGAAACGATAAGAGTAGTTCTTTCCGTAATTAATTCCAATGAGTTTTCTAGAAACTCTGTAATATTAAGTTCTGGTTGCTGTGACTGAGTATTCAGCGGATCCACTGTTCTCCCAGTTATGTACTGTGTTCGGGTAATAGGCGGAAATCTCTCTGCTGGTATACCCAGAATTTCTCTGAAATATTTTCTCAACATGTCCATAGCTGGAATTAATGGCGACTTGGGAAAATTAATAAACCTCAAATTATTTTTTCCCCCTGATTCTCAAGAAATTCTAGCTTACGTGCCAGAATCTCTCTGTCCTTAGCCATATTTCCCGCAAAGTTTTTTAAAGTGGAAAGTTCAGTTCTTAAAGATTCAATTTGCACTTCTTGGGTTTGAAAATTATCCACAAATTGATTTTGCTGGTGCTTTAATTTATCAATATCTTGAGAAAAGTCACGAGTTAACTGAGAAAGCATGGCGTTCATTCCCTGGATAACATCCCATAGGGCATCTAAAGTCACTACTTTGGGCTTTTTTACCTCCAATAATACCGGATTAGTTCCCATCGGAGAAGGGGTAGAAGTCACCGGACCTCTTTGCTGTTCCGCTCCGATTGGGGAAAGACCACCGTCGAGGCCTCCTGAGGGCAGGGAAATATCGACCGCTTTGGACGTCCCATCCGCTCTCACCGTCGGGGTCACTCTACTTCCCGGTTGTGGAGGATTGATGTTGTGGCGGGCTAAGTGAAACCGCCTCCTCACTGGTCTCCGGCGATGTTGGACGTCCCATCCGCTCTCACCGTCGGGGTCACTCTACTTCCCGGTTGTGGAGGATTGAGGTTGTGGCGGGCTAAGTGAAACCGCCTCCTCACTGGTCTCCGGCGATGTTGTTACAGAGCGTTCTGTAGCGGGTTGCCTCATGATCAGTGGCTGAACCCCGAATTGTTCCAGAACCGTTTGTCGCAAGGGGGGAACACTCCCAGGGAGTAAAGAGGCTGACGCCCTGGGTTTTCCTTTCCGCTTCCCCATGTCCTGCACGAGGGAACGAACCTCCTAACGATCAAGGGCCTGGTAAGTCAGGAGCTCAGACACCTGCGTCTGCTCTGATCGGCCATCTTGCCTCTTCGCATAGTCCATCTGCCACTTTGTGTCATTCTTTTGTATATTTTTCTGTTTCGAAAAAGAGCCCCTTGTGTCCAGCCTTTAATTGATGAAGTATCTTGTGATTTCATTTAATTATTTTCTTTCAGTATTATTGTTTTTTGCCTGAAAATCTTCCTTTTCATTATACACTTGTGACATGCATCCAGAAATGTGTGGTTTTAAAATTATATGGTTATTTATTTTTCCCTATTTGGATGAAATATTTTCATTTCTAGTCTGAGTATAACTACTAGACAACTTTGGGGCCCATTTACTAAGATGCTTAGAGGGGCATAATCGAACGGAAACGCCTATCTCCATGGGCGTTTATCTCCGAGAATGGGTCCGTGAAGGGGCGGGTCGAACCGTATTTTCGAAAAAATGGACGTTTTTGAGCTGGGCGTTTCTTTTTTTTAGCGGTAATGGAAAGAAAAAACGCCCAGCTCAAAAACGTCCTAATCCGAGCCATTTGGTTGTGGGAGGGGCCAGGATTCATAGTACACTGGCCCCCCTGATATGCCAGGACACCAACTGGGCACCCTAGGTCAGTGCGGTGGACTTCAGAAAAAGCTCCCACATGCATAGCTCCCTTACCACGGGTGCTGAGCACCCAACCCCCCTCCCTCAAAACCCACTACCCACAAATGTACAACACTACCAACACTACCATAGCTCTTAGGGGTGAAGGGGGCACCTACATGTGGGTACAATGGGTTTTGGAGGCCTCCCATTTACCAGCACAAGTGTTACAGGGGGGGGGGGGGATGGGCCTGGGTCCACCTACCTGAAGTGCACTGCGGTACCCACTAAAGTGCTCCAGGGACCTGCATACACGCAGGCCTCTAGGACTGGTTGCTGCTGTATAACATTGGCACACCAGTTTACACCTGAAGACTAATCTCTCCAAAAATGTCCTTTGTTGGAATAAGCACGTTTACTCACAGTTAACTGCAGATCAGAGGTTGTGCCCCACTGGCACTGAGATTAGCAGTAGGTCAGAACTGGCAGAATGCTGTACAATGCCCTCTTTCAGCCACATTCAAGTTAAGAACTAAGTTCTCTAACGTGGCTAACACAGGAAAGTGAACTAAAACTGGCTTACAAAAATGGCTACTACCTCATGGACTATAACAGGAAACACAACAGGGCACACTCTGACCCAGTAGGCAGGGGGAAAAGCACCATGGAAGAAGAGCCTACTAACTACCAACATCGTGAGACTGTAACACAAGCTAATGAAATCACGGAGCCCAATACTCTACACCCACCACAATGCAATGCTGATGTGACCCTGTAGTGCACCCGAGAGCCACATCTGACCCAGGGAAAGGCTGTCAGAGGATAGAACACATTCTACTGTCATGGAGGTGGGTATGGCATTTGAAGCTGGCATAGAGGCTGGAAAAAAAGTTTTTAATGTGGGTTTTTTTTGGGTGGGAGGGCGTTAGTGACCACTGGGGGAGTCCGGGGAGGTGATCCTTGATTCCCTCCAGTGGTCATCTGGGCAGTTGGGGCACTTTTTTGGGACTTGTTCGTGAAAAAAAAGGGTCCAAAAAAAGTGACCCAAAATCGCGGTAAAAACGCCTTTTTTTTTTTGCTTATCAGCTACAGATGCCCATCTCTCCTCTGCTGATAACCACGCCCCAGTCCTGCCTCCACCACGCCTCTGACACGCCCCCATCAACTTTATTCGTTCCCGCGACGGAGTGCAGTTGGAAACGCCCAAAATCAGCTTTCGATTATACCGATTTGGGCGCCTTTGCGAGAAAAGCCCATCTCCCGATTTGGGTCGAATTATAGGCGTTATTCTCTTTCGATTATAAGCAGGTTAGGCGCCTACCCGTGTACAGCGTGTGTCAAATTAGAACTACTGCCCAGCTACCGCGTGCCCTTGGCTGTAATTATAATTTCTACGTGTGTCAATACGTGCGATAGAAAATAATTTTCTATTTTCTACCACGTGGCGCTAACTGGGCGGTAATCAACAGTGTATGCACACTGACGATTACTGCCCGGTTAATGCGTGAGACCTTACCGTTAAGTCAATAGGTGGCGGTAAGGTCTCAGGCCTAAAATGGATTTGCGCTGATTTTTATTTTTCCACATGTCCATTTTCAGCAAAAAAGGCCTTATTTGCAGGTGCACTGAAAAATGGACCTGTGCATGTCCAATACACATGTCTACAACAGCGCAGGCCATTTTTCAGCGCACCTTAGTAAAAGGACCCCTTAGTTTGAAATTTGATAAATTTACAAAATTGTCCCCTATGTGTAGAGCCCCTAATTTACAGCAGTTCCATAGATGTGACAACTTCCATGGAATTTGCCTCTCCTGGCATACTCACCTTCCACCTGCTACTCATCACCCCTACAGCCCAATGTCCGCTGCTCTCAGCCTCTTTGCGACTGATGCTGGCCCAAGGGCTATTGCTGCTCTCCTCTCCCGCCAAGGCTTGCTGAGCCCAACCTGGCAGCTGTTGCTTCTGACTGTGGGATACTTAGCTCACAGTAAATGGAGCACTGCATCTGGAACTGATGGATATGGGGGGTAAAAAATACTGTGAATATAAATGGAATAGGGAAAAGAAGGATGATATGCTTTGGGGAGGGAGACTGGGGAGCAGGAAGTGTGAGACAGGAGAATAAATTTGAAAGGTGAGAGGGTGGAAGAAATTTGAAGGATGAGAAAGCTAGAGATGTAAAGTTAGAGGAGGAAGAAAGGCTCCAGGGAGGAAGAACTTAAAGATAAAAGAGAGAAGGGAGAAGAGGATATAATAGACATGGAGAGAGAAATGACAGGGTATGGTATAACAGGAGAAATGGTGAGGGAGGAAAAAGGAGGGAAGAAACGGATTTGGAGTAAAAAAAGGAAAAAACTGACATGGTGAAAGGAAAGAACAAAAGAAATTATCTAGATAGACACAAGAAAGAATAGAAAGCTGTTTATTTTATTTTAGAGGCAAATATTTTTAATTGTAACATTTCTCCTGTACTTTTGTGCAGTGTGCCACAGAATTTCCAGAACTTGGCAGCGGAATCTATCCTTAAGTTGCTGTAGAAGACAGGAACTTGTGAGTACAGGCTTCTGTTAATATTTCTTCATCTCCTTGTATTTGAGGACTTGCATGAAGATATGATTTTCCATCTTTGCCTCAGGAAGAGGAGGAATTAGAAAGTGGAGATGGATGATAAAGAAAAGATGTTGAACATTCTGGAAGAGCTGTCCAAGGCAGACTATGAAAAGTATTTATATTTGCTTGACAATTTCATCCCCGGAGGTAGACTGGATGATATTTCACGGGTTAAGCTGGCAACACTATTGCAGCAGTACTTCCCAAATAAGGTGCTGGACATCACAGCTTACATCCTACAGAAAATTCCAAGGAAGGATCTTCTGAAGAGGTTTCATCTGAAGCCCGATTTTGGAGAAAACGGAACCCTCCCTAAGCAAGGTAAGGACAAGACCTCTGCAAACAGTTTCTTTTCTTTTTTTTTTTTTGAAAATTTTATTAATTGAAAACTTCTGCAATTAAATACAAGACTGGCCAAAATATTTGGCTTATACAACCATATTCAACAAGCTTTTAATTGCTTGTGTGATCTATAGATTCTTTCCCTATACTAATACATCCCCATACTACTTCTACCTCCCCCCTCCCTCCCTTCCCACATCCTAGTGAGGCTGATTGCTACTAATATATTGTTCAAATGGTTGCCATATTTTGTTATAAGTTTCCATTGTACCCCTCTTTAATGCTGTTAATTTAGACATTTGATGCAAAAATCCCACTTTATGGTTAATTACACTCATATCCGGAAGGCTCAGTTGTTTCCATGCCCTTGCTAAAGCTAGCTTAGCTGCCACTAAGTATTGGGTCACCAATTTATGCTGAGTTGCTTTAATTGTTTTAGGGGGAAAATGCAGCAAGCAGTGTTCCACCTGACAGGGATACGTACACTGCAGGACTAAATTGATCTGCTGGACAACTGCTTTCCAATATTCCCGTACCTTAGGGCACTCCCACCAGTTATGCATAAATGTTCTTCTCACTCCACATGCTCGCCAGCAGTCGGCTGAGGACCCCCCCATAGATACGTTGCAGCTTACCCGGTGTATAGTACCACCACTAATATATTTTAAACCCATTCTCCCTCGTGGATTGAGCTAGGGACGGTTTGAACAGATATCTATAACATTTTTCCCATGTCTGCTGTGAATACGTGTTTTGCACCGATTCCTCCCATCTTTTGATATAAAAGCTTTGAGGATTCGCCCTCTGCAGTAGGGCCTGATATATGCGTGTCACACTTCCTTATCCTCCCCCCCCCTTCTCAGTGCCCCTTCAAGCTTTGTTTCTTCCAACTCTAGCTCCTCTCTGGCGCGTGTTAATATATAGTGCCGCACGCTACAGTAATAAACTAGATCTCTGGGAGGAAGCCCAAATTGCTCCTGAAGTCTCTCAAAACTTCACATTTCCCCCTTCTCCCATAACTGGCCCAACGTATGCAACCCCGCCCTTGACCACTCCCAATATACTTTCTCTGTTCCTCCCAATCTAAACCCTGGCGCTCTTGCTATTGCTGTCTGGAGGTAGTACCTTCGCTCCGGGAACCACTTTTTCCTGATTTGGTACCATGTGGCTAGTACATGGTTTACTCCCAACGGGACTCCTTTTATTACTTCTAGTAATTCTCTTCCAGGAAGCCACAGTACATCCCCCAGTGCTTGAGTTCCCAACCATGCCCTCTCCCAGTGCAACCACTTTTTACTCGCATAGGGATTCCAATCTGCCAAAATCCGCAGTTGCGCTGCCTGATAGTATAGTACAAAATTTGGGACTCCCATCCCTCCCCCCTCGCTTGCAGTTGAGACATGATTGCTCGACGTACCCTCGGGGGGCGTTTTCTCCAAATATATGTGAATAGTTTTCGGTTAAGTTGCTCATAAAAATCTACGTGGGATTGGGATGGAGAGAGCCATAAATAAATATAATATTTTAGGGAGCAACATCATTTTTATTGCTTGTATCCTTCCCATCCAGGACACATTTAATCCTTCCCATCTATCAAACTCCGCCATTAATTCTGTCACTTTGGGAAATTTGCCGCGTATAATACTTCCACTGTTGGCGTGATCTGAACCCCCAAATATTTTATGGACTTTGTAGCCCATACATATGGTTGGGCTGCCCGCAGCTGCAATATCTCTTGGGGCTGCATCGTTAGATTTAATATCTCAGATTTGGTAAGATTTACCTTAAAGCCAGAAAGAGTGCCATAATGTGCCATTACCTCCGTTATTCTCACTAGCGATATTTCAGGGTGCGTCAGGGTGAGGAGCACATCATCTGCAAATAGCATAAGTTTGTGCTCTCTCAGCCCTTTCACCACTCCCCTAATGCTTGGATCCTTCCTTACTGCACATGCCAGAAGCTCCATAAATAAAGCAAACAACAGGGGGGAGACTGCGCAGCCCTGTCTAGTTCCCCTATGCAATTCTATAGGCTTAGTATAGGATCCATTTATTTTCAACGTGGCTAAGGGAGCCTGATAGAGTAGGTGGAGCCACCTCAGATATCTTCCTTCTATCCCCACCCCCCTCAGGACTGCAAATAGAAATGGCCACTCCACTCTATCAAATGCTTTCTCCGCATCTATTGAGAAAAGCACTGCCGGTATTTGCTCATCCCTAGTCAGTTGTATAATATATAACAGGCTTCTTATATTATCAAAAGCTTGTCGCCCTGCGATAAATCCTGTTTGATCACTATGAATAAGCTTAGGCAAAACATATTGCAAGCGCTTGGCCAATATTTTGGTGAAAATTTTGTAATCAACATTAAGCAATGAAATTGGCCTATATGAGCCGCATTCTTGCAGATCCTTCGCAGGTTTCAGGATAAGAGTTATCGCTGCTAACCTCCATGAGTAAGGAAGCTCCTGCGCCTGTTCAAAGGACTTAAACAGCCTCAGTAACAGGGGTGCCAGATGCGCTCTATACAGTTTGTAAAATCTCGCCGGGAACCCATCCGGCCCTGGCGCCTTTGCTAAGGGGAGCTCCTTAATTGCCCCTTCCACCTCCTCTAATGTGATGGGGTCCGATAGCATTTCCGCTTCCCCCTGTGTTAAGTGGGGGATGCTTGTCCCATTTATATGCGCCTCCATCTCAGACTCTGTGGCATTCAGTTCAGAATCATATAACTTTGAATAATAATCATTAAATAGTTTTTGAATTTGCTCCAGCTCATTCACAGTCTGTCCCGCCTGAGTTTTCAGGCTACCAATATAGGCCCGACTCCGTTGTTGTTTAAGTTTATTAGCCAGGAGTCTGCTTGCCTTATCTCCGAACTCATAGTGTTCTTGTCTAGTTTGCTCCAGCTGATTTGTTATCTCTGCCAATTGAATATCATTAAGCCTTATTCTGCACTG
The DNA here is from genome assembly GCF_901765095.1 of Microcaecilia unicolor. NCBI lineage: Eukaryota > Metazoa > Chordata > Amphibia > Gymnophiona > Siphonopidae > Microcaecilia > Microcaecilia unicolor. The sequence continues at coordinate 294,872,212 of NC_044033.1, read as the reverse complement.
ATGTAATTGCTCCGCTATCTGAGAATCAGATGTGTCTGCTTTATGAGTCTTCTCTAATTGAATTATATTACCTCTAATTAGAGTCTCCTGTGCCTCCCTTGTCTTTCCAAGGTGAGCCTTGTATGCTATCAGCTGACCCCGCAGCACCACCTTTAATCCTTCCCACAAATTGTGCGGTTGTACTCCCCCAATATAATTAAATTCAAGATAGTCCCTTATATATTTTTCAATTTCCATTATGTTTTGTGGTTCCTGGAGGATAGCCTCATCCAAGCGCCAATATTTCGTCCCCGTCAGATTTCTCTCAAGTCTTTCCTCCATCACCACCGGAGCATGGTCCGACCAAGTTCGCGGTTCTATGTGTATTTCTTGCAGTGCTCTTGCAACTAGCCCATCGCCCAACAACATGTCTATTCTAGAATATGTGCTGTGCGATGCAGAAAAGTAAGTGTAATCTTTTTCTTGCGCATGTGTAGCTCTCCAAAGATCCACCAACCCCCACCGAGCTATAAATTGTCCCAAAACCAGTCTATCCTTCCTTGCACATCCCGCCCCTCCCGTCGAATTATCTAAAGCAGGATTCACCGTGAGGTTGAAATCCCCTCCAATCACCAGTAGTCCTTGAACATGTTTCTGCAGTAGTCCCTCCAGCTCTTCTATAAATCCCCCCTGACCCTCATTTGGTGCATAAATTGTAAGAAAGGTATATATCTTATTATAGAGGGAGGCAATAACTAGAAGGTAGCGGCCTTTCTTATCCGCCACAGTTTTCTTTATTTGCCATGGGCAGGTGTCCGAAAATACCATGAGCACCCCTCTCTTTTTCTGTGAGTGCATATTTGTTGTGACCCCCTTTCCCTTAGTTCCCAGATCCCAGGTATCCCAACTATAATGAACCAAAAAAAACAGTGGTGGAAGTCTGGTTTCTTATGACCTCCTATTACTAATGAACCAATAATAAAAAGAAAACTAACCCTCGCCTCCCAAGTCCAAAGCAAAGAAAAGACTGACAGACTACATCCAATCAGCTGAAAAGGCAGACAATAAATTCATACATTGTGTTTTAACAGCCACTCAGATCACAGCTTTTTGGTTTAAGATTTCAGCATTACCCTCTCCTTATAGGCATACTGGAAGTTTCTGCCGCCTGCAAATTGCCAATGCTATTGTAGGGACATACACTGCTTTTTTTTCTCAGATTGTTGGTACATGCACAAAAGAACTAAGTAACAGTTCATTTAAAAAAATAACTTTTTTTGTGAATTTTGAACATGCATCAAAGGACGAGCATATCTGGGTAGAACAAGATTCTGACACACTCACAAGCTAGGAAACTGTCACCACTGGTATTGGAAGTAAGTCACAAGAAAATGGCAGCCCCCCATGTATTTGGTAAAAGCTTTCTCAAGTGCATTGGTTTTAACAAATTCCATCAAATCATTTACAATGACCACTTTTATTACAAGAAATAGTAAATGTATAAGGTATCGTAAAATGTAAGAAAAGTTCTCCAAGGACAAGCAGGCTGCTTGTTCTCACATGTGGGTGACGTCCACGGCAGCCCCTCAGAACCGGAGAGTTTCCCAAGCAAACTCCAAAAGTCTCACGGGAGGTCCAGCGCACGGGGCATGCCCACCGTGCATGTGCAGCCGTCTTCCCGCCCGTGCGTTCTCGCTCAGTTTTTCATTTTCCGCGTTGGAGAGAGACTGCGCAGCGTCCCTCTCCTCTCAGCCCTCGGAAACCGGTTAAGCGATTTTTCTCGCTTTTTTCTTGTTTTCAGGCGCCGTTCACGCTTCTTTTTCAGTAAAGAAAAAAAATTTGTTATATTCCTAGAGTTTTCCTTTACTTCTTAGTTTTGCCCTCTTTAGTTTCCTTTCGTTGCCGTAGCGGCCCTTTTGTCCGCACGCTCACGTTTCTCCCTGTTTTGTGGCCTTTTTTCCGCCACCATTGACTGTTTTGATCTCGCCGCTGCTATTTTTCCGTCGATGACATCGAGGATTCCCAACGGCTTCAAAAAGTGCAGTCGGTGCAGCCGGGCCATCTCGCTTTCCAACACCCACGCTTGGTGTATTCAGTGCCTTGGGCCTGAACATAACCCTAAAGCGTGTAAATTATGTCTTAGCCTTAAAAAGCGGATACAGGTGTCGAGGCTAGCTCAGCAGGATTGTCTGTTTGGAGCTGGGTCCGGTCCTTCGATGTCGACAGCATCGGTGGCACCGGAAATGGCATCGACATCGGGGGAGCAGGTAACACTGGCCCGACGACCACCTCTCGCTGGGAGCAGTGAGCAGTCGAGTGGGCCTTCACTTGCCTCGAAGGCTCCTGCTCTGCAGGCCCATCGAGACCGACCTTTCTCGGACCCGACCCCGAGGAGGCGTGTGGATTCCACGTCCTCCTCGTTGGTACCGAGGAGCGCCGATGACGTGCATCGAAGGAAAACTAAGAAACATCGTCATCGGTCTCCTCCTTCCCACGGTACCGAGAGCTCCGGGGCGTCGAGGGATTCGGCACCTGAGAAACGTCGACGCCGGGAGGACCGCTCACCCTCCATCCAAGAGGTGTCAGTCGCCGGGCAGTCCGGTACCGCCTCTGGACCCCAATGCGGATTCTGTCTCTGACTCCTGCACCGGCCCCTCAGCGTTTCCCGACAGAGACTTTGGACGAGAGCCTCCGAGCCATTCTTCTGGGTATCCTGGAAGGGCTGCTGCGCCAGTCTCTCCCGGTGCCGGGGTGCCTGCGCCCTCGGCACCACTGATAGAAGTGCCGGCTGGCTCTGGCCCTGTGGTGCGGCCGCTGACACCGGTACCGCTTGCGGCATTGGTCTCGGCTGCCACTCAGGTGGACTCCCCATCGACGTCGATGGAGGGAGCTTCGTCGCCGCCGGCACTGGAGTCTTCCTCTCTGCGTCACCATCGAGGACCTGGTTCCTCTGAGTCGAGACTGTGTGCATTCCCTTCCCTGTGGTCACTGTGGATGAGCCTAGGACTGAGATGCTCGAGGTCCTCGACTATCCATCACCACCTAGAGAGTCTGCCACTGTTCCGTTGCATAATGTCCTAAAGGAAACATTGCTTCGGAACTGGATGAAGCCTTTATTTAATCCCACCATCCCGAAGAAAGCTGAGTCCCAGTATAGGATCCACAGCAAACCGGAGTTGATGAGGGCTCAGTTACCACATGACTCTGCAGTGGTGGATTCTGCTCGCAAGAGAGCCAAGAGTTCTAGGGATACCGCCTCGGCGCCCCCGGGGCATGAGTCTCGAACTCTTTTGGGAGGAAGGCCTATCATTCCTCCATGCTCGTGGCCAAGATCCAGTCTATACGAGCATCCATATGTGAGGCAACTGGCGGAACTGGTTGACAAGCTTCCACCGGAGCAGTCCAGGTCGTTTCAGGAGGTAGTCAGGCAAATTCCTGTCCAGGGGTATTTATGACACTTTTGATGTTGCATCCAGGTCTGCTGCCCAAGGTATAGTGATGCGCAGACTCTCGTGGCTGCGTGCCTCTGACCTGGACAACTGGACCCAGCAGCGGCTGGCGGATGTCCCTTGCTGGGGGGATAATATCTTTGGTGAGAAAGTCGAGCAGTTGGTCGAACAGCTCCACCAGCGGGAAACCGCTCTCGACAACCTCTCCCACCGGGCGCCTTCAGCATCTACCTCATCAGGTAGATGTTTTTTCAGGGGAAAGAAGACTGCTTCTTATGCTTAACAAGCGTCGGTACAATCCTCCTTCCCAGGCTCAGCCCCAGCGCGCGTGTATGAAAGCAGTACATTTACCCCTTTTTTTTTTTTTTTTTGCAAGCACAAATGCCCATCCAAAAAAAAAAAAAGTGCTTACCTGTGTTGGGGCTTCCTGCCTCCAGCTGCTGGGAAAAAGTGGGAATAACCTCTCTGCTGCTCTTGGCTCTTCTGTGAGGAATCTGCATCATGGCTTGGTTCCACCCCCATCTGTTCTTGCTGCTTCCTTCTATTGGCCGGCTGACATCCTAGAACGCCCGTCTCCCTGAAGATGGACTCTCATTGGCGGCTGCTGTCCCAACTCCTCCTCTCTGCAGGGCTTCCCTGATGACTTTAGAGTGTGAACTGATTGGATCTGAACTTCCTGATGTACCCATCCACAGAGAGGGGCTAAACCAATTGGACAGTGTCAGCCTGGGATGTCCTGCCCACTCACTACTGGAGGGGGACACCAGGAAGTTCGGATTCAATCAGTTCACAGCTCTAATGTGATGTCATCAGGGAAGACCTGCAGGGAGGAGGAGTTGGGACAGCAGCCAGCCAATGAGAGTCCATCTTCAGGGGGATGGGAGTTCTAGGATGTCAGCCGGCCAATAGAAGGAAGCAACAGGAACAGATGGGGGTGGAACCAAGCCATGATGCAGATTCCCACAGATGCTGTTTGATGAACCCTTGTCTTCCTTGCATTCTTGGTAAGTCACCATTACTTTTATGCTTTACATTTTGGTGCTGCCCTCCCCCCCCCCCCCCCCACACTTTCTTGCCAGTAAGATGTCATTTGAAAAAGAAACATGGCACGGCTTTCATACATGCAAAGAAGCTGCGTGTAAGCTGGGGTACTTTTTTTGTTTTTGTGCTTCATCTTCCCTGCCTTGTTTCTCCCCTTCTCCTACTTGCGATAATGAAGAACCGGCAAGTCCAGACCTCCTGTTAAAATTTCCACAGTAAAGGTAGGGACTGCTTTTGTGCATGGGGTCAGAAACGGTAGTGAAACGCATTGCATGCACGTTATAATAGTAATTAGCTCATTATAACAGTGGCGTAGCCAGAAGTCAATTTTTGGGTGGGCCAACAGGTTGGATGGGTGGGCACTAGACAGTGGTTTGCTGGTAAATGTTTAACAACAGGCTCTCTCCCCGGTCCACCTCTGCGCCCCCCCCCCCCCCCCCTCAAAATTGCAGAGCTGGTTATAGCCGGGGAGACAGCCTGGGAGGGGGGAGGCAATGCATTACTCTCTCCAGGAAAAAAAAATTAAATGATCCCAGGTTCCAATCTAATTCATGTTTAATGTGGGATAATATGCCATAAATAAGTAAATAAATAAATAAATAAATAAATAAATACATATAAACTTTTAATGTTGAGCACCTGATTCTCAAAGTGGACATATTCCAATCACTATAATGAAAATAAAATGATTTTTTCTACCTTTGTTGTCTGGTGACTTTGTTTTTCTGATCATGCTGGCCCAGTATCTGATTCTGCTGCTATCTGTCCTCTTAACTCCCGTTTCCAGGGCTTCCTTTCCATTTATTTCTTTACTTTCCTCCTTTCTTCTTCATTTCTTGCTCTACATCCGTAAGTAAAAGCTGGGTCCTCCGCAGACTTGACTGTCCAGTGGATCCAGCTTCTGCCTACTTTCTCCATCCATGTGCAGTTTTTCTCCTTTCTTTCTTTTCCCTCATATCACCTCCTTCCTCTCTCTTCCCTCCCCTCCATCCATGTCCAGCACCTTCCCTCTTTCTCTTCTACCCTTCCATCCAGTGTCATCCTTCTTTCTCTCGCCATCCTTCTACCCATTACCCTCTCCCAATCCTTCCGTCCATTGTCTCCCTCTAACTCCCCTTCCTTCTAAACAGTTCTCTCTCTCTCAACCCTTTTCCATTCAGCATGTCCTCTCTCCCCATCCTTCCAGTGTCTTTCCTCTTTCCCTCCCTACCCTTCCGTCCAGTGTCTTCCCTCTTTCTGCCCCTTCCTTCCAGCATTTTCCCTCTTTCTCCCTCCTTTCTGCATTTCTCCGTCTGACAGCTAGGGTCTCCCCCAGTTTCTCCCCAGCAGTTTCTCTCTCTCTCCTGCCCATGTCCCCTCTTTCTCTCCCCATCTTTTCACTCATCTCTCTCTCTGTACCCCTCTTCCATCCAGCATCTTCTCTCTGGCTCTCCCCTGCTCTTTTCCACGTCCCTGGCTCTCCCCTGCTCTTTTCCATCGCCCCTCTTTCTCTCCCCATCTCTCTCTAGCTCTTCCCTGCTCTTTTCCATGACCCTGGCTCTCCCCTGCTCTCTTCCATGTCCCTGGCTCTCCCCTGCACTTTTCCACTTTCTCTCCCTCCCCTCCAGCTCTCCCCTCCAGTGTTTCCCCCCTCTTCTTCTCCGCCAGTCAATCTCAGACTGTCTCTCTCTCTCTCCCCGACCCCCACATCCCTCTCTCTTCCTTTCCTCCAGTACAGTCACTCTCAGTCTCTCCCTCTTACTTCTCCTTCTCTCCTCCAGTCTAGCCAGTCTCTCCCCCCCCCCCCCAATGCAGCGTGTGTCCCTCTCCCTCCCAGCGGTCCCTCTAATTTGATTACATCGCCATCCCCGTCCCAGCACTAACTAAACCGCTTCCTTCGGGGATTCAACCCCACCACGGCCTTCCTCAACGCGTCGTGATGTGAACTTGTCCTGCCCGGAAGTTGCGTCAGAAGTGGCGGAACGCGGAAGAAGAATGCAGCCTTACGCGAATCGCGTGACGCGATGTTACTAGGTAGCCTGGAAGCGAAGGACGGCATCGAAGAGCTTGGCTGCTTTATGCTTTTAGTGCCGCCGCTCGCCAGTTCGAACCTGCGAGTCTGGAGAGATCAGCTGGGTGGGCGGGCCTGAGCTGAAATTGGGTGGGCCTGGGCCCACCCAGGCCCACCCGTAGCTACGCCCCTGCATTATAATAGCTTTGCATTCCGTTTACGTTAGCTGCTACTGTGACAGGAAAATGACTCAGAGAGCCCTTTTGTGCATGTCCCAGTTTATTACTTGCACGCTAAACCAGCTAGAACTAGTTTAAAAACCATGTTGCTGACTCGTTAAGTTTAATGCATCTGGCCCTCAGTTTGCATCAGCTGGGGAAGAGAAGAAACCGAATACAGGCACCAAGTAGCTCAGACCAAAAGGGAATTCTACGGCCATGAAATCGTTAACTCTGTCAATCCATCGAAAACCTTATTCCAAGTCTTCAAATCTCTGACCAATATATACAATATCCTGACGATCCCCAGTCTACTACAGCCGAAGGCAGAATAGTTCACTCATTTCTTCCAAGACAAGGTTAAAAAAATTAGCCTAATATCCTGCCAGGTCAATGCTGAAATCACCACTATAACTAGAGAGACATATACAAATATTCCACCAGACAGAATCTGGGACACCTTCAAGAAGGCTACCCCAGTGGCCATGAAAAGATTCTCAAGAAGGCTGTCAAAAAAAATCTTGCTGCCTGACATAATAATCTGGTTCACTGAATTAATTAATGCCAATCTCCAATGAGGTTGCTAACCAGACTCCTTAGCAGAAATTGATATTACCCCACTGCTAAAATCCACTAATGCAGACCTAACCAAAGGTGCAGAACTACTGTCTGGTCGCAAGTATTCCCTGGATGGCTAAACTGTTGGAATTCAGTGCAAATGAACAACTGCAAATGCACATTGAAGCTTTTTTTTTTTTTGAGAATATCTTTATTGAGTCAAAGGCATAACAGTTGCAGTAACTTCATTATTCAGACATCTGAATACAACGCTAGTCGTACAACAATGTAGTTTAGTTACACGTTTCTTCAAGTGCAACAAAGAAAAAAAGAACCGCTAACCAACAGCAACAGTGCAACACTTAGTAGAACCACCCCTGACCCTCCCTTTTTTCTTTTTTTTCCCCCCCCCCCCCCCCCAAAACATTAATGTAGAAAGAAAGCCTCCTCGTACTATTTCCCCCCCCCCCTCCCACCCCCGTCCACTCTGAAGCCTAGATATCTGCTCCTTGTATATGTTAACCAATAGTGCCCATTCTCCATTTAGTACCATCAGGAGCTAGGAAAGTCATTACTACTCGCTGCACCGCCCTCCCTCTGTTACAGATCCAATAAGGGTACATTTCCAACCTGCTCCCACAAGGCTCTATATTGACCATGTCCCAATGAAGTAGAGAACTTGAGGGAGGCTGTCACCCAGCTCGCCATTTCTTTCATAATTCCCATCCACACCCCCAGCTGCGGAGGGGCTTTGTCCACCCAAGCCATCAAGATACTTTTTTTCACTAACATCGTAGCTACTAAAATGAATTTACATTGTGCTTCATTCAGACCCTGTTCTCTTAATCCTGCAGAGCTGCCTAAATACACTACTGAATAGGACCACTCAAATGTTCCTCGTACAATGCGCTCTATCTCTTTCAGCGCACCTGTCCAAAGCGCTGCTAGCTTAGGGCATTCCAGAAAGGAGTGGAGCAATGTTCCTACGTTAGATTGACACTTAAGACACCTGTCATCTGGCCAAAGCCCCATCTTATGACCTTTGTCTCTTGAGATGTGTACCCTGTGGAGGATGCGGAACTGAATATCTTGCAGCGCTGCATTAGGTGTTAACTTAGGAATCTCCCCAAATACTTCTCCCAAGGATTCTATGGTCACACTATCCCCAATGTCTTGACTCCAATCTTCTGCTAGTTTCTGAAAATAAGCGGGCTTCTTGTGTTTCCTAATTACCTGTTGCCACTGTGATAGTTTGTTCAGCGGAGCAGGTATCTGCTGGAATAAGGTATCTAACTTCTGAAACACCACCGTCCCCCCCTGCTTCCTTTCTATTGTTAAGACATAGTCCCTCACCTGCAGATATGCAAAAAATTGAGAGTTCGGAACAGTCCATGCGCGCCTGACCTGCTCAAAAGAAGGAAATTGATCTTCACCCAATTGCCTGAGATCTCCTATATAGCGACACCCATTCGCCTTCCACGTTTTAAATACAGATGCCTCCATGCCCGCCACAAAGCCCGGATTACCTATCAATGGCAGAAATGAACTCACCCCTCTCTTAGCTCCTCCCAATTCTTTCCACCATCTCCAAGCTCTCCGTATTGCCATGAAGTATGGGTTCTTCCCAACCTCTTTCATTCCTCGAATCGACCCAGACTCTAAGACCGCAAATGGCTCATAGGGTGTACTCCAGCTTGTCCAGAAATCTGCTGGTGCGAAAAAATCCGCCCCCGAATGCAATTCGTGAATCCACCTCATAAGTGCAGCCACATTGTAGGCTCTGATATCTGGCAGCCTAAGTCCGCCATTCCCTCTATCCAAAGACAATTTGGCAAAAGAAATTCGGGGTCTCTGCGCTCGCCATATAAAAGTTGTTACTATACTTCTGTACTGTGTTTCTTCTTTTTTCCTCAGCCACAAAGGCACCATCTGCAGTGCATATAATATCTTGGGTAATAGGACCATCTTCACGAGCGCCACCCTACCTGAAAAACTCACAGGGAGATCCTTCCATTTCCCACATAGTTTTTTAATTTCTTCCAACCTATCCCCCACGTTTTTCTTGTATACCCACGTTGTGTCTGCACTCAGGTATACCCCTAGATATTTTATCCCCAACTTCGCCCAGATCAAAGGGAAGTTGGGTACGTTCATACTAGAGCATGGGTTACTGATCGGTAATGCCTCGGACTTGCCAAAATTAATTGTGAGCCCCGAGAAAGCTCCAAACTCTTTTATAATTTCCATGACTGAAAATATTCCTGTCGACGCATTATCCAAAAGCAGCAACATATCATCTGCGAATAAGTTAATACGATATTCCGCGTCACCTACACTCACTCCCTTCAAAGTCGGCTCCTGCCTGATTCTCGCTGCCAATGGTTCTAAACTCAGAACGAATAACAGAGGCGATAAGGGACACCCCTGTCTTGTGCCACCCCACAGAGACAACACGGGAGATAGCGAGTCGTTAACCACAATTTGAGCCGTGGGATTGGTATATAACACCTTTATCCAGTCCAGGAATGCACCCTCCACCCCGTACTGTTTCAGCACCCAAAATAAATAGTCCCATTGCACTTTGTCAAAGGCCTTCTCCGCATCTAAGCTGGCCATGATTTTATCTCCCCCTTTCTTACGGCCTTCAAACAATATACGACTCACTTTCAAGATGTTAGCTGAAGCATATCTCCCCTTTACGAATCCCACTTGGTCCTTATGTACCAAGCAAGGCACCAATTCACTTAACCGCGCTGCCAACACAGCTGCCAAGATTTTTACATCCTGATTTAAGAGTGATATGGGTCTATAGGATCCCACTAATTCAGGATCCTTTCCAGGTTTCGGTAACACTGTAATAAACACATGATTCAAATAAGAACCCATATCCCGTGTTGCTCGCACCTCCTCGCACATACCAACAAAAGGCTGTACAATTTGGTCTTGCAAAATCTTGTAAAACTCGGTCCCTAGGCCATCTGGGCCAGGCGCCTTAGCCAACTGCAGCCGTTTGATAACATTTTGTACCTCCTTGCCCTGCATTGGTGCATTCAAACTCTCTACTTGCTCTGCTGTCAAAGATGGCAACTGAATCTTATCAAAAAATTTTCGACATTCACCCTCTGAAAACGCTCCCTTAGCATACAACGTAGAGTAAAAGTGAACAAATTCCTGTTGGATCTCCTCCCGTTTCGTTCGCAAGTCCCCAGTACCAGTCCTGATCTTACTTATGAAACTCTTTCCAGATCTCTGCTTGATCAAGGATGCCAATAATTTTCCGGTTTTGTTCCCCCATCTGTGCAAACGATACTTATAGAGTCTGATATCATATAAAGCCCGCGCATCCAATATGGACTGTACTTGTTTCCGTACCTTCATATAATCTTCTTTAGTAGATACAGATGGGGAAATAACAGACAACCGCCTCACCTCTTTCAATTTGATCAACAAACTGTTCAGTTCCGACTCTCGCTTTCTGTGCATGGCAGCCGTGTAGGCCATAATCTTGCCACGCACCACAGCCTTAGCTGCTTCCCAAAATATTCTATTATTTACAGGCTGTGCCTTATTTTCATCTACATATTCCATCCATACCTTTTTTAAGTACGTACAAAAATCCCTGTTCTGGTATAGGGCCGGATTCATGCGCCACCGTTCCTCTCTTGTCTTTTCTCCCCACCGCATCTGCACCCACACTAATGCATGATCTGATACCAGAGAATCCCCTATTTCCGTTTGCTCGACCCCTTTCAGTAAGGATTGGGCTACTAGTAAATAGTCAAGGCGCGCATGGACTCTATGAGGATGAGAATAAAATGTATAGTCTTTTTCTTCTAGGTGGTAGAGTCTCCAAATGTCAAGAACCCCAAGCTCCCTTAATATATAATTCACTCCTTTCCCTTCGTGATCTTTGCTGGCCTTCCTGGGGGGTTTGCAATCTATCAGGGGGTCACTAGTGATATTGAAATCGCCACCCATTATAAGCGGATATTCATTAAATGTAACTAGCTTTGCAGCTAAGAGGGTAAAAAATTTTTGTGAGTATATATTGGGCGCATACAGACTGCATAAGGCCACTTTTGTCCCTTGTAATACTCCCGCTATGATCACAAAGCGGCCCTCTGGATCACGATACAACCTGTGCAGGCCAAAAACCAGATTTTTCCGGATTAATATAGCCACTCCCCTCTGTCTGTTATTGTAAGAGGCAGAGTACACCTCACCTACCCAATCTCGTTTTAATTTAGCATGTTCCGCATCCCCCAAGTGTGTTTCCTGAATTAGTGCAATGTCAGTATTTTGTTTCCTAAGCGTCTGCAGTATCTTGAACCTTTTGACTGGAGAATGAACTCCGTCCACATTCAATGTTACAATTTTCAACTTAGCCATCCGGTAACAAAAATAGTATTCTAAACAAAGTGAGTTGTAAATGACTTACATCCCCCAGAGGGCCTCCCAGCTGAACCCCCCGAGAGTTCCCATCACCAGCAGCAGAATCTAGGCCGATCCTGAGTAGGGTCACTGTGGACGCTTCTTTCCCATCTACCCGTCCCCCCCACCCCCTCCCCCTAGGGAGCCTACAACTTCTCCAGCCTCCCTCTTCCCTCCCCCTTCCATACATCCCCCCCGAATTCCCGGCCATGCGGTTCCATTTCCACTCCACATCATTCATTCCCCCACCTATCACCCGACTCCCGCTCCGTTCCCTCCTCCCGCCTCCCCTTATCTTGTGGAACTCTCTGTACCCCCTAACTTCCACATCCCCCACCCTACCGCTACTAATTCCCTCTACAGAGAACTTTCCCAGCTACTGTCATAAACCTGATACCCTATACTTAGGACATCTTATATTATAAGGAACAGAAAAAGTGAAATTGCGTGATCATAAACATAGCATATAAAAGAAAAACAAACATTTCGCATTGGTGCACATGTCATAGCATTTGAAGAAGCCGCCCACCTGAGGCTACTTGGCTAGTCTGTGGCTCTCCACCTGCACCTCGAGGACCACATATATTTGTCATGTCAAACTTTGTTAGGTCCCATGGTTCAATTATTCACCAAATGGCCACTTTACTCTCATCACCATGACCACTGCCTGGTCATCAAGAAATCCACATGCGTGTTATGCCTCGCTCCGCCCTGCACACAGACATGTTCTTTAGTCTCCAGTTCTCAAATCCTCTTAGCTCCTGCTGGGGTATTTTAAACATATCTTAAGCAAGTATCTGTACACTTTGTACTAATGCCTCCTCTCCGTTCTCACGCCTGCAGCCGGTCCACAAATGCGCCAAGCTCTTTAGGATCCGTGAAGAACAGCATCTTATTGTCCTGCAGGACCCGCACTTTTGCCGGGAACAGCAGCGCAAATTTTACTCCTTTGTCATATAACCGTTTACACTGCTGCCCCATCTTCCTGCGTTGTTCAGACACCACAGCTGAATAGTCCTGGAAAAGCAGTACCTTTTGGCCTTCATATTCCAACAATTTCTTCTCTCTGTAGGCTTGCATTAATTTTTCTTTATTTGCGTAGTTGAGGATCTTAATAATCACTGGACGTGGTCGCTGGTCTCCCTCTCTCACCGGACCAATTCTATGAACTCTCTCCACCTGTAATTTTTTTCTCCGGGAATTGCAGGCCCATTTGTTCTGGCAGCCAGCTTTCCACCAACTTCCATAGTTCTTTATCCTTTACAGACTCTGGAATCCCAATAATTCTCAAATTGTTTCGCCTACTTCTGTTTTCCTGCTCATCCACCTGTTGCAGCAGCCTCGAGCATTTTTGTTCCAGCGCCTCGAGTCTGGCATCTGCAGCTTCTGTTCTGTCTTCCTGTCGAGAGATCCTCTCTTCAGCCTGCTGCAGCCTGGCGCTCTGGCGCTCCACCGCTTCGCGGATCTGCTCAACTGAAGCTTGAAATTTGGAGAGCTTCTCCTCTAATATGGAGGTGACCTGCGATATGAGCTCCTGCATGTTGGCCGTCACAGGCTGGTTCGCCACCCCCGCGGGTTCCGGCGCCGCCGCCATTTTGGGTCGTAGTTCCTGCACGCGGGTCTTCCTACTATGCCGGTTCTTTACGGGCATACCACTCGCGCTCCGCCGTTTTGCCTCTCGATTCCTGCCTAGTTTTTAGCGCGGATTCTCCGTGATGTTCTCTATATATTTCTTTTCTTGTTTAGAGAGAATTTGCGGGTTATTTGCAAGAGTTAAGGGGAGTCAGGTTCGGAGCCGGGACCTGAGACGTCCGTTCAGCAACGCTGCATCACGTGATCCCCACATTGAAGCTTTTAATATACTGCACAAAACACAGCACGGATTTAGGCCGAACCACAGCACAGAATCGATGCTCCTGGTGCTGACAACCAAGATTAGGCAATGGCTGAGCCAAGGAGCACCGCCTATTCTTCTGAAGTTTGATATATCAGCTGCCTTCGCTACTGTAGACCACTCCACATTGCTGTCCAAGCTATCAGAATTAGGAATATCAGGAGTCATGTTGAGCTGGTTTGAAAATTTTCTAAAGAACAGATACTACAGCATCAAGAGGCAAACAGAACATTCACCCAGATGGAACACAGGCTGTGGTGTGCCCCAGGGATCCCCACTCTCCCCAGCTCTATTCAGTACCTGCCTCATCACACTAGGTGATCTTCCTCTGGAGGCAGGCATAACCGTACTTTCATACACAAATGACATATTCCTACTGTACCCAGTGAGGGCCCCCCTACACTGTCTCCAGAGTAATATCAGGCATTATATTTCATATATCGACAACTGGGCCTCTGCCCACTTCCTGAGCTTGAACAAACAAAAGATGAGGATAACATGGTTTGGGGACAAAATACCAAGGTGTCCAATTGTCCTAGTCACTGGCAAAAGCTTACAAATCAACGGTTCTTCTAAGGTCCTAGGGGTCATCCTTGACTCTGCCCTCACTTTTGAAAAACAGGTGGAGGGGCATAATCGAATGGGGCGCCGAAGTTTTCATGAGGGCGTCCTTGCAGGACAGCCCTGCGAAGGTGCGGGGAAACCCGTATTATCGAAACAAGATGGGCGTCCATCTTTTGTTTCGATAATACGGTCGGGGATGCCCAAAACTCAACATTTAGGTCGACCTTAGAGATGGTCATCCCCGGTTTTTGGCCATAATGGAAACCAAGGATGTCCATCTCAAAAACGACCAAATCCAATCCCTTTGGTCGTGGGAGGAGCCAGAATTCGTAGTGCACTGGTCCCCCTGACATGCCAGGACACCAACCGAGCACCCTAGGGGGCGCTGCAGTGGACTTCACAAATTGCTCCCAGGTGCATAGCTCCCTTAACTTGGGTGCTGAGCCCCCCCAACCCCCCCAAAACCCACTCCCCACAACTGTACACCACTACCATAGCCCTAAGGAGTGATGGGGGGCACCTACATGTGGGTACAGTGGGTTTTGGAGGGTTCACATTTACCACCACAAGTGTAACAGATAGGGGGGTATGGGCCTAGGTCCGCCTGCCTGAAGTGCACTGCACCCACTAAAACTGCTCCAGGGACCTGCATACTGCTGTCATGGAGCTGGATATGACCTTTAAGGCTGGCAGAGAGGCTTGCAAAAAATATTTTAAAAGTTTTTTTTTTTTAGGGTGAGAGGGGGTTAGTGACCACTGGGGGAGTAAGGGGAGGTCATCCCCGATACCCTCCGGTGGTCATCTGGTCAGTACGGGCACCTTTTCACGGCTTGGTTGCAAGAAAAAATGGACCAAGTAAAGTCGGCCAAGTGCTTGTGAGGGATGCCCTTTTTTTTCCATTATCGGCCGAGGACGCCCATCTCTTAATCACGCTCCAGTCCCGCCTTCGCTACGGTGCCGACACGCCCCCGTGAACTTTGGTCGTCCCTGCAACAGGAAGCAGTTGAGGATGCCCAAAATCGGCTTTCGATTATGCCGATTTGGGCGACCCTGAGAGAAAGACGGCCATCTCCCGATTTGTGTCGGAAGATGGGCGCCCTTCTCTTTCGAAAATAAGCCTGATAGCGACCCAGAGCAAGAAGTTATTCTTAAAACTCAAGACAACTGTGGGCAATCAGATCCTCCGTCCGGCAAAAAGATTTCAGAATCTTGGCTCAGGCAACTCTCCTTCCTCAACTGGACTACTAAAACTCCTTATGTGCCCATATCAACAGCAAGTTGAAAGCCCATCTTCAACTTCTACAGAACATCGCAGCTAGACTGATCTTCCAGCCTGAGCCAGTTCGACAGAGTTTCTCCTACACTGAAGGAATTGCACTGGCTACCAATCTCGCAACATATTAGATTTAAAATGTTATGTATGATTTACAAGGCACTTTTTGAAACTAACACAGAAGGGCTGACGGATCTACTAGAAATCCCTTCCTCCACAAGAAACCTCTGTTATCACCGGTCTTTGACACTGGGCTTCCCTTCCAAACTAAACCAAGCCAAACTAAAGTCAGTGCTCGATAAATCATTCCCATTTCACGCAGCACGCCAATGGAACTCACTCCCGTTGACCCTAAGATACAGCCTTCCTACACACAGTTCAGGAAATTATTTAAGATCCACTTATATGATGGCTAATCTGCACTCAGACTCAAGGTTTGGATTCACTGCAATTTACCTCTGTCCCCACCAATCTAATCCTTTTCCTCATAAGCACTGTAGCCTCCTCCCCAAAAGTTAGACTACAATATAAACCGCTGTGAATCCATACTGAAACAACAGTCGGTATATAAGAACCAAATTAGATTAGATCAGATTAGACAAGCATGAGAGGTTGTAAAGTACTCTTTGAAGATGGTGTTATCTGGCAGTGCAGAAAGATCCTTTGAGCACTTCCAGGTTACATACACTGTGCTGTCATCTATAGGGTTGAGCAATGACACCCCATATTTGAAGGGAAATACTACATATATAGCTCATTGGAGTCTCTCACAATGCTTGTGGTAGGTAATTTTTTTTCTCTATATTAACACAGGAACAAAATGCAAAGCAGTATGAACTTGGTTGTTGTTTTGTATTGTATGAGTTGGATATTGTATATCTTTGGAAGATTGTAATTCTGTTATTTCTGTAATTTCAATAAATACTTCTTTGAAATTAAAAAAAAAATCATTTCTCAACATCTCTCTCTCTCTGTGAAATCCACAGATATCTGACAAACTGCAGCTGCAAAGCTTTTTTTTTTCATTACACAGAGACACAGAGATGCAAGATAAATTCCCCACAGAGATGTTACATGTGTACAGTTTTGGAAATTGAATGCACATCTATGATCACTGAGATCAATGTCAGGATTTACAGCTGGTACTGAGTACTTTATAGGTTTTGTAAAAGTGTTTGTTACTGGCAGCACTCTACAGGAAGAATTAGGGAAGGCCATTGCTTTAGTCTTGCAGTGCCCCCCCCCCCCTTCAAAAAATCAGCAGTGCCAAATGATTGTGGCATCTAACCATCTCCATGAACTATACGGGTAAATAGAGTATGCTCAAGGTCACAAGCGAATAAAATGAGCGACACCCAATAGTTTCATGATTTGAACTTTTTATCAACAGATCAAGAAAAAACCATGCAAACAAAACTAACTAGCAGTCCTGAGAAAAGAGCCATCCTACCAGAGAGCAACCCTACAGGTGTACCAGAGAGCAAACCTACAGGTGAGCCAACAATGTCCAGGCAAATGGAACCTCCACATCCTTACATCAAACCTACAGAGAAATTCAATCTTCTTGGAAAGCAGCCTAATCATTGCACCTTCATGAAAAGAGGAAAAAAAAGGACGCAAAGCAACATCTGATCAGAGAGTGAGTCTTTGCAGGGCCGGTCTTAGGCAGGGGTGGTCGCACAGGGCCCCGCACCGCTAGGGGCCCCACATCTCTGGCAAATCTGTCCTCCTGTCTCAGAACACCTCCCTGCTCCGTACCTTGATGTGCATCCACCATGTTTCAGTAGAGAGCGGCAGACAGCAGCAGCGATTTTCATATCCCGTCAGCTGCCGAGCCCAGAGCCTCCTCGCTGCTGCATCCCGCCCCCTTTTGATGCCACTTCCTGCTTCCGCAAGATCAGAATGCAGCAGCGAGGAGGCTCTTTGCTTGGCAGCTGACGGGATATGAAAATCGCTGCCGCTGTCTGCCGCTCTCTACTAAAACGTGGTGGAAGCACATTAAGGTATGGAGCAGGGAGATGTTCTGAGACAGGAGGACAGACGTACCAGAGATGCAGGGTGAGGTAGGGTTCCGAGAGCTCTAAACCGCCTTTTAAACTCTGATAAATTATGGCTTATGGTGGTGGGCTGGGGGTGCGCAGGCAGAGGGTGGGGGTGCACGGGTGGGGGAGCAGGGGGTGTGGGTGTGGGCCTCACTGAACTTGTGTGCACAGGGCCCCGCAATTGCTAAGACCGGTCCTGAGTCTTTGGATGTGGACACCACAGGTAAAGACTATGAAACTGATCATGATTCTCTTATAGAAAGCATATATGAAAATTTACCAAGCGAACTTGAATCATTTGAAATATATAGAGTCTGTGAATAAATGGACCCAATCAGTTGAACATTGTGACAGTATAACCTATTCTGATGAATTTTACTTTATTAATATAGACACAACAAAATCATTTAGTGATGCTCAAAAGGCCATATGATTAAGCATTCAGCCCGAGGATTGTTTACAAATAAGGTTCTAGTGTGGAGGGTTAATATAATTCCTTGTATTCTAGAAGTCACAGACCAGGAGGCTTTGAGGCTGGTGTCTTCTTAAAGCAAATCAGTAATTTTCTGTAGAGTTAAAACTATAAGTCAATAAGAGCATGCATCTCACAGTGACAGTTATCAGAAACATGGGAGGGGGTGGTTGTAATAGAGCTTTACAAAATATGTTCAACAGCCACATCATTGATAAGAAAATAAAACAGTTTAATAGTTCTGAATAACAGGTAACAACTTGCATTTTGCTGGAAGTCTCAAGGCAGTCATGTGTGGTAAAGTTAAAAGATACAAAGCCATGGAAGAGGCTAAAAACTACACCTAGAACTGGGGTGGTCAGGAAAAAAAATTAGGCCCAATATTCAAAACGATTTAAGTGGCCAGGAGAAGCTCCTGGCCATTTAATTTGCTTGTCTGAGGCTAACCAGGCATTTGCAGCGGCATGCCGGCACATAATTGGGTAGTGCTACTAAAAGCCAAACCAACTATTTTGGGGGCATTCCAGGGGCAAAGTTGGCACTTAGCCAGCTAACTGCCAATACTCGGAACTTAACTTGTTAAGATAACTGCATAAATAGAACCACATAAAATGCAGTCCTATCTTTATGCGGTTCTTCATAGCTGTTAAGTGCCAAATATCACACTTAGGGTTCTGTTTACTAAGGTGCATTAGCGTTTTTAACGTGCCTACAATTAGCGCGCACACTAATCGTGTAGGCGCCTATAGGGATATTGTAGGCGCGTACATGGTTAATGCGCATTAAAACAGCTAATGCACCTATAACACGGCTTAGTAAACAGGGCCCTTAACCTGCCACGTTTTTGCTGGCTCCCTATATCCAGAAATTTCAATGCCAGAGCCTGGACATGGCCCTGGCATTGAATTTTGGGGTTTAACACCAGCAGCAGTCAGCAAAATACCTATTGCCGCCTTATGTTCAGTGATGTGGTAGCTTTTGAACAACATTTGACCATAAGCATACAAATTCTATATTATATATAGACAGAGATGACTGGTCTCTTTTTTTAAGAAGAGCAGCGACTGTTTCCCAACATATATATTATTCCATCCTGACTATTTTTATAGTATATTAGATATCAAACAGATCTAAAGCAAGAGATATTTCTATAAGCATTTTGCAACTGTGTACAGTCATATACACATATGTAGGCTGCACTGTCATCAGTTTTTGTCTGATATATGTGAGGTTCAGATGGATGAGACAGCTATACTTCATTCAGAAGAATGCTTAGAGCAACATACAGCCCTAGCAGCAAAAAAAAAAAAAAAAGACTAAAATACTGTGTGATAAGTGCAATTCTTACACAGAAAAAAGGGATAGCTGGGGGTGGTGAAGTATTTGGTGGGGGGGAGGTGTAGTTTGGACAATAGTGGGACAGATCTGATGTAGTTTGGGGGGAGCAATTTGAAGGGTAGTGGAACAGCTGCAGGACTAAGGCAGATGTCTGGAGTGTTTTTTTGGAGATGGCACAGTTAGCAAGGGAGTATTTTTGGATATGGGTCACTTGTTGGGGTAATTTTTAGGGGTGATGCAGTTTGCAGGGTGGTAATTTTTGGAATGGAGAAGTTCTAGGGGGCAGGTTTTGGGGGGAGAGGCAGTTTCAAGAGTGTTGAAAGAGTTTGTGGGGGTATTGTTTTTGTGGATGAGTAGTTTGTGGAGCAGTTGCAGGGGTAGTTGCTTATGGTAAGGGCAAGTTGTGGGCTGGTGGGGCAGTTCATGGAAGAATTGTTTGAGCGTCAAGCAATTAGTGGGAAGGTGAGACAGTTGTGGGGGCTCGTTTTGGGGGGGGTGGAGCAGTTTGCAGGGTACTAGGGCAGTTGCTCGGTGGGGATTTTATGGTCACGAAGAAGTTTGTGGGGTGGTGGGGAGTTATGGGGTATTTTTGGATGTAGGTCATTTTCTAGGATGGTGGGGAAGTTGCAGTGGTAGATTTTGGAGAAGGGGCAATTTGTGTGGTGATACAACATTAGTGGGGGTAATTTTGGGAGGCAGAGACAGTTTGCAAGATAATAGTAAAATTGCAGGGATCAGTTTGTGGGGTTTTGGGCAAGTTTCAGCTGGTAGATCTTGGGGGTGGAGTAGTTTGCAAGTGGGGGGCAAGTTTGGGGGGTGGGACTGTTTTCAGAGTAGAGGAGCAGTTGCAGAGATGTAATTTTGGAATGTGGAAGTTTGCAATGTGCTAGGGCAGTTGGGAGGGGTAACTCTGGGGTGGGGCAGTTTGCAAGGAGTTGGGCAGTTATGGGAGGAAATTTAGGAGGATGGGGCAGTTGCTGTGGTAGCTTTTGAGGGGACATGGATCAATTTCAGGTGGTAGTTTTTGGGTGTGGGGCAGTTGCAGGGAGTAGTTTTTATGGACAGATCAGTTTGGACTGGTGGGAAGTTGCTGGGAATAGTTTTTGAGAATGGGACAGTCAGCAGGTTGCTGTTGCAGAGGGTAGTTTTTTTGGGATGGGGCAGTTTGTGGTTGGTGAGGCAGCTAGTGTGGTAGTGGTTCTAGGGGAGGATAGGGCAGTTTGAAGGTTTTGAAGAGCAGGGAATTCCACTTTTTAAACTGCCTTAAACTTTTCTCTGTTACTATAAGTTTCTGTGCTATTGAAGCTAGCATACTTTTTCCCACAGAAATGCATTGGGCCATATTTTGGAGTAGAGGCTGACTAAAACCAGGCTTTTTGCTTTCCGGCCAAAACCGAATCTGTGGCCGAAATCCACCACTCAATTTCGACTGAAGCTGAAACCGGCCAGGACACACCACCCAAACAGCACTCACAGTTCCCATCTCCTCCCCTCCCCCGCTGCCACCCAGCCTCCCTCCCCCACCCCATCATGGCACACTCACTTCCCCACTTGCAGACTCACCCGTCAGCCCCCCCCCCCCCCCAGGCCTGCCTTAGGTGCCCTGGTGGTCTAGTGACCTAAATGGGAGGGAAATCGGTGGATCAGTGTAAGAATAGCTATAGCCATACTGGGTCAGACCAATGGTTCATCTAGGCCAGTAACCTGCTTCCAACAGTGGCCAATCCAGGTTACAAATACCTGGCAGAATCCCAAAGAGTAGCAAGATTTCATGCTACTGATTCCAGGGATAAGTAGTGGCTTTTCTCATGTGTTTCTTAATAGCATGTTATGGACTTCTCCTCCAGACATGTGTCCAAACCTTTTTTTTCGTTTCAATAATTTTTTATTAACTTCTGGGTTTGGTGCTTTAGAAGCATTTCTGTGTTTGGTGCTTTAGAAGCACTTCTGACTTCTGTGTTTAGCTTCCCTGTTTTTTCCCTTGTGGCTCCCCTGTCTTCCCTTTTAATGCTAGGAGCTCTGCTGGTAGTTTGGTGCTTAGGAGCACCGTAGTTAGTTTAGGGTTGTAGAGCTATTGTGCTTGGTGCTTAGGAGCACCTGTGCTAGTTTGTGTTTAGGTTCCCTGCTGTTTCCCTGTGGCTCCCCTGCTTTTCCTAGTGGTGCTATTGGTAGCACTTCTGTTAGTATAGGGCTTAGGAAGTCCTTTTGTTGGTTTATTGTTAGGAACACTTTTGTTGGTTTCTGTTTGGAGTTCTTTTGTTGGTTAGGGCTTGGGAGCACTTATGTCAGTTTAGGATTTAGGAGTACTGGTGTTTCCAGTTTGTTCTAGTCCTGGTCCCTGTGTCATCCGGTATCCGGTAAGTCCTGCCGGCCACTCAAACCCAGGAGCTCAACCCTTGGGGGGCAGTGGCTAAGTGCAGGTGAAGCTGTACGGACCAGTCCAGGGTGCTCCAGTCCGGTGTTTCAGTCCAGTGTTTCAGTCCTGTGTCCTCCAATCCGGGGGATTCCAGTCCTGTGTCCTCCAGTCCGGGGAATTCCAGTCCGTGTGTTCTGGCTCGCTGGGCTGTACCTGCAGTCCCTGCCGGTGCCGGTGTGCTTGCCCAGCGTTGGTTTGTGGGTTTTGCCTGCTGCTGTCGCTCCTCGTCGGCAGCCCAAGGGCTCACGTTTGCTCCAGAGCCCGGCCCCGCGGGCTCTGAACCAGAGAACCTGACAATACTTATGTTTTACCCACTTATAAAAGAGCAATAGTGGTCTGGGACTTTTCCGCACCAATAACCAGAGATTTCCCAAACACTCCTCTTTAAGAGGATCTCCCTTCAGCCAACCCTGCTGCATAGCAAAATGCCTAATTTGCATATATGCAAAAAAATCCCCTTCTGGAAGACCATATCGCTCCCGAAGACAATGAAAAGAAGCCCATTGCCCACCCCAAAAACCATCCCTAAATCTAGTGAAGCCCAATCGGGCCCACCAAGTAAACGTTCTATCCAATTGTCCCACTCTAAAAGTAGACTCCCCTGGCTGCCAAAGTAGACACCCTGACCCCCCCCCCCCCCCCACCGCTTCCGAGCCAACTGCCAAATTCTTCGCAAATGCCGCAAAAAAGGATTATCCTCCCCTCCCACCCCCTCCCTCCCCTCCTGTGAATCCCAAAGCCACGTACCCAAGGACTGCAACCCAAAAATTCCTGCTCCATTAGAACCCCCGCCTTGTCTTTCGCCACATCCCAATCTAAAATTATCCTCAATTGCACAGCCAAATAGTACCACTCTAAATTAGGTACCACCCCACCTCCCTGCTCCAGAGCTCCCCATAAGACCTCTCTACTTATATGAGGTCTACGTCCCCCCCATATAAAACTATAAATCATACCTTGAATTCTACTCAACATGGTCTTTGGAATAGGCACTGGCAAAGTCTGAAACAAAAAACAATAGCCTTGGTAAAATGTTCATTTTCACTACTGCAATTTCCCCAAACCACGACAGCCAAAGTCCTCTCCACCTCAACAAGTCCCCCCTGACCTGCTGGACCATCAGTTCATAATTCACTCTACACAACTCCTTGACCTCTCTCGGTATCTGAATCCCCAAATATCTAAACTTTGTAGTTACCCAATGGAAAGGAAATATTCCTTGCAACTGGGCCCCCCTCTACCTCGGAAATGTTAACCCCCAAAA
The DNA here is from genome assembly GCF_901765095.1 of Microcaecilia unicolor. Lineage (NCBI taxonomy): Eukaryota > Metazoa > Chordata > Amphibia > Gymnophiona > Siphonopidae > Microcaecilia > Microcaecilia unicolor. Next base: position 294,849,283 of record NC_044033.1, on the reverse strand, counting down.
GTTCACTCTTGTCCATATTAATCCTTAATCCCGCTACCTTCCCAAAATCACAGAAAATCTCCATCACAATACCCAACGTGGATCCCGGGTCCCTAAGATACAATAACACGTCGTCAGCAAATAATGCCACCCTATGCTCCATTTCCCCCACCCACAACCCGTGTATTCCCTGATTTTCTCGGAGACAAATCGCCAACGGCTCCATATACAGAGCAAACAGCAAGGGTGAGAGTGGACACCCCTGACGGGTGCCCCTCTCAACCTCAAAGAATGCTGTATATTTATTATTAACCAGTATACACTGTAAGGAATATGCCGAAAGGAAGAGGGACCCCAGCTACCCACAGGGGAAAAGAGAGCCGGAGGGTAAGAGGGAAGACCCTAGGGATGCTCAGGTTTTGCCCAAAAGGGACATAAAGATGGGAAACTACAACTCCCAGAAGGCCACAGGAGAGCTCCGGAGGAGGAGAAGTAGGGTGCAGTACCAAGGAGCTCCAGAAGAGGGCCGCCAGGAGAAAGGAAAAGCTGATTCCCCCACCTGGTGGAAGAGGTGGTGGAACCGGTGGCAGGAGAAGGAAAAGCAGCCTAGCAGAGTTAATGAAGAAAAGTGTAATCAGCTGGAAAAGGGGTGGGGGGAGGAGAAAATGGACTGGACTAATGAAGGAGAGAGAGAGAATGAACCAGAGGAGATGGAGCAAGAGGAAGCTGAGCTGGTCTTAGAGGAACCCATGGAGCTCTTGGCTATGGCTCAGCCAGCACTGAAGGTATAGGGGAGAGGCCTGGGTCAAAGCGGGAGGAGGTCAGGAGAATAGAGACTGACCTAGAGGGTGGGACCCAAGGCTTTGAGCCCGCGCAAAGCCTAGCTCCATTGAACTGTGCTGAGAGAAGCCTGGCTGTAATTGGACTGTGTTAGAAACAGCCTGACTTTATTGAACTGTGCTGAGAGAAGCCTGGCTGTAATGGGACTGTGTTAGAAACAGCCTGACTTTATTGAGCTGGGCTGAGAGAAGCCTGGCTGTACTTGGACTGTGTTTGAAACAGCCTAGCTCCATTGAACTGTGCTGAGAGAAGCCTGGCTGTAATTGGACTGTGTTAGAAACAGCCTGACTTTATTGAACTGTGCTTAGAGAAGCCTGGCTGTACTTGGACTGTGTTTGAAACAGCCTAGCTCCATTGAACTGTGCTTAGAGAAGCCTGGCTGTACTTGGACTGTGTTTGAAACAGCCTAGCTCCATTGAACTGTGCTGAGAGAAGCCTGGCTGTACTTGGACTGTGTTAGAAACAGCCTGACTTTATTGAGCTGTGCTGAGAGAAGCCTGGCTGTAATTGGACTGTGTTAGAAACAGCCTGACTTTATTGAACTGTGCTGAGAGAAGCCTGGCTGTATTTGGACTGGGTTTGAAGCAGACTAGCTCCATTGAACTGTGCTGAAAGAAGCCTGGCTGTAATTGTACTTGGTAAACCAGCCGAGGAGCTGTTGAAGAAAAGGGTCTTGGGTTGCCAATCCCAAAGACAGGCCCAAGAAAGAAGAAGAAACACACAAAGAGGAAAACAGAGAGCTCGGTGTGGATGGTGAGGAGGCCTCACGGCCTTAGCCAGTAGGAGCATTGTTTACAAGTGGTGGCAGTGGTGGGATGCAGGAGTATGCCCAGGACCGTCTAGAACAGAGCCAAGAACAACAAAAGGGATATTACAATAGAGGGACGCGGGACAGGGAGTTTGCCGCCGGGGATAGGGTCCTCATCTTAATCTCGGAAGATCCCCATAGGTTCGCCTCTAGATGGAAAGGACCCTGGGTGGTGAAGAGGAGACTCGGTCCCCTCACGTATGAGGTGGCTAATGAAGAGGGGTCGGGTCCAGACGTTTCACGTTAATCTTATGAAACCTTGGGTAGCTAGGGTAGGGTTTCAAACGCGGGGGGAAGAAAAGGAAGGAGAGGAGTTAGGGCCTCAAATAAGAGAGATTTTCAAACCCTGCGAGCCCGGAGTGAACCCCCGGTTACCCCAGGGGCAACAAAAAGAGATAGGAAGGCTCTTAGAGCGCTTTAAAGATGTTTTGACAGCCTGCCCGGGGAGTACCCACCTAGTAGAGCATGACATTGTAACTGAACGGGGTAAGATAGTAAGGCAAAGGCCCTATAGACTCTCACCAATGAAAAGGAAGGAAGTCATTAAACAAGTGCAGGAAATGTTGGACTTTGGGGTAATTGAGGAATCCCATAGTCCCTGGTCCAGTCCGGTGGTGTTAGTGCCAAAACCCGAAGGGGAGTGGAGATTTTGTATTGATTTCCGGCAGCTTAATACTATCTCCCAAGCTGATGCCTATCCTATGCCTTATATTGAAGAGTTGGTAGACAGGTTGGGGTCAGCCCAGTATCTTACCACTTTAGATTTAACAAAAGGGTACTGGCAGATTCCCCTTTCCCCCGGAGCCCAAGCAAAGACCGCTTTTAGTACCCCGATAGGCTTGTACCAATTCAAAAGGCTGCCCTTTGGCCTAAATTCGGCGGCGGCGAGCTGCCAACGATTGCTTGACCAAGTCCTCAGACCACATCAGACATATGCCGCGGCTTATATGGATGATGTGGTAGTACACAGTGAGGACTGGAACAATCATTTGAAACAGGTAGGGGCAGTGCTGCAATCGTTTAGGGAGGCTGGCCTCACCCTTAACCCAAAGAAATGTTACTTTGCCCAGTATAGGGTGAAGTATTTGGGGTATAATGTAGGCCGGGGGGAGGTGCGACCCTTACTGAATAAAGTCAAAAGCATCCAAGACTTTCCACGACCCCATCGGAAAAAACAATTGCGTAGGTTCCTGGGTATGGTGGGATATTACCGGAGATTCATCCCGCACTTTTCTGTAATGGCTACTCCCTTAACGGACATGTTGAAGGGTAAGAGCCCGGACCAGCTGAGGTGGGGGGAGGCGGAGTTGCGAGCGTTAGAGCAGATGCAGCAGGCCCTGTGCCATGAACCGGTGTTGAAGGCCGTGGATTTCGAAAAACCCTTTATCCTACAAACGGATGCGTCGGGGAGGGGGCTAGGGGCAGTGCTGTCTCAGGAACATGAAGGGGCAGAACATCCCGTGCTGTATCTAAGCCGTAAACTCCTACCTCATGAGAACCATTACTCCACCATAGAGAAGGAGTGTTTAGCTATTAGGTGGGCAATACAAGAGTGTACGGTCTATCTCGAAGGGAGGCCATTTAAGCTAGTAACGGACCATGCCCCACTGAAGTGGCTAAATTTAATGAAAAATAACAATGGAAGGCTAATGCGGTGGTATTTAGCACTACAACCCTTCCAATACACAGTGGAGCATCGTCCGGGGAGATGTTTGGGAAATGTGGATGCCCTATCCCGGGTAGACGAGGATAAGGAAGAAAAGGGGGAAGAATTGGGGAGTAAAAGCTTAAGGGAGGGGGTATGTAAGGAATATGCTGAAAGGAAGAGGGACCCCAGCTACCCACCGGGGAAAAGAGAGCCGGAGGGTAAGAGGGAAGACCCTAGGGATGCTCAGGTTTTGCCCAAAAGGGACATAAAGATGGGAAACTACAACTCCCAGAAGGCCACAGGAGAGCTCCGGAGGAGGAGAAGTAGGGTGCAGTACCAAGGAGCTCCAGAAGAGGGCCGCCAGGAGAAAGGAAAAGCTGATTCCCCCACCTGGTGGAAGAGGTGGTGGAACCGGTGGCAGGAGAAGGAAAAGCAGCCTAGCAGAGTTAATGAAGAAAAGTGTAATCAGCTGGAAAAGGGGTGGGGGGAGGAGAAAATGGACTGGACTAATGAAGGAGAGAGAGAGAATGAACCAGAGGAGATGGAGCAAGAGGAAGCTGAGCTGGTCTTAGAGGAACCCATGGAGCTCTTGGCTATGGCTCAGCCAGCACTGAAGGTATAGGGGAGAGGCCTGGGTCAAAGCGGGAGGAGGTCAGGAGAATAGAGACTGACCTAGAGGGTGGGACCCAAGGCTTTGAGCCCGCGCAAAGCCTAGCTCCATTGAACTGTGCTGAGAGAAGCCTGGCTGTAATTGGACTGTGTTAGAAACAGCCTGACTTTATTGAACTGTGCTGAGAGAAGCCTGGCTGTAATGGGACTGTGTTAGAAACAGCCTGACTTTATTGAGCTGGGCTGAGAGAAGCCTGGCTGTACTTGGACTGTGTTTGAAACAGCCTAGCTCCATTGAACTGTGCTGAGAGAAGCCTGGCTGTAATTGGACTGTGTTAGAAACAGCCTGACTTTATTGAACTGTGCTTAGAGAAGCCTGGCTGTACTTGGACTGTGTTTGAAACAGCCTAGCTCCATTGAACTGTGCTGAGAGAAGCCTGGCTGTAATTGGACTGTGTTAGAAACAGCCTGACTTTATTGAACTGTGCTGAGAGAAGCCTGGCTGTAATTGGACTGGGTTAGAAACAGCCTGACTTTATTGAGCTGTGCTGAGAGAAGCCTGGCTGTAATTGGACTGTGTTTGAAACAGCCTAGCTCCATTGAACTGTGCTGAGAGAAGCCTGGCTGTAATTGGACTGTGTTAGAAACAGCCTGACTTTATTGAGCTGTGCTGAGAGAAGTCTGGCTGTAATTGGACTGTGTTAGAAACAGTCTGACTTTATTGAACTGTGCTGAGAGAAGCCTGGCTGTATTTGGACTGGGTTTGAAGCAGACTAGCTCCATTGAACTGTGCTGAAAGAAGCCTGGCTGTAATTGTACTTGGTAAACCAGCCGAGGAGCTGTTGAAGAAAAGGGTCTTGGGTTGCCAATCCCAAAGACAGGCCCAAGAAAGAAGAAGAAACACACAAAGAGGAAAACAGAGAGCTCGGTGCGGATGGTGAGGAGGCCTCACGGCCTTAGCCAGTAGGAGCATTGTTTACAACACGCCCTAGGTTTCTTATAAAATGCCGATATCCACACACTAAAATTTCCCCCTAATCCTATGTGCTGTAACACTTCCCTCAAAAACATCCAGTTCACCCTATCAAAGGCCTTCTCCGCGTCTAATGCTAGAAAGGCCACCCTATCTTGCCTTTGATGAGCTGTCCACAGAAGATGAATAGTGTGGGCAAGACCCTTACGGGAGAAACTACACTGGCTCCCACTCAAAGAACGTATCACTTTTAAAGTATGCACCTTAGTCCACAAAATCATTCACGGTGAAGCCCCTGCATACATGTCTGACTTAATAGACCTGCCACCCAGAAACGCTAAAAGATCATCCCGAACCTTCCTCAATCTCCATTTCCCTAAATGCAAAGGCATAAAATACAAAGTACTGCACGGATCAACCTTCGCTTATATGAGCACGCAACTCTGGAATACACTACCAAGCAACCTGAAAACGATCAACGAACTAACTGACTTCCGCAAACCATTGAAGACTTATCTCTTTGAGAAAATCTACGGCAAGGATCAAAACACATGAAGTCCATACACACCAACAAATACGCACCAATACACTCTCATCTGAATTCCCTTCCCCCGTATCTTCACCACTCTTAAAAGTCTACCCACAGATAAAATTACTAGACCTTTATGTTCCCTTGATACTGTTTCATCGCCCTCTCAACTCCCCACTGTTATATTCCATTGTTCTATTCCCAAATGATATCCTGACTTTACTCTATCTTCCCACAACTCTTCACAATGTAACCCATAAGCGTATTGCAACAAATTGTATTTCCATCATTCACAATGTATTGTAAGCCACACTGAGCCCGCAAATAGGTGGGAAAATATGGGATACAAATGCAAATAAATAATAAATAAATAAATAAATATTATCTCCCACTGTCCTCCTAGATACAAATCCGGATTGATCCGTGTGAACAAGATTCGGCAACACCCGCCTAAACCTATTAGCTAATACTTTGGCCAAAATTTTTGCATCCACATTAAGTAGAGAGATGGGTCTATATGCCCTGCACGTAGTTGGATCCTTTCCCGGTTTTTGCAAAACTGTAATTCCAGGCTCCATGGAATTTGGTAAGTTCTCCCCCTTCAACACCCCATTCCCCACCCGAACCAAGAGGTCACCCACTTCCTCCCGAAATAATTTATAAAATTTCCCCGAAAACCCGTCTAGCCCAGGAGCCTTCCCATTTTTCAAGTTTTTTATAACCCTTTCTAGTTCCCCAACCCGAATGCACTCATCCAGGTGTCCCTTCTTTATGTCCGTAACCCGAGGTAACTTAATTTTATCGAGAAAATGCCCCACCTCCTCCCTCGAATTCCTCCCTTCCTCCCTATATAACTCCTTATAATAACTAAGAAAACAATTCTGGATAGCCAAATCAGTATAACACCAGTCCCCCCTCCCATTCTTAAGTTTTTGCACATTCAGTCTAATTCTCCTTCCCCTCAAATATCTTGATAACCTGGCACCCCCTTTATTAGCAAATTCAAAAAATCCCTGCTTCAGCTTTGCAATTGCAAACTCCACCTCCCTCATCTGCAACTGGGACAATTCCTGCTTAACCCTACATAAATCCCTCCACACCCCTTTATGTTGTGACCTCTTATGCTGCTCCTCCAAGTCGACTAAACGACGCCTCAACTCCAACTCAAGCCTACCCCTCTCCTTCTTTCTCCTAGATCCCCACTGAATAAAAACCCCTCTTATCACTGCCTTCATTACATCCCAAAGAGTCCCATCCCTCACTTCACCATTATCATTAATCTGTCTATATTACATAATAGCCTTCCGCACCTCCTGTATTACCCTCTCATCACCCAACAGGGACTCATTCAATCTCCAAAACCCCTTCCGCACCTGCCCAAAAGAGCTCTCTAATGCAACCCAAACCGGAGCATGATCTGATATCTGGATATGCTCTATCTCTGCCTTCCGCATAACTCCCCATAAATTGCAGTGAATCCATATACCATCAATACGGGTATATGAGTTACTGGCATGAGAAAAAATGTATAATTATGCTGCACAGGATGCATCAATCGCCAGGTGTCAACCACCTCTAACCCCCTAAAAAACTCTTCATCGCTTTCCAACTCCTCCTACTACAGTAACCACCCCCCAACGAATGATCCAACCGAGCATTTGGCGTGACATTAAAATCCCCCCCACCACAACCGACCCCTGTACAAAATCCTGTAATTCCCCCAACAACTTCTTAAAAAACCCCGCCTGACCAGAATTGGGTGCATACACATTAATCAATGTTACCCCCATACCTTGCCATTCCCCTCATGCTGCCACACTCCCAGTTGAATCCCGAAACACTTGATGGATCTTAAAACTAAATCCTGGGGGGGGGGGGTGGGGGGGGCGTTTCCAAGATGGCGATGTGACCGGAGGCGTTGTAAGTTAGCTCCGAGAGTTGTGTTGTTTTTCTTCAGTTATTCCACAGAGAAATTAATATACGAAAAGGAAGGGGACAGTGAGGTCGGTTCCCCCTCCAACTTCAGCTTCCTCCCCGCAACAACAACCAACCTTGGAGCACTTCTTCTCCGGCGTCTCTCAGAGCAGCAGGGTAGAGGAGCTCGATGTGGCGATTCCCAGGGAAGGGGACCTGCTGCTGAGTGAGGAAACATCGCTTTCCCCCCTGCACCGACAGTTCCTCCGTGTCCAGCGCTTACTGCGACGATAGAGGAGAAACATCCCCCTTCCGGAAGTGGAGAAGGGATGCGATTCAGTGGGGAACTACTGACGCAGAGAAAAGTGCTGGGAGAAGAGGCCCGAATGAAGGCCCCAGGAGATCAGCCAGAGTTAATCTAGAACGAATTTGGCAGATGTTAACTAAGATGGACCAAACCCTTCAAAGATCTTCTAGCGAAGTAAGTCTGTTAAATCAAAAGTTTGAGGATTTAAAGACTACTGTGGAATCCATTAAATCTGATTTAATAACGTGTGTGACACCGCTTCAAAAAGAAATGGAAAAGTTCAAAGAGTTCCAATCAACAATCAACTGTTATACAGAGAAAAATTGAACAAATCGAAAATTTTAATAGGCTGAATTTAAGATTTTTGAACATTCCAAAACTATTAGGATATACTCCAATGGACTTATTCCGTAGATATTTAATGGAGAATTTAAAAATGTCGAAAGAGACAATACCACCAATAAGTAAAATATTTTATATTCCAAAGAGAAATATTGAAGGAATAAGAGATGGAGTTCAGTGTCCTATGGTAGAGGATAAAAATGAGGGTTTAAAAGATATTTCCGCAATATTGGAACAGTCCCTAGAGGATGTGACAGAAAGGGCCACTCTCCTTGTGGTCTTTGTATTTGAACAAGATCTGAACTCCATATTACGTTTATATTTCCAAAATGCAAAAACTCCTTTTGGTGGAGCAAAGATATTAATGTTTCCAGATGTAACTAAACAAACACAACATCGGAGGAAAGAATTTTTGAACTTAAGTCAAATACTATAGAGCTGGGAGGATCCTTTTTGTTAGTATACCCCTGTAAATGTATAGTGAAAATAGGGATGGTTAAACATGTTTTCTTTATGCCGGAGCAGCTCAAGTTATTTCTGGATGTTAAACAGCAGAACTGACGTTAGATAGATTATATAGAGATATACACTCGTCAAGTTTGTGATATAAGTTTTTGTGAAAAATCTTCCCTAAATTAAGTGCGCCCTCCCCCCCCCCCCCACACACACTTTTTGTGGTCTAAGGAAGCTAATATTAAATGAATTTATTTAGCTATTTATTTATTGCATTTGTATCCCACATTATCCCACCTCTTTGCAGGCTCAATGTGGCTTACAATTCATCATGGATACTGGAAATAGAAGTGAATATACATTTGGTTAACAGATTGTTTTGTGTTACATGGTGGTGAAATACATGATGGTGTTAAAGCAGAAAGACATTATAAGACAGTCTGGAAGTTTTAAAGATTATACAGTTACACATGTTGATCTTTGTGATATATCTTGTCGAAGAGATAGGTTTTCAATAGTTTGCGGAAATTGGTCAATTCATAGACCGTTTTCAGGTTACATGGCAGCGCGTTCCAGAGCTGCGTGCTCGTATAGGAAAAGGTAGATGCATGCATTGATTTGTATTTTAGACCCTTGCACTTGGGAGGATGAAGATTAAGGAATGTGCGAGAGGATCATTTTGCGTTCCTGGTTGGTAGTTCTATCAGGTCTGACATGTAGGCTGGGGCGTTACCATGGATGATTTTATGGACTAGGGTGCAAAGTTTGAACGTGATGCGTTCCTTTAGTGGGAGCCAGTGTAGTTTTTCCCGCAGGGGTTTCGCGCTTTCATATTTTGGTGTGCCGAATATTAGTCTGGCTGCCATATTCTGGGCTGTCTGGAGTTTTTAAAGTATTTGCTCTTTACAGCCAGCGTAGAGTGAGTTACAATAGTCCAGATGATTGAGTACCAATGATTGTACCAGATTGGAGAAGACAGTTCTTGGAAAAAATGGTCTAACTCTTTTTAGTTTCCACATTGAATGAAACATCTTTTTAGTTATGTTATTTGCATGGTTCTCAAGTGTTAGGTGTCGATCAATGGTGACTCCAAGGATTTTTAGGGAGTCCGAAACTGGTAGATTTAGTTTAGGTGTGTTGATGGTGGTAAATTTATTCTTGTTGTATTGTGAGGTGAGTATCAGGCATTGGGTTTTCTCTGCATTGAGTTTCAGCTGAAATGCATCTGCCCAGGAATTCATAATATGTAGGCTTTGCTTGATTTCATTGGAGATTTCCCTTAGATCTTGTTTGAATGGGATGAAGATCGTTACATCATCAACGTATATATATGGGTTTAGGTTCTGATTCGATAGTAGTTTGGCCAAGGGTGTCATCATTAGGTTGATTATGGTCGGTGAGAGGGGGGATCCCTGTGGAACTCCGCATTCAGGTATCCATGTAGCTGACGTAGTCGAATTTGATGTCACTTGATAAATCTATGTATATGTTTATAACAACAATGCTTGTGTATGGAGCTGTGTTACTGTAGCAAGATTATTCTTGTGGATGTAAGTTTATTTTGTTTAATTGATAAATAAATAAATAAACAAATTTAAATTTAAAAAAAAAAAAAAAACTAAATCCCTCCCGAACTAAAATAGCCACACCCCCCACCCTTCTACCGTCCTGCCCTTGGTGACCCACCACTAAATCAAACGGTTTCCTATTTAACATCTGTAAATCCCGAGGTCTCAAATGAGTTTCTTCTAAAAATACAATATCCCACTTAAGTCTAACCAGTTCTTTAAAAACTATACTTCTCTTCCCCTGATTATTGAACCCATTAACATTCCACGACCCTACTGCTATCAACTCCGACACACCCCTCCCCCCTGCTACCACATTGCACCCCATTCGCCTCCCCTCCCTCCTCCTCCCCTCCCCCCCATGCCAACTGGCTGACCCATCTCCAAATGAGCCGGCCATCCCGTGAGGAAATAACATCTCCCAAATGGCTCAAAACCCCTCAATCGATTCACCCCTAGCCCCCACCCCCCCTTCACACACCCCACCCCTCACACTCAATCAACCACATAATTCTTCAGAACCTTCTCCACCCCCTACCCTCACACCCCCAACTTAACACATAATGCATCCAGACAACTCCACCCAACAAACAGCAAAATTATCTATAACTCCCCAATACCCCTAAAACATTCCCCCCTTAAAACCCCCACTTCTCAGCCTCCTTCTCCATCCCCTCCCAACCCATCATCCAACCAACATCCCTCCCCTCACCCTCGAACATCGCTCAGAAAGTCCAAACTGCTTTAAATTCAAAGCCTCCTCTCCCTGAAATACTAGATGTCCACTTTGAACCACCTTTTGAAACACTAGTGTCCCTTCAGGTGGAGCTCTTCTGTCTTTTGTGGCCATCCGCCCCCACCTTGAGCCACAAAGAGGCCGTCCTCGACTACTTTCCACAGGTTGTGGGCTCACCAACAGACGGCAAGTCCTTACAGCCCAAGTCCTTCAAGGCCACCCAAGCCTCCGATACAGTTTTCAACTTCCTCGATTTTCCATCCACAGACACCCACACTGCAAATGGAAACATCCAGCGGTACCGCAGTCCACGCCCTCGCATGAATCTGGTGACCTCCTGAAAAGCCCGCCACTTCTGCAACGTGGCCCATGACAAATCTTGGAACACACTAACTTTACAATTTCTCCACTCCCACGATTGCTGCTGTCGTGCTTTCGCCAAAATGCGCTCCTTTGTCGGGAAATCAGCAAAGCAGACAATAATGTCTCTTGTGCTTTCTCTCACAGGACCCAAACTCCGGTGGGCCCTCTGATTCTGCCACGTGGCTGGCTTATTCTCAGCTCCAGTCCCCACCACAAAGGTGCAGAAGTCTGCTACCACTTTAAAACAGTCTCGAAACTCCTCTGTCTCAGGAACACCTTTGAAACAGAGGTTATTCCTCCTAGACCTATTCTCTAACTCTTCAAGTTGATCTTTCACCTCCTGAAGTGCCTCCGAGTTCATAGCACAGACTCCCTGCATCTTATTCAAATCCTCACAGACCTCCTCAACTGATTCCTCCACAGCCGCCACTCTGGACCCCAGCTCACCCAGCTCTGACTTGGTATCCTGCAAAGTCTCTTTCACATCACTTCGGACGCCTGCCATATCCTCCCGAAGCTCTTTAATTCACTGCACCAGCACTTGCTTCGTCACCTCTTCATTCAGCGCTCGTTCCTGCACACTCGTGCTTTCCTCCTCCGACTCTGATAGCGCCGCCGCCATATTCCCGCTCTCCTCCGCCTCACCCTCCGCTCCCGATCGCGGATCGCGTCTTCTCCTGCCTGCGCGCCGAAAATCGGAACTTTTCCAGACTTTTTCTAGGCGGCATCACCACTCTCAGGAAGCAGGTAAGCAACACCGGAGAGGCTTAAAACGGTGAATCACTTTAATTACAAACAGTCCCAAACGGAGCTGTTCGCTTATGCTACCATTTTCTCGGATGACGTCACTTCCTCCTCGTGTCAAAACCTTTTATACAAACTGCTGTTACCACAGCCTCTGGCAATGAGTTCCAGAGCTTAACTATTGGTTGAGTGAAAAAATATTTTCTCCTATTCTTTTTAAAAGTATTAACATGTAACTTCATGAAGTGTCCTCTAGGCTTTGTATTTTTTGAAAGAGTAAATAATCAATTCACGTTTACCCGTTCTTCTCCACTCAGGATTTTGTAGACATCAATCATATCCCCACTCAGCCACCTCTTTTCCAAGATGAAGAGACCTAAATTCTTAAGCCTTTCCTCATATGAGAGGAGTTCCATCCCCTTAATCATTTTGGTAGCCTATCTTTTAACCTTTTCTAACTCCATTATATCTTTCCGTAGACTCAGTGACCAGATTGAGGTCATACCATGGGGCGATACTGAAGTATTATATTATTTTTTTGTCTTATTTTCCATCCCTTTCCTAATCATTTCTAGCATTCTGTTTGCTTTTTTTGGCTGCTGCCACACACTGATCAGAAAATTTCAATGTATTATCAACAATGACACCTAGATCTCTTTTTTGGGTGGTGAATCCCAGTGGCGTACCTAGGGTAGTTGACACCCGGGGCCGGTCATTTTTTAACACCCCCCCCCTCTCCAAAATCTAGTACTAGGCATGCCGAGAATACAAAACACTCAGGACCTATAGAGCAATTCTAGCATACCATAAGCAGTAATTTCTACAAGTCACACAAGGAAAAGGAAAGCATCTTAAACACTACAGTGAGCACTAGAACATCAATTCACCTACTGTAAAACAAAACCAGGCAGAATAACACAGATCGTCCATCTTGCACAGTCAATGCCAACCGAAAGCCATGTCTTTTTCACAAACACAGATACACCCTAATCCACTATAGAATAAGCAATAATAAACTTTCTATTTAGACAAAAATTAAACTGAACCCCCAAGATGCCAGACTCTGCATACAATGCAACACCACAGAAACAGAAAATGTCCCCTAGTACTGTGCAAAACATAAAGACAGCAGATGTAAATTTGAAAAAACTAACAAGTACCAATCACCACTTTACAAATTAACAAATAGAAATAAAACAAATATAGAAAATAAAATAATACCATTTTATTGGACTAATACATTTAGCTTTCAGAGGCCAAAACATCCTTCCTCAGGTCAATACAGTATAGTGTTGTTACAATATCCTATCCGGACCTGAGGAAGGGGGTTTTGTTCTCTGAAAGTTAGCCAAAATGTATTAAAATTAGTCCAATAAAAAGATTGCCTTGTTTACATGTTCTATTATAAACATTAACACAGCTACAATACTACTTTATCCTAAAGCAAAAAAAATAAAAATATATATTTTATTTACAGTTTGTTGTCTCTGGTTTCTGCTTTCCTCATCCTCTTTTCACTGTCTTCCTTCCATCCAGCATCTGTCTTTCTTCTCTCTCTGCCATCCAGTGTCTGCCCTCTCTGCTGTCCCCTCCATCCAATGTCTGCCCTCTCTCCCATCTACATCTGCCCTCTTTCTCTGCCCCTTCCATCCACCATCTGCCCCTGTCTGCCCTCTCTCTCTCCCCCTTCCATTCACTCTCTGCCCTTTCTATCGCTTCCATCCACTGTCTGCCCTTTCTCTCTGTCCGCTCAATCCACCATTTGCCCTCCCTCTCCCATCCATCTAGGGTCTGCCCTCCCTCTCACTCCCCCTTCCATCCAGGATCTGTCCCCTCTCTGCCCCTTTTTTCTAGCCCCTAGTTCCAGCCCCACTATCCCACCAGTCCCCAGTTTCAGCCCCAGTCCTTTTCTCCCACCAGTCCTGAGCATTAGCCCCCAGCCACTTCTCCCTGTCCCCTTTTTAGCCCCCAGTTTCAACTCCAGCCCTTTTCTGTCACCAGTCCTGAGCTTCAGCCCCAGCCACTTCTCCCTGTCTCCTTTTCAACCCCCAGTCCCCACAATTTCAGCCCCTGCTGCCTTTCAGCCCCCAGTCCCAGTACTAGCCCCCTTATCCCACCTACCCTCCTTCAGCCCCCAGTTTCAGCCACCTTCATCCACATACCTTGCCCCCCTTTTCAGCCCGACCCATTCTCCCACCTGACCCAGGCATGCCCCATTTTCCATCATGACCCCTTCTCAGACCCCAGTTCCAGCCCCCTTCTCCCATTTGAGAGCCCCCTCCTCCCATCTGATAACCCCTCCCCACCCCTTCTCCCATCTGAGAACCCCCAGAACACCCCTCTCCTCTCCTCTCCCATCTGAGAACCTCCTCCCCACCCCAGTCCCCTTCTCCCATCTGGAAACCCCCTCCCCACTCCAGTCCCCTTCTCCCATCTGAAAACCCCCTCCCCATCTAAGAACCCCCAGAACACCCCTCTCCCATCTGAGAACCCCCTCCCCACCCCAGTCCCCTTCTCCCATATAAAAACCCCCTCCCCTCCCCATGTGAGAACCCCCACAACACCCCTCTCCCATCTGAGACCCCCCTCCCCACCCCACCCCACCCCCGTTCTCCCATATGAAAACCCCCTCCCCTCCCCATGTGAGAACCCCCACAACACCCCTCTCCCATCTGAGAACCCCCTCCCCACTCAGTCCCCTTCTCCCATATGAAAACCCCCTCCCCATGTGAGAACCCCCACAATACCCCTCTCCCATCTGAGAAGCCCGACCCCGACCCGACTCTCCTGCTCCCACCCTACCTTTAAAAAAAAGTTTTTGAAGCGTGGTTGCAGGCAGCGCCTCACGTCTGCCCTGCAGAAGTAAATCTCTTCGCTTCGAAGTTCGTCGTCGTCGGGCCTCACTATGTCCCGCCCTCGCGGAAATAGGAAGTTTCCTCAGAGGAGAGCGGGACATAGTGAGGCCCGACGACGACGAACTTCGAAGCGAAGAGATTTACTTCTGCAGGGCAGACGTGAGGCGCTGCCTGCAACGACGCTTAAAAAAATGTTTTTAAAGGTAGGGTGGGAGCAGCAGGAGCGAAACGGATCACCTCCCCACCCACTGACACCCGGGGCGGACTGCCCCCACCGCCCTACCCCCCTTGGTACGCCACTGGTGAATCCTAAATTGGGACTGAGCATCAAGTAATTATGGTTTGGATTTTTTTCCCAATGTGCCTCACTTTGTATTTGTCCACATTAAATTTCATCTGGCATTTGAATGCCCAGTCTTCCAATTTCCTATGATCCTCCTTCAATTTTTCACAGTCCGTGTGCAATTTAACAACTTTGAATAGTTTTGTGTCATCTGCAAATTTAATTACCTCACTTGTCATTCCTATTTCCAGATCACTATTCACCTTCCTTCATTGAGAGAAATGGCCATTTAGCCCTACCCTTTTAAACAGTTCCCAGTCCCAATTTTCTGGATCACCCCTGGAACCCTTTTTAAAAATTGATGTTAAATTGGCCACTCTCCAATCTTCAGGTGCTATGAACAATTTTAATGACAGATTACAGATCACTGATAGCAGATCAGCAATTTCATGTTTGAGTTCTTTCAGTACCCTGTGGTGTACACCATCCAGTCCAGGTGATTTATTACTCATTAACTTGTTGATTTGACAGATTTACTGAGATTTGTTTTAGTTCCTCATATCATCACTCTTGAAAACCATTTCTGGCACAGGTAGATCTCTTACATTCTCTTCAATAAAGACCGAAGCAAAGAACTCATTCAGTCTTTCCGCTATGGTCTTGTCCTCCCTGAGTGTCCTTTTTACTCCTTGATGATTTAATGGTCCCATTGATTCCATAGCATAGAATTTATCTGAGACCATCTACATCAACCCTTTTCCCTGAAGAGCCATGAGTCTGAGGAGCACAGTGGTACCTGGTTATTAACTGAAGGCAGCTAGTGCCAGAAAGGTGGCATATCAAATGCATGAGCCATAACCATACACATTAAGGCCACTTACGCAGTGAGAGGAATGATAGTAGCCCCCAGTAGGTGACCAGCATTACACAACTGGAAACTCATTGGAGAGGGTGCTTGGTAGAAAGGGGCAATATGGAGCAGAGTAGGAGTTTATGGGACTGTAGTGGGTTAGGTGAGGGCAGAGAGGTAACTAGTTAGAGTGAGGCCTGACCATGCACTGGAATGCCACAATGCACCGACCACTGTTCGAGACATCTGTGCCATTTAGTTACAGTTTATTGGAGGTGTACATTTGGACATGTCTTGTACGCACCATCTATATGCCTGACATTTATAGAATATGTCCTGTGCATTTAGTTTCTGGTCCTTTCCAGTGAATGCCCACTCTCTAGCCTAAACCTTTCAGGGCACATACGTTTACGTTACATGCACATACACATCTTTTCTCACATGGAATGCCATTGTGCATGTTCCTGGCTTTCAGGCAACCTGATGTTGACTTTGTTTGTATGAATGGTGCTTAGGTTTTATAGAATTGCCAGTACACTAGAGTATATTTTTTTCACCTAGCTATTTTCTCCTCCTCCCCCTCCTCCTCCTGTGTACTTAAGCTCACCTGAAAACAATCGCATATGGCTAAAATACCATGAGTCATTAGCTGCAACTACCTGGGGCTTTTCCTCAGTTCTAACTATCTCTTCCATCTAGCCCAGCCGTTTTAGTAATGATCCTTGACCAGCAGCCACAGACTGTGACTCCTTCAGGAACCCAGTATGAATGCACTCTGAGTC
This sequence comes from Microcaecilia unicolor, assembly GCF_901765095.1. Classification (NCBI taxonomy): domain Eukaryota; kingdom Metazoa; phylum Chordata; class Amphibia; order Gymnophiona; family Siphonopidae; genus Microcaecilia; species Microcaecilia unicolor. Next base: position 294,832,700 of record NC_044033.1, on the reverse strand, counting down.
TGACCACTAAGTGTTATCAAGGTACGCTGGCTGAGACTCCCTCTAATTGTGTGTTGTAAATGCCACTTCTATTTCATTTCAGCCTGCTCTTCCTCTTTCTTTTCCTGTTGCCCTAAGCTTTTGAACATGAAAGTCTGGCTGTCTTGTCACGTACTCCCTCCTTCCAGTTAAAGTTGCAGCATTCTCTAGTGTTTTCTCAGACTGCAGAAGTCTAACTGCTCTTACTGCTGGTGCAGGTGGAAGAGCATTACCCAGCAACCTGACAAAATATGACCTTTTTCAAGCCTCCACTGAGAGAAGCCTAAAACATTTTGCATAAAAGCAAATTATGATCTACTGTATCAAAGGTGGATGATAAATCCATTGCATAACCACCTTTGATGAAGGGGATTGTTGCCACCTGTTGTCTGAACAGGCTGCTATAGCTTTTGTTTTGTAACATTGCATGCAAGAAGTTCTTGTTCTGATTACCTACAACAAAATTAGTGGACAATAAGAATCATAATTCTATGAATGTAATAGGGCAAAAACCAGGACTGGATCATCCATTTGATCACCCTGGGGTAGGTTGGCAGCCCTAGTGATGATGCATGAAGCAAAACAAACTTACAAGCTTGGTTCCCCACTAACAGACTGATAAAAACAGTTTGGATTCTCATTAACCAATATTATTTGGGGAGCTCCAGTGCATATACATTGTTGTTTGGGGTTGACAGGAGACTAATAGACCATCTGGTCAAACCATTTGTATTGCCAAATAATTCTCACTTTCCCTCTTCTTTCCACTAACACATTGTCTTTCTGTTATATACCAGGTACTTCCATGCCGTTAGTGACGGACCAGCAGCTCATGTTGCTGGCAGGAAACTTTGGGAAAGAATGGAAAATAATTGGGATTCAGTTCTTAGGGATCCAATGCTTCAAGCTGGAACAAATTGAGGAGGAGAACAACTTCAGTGTGCAAATGAGAGTGTTTCAGATGTTGAAGACCTGGAGGACACAGGTCAAGAAAGAAGCCACAGCCACTAGGCTTCATGAAATCCTGTCACAGGAGGATGTGCCCCTCCATCCCGAGGCTATCCATTTCCTGGTTAAGCAGGAGTAATTGTAATTGACTGTGAAATGTAAACTGAATTCCAATATATCAGAGAATAGTCACTGGAGATTATTTAATTTATGCCCCTACTACTCTACAAGAACTGATCAAGGCAAGAGCTATGATTGACCATGGCTCCATTGCATGAACCATGAGTGAGGGAGCTGAGCAATACATGCAGTAACAGGGAGTTTAATCCACAAGAGCTACTGAACCACACAGATTTGTTTTGATAGGATGAGGAAGAAAGAAATGTGAGCACAAATTATTTTTGAATATCTTTGGCTACAAAATTTTGGTACTCAGGATATATGATAACTTATATAACATTTAACATTTGAACCTCTAGCTAAAAGAAGGTTGATGCACATTGGAAACCCTCACCAATCTTGACAGGAAAAATCCAGGAAAACAAGCTAGGTCCTAGACATGTTGGCTAATACTGACCGCTGGAGGAGAAACCACCTTCTCAGTAAGGTTGGTGCTGTTGTGCTGAAACACAGTGTAATGTGTTTTCTCTGAGGACAAACAGGATGTCAATATTTTATTTATTTATGTATTTGGATTTTGCTCACACCTTCTTCAGTAGTAGCTCAAGGTGAGTTACTGTTGGGTAAGTGCTTCCCTGTGTTCTTTCCAGAAATGTTTGGAAGTGTCCACTATGCAAGCATGTATCTTTCCACTTGACTTTGCTGCACAGGACCAGCTCAGCCCTGTTTTTTCTACAGAGCAGTATGGACATGTTTCATAGTTCATCCCCATAACTGACATCTCAGTGTGTTCTTCATTATAGTTTGCAGTGTTTTTTTTATTTTAATTGTGTAAGTGTTCTCTCTCTTCCCTCCCCCCTTTATTTTATTTGGTCAGGTTGTTCAGTACAGTACTTCCAAGTTTTCTTTATTTTTCTCCATGGCTCACTAGGCCCCCTTAGGCCTCTGACACCCATTAGATGACTTTTCCCCCACCGAGCTGTTTGATTTCGCTTTATTTATTTTTCCTACCATGTCCCAGAAAACTCCCAGTGGTTTTTGAAGTGCACCTGGTATAGTAGGATATCTCCCTCACGGACACCCATAATTGGTGCAAGCAGCCTGATCATAATCCCTCTTCTTGTAAACTCTGCTCATATATAACAAGAAAAGGTATTAGAGGTCAAGAGAAGCAGCATAAATGAATTTTTGGAGCCGAGAAATCTGGTCCATTGACTTTGGCATAAGTTTCTATGGCTCCAGGAGCTGTATCTGACACTGGGGACACATCGATATGAAGAGAGCCTCTCAGCCTCCACCTTTCTTGACATCAAACGTCAATAGCGGCCACCAGAATTGGATATCCTCTGATCCCATCCCAAAGGTGAGGAAACATTTGTCATCATCCTTGTTGACACCAAGGGACTTCGATACCAAATGTCGGACAGAGGCCAAGAGCACTGAGGCATCAAGATCACTAATGTCCTTGAAGTGCTCTCGAAGTGAGGGCCGCTCACCCTCTTGGGAACTGGATTGGATACAACGGCCTCCATTGAGCCAAGACTAGGTCACCAATACCACCCCAAAGAATTTGAAGGATATGACCACTCCAGCTTAGTCCCAGCCTTCCATGATGGCAGACCTTAAGGAGCAACTAAGGGCCATGCTCCAGGAGCAAACGGTGTGCCTATTGGTCTAGCAAGATGCTCATCAGGAGCTGCAGCCTATCTTGGAGGCCCATGCACTGCTTGTGGGGAGCTCATAGACACTAGTGTGTGCCAAACCGGGGTTGATCTCTAGCATCTTGGGAGGGGGGTGGGGGAGCCTCAACACTCCCATTTCAGGCCTGACCAGGGTATTAGTTGTGTGAGGGAAGCAGAGACATCTTGAGGGGAATACTGTTATAAGTCTGATTCTGACCACTCCTGGGTATCTGAGGAGACACCATAGGTCCTCTCATAAGACGGGTCCCTTGGTCTTCCCTCAGACCCCTCCCCTCCAGAGGAGCTCTCCTTTTTTGATTTTATATGGGAGATAGCTAAGTCTGTTCATTTGATTTAGAAACTGAGGATGAGTCCAGGGCCAAGATATTGGGCATCCCCCCCTTCAATATTCAACTGGCGGCAATAAGCATTTTTTTAAATGCTTACCGTCACTGGCTAGATTAGCCCCAGATATTCAGGGCTGAATGTCATCTGGGACTCGCATAACTATTTTGTAGCTAAAATGACCCCCCCCAATCCCAAACTGCCCCCCAGGTCTAGGTAGGCCCCTGCAGGCCTACCTCTATCCCTGGTGGTCCTAGTGGTGTCATTGCGGGCAGCAGCAAAGCCCCTAGGACCATCAGGGATAGAGGTGGTCTGGGGGGCCTACCTAGACTTCAGGGGGTTGGGGGCTCAGTCCAGGGAGGGAGGGGGCTTTGCTTCCCAAAGGCTGGGGAAGGGGCACTTTTGGAGGCTGGGAGAGGGATTGGGGTCTGGCAGTTAAAATTTAATACAATCTCAAAAACTGGGTGAAAATATTCCAATATAGCTGTAGACCTCACTAATACATGCACTTTCAATCACAGCTATGAGCAATTATAAACATTTATTATTATCAAATACATAAACATTGTCCTACTACTTACATAAAAAATACAAAATATTCCAATCACATTCCACTCTCACCATTTATACCATCACTCATCAAACTTGAAACATACAACGTTTTTAGAGCGGACGTTCGAGAGCTCCTGAACCCCATGTGAAGTTTGGCAGTTTGGTGCGTCCTCAAAGGATATGGGGAAGAGAAAAGGGAATATCGGTGCCCCAGCCTCCTCGGGACCGATTGGGAACCCCCCCACACGCCAACCTATCTTGGAGGCATATGGAGTCCGGGTGTCGGGGATTCCAGCAAGTACCTCAGGGATAATCGCGCGGTCAACCGCAAACAGCAGCACAGAGGGAGTGACTCTGAGTCCTCCCTCGCAAGGTATGACCCCTCCGCAACCCGGAAGCAGTGGTGTGGTAGCAAGCGAACGCATAGAGATGCCCGAAGTGGGTTCAGTTATCTAGGCGATCGGAGGAGGCTCCCTCACTGAACTTTTCCCTGGAGATATATCTGAAGGGGTTTCGAGGTTTACTTCAACGCCTACACTGCCCAAAGAAAGTGCTCCCGGGGGAGTTTGTGGTCCGGTAAGACCTATGATAGTCACTTTGGACACTCTCTGGGACGCTATACAGGGGGTCAACTCATCTTTATTAAAAATATCGGAATCTCTTCGTGGAGAGACTTTAGAACTTAAAAATGATTTCCAGCAATTGTCCAGTAAAGTTGAAGGACATAAGAATGATTTTAAAAAATTTGAGACTGAAATGAAATCTTCTAAAGACTTTATAACAGCATTAATTAAGGAGAAAAATGTGACTGGTAGAAAAATGGAGTCTCTTGAGAATCAACTCAGGAGAAACAATTTAAGATTTTTGAACTTTCCAGTATCTACATTTATTTCTCCATTGGAATTACTAAAGAAATATCTTTCAGTAATTTTGGGTTTCACAAATGAAAATTATCCACTGGTGACAAAAACTTATTATATAAAAGGAAAATTGAGATCATCTGAACAATTGCCTAGAGAACCTTTAAATCTTACGGATATTTTAGAAACATCAGTGGAATCAGAACGAGCTACTTTACTAGTTTCTTTCGCTTTTGAACTGGACAAAATTAATGTGTTACGTTTATATTTCCGTCATATGAATGAAGTGTTCATGGGAGGGAAGATAAATATTTTTCCCGATTTGTCTAAGGAAACTCAATTGAGGAGGAAGGAGCTCTTGGCATTTAAGTCAAGAGCTATAGCCCTAGGGGCGACCTTCCATGCAAATGTTTAATATCTTATGAAACTAATAATTTCCTCTTCACTGATCCCAAGAAACTTCAAGAATTTGTAATTGGTAAGGAAAGTATGAGAAGTCCACCTGAGGTAGTTAACCAGATTAGTGCTACTGTCTGATTGTATCGCTGGCATAACCTCTGCTCTAGGATAATAGGTTATATTTGTTAATTTCATTTAAAGATTTTCCTGATTCTTGGATCTCATATTGTGGACTGAGTGTATTGAAAATGTTTTCTTTGTATACTTATTTTTCTGTTATTGAATAATTTCCAGAAATTTCTGATAACTATTTTGTTTATGAATGTTATAAAGGAATAATTAATAAAGAATATTAAAAAAAAAAAAAACAGAAACATACAACAACTAATATCGTAAAATGCTACTAACAGCACTGTAATCAATAACTCTAATCATATAATAGACACAACTGGCAGTAAAGCACAGAGAGACTTATGTCATATTGTAAACAATTGGCACAGCTGAGAGGTGTGGCGAAGTTGATGCCAGAAAGATTGCGGCAGTTTGAAGAACTTATGGCCCCATGATTGGCAACAGCCAGGTTTTGGAGACACGTAGCTGGCAGTTACAGAACATTATCAAGTGAGGTGGTACATAAGTACATAAGCACCGCCATATTGCGAAAAGACCAAGGGTCCATCAAGCCCAGCATCCTGTTTCCGACAGCGGCCAATCCAGGCCTCAAGAACCCGGCAACCCCCCCCCCCCCCCCTAAAAAAAAATGTCTTAATAATGTTCAGTGGACTTTTCCCTCAGGAATCTGTCCAAACCCCCTTTAAATTCCGTAAGGCCAGCTGCTGTCACTACATTTTCCGGCAACGAATTCCAGAGTCTAACTGCATGCTGAGTAAAGAAAAACTTTCTCCTATTTGTTTTAAATCTACCATATTCTAGCTTCATCTTGTGTCCCCTGGTTTTGTTGTTGTTTGAAAGTGTAAACAAACGCTTCACATCTTTCCGCTCTACTCTGCTCATTATCTTGTAGACTTCTATCATATCACCCCTCAGCTGCCTTTTCTCAAAGCTGAAGAGCCCTAACCTTCTCAGCCTTTCCTCATAGGGAAGTTGTTCCATTCCCTTTATCATTTTCGTCGCCCTTCTCTGCACCTTCTCTAATTCCTTTATATCTTTTTTGAGATGCGGCGACCAGAATTGGACACAATATTCAAGGTGCGGTCGCACCATGGAGCAATACAACAGCATTATAACATCCTCGTGTTTGTTTTCCATCCCTTTCCTAATAATATTCAACATTCTGTGCGCTTTCTTAGCTGCTGCAGCACACTGAGCAGAAGTTTTTAACGTCTTATCAACTATGACTCCCAGATCCCTTTCTAGGTGCGTGACTCCTAACGCGGAACCATGCATGACAGCTGTAATCTGGGTTCCTCTTACCCACATGCATCACTTTGCACTTATCAGCATTGAACTTCATCTGCCACTTGCACGCCCAATCCCCCAGTCTCGCGAGGTCCTCCTGTAATCTTTCACACTCCTCCTGCGACTTGACGACCCTGAATAATTTCGTGTCATCTGCGAATTTAATTACCTCACTAGTTACTCCCATCGCTAGGTCATTTATAAATATGTTAAAAAGCAGCGGTCCCAGCACAGACCCCTGTGGGACCCCACTAACTACCCTTCTCCACTGAGAATACTGACCATTCAACCCTACTCTTTGCTTCCTATCTTTCAACCAGTTCTTAATCCATAGTAATACCCTACCTCTGATCCCATGACTCTCCAGTTTCCTCAGGAGTCTTTCATGAGGCACTTTGTCAAACGCCTTCTGAAAATCCAGATACACAATGTCCACCGGCTCCCCATTGCCCACGTGTTTGTTCACCCCCTCAAAAAAATGCAGTAGATTGGTGAGGCAAGACTTCCCTTCACTAAATCCGTGCTGACTTTGTCTCATCAGCCCATATTTTTGTATGTGCTCTGTAATTTTATTCTTAATAATAGCCTCTACCATTTTGCCCGTTACCGACGTCAGACTCACCGGTCTATAATTTCCCGGATCTACTCTGGAACCTTTTAAAAAAAATCGGCGTAACATTAACTACCCTCCAGTCTTCCGGTACCACACTTGATTTTAGGGATAGATTGCATATTACTAACAGTAGCTCTACAAGTTCATTTTTCAGTTCTATTAATACTCTGGGATGAATACCATCAGGTCCTGGTGATTTACTACTCTTCAGTTTGCAGACCTGACCCATTACATCCTCCAAGTTTACAAAGAATTCGTTTAGTTTCTCCGACTCGCCTGCTTCAAATACGCTTTCTGGCACCGGTGTCCCTCCCAAATCCTCCTCGGTGAAGACCGAAGCAAAGAATTCATTGAATTTCTCTGCTACGACTTTGTCTTCCCTGATCGTCCCTTTAACACCATTTGCGTCCAGCGGCCCCAGCCAATTCTTTAGCCGGCTTCCTGCTTTTAATGTATCTAAAAAAAATGTTACTATGTATTTGTCACGATGGTGACTGTTCCCTTGTCTGTGCTCACCTCGCCCTCTGGTGGCCAGAACCTGTGGCTGCTATGGACTGTCACACGTTCCAGACTTCAGCCCAGTCCGGTCCGGATCTTCCGGGCTGCCAGACTTGCTTTTCTTGTTTGTGCCTGAACAGCACCCGTAGCTGCCTTGTGATTCCTGCAGCTAAATTTCAGCTGCTGATGGGCTTTATTAACTACCTGGAAACTTCTGTGTTTGCCTTTGCATCGCCTAAGGTCTCTGGGTTTGTTGGTGTGCTCAGTGCACTTCTGCCTAGTCCAATTTCATGTCTGAGTTCCTTGTCTGGTTCTAGTTAATCTGTGTGTAGTTTAGCTTTGGTTTTATTGCTTATTTCCTAGTCTTGTTTCTGGTCTGTATTCCTTGTCTAGTTCTTGGTTGTCTGAGTTTCTTTCTTAGTGGCTGCTTGGCAGCTTTCAGTCCTGACTCTTTTCTGTCTGTATTTCTTTCTTAGTGGCTGCTTTGCAGCTTTCAGTCCTTGTTCTTGAGCCTGTCGGCTTTCCTCCTAGTGTGGTATTGTTTGTCTGAGAGTCCTAGTCTAGTATTCTGCCTAGCCTCCCTTGTGTATTCTAGACCCAGTGTGTATCCTGTTGGTATCCAGTTCCAGCCCTGTCCTGTAAGTCCTTTAAGTCTCAGCCACTCACAGACAGCTAAATGTGCTGTGATTGGCTGAGAGAGACCCCTGTCTGTGATTGGCTGAGAGAGACCAGAAAGGGCATAATCAAAAGGGAGGGACATCCAAGTAACTGGAACTGTGGCCAAGTGGTTAGAGCACTGGTCTTGTAATCGGTGGCCGGTTCAAATCCCACTGGTACTACTGAAAAAAACAAGCAAAAATACTTTTGATTTAGGACGTCCCTGATGAGCACTTGGATTTTTTTTTTTTTGGGTGGGAGGGGGTTGGTGACCACTAGGGGAGCAAGCGGAGGTCATCCCTGATTCCCTCTGGTGGTAATTTGGTTAGTTGGGGCTCCTTTTTGAAGTTTGGTCGTGAAAAAAAAGGGACCAAGTAAAGCCGACAAAATGCTCGTCAAGCCTGGGGTTTTTTTTTTCCCATTATCGGGTGAATCCGGCCATCTCGTGAGCACGCCCCCTTGAAATTTTGCCGGCTCCTCGACAGAAAGCAGTTAAAGCCAGCCAAAATCGGCTTCAATTATACCGATTTGGCCGGTTTCAGGAGATCGCCGGCCATCTTCCGATTTGTGTTGGAAGATGGCCGGCGGTCTCTTTCGAAAGTGAGCTGGTTAGTGTACCTAGATGACATGCTAGTTTTTTCTACATCACTCCTTGAGCATCAAATTCATGTTATGACTGTGCTACAAATGTCTACAGGAGAACAACCTATATTCTAAGCTGGTGAAGTTTTCCTTTGTGCAGATGGCCCTTCCCTTCTTGTCATACGTGGAGGGGCATAATCGAACGCGAACGCCTATCTCCATGGGCGTCTATGTCCGAAAACGGGTACATGAAGAGGCGGGACAGACCGTATTTTCGAAAAAATGGATGTTTTTCAGCTGGGCGGTTTTTTTTTTTTTTTTGCAATAATGGAAACTAAAAACGCCCAGCTCAAAAACGTCCTAATCAGAGCCATTTGGTCGTGGGAGGGGCCACGATTCGTTTTACACTCGCCCCCCTGATATGCTAGGACACCAACTGGGCACCCTAGAGGTCAGTGTGGTGGACTTCAGACAATGCTCCCACATGCATAGCTCCCTTACCATGGGTGCTGAGCCCCCAATCCCCCTCCCCCAAAACCCACTACCCACAAATGTACAACACTACCATAGCTCTTAGGGGTGAAGGGGACACCTACATGTGGGTACAGTGGGTTTTGGAGGCCTCCCATTTACCAGTACAAGTGTTACAGGTAGGGGGGTATGGGCCTGGGTCCGCCTGGCTGAAGTGCACTGCGGTACCCACTAAAAGTGCTCCAGGGACCTGCATACACGCAGGCCTCTAGGACTTGTTGCTGCTATATAACATTGGCACAGCAGTTGACACCTGAAGACTAATCTCTCCGAAAACGTCCTTTATTGGAATAAGCACGCTTACTCACAGTTAACTGCAGATGAGAGGTTGTGCCCCACTGGCAACGAGTCTCCCTGGTACTGAGATGAGCAGTAGGTCAGAGCTGGCAGAATGCTGTACAATGCCCTCTTTCAGCCACATTCAAGGTAAGAACTAAGTTCTGTAACGTGGCTAACACGTGAAAGGGATCTAAAATTGGCTTACAAAAATGGCCACTACCTCATGGACTACCGGAAACAAAACAGGGCACACTCTGACCCAGTAAGCAGGGGGAAAAGCACCATGGGAGTAGAGCCTACCAACTACCAACATCGTGAGCATTTGCCACAAGCTAGTGGAATCACGGAGCCCAATACCCTACACCCACCACAATGCATTGCTGATGTGACTCTGCAGTGCGCATAACAGAAAAGGTGTCACACTCACCCGAGAGCCACATCAGAACCACGGAAAGGCTGTCACAGGATAGAACACATTCTGCTGTCATAGAGGTGGGTATGGCATTTGAGGCTGGCATAGAGGCTGGAAAAAAGTTTGTAAAGTGGGTTTTTTTTGGTGGGAGGGGGTTAGTGACCACTGGGGGAGTCCGTGGAGGTCATCCCCGATTCCCTCCAGTGGTTATCTGGTCAGTTGGGGCACTTTTTTGGGACCTGTTCGTGAAAAAAAAGGGCACAAAAAAGTGACCCAAAATCGCGGTAAAAACACCTTTTTTTTCCGATTATCAGCTAAAGACGCCCATCTCTCCTCGGCCGATAACCACGCCCCAGTTCCGCCTTCACCACGCCTCCAACGCCCCCATCAACTTTACCCGTTTCCGCGACGGATTGTAGTTGGAAACGCCCAAAATCGGCTTTCGATTATACCGATTTGGGCGCCCACGGGAGAAAGACGCCCATCTCCCGATTTGGGTCGCAATATAGGCGTTTTTCTCTTTCGATTATAAGCTGGATAGTTTCATCCTTGGGCCTCCAGATGAACCCAGCCAAATCTGCTGCTATCCAAAATTGGCTGCAACCCATGGGCCTCAAGGCCTTCCAGAGATTATTACCGACAATTCATTCAGAAGTACTCTAGCCTTATGGCTCTTACTGTCCTCATAAGAGGGCAGACAACTGGCCAGCTGAGGCCCGGCTAGCCTTTTCAAAGCTGAAGGAAGCCTTTCTAGCAGACCCTGTGCTATAATGTCCCTATACCTCATGCCCCTTCTTTGTGGACATAGATGCCTCCTCCATAGGGCTGGGGCTGTTCTTTCCCAGACCACCCCCAGTGGGAAAGTCTTGCTCTTTTTCTTCTTTTCAAATAAATTCTCTGCAGCTAAACAGAGCTACAATATTGGGGACCGTGAACTCCTGGCCATTAAATTAGACCTGGAAGAAAGGAGACATCTACTGGAGGGGGATGTGTATCCCTTCATCATAACCACTGATCAGAAGAACTTATTATATTCACAGGAGGTCAAAAGGCTGAACCTTAATCAGGCCAGGTGGTCAATCTTTTTCTCCTGCTTTGATTTCTGGCTGACCTACCACCCAGCAGAGAAAAATGCTTGAGCAGATGCCCTCTCCAGGTCCTCTGATACTACTGGAATTATAACTGCCCTTGGTGCTTGCTCCAGCCACTCCCAGTCTTGGAGTGGCCCTGGTGGACATCACCATGGATTTCATTACTGACCTTCTGCCCTCCCAGGGGTATACTACTATCTGGGTGGTGGTGGATCGTTTCTCCAAGATGGCACATTTCACCTCCATGAGCTCCTTACCATTGGCTGCCACCTTGGCTCAGTTCTTTATTAAAGAGATCTTCCTTCTCCACTGCCTACCAGAATTCATTGTCAGTGATTGTGGGGTTCAGTTCACTTCTCTCTTGTGGCGGAGGTTATTTGAGAATTTTGGTGTCCAGTTGGTCTTCTCTTCAGCATATCATCCCCAGTCTAACAGCCAGATGGAAAGGATAAAACAGATCCTAAAAAGCTTCCTCTAGGCCTACGTTAGTGAGTGCCAGGATGACTGGGTGCCTCTACTTCCTTGGACTGAGTTCTCATGTAATAATCATATCAACGAATCAACTAGATCTTTCCCCTTCTATGTGGTATATGGACAACACCCCTGGATTCCTGTACTGGTCCATCTTTCCTGTGCTTTTGCGGTTCAACAGGCAGTTGGAGATATTCGGGGAATTTGGGACCATACTCAACACCTGATCACTGAAGCTTCAGTTTCCTACATGTATAAAAATAAGATGTAAAAATGGAGAAAGGGGGAATGAAGGGATATATTTAGGGAATTATATTAACCTGCACTATAAGGTTTAAGGACATGTGCTCAGAACATAAAAAAACAGATATTTAACTTTAAAATGTTTATTTACAATACAGGTAATGCAATAATGTTAAAAAGGCAGTTTTTAAGAATCTTACACAAGGGAAATGTGCCACAAGATAAATATTGTTAGAAAATCTGAATTATAAATTAGGCTGGATTAATAGTAACTCACTTTGATGGAGACTGCTGGTTGGAGTGATGAAGGAGGTCCTTGCTGGAAAATAAGTCTTTTTGTTGCAGAGTTGTTGCTGGAGCCTGGAGAAAGTCTTATCTTGGATGTGTATGAAGTCCAGCAAGGCCCAGGGATTCAGTGAAGGACCATAGAAGTGTGGATCAGGAAGGAGCAGAGAGCGAGCTGAGAATGTTCCAGGGTTTTTATAATTTCTTGTTGGACCATAGGCTGAAGTTAGGTGGGGTGTATTTGATCCAATGAATACTCAGGGATAGCTGAAAACTAGTTCCATCTAGATTTGAGATGGAGCATGGTGACGGGTCACATGTTTATTGACATCATAAGAGTTCCTGTCTGGCCATCTGCTGGTAGACAGGATTAAAAGAGTCATTGTCTGGTTTAGATGGGCTTTCTTTTGTTAGATTAGATAGGTAGATGGGCTTTACAGTCTCTGAGTCATTGTCTGTGAGTTTCATCTAATCCTTTTGATTGCTGTCAATATGCAGACTTTTGTTCTTTGGAGATGTGGTGACTGTAAGTATCCATCCAGCTAGCCTGGTATCAGTGGTCTCCAGGGGGAAGGTGAAGGTCAGACCAGTTTATCTGATACTGCTCCAATAAGTCTTTGCAACTGTATATATATATATATTTTTTTTTTTTTTAATCTGATTCCAGCAAAATCAATAACTCTGAAAATTCCTCATATCATGCTACACATTGCAAATGATGACCAGCTCCTATATTTTACCCCAAGGAGAAGGTGTGGCTTAGCACCAAGTACCTCAGGCTCAATGTGCCATCCCAGAAGTTCTTACCCAGGTTCATTGGGCCCTTTGTAGTGCAATGTCAGCTGTGCCCAGTCACTTATCGATTGTGATGTCCTCCCTCCATGTGCATCTACAATGCCTTCTATTTCTCCCTACTAAAGCCTGTTGTTTTATTGAGAAAAGCAACAAGATAACCTACGCCACCCACACCAGCAGTTGCAGAGGACCTAGAATTCGAGGTTCAAGACATACTAGATGCCAAGAGGATTGGGGGAAACTACACTGTCTTCTTGCTTGTAAGGGCTTTGGACCAGAGGATAATGCATGGGAACCTGACAACAATGTTCATGCTCCTGCGCTCATCAAACACTTTCATCACTTCTATCCCCTTAAGCCCAAGCCTAAGGGGCTGGTGAGGGGACTTAAATGAGGGAGTGCGGTCATGCCCCTCACTTGTTCCAGAAGTCCTCTAGGGTTCAGCAGCCTTCCATGCCTAAAAGAGTCTGTTTTACTTCCTCAAACTGGGTACTTCCTTTTATAGTCCTAGAGGGGGCACCTACTGATGGCATCACTTTCTAGACGTACTGTGACAAGGCAAGCCCCAGAGACTCCCCAGTGAAGCAGTTGAGGCCAGAACTACGGGCCCCAGAAGTCCTTGCAAGAATGAGTGAGGAGAGTAGTCCTAAAAAGATGGAATGGATTCCCAGTCCCAGCAGGGGGAGCAATGGCTCGAGGAAGGGTGAGCCTGTTACTCCCTTCCCCACTAGAGGGCGAGGGAAGGATGAAGCTCAGTTTCCCTGGCTTCACCATCAGTATATAATTCCCCCCCAGCTGTGAAAAGGGGAGAGCAGATTTCCTGGAGGCTCTTGGTCACCAGGGAGGAGGAGAGACGAAGGGAGAGAGAGATTCCATGGAGTATGTGGAGGAAGGAAGTAGCCTGCCACTAGAGCTGCCCAAGGGAGAGGAGCCAGCTACCAAGGAGTGGGAGAATTCAAAGGTTGCCCTGCCCAGCACATGAAGGCAGTGGAGGAGGTGCTGAGAAGTGGGAGAAACTGCCAACCCTGCTCCTTACAGGGTTCCCTCTGTGCTGTGTAAAAAGCAGTTGATTTGTGGTATTGATTTGATGTGCAAAGACTGTCAGTGAAGAGTTTTTCTGAACTATTGTGCCCTATTGGAAGTATGCCGGACTCTTACTGAACCCTTCTGAAGGAGGGGAGAGAAGGGAAACTAAGGCCTAGTAGAAGGCCTGAACTCGTGAGGAGCTGAACATTTGCGGAGGGATTTTGGGACCTGGACTGTACTGTTTTCTTTTGAAGATTATCTTATGAGGACTGTACCTTTTTCTTTTGAGGCTTATCTTATGAGGACTGTACCTTTTGTTTTGAGGAATATATTATGATTTTTGGTATGAAATTGCCTTGATAATAAAATACTTTGGCCTGAGTCCCAGTATCAGTAGTATTCTGTCCTGGAACCCTGGGAGCCCGCAGGCTTGCCGGCTCCACCCAAGAGGAGGAAGCGGACCCCCATTACAGTACTTAAGGAAGTTCTTCTCAATCATCCAGAGCCTCGGCAACAGGCTCCTTGGTGTCTTGCTGACTTCAGTGATGTTGCCTTGTTCCTGCCTGTCTGCCTTGTTCTCATATTCCTGCCTGCCTTGTTCCTGCATTCCTGCCTGCCTGACTTGTTCCTCATGCCTGCCTGCCTGCCTTCTTCCTGGACTCCTGCCTGCCAGCCTTGATCCTGAACTCCTGCCTGCCAGCCCTGCTGCCTGCCAGCGTGTCCCACTACATTTGTCATCACTCTTATTCCAGTACTTCTGCCAGCCATTCCTGACCAGCCAGTTTAGGTCTTTGTATAGTTCCAGTGTCAGTTGCTGTCAGTGGGGACCTGTGCTGTGCTTGTATCACTCAGGTAGCGTCAACCCCACTGCAGCCCAAGGGCTCACTCTCCACGAATCATGACACCGGCACCAGTTTATTTTTGGCTGGTTAAAGTCAAACCAGCCATACTAGAGCAAACAAATGCAAATAAGCAACACATTTAGGTCTCCTAAAAAAGGTTCCAGAGGAGATCCAGGAGCGATATAACGGCATTATAACATCCTCATGCTTGTTTTCCATCCTTTTTCTAATAATACTCAACATTCTGTTCGCCTTCTTAGCCGCCGCAGCACATTGATGTGAAGATTTCAACGTCCTATCCACGATGACTCCCAGATCCCTGTTATTCGGGTTCCTCCTTCCCACATGAATCACTGTGCACTTGTCAACGTTGGACTTCATCTGCCATTTGGACGCCCAATCCCCCAGTCTCATGAGGTCTTCTTGTAATCTTTCACACTCTCCTGCGACGAGACGAACCTGGATAACTTTGTGTCATCTGTGAATTTAATTACCTCACTAGTTACTCCCATCTCAAGGTCATTTATAAATATGTTAAAAAGCAGCGGTCCCAGCACAGACCCCTGAGGGACCCCACTAACCACCCTTCTCCATTGAGAATAATGACCATTCAACCCTACTCTCTGCTTCCTATCTTTTAACCAGCTCTTAATCCATAATAATACACTGCCTCCGATCCCATGACTCTCCAGTTTCCTTTGGAGTCTTTCATGAGGCACTTTGTCAAACGCCTTCTGATAATCTAGATATACAATATCCACCAGCTCCCCTTTGTCCACATGTTTGTTCAGCCCCTCGAAAAAATGCAGTAGATTTGTGAGGCAAGACTTCCCTTCACCCTAGAGGTTCTGGATTTGAGCTTTCTACCAAAGAGCCTAAATTTGGCTTCCAGAACCTTTCTCCCACATTTTCCTATGTCATTGGTACCCACTACTTGCAGAAAGTTTAGGTTTTCAGGGGTTTCGAGTTCAAAGTTTGTCTGTGTTTTTCTGTTCTCAATTTGTGGTCCATTATGCTGTATTAGATGAGGGCCAATCTGTTTTCTGCATGTGTGACTGAGCTGCGGGATTTTGTTAGTGCATAGTTTCTGTGTAGAAATATAGACTAACCTAGTTTTCCAGTAGGAGGTGTTTTGGTGTACAGAGGACTAGTGAAGTATTTGCAATGTTAATTTGTATTATTCAAACTTGATAGACTGCAATTAACTGTTCATCAGATCAATGCGGTTTGCAAAGAAAATATAAAAACAACAAGAAAGAATGAAAAGGAACTCCATTTGGTGAAGGCAGTCATACATACTAAGAAAAGAAGTTTCAAAAATTTTTGGATTGGTTTTGTGACTGGCTACAGGGTCACAGCTACTAAGAGGGGTGGACCCTGAACTATTCCCTCCTCCTCCATTGGTGTAGTCTATGGCAGACTTGGGTGGGGGGGGGGGGGGGGCAGCGCCTAAATGCTCCAAGAGCTGGTGCTGAATTGGTTCCCCTCCCCCACCACTAATATTACCTCCCTACTCCTTGCCCCTAGGATTACCCACTTTTTGAAAGAGAAAAATCCTTGCCCCACCCCCATGCCCCTCCCATGGCCCATCTCTTGTCGCACCTACTATTGCACCCTTTCCTCACCCTGCCCCTCTACAACTAACTCTCTGCACTTGGGTTGCCATCTTGGAAGAAAAAAATGATACATGTTCTATGATTATTTCACAAACCCTGTCTGATGTTATGACAAACTAAAATTAAATTAAAGTTTTGATGTCACCTCAGTAAGGTCAGCGTACAGTACCTCCAATGGAAAACACTATACACAAACTTGTACAAAAACACACTTACTATACCTTAACAGCACTAACTCTCAGGAATCAAAGAGCAACAATTGTATCTGTAAAAAGGCAGCACTGTAAATATTGCACTGGGCTCTAACAACCAATACACCATCTAGTGAGAAAACAGAACAAATGGAACTGCTATAAGATCTCTACACAAAAATTACATGTCAGCAGAATACTGCATCTTGGCCATACATGGAAAACGCAGACAGACCCTCAGGAAATTTGAAACAAGGGACCACACATCAATAACAGAGATAAGAAGAAAAAAAAATCTGTAAATCTCAAGAAGTCAGACTTGCATATACAGCAATACTAGAGTAACAGAAATTGAAATCCAAGATATCAGAGTTGCATGTTTCCCAAAGCTGACATGTACCAACTTATAAATTCCAAATAAAATCCTTTTTTCTACCTTTGTAGTCTGAGCATTTTATTTTCTCCATTTAATTTGTTACAAGTGTCTCTGCTGTTTTTCTCTTCCCTCCCCCCCTGTCTTTTCAGGGTCTTCTGTCCATTTAACATTTCTTCTCTCCCATGTCCACCATCCATCTCCTCTCTTGTGTCCCTATCTGTTCTATCCAGCATCTCTCCTCTGTGTCCCTCTTCCTATCCTCCCCCATGTTCAGCATCTTCCCTTTTAATGTTCCTCTCCTCCCCTTATATTCAGCATCACCCCTCTGTGTCCCTATCCTTCCTCCTGTCATCAGCATCGCCTCCCTGTCTTCCTAACCCACCCTTTCTTCCAGCATCATCCCTCTGTGTCGGTGCCTTTATGCTTATTCCATGTCCAGCAACTCTTGTCTGTGCCTTGCCCCTCCCCTGTCTATTCCCTTCTTCCCACACTACCCATCCTGAATCCAGCATCTCTCCCTCTTTCTCACTTGCTCCTCTCATGGTCTGGCATATCTCCCTCTTTCTATCTATGGTCCAGTGTCTCTCCTCCTCTGTTCCACCCCTACCCCCAATATGGTCGCTTTCTTTTTCCTCCTGTCCTCCCTCCCCAGATCTAGCATTTCTTCCCCTCTCCCAGTGTCTGTCTATCTCTCTCCCCTCTTATGCCCCTTTCCTGGCAGGTCCAGCACATCTCCATTTCCCTCCAGCTCCTCCCTCAGATCCAGCACATTTCCATTTCTCTGCAGCCCCCCACCCAGGTCCAGCACATCTCTATCTCTCTTTAGTCCCCCCTCCAAATCCAGCATATCTCCATCTCTGTCCAGTCCCCCTCTAATCCAGCATCTCCCTCTTCCCCTCCATTTCCAGCAATTTGTCCTCTCCCTGGGCCCCCATGTCCATCCTTGTCCCTCTCTGCCCTTCCCTCCTCCATCCATAGCCAGCAATCCTTGCCTCCTCTCTCCCCTCCCCTCCATTTCCAGCAATTTGTCCTCTCCCTGGGCCCCCATGTCCATCCTTGTCCCTCTCTGCCCTTCCCTCCTCCATCCATAGCCAGCAATCCTCTCTCCCCTCCCCTCCCCTTCCAGCAATTTGTCCTCTCCCTGGGCCCTGCCCTCCCATCCATGCCTCTCTGCCCTTCCCTCCGCACCCTGGGGCCTTTAAATCTTTTACTTCCGGTCGCAGCAGCGTCAGTGAAAGCGGAGCGCTGCTGACGTCTCCCTTCCCTTTGCGCTCTTGGTTCCCTCAGTGTCCGCCTTCTTCTGACGTCAGAAGAAGGCGGGACACTGAGGGAACCAACGAGTGCAAGGGAAGGGAGACGTCGGCAGCAGTGGCGTAGCTAGGGTAGTTGACACCCGGGGCCGGTCATTGTTTAACACCCCCCCCCCCCAAATCCAGTACTAGGCATACCGAGAATACAAAACACTCACGACCTATAGAGCAATTTTACCATACCATAAGCAGTTGTTTCTACGAGTCACACAAGGAAAAGGAAAGCATCTTAAGCACTACAGTGAGCACTAGAACATCAATTCACCTATTGTAAAACGAAACCAGACAGAATAGTACAGATCGTCAATCCTGCACAGTCAATGCCAACTGAAAACCATGTCTTTTTCACAAACACAGATACACCCTAATCCACTATAGAATAAGTAATCATAAACTTTCTATTTAGATAAAAATTAAACTGAACCCCCGATGCCAGACTCTGCATACAATGCAACACCACAGAAACAGAAAATGTCTCCTAGTACTGTGCAAAATATAAAGACAGCAGATGTAAATTTGAAAAAACTAACAAATACCAATCACCACTTTACAAATTAACAAATAGAAATAAAACAAATACAGAAAATAAAATAATACCATTTTATTGGACTAAGACATTTAGCTTCCAGAGGCCAAAATCTCCTTCCTCAGGTCAATACAGTATAGTGCTGTTACAGTATCCTATCCTGATCTGAGGAAGGGGGTTTTGTTCTCTGAAAGTTAAGTCAAAATGTATTAAAATTAGTCCAATAAAAAGATTACCTTATTTACATGTTCTATTTATAAACATTTATTAACGCAGCTAAAATACTATATCCTAAAGCAAAATAATAAAAATATATATTTACAGTTTGTTGTCTTTGGTTTCTGCTTTCCTCATCTTCTTTTCACCATCTTCCTTCCATCCAGCATCTGTCTTCGCTCTCTCTCTGCCATCCAGTGTCTGCCCTCTCTAATGTCCCTTCCATCCACGTCTGCCCTCTATTTCTGCCCCTTCCATCTGCCCCAGTCTGCCATCTCTCTCTCCCATCCACCATCTGCCCTCTCTCTCTCTTTTCCCTCTAGCATTTGCCCTCTATCTCTGCCCCCTTCCATCCACTGTCTGCTCTTTCACTCCCTTCTATCCACTGCCCTTTCTCTCTGCTCCTTCGATTCACCATTTGCCCTCTCTCTTTCCCCCTCCCATCCATTCAGGGTCTGCCCTCCCTCTCACTCCCCATTCCATCCAGGATCTATCCCCCCTCTCTCACTGCCCCCTCTTTTCGGCTCCCAGTTCCCACCTGCGGCTGCCCCTAGTTCCAGATCCAATGATTCTCCCATCCACCCCTGCCCCAGGCATGACCCCATTCTCCCTCCTGCTTACTTTTCAGACCCCGGTTCCAGCTCCATGCCCCTTCTCCCATCTGTCTCCCACCCAGTCCCTTCTGCCCATCCGAGTCCCCCTCACCCCATCTGTCTCCCACCCAGTCCCTTCTGCTATCCAAGTGCCCCCCACCCTCACCCCATCTGTCTCCCACCCAGTCCCTTCTGCCCATCCGAGTCCCCCTCACCCCATCTGTCTCCCACCCAGTCCCTTCTGCTATCCAAGTGCCCCCCACACTCACCCCATCTGTCTCCCACCCAGTCCCTTCTGCCCATCCGAGTCCCCCTCACCCCATCTGTCTCCCACCCAGTCCCTTCTGCTATCCAAGTGCCCCCCACCCTCACCCCATCTGTCTCCCACCCAGTCCCTTCTGCCCATCCGAGTCCCCCTCACCCCATCTGTCTCCCACCCAGCCCCTTCTGCTATCCGAGTCCCCCCCACCTTCACCCCATCTGTCCCCCACCCTCACCCTGCCTCGTCTTCTCCCTGCCACCCGGTATTTAAAAATAAATTGCCGACGCGATAGCGAGCGCAGCACCTCGTGTGGAAGTAAAAGAAGCAGATCTGATCATCTCATTGGGCCTTCCTTCACTGTCCCGCCCTAGAGGAAATAGGAAGTTGCATCAGAGGAGGGCGGGACAGTGAGGGAAGGCCCAATGAGATGATCGGATCCGCTTCTTTTACTTGCACACGAGGTGCTGCGCTCGCTATCGCGTCGGCAATTTATTTTTAAAGGGCTGGTGCGGGGGGGGGGGGGGGTGCCAGGATGAAGAGCAGCGGGAGCGGCGGCACCCCCCTTTCTGGTGACACCCGGGGCGGACCGCCCCCACCACCCCGCCCTTGCTATGCCACTGGTCGGCAGCGCTTTTACTGACGCTGCTGCGACCAAACGATTTAAAGGCCTCGGCGGCGCGGGGCGAGGGTAAGCACCGCGGCGCCCTACAGAGGAGGGCGCCCCCCTGCGGCACTTACCTCGCTTACCGCATCGGCACGGCCCTGAGGATGGGTGTGGATAGGTGAGAGGTGGGGTGATCAACAGAGACATACAGCTTTATGGTTTATAATGGGCTAGGAACCCCAGATCCTTGTTAAGTCCTTTCTGTTGGGTGTTAAAATATTCAATCATTCTGACTTCAAAGGTCTTATGTTCTTGTATGGTTTTAAAGTTACCTTTCAGGATTCTCACTGTGAAGTCACTGGTACAGTGTCCTGGTCCTGTAAAATGCTGACCAACAGGCCTGTTTCTCCAATATAGCTATATGCTATATTGGAGAAACAGGCCAGATGCTTAAGACAAGATTCAATTTACGTAGACATCACATGAACAATACTGGTGCCAGTAGGGCTCCCACGCCTGTTGGTCAGCATTTTACAGGACCAGGACACTGTACCAGTGACTTCACAGTGAGAATCCTGAAAGGTAACTTTAAAACCATACAAGAACGTAAGATCTTTGAAGTCAGAATGATTGAATATTTTAACACCCAACAGAAAGGACTTAACAAGGATCTGGGGTTCCTAGCCCATTATAAACCATAAAGCTGTATGTCTCTGTTGATCACCCCACCCCTCACCTATCTACACCCATCCTGTTAGAATATCAATGATATGCTTTGATGTCCTCATGCATACCTCCTACCCACCCCCATCCTCCCACCCTGTCAGACTGTCATAGTAATGCTTGAATGTTTTCACTTATATACACTGTCAGCTAGCACATTTGCTTATTTCCGATCTGATGAAGAAGGGCAACCTTCGAAAGCTAATCAAGAAATGTATTAAGTTATGTCCAATAAAAAAGGTATCATCTTATTTTCTTTTCCATGCTTTATTTTGTTTGATTTCTATTGATAACATTAAGAGTGGACTAACACGGCTACCACACTCCTCTACTAAACCAATTAGCAGACTGAATATTGATGCTATCCAGCTAACTAGACATAGTGCCCATGCTCCACCCCTGGCCTGCCCTTAACCTAGCTAGTTAGGAGTTGGCCAGGTAGCAGGACATTCACTGACACTAACCAATTATGTTCTGTTGAATATCCCCAGATAGTCCAGGACTTTCCACCCAATATTTAAAACCATTTAACTGGCCAGGAACGGCTCCTGGCCAGTTAAATGTCACTAACCAGCAATATTCAGCAAAAGATAGCCGCTTAGCGGATAGCCAGTTATATCACATGATATAACCGGCTATCTGCTGATATTCAGCGCATCACTGACTAAGTTAAATAGCAAGCATATCTTTCACCAGTTTAAACTTAACCGGCCAGCACTAAGTATCGGCTTGGCCAGTTAAATTTAAACCGGCCAAAATACATCCTGATATTCAATGCTGGTCACTGGAAATGGCCTGGCATTGAATATCCGGGCTCAGCGTTGACTGCGGGAGGCAGCCCGGCTACCTTCTGTGGTCTGAATATTGGGCCCATTGAATATCCGCCCCTTAATATTTTACACAGTGTAGAAGGAAATTATTTTCTGATTCTGTTTCTCCCATGCTGTAGTGCAGGCAGAGTCCAGGTTCTTGGGTTTTCCAGTTCAATTTTTGTTTACATATTTCTATTTCTATGTGTTCTGTAGTTGGTAAGGCTGTATCCATATTGTCCATATACGACCAAGGTAAGGTATTTTGTGAGCATATAGTTTCTGTGTAGGGATTTGTAGCAATCTGACGTCTTTTTTTTCCTAACAAATGGTATGTTATATGGACTTGGTGTGATATGTTCAATTACACTCTACATTTTGTTATTTGGTTTCTTATTATTACTGACTAAATACAGAAACTTCTAATATCTTTTTCTCAACATAAACATCTATAAAATGAATGTATAATCTAATGTAATTTTTGTGCTGATTTTGGTATGGTGATCCACTGCTACCGGTCTTAAATTAGTGCAGTGTAATGCTTTTCATTGCTAAAATTCCCTCAGTCCGTTGTGACTTATTCTCTATGACTTTTTAATTCTTCTATTCTGATGTCTTATAGTCCACCAATTTTAATCGTTATGTTTCCAACATGGTCTATGTTTCACTATTGAACGGCATCCTCAGGAGAACTTATCTGTAAAATTTTGAATCAAAAATGAAACAAAATAGTAGTATCTTTGAGCCTCTCCATCTCAACTATATAATTGCTTTATCATGTTATTATCTTATATATCTTATTTCAGCAAATCCATACAAACTCACATTTTGGCTAACCAGTGATGGAACTCGATTCCAACCGAGGCGAGTTACAAAAATGCTGGAGCCTGCGCTGTTTTTATACATCATCTCTCACTTAATAACCGCGGGAAATGTCAACATAATATCGATCATTCTATTTCCTTATTGAGGCCGCTAGGGGTCACTCTGTTCCATCTAAAGATAAAAGTGCTATTCTTTTTTCAATAAAACCATGTGGTAAAATTACCTGTGTTAATACAATAAATTGTAAGTCTTGTTCTTCATGTTTGAATTGTTCCCAGTGTTCCACTAAGGGAATTTCATTCTTATGAAGGGAAGGGGACTTATATACTGCTGCCTTTCTGTGGTTTTTCCAACTACATTCAAAGTGGTTTACATATTATATACAGGTACTTATTTGTACCTGGGACAAGCTTACCCAGAGTCACAAGGAGCTGCAGTGGGAATTGAACCTAGTTCCCCAGGATCAGGGTCTGCTGCACTAACCACTAGGCTACTCCTCCACTTGTTACTTAAGTGTTCCACTATTCTTTGTTTTATTCTTCTTTTAGTGTGACCAATATACCATTATTTGCAGGGACAAATTATGCCATATACTACTTCAGTTGTGTTACAATCCGTAGACTGCCATAATTTGAAAGGTTTTCCTGTCATTGGATTAATGAGTACTTTAGTTTCCCAAGCAAATTTGCAATAAACACAGTGATTACAGGGTTTATGTCCCCCATCTTGCAACTGTGCTAAATTTGAAGCGTCTTTTCTTGGGACTGAAAAAATTTCTCCCAAATTCTGGGCTCTGGTATATGCAAAGTGAGGTGTTTGATCAAAACCATGAAGAGAAGTATTGGCCAAGATGGAGAGAGGCTCAAAGATACTACTATTTTGTTTCTGATTCAAATTTTTAGATAAGTTCTCCTGAGGTCGCCGTTCAATGGCAAAACATGGACCATGTTGGGAACATAACGACTGAAATTGATGGACTGTAAGACATCAGAATAGAATTAAAAAGTCATAGAAAATAAGTCACAATGGGAGTCACAACGGAATGAAGGAATTTTAGCAATGAAAAGCGTTACGTTACTCTATGACCAGGAGCAGCGGATCACCATACCAAGATCAGCATAAAAATCAAAGATAAGTGGAATTGTTTATAACATACAAGCCCTACAATGAATAGAAATATCAACTTGTGAATAACGAAGAAACAATTTTGGGAGGTAGGGACGGACAATGGTGCTATGACGGTGGACTCCATCATACGAGAGATGAGACTCTTGTCTGAGTAATGCACCAAAAACTGAGCACTTATCATTATTAAATTAGATTATACATTCATCTTATAGATGTTTATGTTGAGAAAAAAATATTATGGTTTCTGTATGTAGTCAGAGGTATTTTCAATGCCACCTTTTCATAAGCTCCATGGACAAATGCAGGTGATGTGGTTATTGTGGAAGTGGCTGCCTGTAGTCTCCTACCCCTTAAGGATGGCCCATATATGAAAACTGGCAAATGGTCTACTTATAGGTTACTTAGAAGTTAGTGGTTCTCAGTCTCTATCTGCTGGTAGGAGTGCATAACCCATTTGCCAAGGCTGTATGGACTAAAAGAAAATTAGCAGGTAAGACCTAATTTCTACTTCCCAGACTTCTGGAGAATTATCTTGTTTTGCATCCTGAACACCTTCAGCTAGGGGTTGTTGCAGAGGTACTCAGAGATAGAAGAAATGGATATCAGAGGTAGATCCTGGTATAAGAGCCAATGCTTTAGGGGAGGTAAGTGAGGGGGCCATGAGTAGTTGGGGACATGTGGCTTCCCCCAGACATATCAGTGGAAGTTTGGGTGCCCATTGTTGGAGTATTGTGTTCAGTTTTGGAGGCCGTATCTGGCTAAAGATGTAAAAAGACTGGAAGCGGTGCAAAGAAAAGCTACGAAAATGGTATGGGATTTGTGTTGCAAACCGTAGGAGGAGAGACTTGCCGACCTGAACATGTATACCTTGGAGGAAAGGAGAAATGGGTGACATGATACAGACATTCAAATATTTGAAAGGTATTAATCCACATACGCACCTTTTCCGGAGACGGGAAAGTGGTAGAACTAGAGGACATGAATTGAGGTTGGAGGTGGGCAGACTCAGGAGTAATGTCAGGAAGTATTTTTTCACAGAGAGGGTGGTGGATACCGGATACGTGGAATGCCCTCCCGCGGGAGGTGGTGGAGATGAAAACGGTAATGGAATTCAAACATGCATGGGATAAATACAAAGGAATCCTGTGAAGGAATGGATCTATGGAATCTTAGCGGAGATTGGGTGGCGATGCCGGTATTGGGAGAATAAAGCCAGTGCAGGGCGGACTTCTACGGTCTTTCCCTGAGAAAAAGGCAGGGACAAATCAAACTCGGATATACATATAAAGTATTTATCTTGTTGGGCAGACTGGATGGGCCGTTCAGGTCTTTATCTGCTGTTACTATGTTTTGCTAGGAAAATAAACACATAGAGGCATATTTTCAAAGCACTTTGAGAGGCTAAGTTCCATAGGTTTCTATGGAACTTTGGGAGGCTAAGTGCTTTGAAAATGAGCTTGATAGTAACATAGTAGATGACGGCAGAAAAAGACCTGCACGGTCCATCCAGTCTGCCCAACAAGACAACTCATGTGTGCTACTTTTGTGTATACCCTACTTTGATTTGTACCTGTGCTCTTCAGGGCACAGACCGTATAAGTCTGCCCAGCACTAGCCCCGCCTCCCAACCACCGGCTCTGGCATAGACCGTATAAGTCTGCCCAGCGCTATCCCCGCCTCCCACCACCGGCTCTGGCACAGACCGTATAAGTCTGCCCAGCGCAATCCCTGCCTCCCAACCTCCAGTCCTGCCTCCCACTACCGGCTCTGCTATCCAATCTCGGTTAAGCTCCTGAGGATCCTTTCCTTCTGAACAGTGTTGCCAGGTGGGCGGTTTTCCGCGACCCGCCGTGGGAAATTTTTGCCCGCGGCGGGTTGCGGTTTTTTGGGCTGTTTTTGGGCTTCAGGGCGGTTTTTTCGGCCGCGGGGGGGCGGGGTTAGTGACGTTTTGGGCGGGGTTAGTGATGTGGGAGGCGGGGCCGATGACGTGGGAGGCGGGGCCGGTGACGGCAGGGGCGGGGCCGATGACGTGGGGGGCCGGTGACGGCGGGGGCGGGGTTGATGATGGCAGGGGTGATGCGGGGGTGGGGGTGTCAGGGGCGGGGTTTGTGTTTGGGCGGGTTTTGGGCTGTTTTTTGGGCTGGATTGGGCTGGAAAAAAAATTTCCACCTGGCAACCCTGCTTCTGAACAGGATTCCTTTATGTTTATCCCACGCATGTTTGAATTCCGTTACCGTTTTCCTCTCCACCACCTCCCGCGGGAGGGCATTCCAAGCATCCACCACTGTAAATGAGTATGTAAAAGACTGTACAGCATATTTTTGCGTGAATTAAAACTGCACACCTAGTAAAAAAAAAAAAACCTGATTATTTCTGATAGTGGCTTAATCAGTATATATGCAAAGATTGCTGCCGGCAGCAGTTGTGGATTCATTATGCAAGTTGAACAGCCGCTTTACGTTTTCATTGTGGTGAGTGAATGATTTATCGGTGGATTAATCAGGTCTAAATGCACATTGAACTGATGCTTTCCGTTTACATTGTAGTGAATGATTTATCTTTGCACACGTGCGTGTGTAATGGATCAGAGGTGACTGAGCAATTGACTTTCACTCTTCCTGTTTGGTGAGGGTCAGAACTTGAAGTGGGCAGATTGGACACCCAGAATATGACTGAGTCTTGATACTCATTCAAGCCTTATTCTGGACGTCCAATAGCAATGTTTCTCTTCTCTCTCCTATTGGATGGAGCCCAAGAATGGCACTGGACAACGAGAGAAGCTATTGGAGCCCCGCCCAGAATGAGGCTTGAAATGCAGCTGGAACCGGAAAAGACATTCTGGTTTGAATAATTAAAAAAAAAAAACAGAACAAAACAAACCCGGCCGGAAAACACGCTAGAAGTCAAGTTACCCAAAAATCAGCAACGAGCAGCCACTCTGAAAATCGTTCGCTACCAACTTTAAAACTAGCCCAATTGTGCGGGAACGATGGATGACAGATCTTTTTACCATTCAGTTCAGGATACGACAGAGAGTGAGGAGTTCTTGGAACATGTCTTCAGGATCATTCTGGAAGAGGCAGTCAGGAAAGGGATGGATGTCAGGGAAAAGGTAAAAGATGAGAGAGAGGAGTGCAAGTGATAGTGGACATACATGCCATGCTGCTTTAGGTCTCATGTTCTACTACTATTACTATTTAGCATTTTTAAAGCGCTACAAAGCGTACGCAGTGCTGCACAAACATAGAAGAAAGACAGTCCCTGCTCAAAGAGCTTACAATCTAATAGACAAAAATCAAGCAAATCAATTGATGTGTAGAGGAAAGAGGAGAGGAGGGTAGGTGGGGGCGAGTGGTTACAAGTCAAAAGCAATGTCAAAGAGGTGGGCTTTCAATCTAGATTTAAAGATGGTCAAGGATGGGGCAAGACATAGGGGCTCAGGAGTGCAGTGGTCTGAGAACCTGCAGTTCTGGCCTCAATTCCCACTGCAGCTCATTGTGACCCTGGGCAAGTCACTTAACCCTCCATTTCCCTGGGTACAAAACAGATTGTGAAGCCCACTGGGGACAGAGAATATTCCTGCAATTAAATGTAAACTGCCTTTGGTTGTACCAAGAAAGGCAGTATATCAAATCCATGATCCTTTACTTCTAAGCAAATTTGTGACCAATCATTAAAATCCTCTGTGGTACCTAAGAATTTGAGGTTGGTCAACACATCGCCAATTTTTAAATAGAGTTCCAGAGATCATTCAGGAGACTATACAGGTGAACCCGAGAGCAATGGTGTGCAAAATGGTAGAAACTACTATAAAGAACGTAATTACTGAACACATAGCCATAGTTTAATGAGACAGCTCCAGCATGGATTTAGCCAGTGGAAGTCTTTCCTCGCCAGGCTCTTACATTTTTTTTGAAGTTGTGAATAAACATGCGGATAAAGGTGAGTTGGTTGATGTGGAGGCATATTTTCAAAGCACTTAGACTTACAAAGTTACATGGAGGCATATTTTCAAAGCACTTTAGGAGGCTAAGTTCCATAGGTTTCTATGGAACTTTGGGAGGCTAAGTGCTTTGAAAATGAGCTTGCAGGTGTATCCAGATTTTCAGAACATGTTTGACAAAATCCCTCATAAAAGTTTCCTGAGAAAATTAAACAGTCATGGAGTAGGAGGCAATATCCTGGTGAGAATTGGGAACTGGTTAAAAGATAGAAAATAGAGATTAGGGCTTACTGGTCAATTGCAATAGTATTTATGCGGGCTGCAAAGACCAAATGATAAGAAAATTACAGACAACACAAAACACGGCAGCCAGACTCATCTTTGGAAAAACACGCTTTGAAAGCTTGAAACCCTTTCTAAGAAATCTGCATTGGCTTCCAATTAATGCTCGTATAACCTTCAAAATATGCACAGTAGTCCATAAATCATCTACAGACTTGCTTCAGCTTACGTGATTGATTTAATCGATCTTCCTTTAAGAAACGTTGTAAGAACAGCAAGATCTTACCTTAACTCTTCATTATCCCAACTGCAAGGGTATAAAATACTAATAATCTTAAGCCGCCAGCTTCTCATTTATAGGCACACAACTTTGGAACTCACTACCGAAAGACACAAAACTCACCAAAAACTACTTATAATTCAGGAAAAACCTAAAAACATATCTTTTCCAGAAGTCCTTCCCCCAGAATCTGCCAAGTCATACACCTCCAAACATCACGAAATTACAAGAAATGGAAAACAATGACACTAACCCTCTCTCACAAAATGCCAATCTTACTATACTAATCTAACCCAAGCGATCATTGTACTTCTGTATTATACGCCAAATGTCATAAAATCTAAATTTTTTTGTAAGCGCTTTTTAGCAATAAAACCATATTGAACCTACCATATGGTGGGAAAATATGGGATACAAATGCAATAAATAAATATATTTGGAGACAGACAAATGGTGGAGTGCCTCAGGGATTTGTACTGTGATTGGTGCTTTTTAACATATTTAGAAATGTTCGCTACCACTTTTTTGAAGGAATTCACTCAAGGCAGTGTACAGCAAGAATAAGTCAAACATAAGCAATAGACAATTACAGTATCCTACATTACAATGTCAACACAATATGTAATAAAAAGTTTCATAGACAGCCCAAGGTATAAGCAAATGGAACATATAAAATAGAGTAACCAGAGTAAAAAAATAAGGGGATTAATTTGAAGAAAATTGCAAATGAGGTCAGAAAGGTGCTTGAACGTTATTTTAGCTAGGGTAGGAGTGTGGGTAAACCTGTCCTTCTATAGTATGTGCAGCCAGTGTCATTTACTTCTTCCATTAAAGGCTTTGTTGAAGAGCCAAGCTTTCACCTGCTTCTTGAAGTAGAGATAGTCTTGTGCTAAACGAAGCCTTTCAAGGAGTGCATTCCAGAGTGGGGGCTACTCCAGAGAAGGCTTGCTTACAGGTATCACATCATGTGATGTCCTTCGGAGAGGGTGTGGGCTGACCTTAGTGACCTTGGAGGTGTGTAGAGGGAGATCCTGTTCTTCAAGTACTCAGGGCCATTTCCTTTAAGGGCCTTGTCAAACAGTGAGTTTTAAATTTGGCCCTGTATTGTACTGGTAGCCAGTGAAGTTTTTGCAAAAATGGTGCGATTGCTGTAGTATTCTGAATCAATTGTAGCTGATGCAGACCCTTTGCAGTCAGACCAATGTAGAGTGCATAATCCAGTCTTGATGTTATCATGCCACGCACCACTGAGGCAAGGCTTGCCTTCTCAATGTAAGGAAACAGGCAGCATAGTTGTCGCAAGTGATAGAAACTGATTTGAAGGTTGCTTGGATTTGGGGGATCAGAGTCAGTGTTGAATCGATCTGTATTTCAAGTTTCTTGATTTGAGGGAAAATTCATATTTCCCAAAAGAGATTTAGATGTCCGATATGTGCCCACTTGTGTTATAAACTCAGTTTTACTTGGGTTCAGGCAAAGTTTGTTGTTTTTATCCCATTTTGGAATTGATGTTAGGTAGTCAGTTTATTCAGGGCTGTGGGTTTTCAGGTTCAATGGGTATTTGCAAAAAAACAAAACAAAAACATTTTTTTTCCAAAAGAAAAAAATATTTAAAGGTGTTACATTGCAAGCACGTTGTGAGAAATATCTTGCAAGATTAGACTTTATTTAGAAACATGAGAGCAGATAAAGGCCAAATGGCCCATCCAGTCTGCCCATCCTCTGTAACCCCTAACTCTTCCTAAGGGATCCCATGTGCTTATACCACGCTTTCTTAAATTCTGACACAATCCTCGACTCCAAGACCTCCACCAGGAGGCCATTCCACGTTTCCACTACCATTTCTGTGAAATAACCTAAGCCTATTCACTCTTAACTTCATCGTATGCCCCCTCGTTCCAGAGTTTTCCTATAGTTGAAAAAGGCCCTTGAGATATTTAAATGTCTCTATCATATCTCCTCTCTCCCTCCTCTCTGCCAGTGTATACATGTTGAGGTTCATAAGCCTGTCCCTATATTTTTTATGTTGAAGACCGCTTACCAGTTTTGTAGCCACCCTCTGGACCGACTCCATCCTGTTTATATCTTTCCGTAGGTGCGGTCTCCAGAACTGCACACAATACTCTAAATGGGGCCTCACCAGAGACTTATACAAGGGCACTATTACTTTTTTTTCCTGCTGGTCATCACTCTCTTAACATAGGCAACCGTGACACCCTGACCCAGCACCTTGGAACTTAGAACCCAAACTAATAAATGACCACACATTCACTTTGTAATTAGTGGAACAACTTGGCCGCAGCTTTATTACATGACTGTATTTGATAGAATTAAAACAGGATACCCAAGCCAAACTGTAAGCTCTTAAAAGCTATCATCAAAGCACCCAGTCCGCTGCCATAAGCAAGACTGACAAATGCGCTATATGCTGTATCAGAACGCTCCCCCCGTGCAGTAGGGTGCGTCCAACCGAGGTGCAGCGAACCCATCTGCACCAAACTTCAACTTGATGACGTAGCGTTTCTCCAATCACTCAGGCTCGGGTATTCCCGCCACCAGCCTGGGGTAGTTAAATATAACTTGCCCCAGGCAATCCCCATTAGCTGCGGCCAGTTGTGGCCCAGAGGAAAAGGATCTTGCTTGCCTTCTACAGCCATTGTTAAGTATGTTGGGGTAGGGACCATTGTTACATGATGTGATCCTTCTATCTAACACAATTCGTTAAAAGCACTTGTGCTTAATTGTGTGGCATATTCCAAACCCCAGGCAACTGACTTGTCCCATTTGAGATGTCATCTTCACTCTTGCGATTGCCACTCTGTTCCTCACAACCTGCAGAAAAAGGCAAGGAAAAACGATTAAATCACATAAACACCCCAATCAACTGAATTGCCCAGTTGAGATGTCCTCTTTCACTGTCCTGCGATTGTGTCTCTGATCTCGCAGCCTGCAGAAACAGAAAATCAATAAGATTGAATCATATAAACACCCCAGGCAACTGAATTGCCCCATTTGAGATGTTACCTTCACTGTCTTGTGATTAAATCTCAGATCCTCACAACCTGCAGAAACAGGACAAAGCAATAAGATTGAACTACATAAGCACCACAGGCAACTGAATTGCCCCATTTGATATGTCACCGTCGCTGTCTTGTGCTTGAATCTCTGATTCTCAAAACCTGCAGAAAGCAATAGGATTGACTCACGTAATCGCTCATGACTGCATCCTCACACTTCGGTTCTTCCAGTGGGCCTGCCTAGTGGAATGATGCCTAATCCATCCACCCAGGCCACGATAGGTGTTTTTAATAGGGATGCTCTCAATGGCTAGGACAGTCCGTATCGCCTAACTGATAAGAATAGGCACTTCTCAACAGTATGAATCTCTGCTGTCCCAGTCCGACTTTGGCACCACCTCCTTCAACAGCGGAAGCCAGCACCGTCTGTGGGAATTTGACACTCCAGCTAATGAACAGTGAATTCAACAAAAGATTCATGACGTCCAGTTGCGTCATCAGCATTGTAACCAGGTCACCCTTCCAGGTGAGAGCCAGGGTCGACCCTGCTTAGCTTGGCTAGCTTTTCCCTGGTACGAGCTGCAACCACCGCCTTGCTGCACTGCTTGGCCTAGTTTAACTGCTGCCCAGCTGACCTGCGCCCAGGATCAGCTCACGACTGGGACACACAAACTCCAGCAGTCTTATAGTTCTTGAAAACCAGAGGTCTTTATTCTCTCAGCATCTTTTAATACAGCTTTAATCTTCAAGCAGTTTCTTCATCAAGAATGCAAGAGTCAGTTCAGTTTTTCCACATTCAGCTTATTAACACAGTCCAATCTTAACTCAGAATATCACACCCAGCAAACCTTTGTCTTGCTCCCAATTGTAGCTTCCCCTCATCAGCACTATCTTCTACCCTTAGATAGTTTTTGGGTTAGCTTCTTCCACCAGTGGCTTCCCCACTGGATTATTTTATCCTCTCCAAGTATGCACAGCTTGGGCCACACTCCCGCCA
The DNA here is from genome assembly GCF_901765095.1 of Microcaecilia unicolor. Classification (NCBI taxonomy): domain Eukaryota; kingdom Metazoa; phylum Chordata; class Amphibia; order Gymnophiona; family Siphonopidae; genus Microcaecilia; species Microcaecilia unicolor. Next base: position 294,800,334 of record NC_044033.1, on the reverse strand, counting down.
CCAAAGCCTTTACCTTTCCTGAGGAAGTTTGAGCAAACCCTCCAACCTCCATGCACTCCCCTTTACCTTCTCCTTCTACCTCCTCTTTATTCCACTCCATCTCCTCCTCACCAAGCTCCACCAGCTGTTCCCCATCTCCATGATCAGACCTCATCTCCCAATCAGTCACTCCCCCCTCCCCCTCCTGGGAGTTCAGCTGACCCTGCACTGGCTTCTGGGAAGTGTAGTTTTTCTCCTGCATTACAGCTTTCCCTGGCAGTTTGATCCCTAGAGGGCGCCCTGTTCTCCTAGCTGGGCTGAATGAACGGGGATGATGCCGGCTGAAAGACCCACTATCCCCTTTCCCTCGCACCAGCCCTCCAGAGTGCTCACACACCCCCCTGCTCAAACGATTGCCAGTCTTCTCCTGGCCTGCACTGGCAATTCGCGAAAGAACATCTGCGTTTGTCAGAAATTTGCCTGATCTATGCTCCACCTTGAATTGATAGGGCTGTAAAGCCAGATACCACCTTGTGAGACGACCATTACTATTTTTCATCTGGCCCAACCACCTCAAAGGCGCATGATCCGTAACCAGAGTAAATTTCCGACCATCTAAATAGTAATGGCACATCTGTACTGCCCATTTTATCGCTAAACATTCTCTCTCTATGGTTGAGTACCTGACCTCATGGGGGAGCAGTTTCCGGCTCAGGTACATCAGGGGATGTTCCTGCCCCTCGTGTACCTGAGACAACACGGCCCCCAAACCTACCCCCGAGGCATCAGCTTGCAGTACAAAGGGCTTATCAAAATCCACGGCTCTCAGCAGGGGTTCCTGACACAGGGCCACTCTCAACTCATTGAACACCCGCAGCCCTTCCTCCTCCCATCGTAGACTGTTGGGGGACCCCTTCTGAAGTTTATTAGTGAGGGGTGTAGCAATGGAGGCAAAGTGGGGTATGAACCTCCTATAGTACCCCACTAGGCCCAAAAAGCTCCTTAACTGCTTCTTATTTTTGGGGTATGGAAAGTCCTGGATACTCGCTACCTTATCCCAGAGCGGAGTTATTTGACCATTCCCCACCCAGTATCCTAAATATTTAACCTTCTCCTGCCCAAAACAACACTTTTGCGGGTTCAAAGTCAAACCTGCTTGACGGAAAGCCTCTAATACCGCCCTCACCCTTATAATATGCGAGGGCCAATCCTCACTCTGAATGATAACATCGTCCAGGTAAGCCGCCGCATATTGCTGATGCGGTCTTAACACCTGATCTAACAACCGCTGGCAGGAAGCTGCCGCTGAATTAAGACCAAACGGCATGCGTTTAAATTGATAGAGCCCCATGGGTGTAGAGAAAGCTGTCTTAGGCTTGGCCTCCTGAGTCAGAGGGATCTGCCAATACCCTTTTGTCAAGTCCAGGGTGGATAGATATCGTGCAGTACCCAAGCGATCCAAAAGCTCATCAATACGTGGCATCGGATAGGCGTCGGCATCTGAGAGCACATTAACTTGCCTAAAGTCGATGCAAAACCGCCACGTACCATCGGACTTGGGCACTAACACCACAGGACTCGACCATGGACTGACAGATTCCTCAATGACCCCAAAATCCAGCATCTCCTGTACCTGTCGGACCACCTCTTGTTTCTTTGGGGGTGAGAGACGGTAAGGTCTCTGTCTGACCACCCGGCCTGGCTCCGAGATGATATCATGCATGATAAGGTGCGTTTCCCCTGGGCAAGGAGTCAGGACATCCCGAAACTCCTCCACAACTGCCTGAACCTCTTTCTGCTGACTCCCTGGCAATGTAGTCGCAATCTGCGGTTCTCCTGCCTTAAATATCTCCGTGATCTGTGGTCCTAATTCTTCCTCAGCTTCCCCCCTAGCCTGACCAAATAGTCCCCTTCGCTCTTGCCAAGGTTTAAGCACATTTATATGATAGGTCTGCTCCCGGCCCTGCTCATTCCTTACTAAGTAGGTGACTGGACCTAACTTCTTTTCTATGACCGCAGGACCCCTCCAGCGTCCCACGAACTTATGAGGTGAGTCTGAAACCATGATCAAGACTTTGTCCCCCACCTTCAATGCCCTCTCCACCCCTTTCCGGTCATAATAGGCTTTCTGGTAATCTTGACTCCTCTCCCAGTGTTGCTGAGCCCCGCGGCTCAATTTATGCAACCGTTCCTTCAGCTTCACTAGATAGTTCACTACATCCCGATCCTCCTCTTCCGGAGGAACCCACTGCTCCCTTAACACGTCCAACACTCCCCGGGGTGATCTCCCATACATCAATTCAAATGGTGATACGCCCAGAGAGGCCTGAACATTCTCCCTACACACATACAAAACAAATGGTAACAATAGATCCCATTCCTCATGGGAGGAACCTAACCCTTTCCTCAACAACATTTTCAAGGTTTTATTGAATCTCTCCACCAGGCCATTAGTCTGAGGATGGTAAGCTGCAGTCCGAATATGCTGTATCCCGAAAGCCTCCCACACCTGGGCCAGGGTTCGTGACATGAAATTGGTCCCCCGGTCGGTAATCATTTCCCTAGGAAACCCCACCTCACAAAAGATCCGAATTAGCTGGGCCGCAATAACTTTCGCTGAGGTGATACGAAGCGGCACGGCCCAGGGATACCTTGTGGCCATATCCATGATCACTAGAATATAGGAATACCCCCTTCGGGACTTATCAATGGGCCCGATCATATCCATTGCCATACGGGTAATAGGAGTCCCTATACGGGGAAGGGGTCGTAGGGGCACTCTGTTCGGTATTTGCTCTGATACCCTCTGACACTGACTACAGGAGCTGCAAAATTGTTCCACCTCTTTATACACCCCGGGCCAGTAAAATCTGTTTAATACCTGCCGGAGAGTATTCTGAGCCCCCTTGTGACCCCCTAAGATATGATCATGAGATACCCGTAACACCAGGTCCCTAAACCCCCTCGGTACTACTAACTGTTTCTGAGGTTCCTTCCCCCCTGCTAAACAGGACAGCCGATATAGCAACCCCTTGTCACTAACAAACCGAGGGAAGCTGGTTTCTCCCTCTTGATCTACCCGCTCCCACGCATATTGCAATGTCTGGTCATCTTTTTGCTCTTTGGAAAAATCAGGGAATCTCTCTAACACCTGTTCCGTATCCCCTGGGAACCTCCCCTGATGAAGGAGCTCTTGACAATGCTGCCGCCTTTGCTCCTGACCTCGTTTCTTTTGCTGAGAGCCTTTCCTTGTCTTCCCCGGCCGCCCCATAACCTCTCCCTGGAATGGAAATACTTGTGCCAGGGACAGTTCCTGCTCCTTCTCCTGCCTCTCCTGGGCCCGGGTAGATACCAAGGCTTGCTTACCCCCAAGGCAGTATGTGAATGGAGCCCAATCCCGTCCTAAAATGAGATCCTGAGGGAGCCTAGGAAGTACAGCCACCCACACCCACTGAAGGCCCTCCTGGTCCTGTAGGTCTACTAGCCGGACTGGATACCTTGAGGAGGCCCCGTGTATGCACTGAATAGCCACGGACCGGTCTCTCTTCCTACCCTGCTGACCCCCTTTCCGGGCAATCTGCCCCCACAACTTCTGGGAGCACATTGTCTGGTCCGCTCCTGAGTCCAAAAGTCCTTCCACCGGGACCCCTCCTATCTTAACCCAATGCGTAAACTGGGGTTCCTTAGAGGGGGTTACCTGACATATGAGCCCCAACCTGGCCCTACAGTCCCTCCTCAGATGTCCCGACTTCCCACATCGGTAGCACACTCTATCATCCTCCTTAGGACCTTCCTCCCTCCTCCTGGTTACCCGAGTCCCGTATATGCTTACCGGAACTCGGAGCAATGCACGCTTCTTTCGCCGGCGGGTTGTTCAGACAATCCCACCACTGCCACCATTCTGTAACCAGGTCACCCTTCCAGGTGAGAGCCAGGGTCGACCCTGCTTAGCTTGGCTAGCTTTTCCCTGGTACGAGCTGCAACCACCGCCTTGCTGCACTGCTTGGCCTAGTTTAACTGCTGCCCAGCTGACCTGCGCCCAGGATCAGCTCACGACTGGGACACACAAACTCCAGCAGTCTTATAGTTCTTGAAAACCAGAGGTCTTTATTCTCTCAGCATCTTTTAATACAGCTTTAATCTTCAAGCAGTTTCTTCATCAAGAATGCAAGAGTCAGTTCAGTTTTTCCACATTCAGCTTATTAACACAGTCCAATCTTAACTCAGAATATCACACCCAGCAAACCTTTGTCTTGCTCCCAATTGTAGCTTCCCCTCATCAGCACTATCTTCTACCCTTAGATAGTTTTTGGGTTAGCTTCTTCCACCAGTGGCTTCCCCACTGGATTATTTTATCCTCTCCAAGTATGCACAGCTTGGGCCACACTCCCGCCACCAAAGCCTTTACCTTTCCTGAGGAAGTTTGAGCAAACCCTCCAACCTCCATGCACTCCCCTTTACCTTCTCCTTCTACCTCCTCTTTATTCCACTCCATCTCCTCCTCACCAAGCTCCACCAGCTGTTCCCCATCTCCATGATCAGACCTCATCTCCCAATCAGTCACTCCCCCCTCCCCCTCCTGGGAGTTCAGCTGACCCTGCACTGGCTTCTGGGAAGTGTAGTTTTTCTCCTGCATTACAGCTTTCCCTGGCAGTTTGATCCCTAGAGGGCGCCCTGTTCTCCTAGCTGGGCTGAATGAACGGGGATGATGCCGGCTGAAAGACCCACTATCCCCTTTCCCTCGCACCAGCCCTCCAGTGCTCACAGCATGTATGGTGTTCTAAACATTGAGGAAAATAGGACATCCCATAGCCCTACGCCCAACCTCAAATATTGCCGTGTTTATTCTGGATGACAAACTTCTAGACTAACATCCCTGTATTGCCACTTCAATGCCTTGAAAGCACGTACACCCTGAGGCCGTAACTATGTGGATTGTGACCTAAGATAGACCACAAACCAAAATGCTTTAACAAGCATCGGGTATACCCCTAGATAGTAACTATACGAATTGGGACCTAAGATAGACCACCAACGAAGTGCTTTAACAAGCATACAAGCATTGGGCATCCAGACTCCCTGGGCCCGCGAATGCATAGCAAGAGGGAACCTATGCAGAGCTTTTCCGTCTACCTACAGATATTAATGTTATGTCCACCTGACATTAATGTTATGCCCACCTGTTGCAAGACAGGCTGAGAAACAGAAGGATACCCTCATGACCAATGCGCCCACATCACTTGCTTTTTCGTCCTAATGTGACAATTCCCTTGGAGAAGGAAAGGTTTCGCTCACTTAGTACATAAGTATTGCCATACTGGGAAAGTCCAAAGGTCCATCAAGCCCAGCATCCTGTTTCCAACAGTGGCCAATCCAGGTCACAAATACCTGGCAAGATCCCCCCAAAATACAAAACATGTTATACTGCTTATCCCGGAAATAGTGTATTTTCCCCAAGTCCAATTTAATAATGGTCTATGGACTTTTCCTTTAGGAGGCCGTCCAAACCTTTTTAAAACTCCGCTAAGCTAACCGCCTTTACCACATTCTCTGGTAACGAATTCCAGAGTTTAATTACATGTTGAGTGAAGAAATATTTTCTTTGATTCATTTTAAATTTAGTACTTTGTAGCTTCATCGCATGCTCCCTACTCCTAGTATTTTTGGAAAGCGTAAACAGACGCCTCACATCTACCCGTTCAACTCCACTCATTATTTTATAGACCTCTATCATATCTCCCCTCAGCCGCCTTTTCTCCAAGCTGAAGAGCCCCAGCCACTTTAGCCTTTCCTCATAGGGACGTCGTCTCATCCCCTTTATCATTTTCATCGCCCTTCTCTGCACCTTTTCTAATTCCACTATATCTTTTTGAGATGCGGCGACCAGAATTGAACACAATATTCGAGGTGCGGTCGCACCATGGAGCGATACAAAGGCATTATAACATCCTCATTTTTGTTTTCCATTCCTTTCCTAATAATACCTAACATTCTATTTGCTTTCTTAGCCACAGCAGCACACTGAGCAGAAGGTTTCAACATATCATCAACGACGACACCTAGATCCCTTCTTGGTCGGTGGCTCCTAACGTTTAACCTTACAGGACGTAGCTATAATTTGGGTTCCTCTTTCCCACATGCATCACTTTGCACTTGCTCACATTAAACGTCATCTGCCATTTAGACGCCCAGTCTCATAAGGTCCTCTTGTAATTTTTCACAATCCTCTCGTGATTTAACGACTTTGAATAACTGTGTCATCAGCAAATTTGATTACCTCACTAGTTACTCCCATCTCTAGGTCATTTATAAATATGTTAAAAAGCACTGGTCCCAGCACAGACCCCTGGGGAACCCCACTAACTACCCTTCTCCATTGAGAATACTGACCATTTAATCCTACTCTGTTTTCTATCTTTTAACCAGTTTTTAATCCACAATAGAACACTACCTCCTATCCCATGACTCTTCAATTTCCTCTGGAGTCTTTCATGAGGTACTTTGTCAAACACCTTCTGAAAATCCAGATACACAACATCAACCGGCTCACCTTTATCCACATGTTTGTTCACCCCTTCAAAGAAATGTAGTAGATTGGTGAGGCAAGATTTCCCTTCACTAAATCCATGTTGACTTTGTCTCATTAATCCATGCTTTTGAATATGCTCTGTAATTTTGTTCTTAATAATAGTCTCTACCATTTTGCCTGGCACCGACGTCAGACTCACCGGTCTATAATTTCTCGGATCTCCTCTGGAACCTTTTTTAAAAATTGGCGTTACATTGGCCACCCTCCAATCTTCCGGTACCACGCTCGATTTTAAGGATAAATTACTTATTACTAACAATAGCTCCGCAAACTAATTTTTCAGTTCTATCAGTACTCTGGGATGAATACCATCCGGTCTGGGAGATTTGCTACTCTTCAGTTTGTCAAACTGCCCCATTACATCCTCCAGGTTTACAGAGAATTCATTAAGTTTCTCCGACTCGTCTGCTTGAAATACCATTTCAGACACCGGTATCCCACCCAAATCTTTGTCATCCCCGATCGCTCCTTTTACTCCTCGGTCATCCAGCGGTCCAACCGATTCTTTTGCTGGCTTCCTGCTTTTAATATACCTAAAATAATTTTTGCTATGTGTTTTTCCCTCCAACGCAATCTTTTTTTCAAAGTCCCTCTTAGCCTTCCTTATCAGCGCTTTGCATTTGACTTGCCATTCCTTATGCTGTTTCTTATTATTTTCAGTCGGTTCCTTCTTCCATTTTCTGAAGGATTTTCTTTTAGCTCTAATAGCTTCCTTCACCTCACTTTTTAACCATGCCAGCTGTTGTTTGGTCTTCTGTCCTCCTTTTTTAGTACGCGGAATATATTTGGCCTGGGCTTCCAGGATGGTGTTTTTGAACAGCATCCACGCCTCATGTAAATTTTTGACCCTCGCAGCCGCTCCTCTAAGTTTTTCACCATTCTTCTCATTTTTTAAAGTTAAACGCTAACGTATTTGATTTCCTATGTATACTTACTTCAAAGCTAATATCAAATCCGATCATATTATGATCACTGTTGTCAAGCGGTCCCAACATCATTACCTCTTGTACCAGATCATGTGCTCCACTAAGGACTAGGTCTAGAATTTTCCTTCTCTCGTCGGCTCCTGTACCAGCTGCTCCATAAAGTTGTCCTTGATTTCATCAAGGAATTTTACCTCCCTAGCGTGCCCTGATGTTACATTTACCCAGTCAATATCGGGGTAATTGAAATCATCCATTATTATTGTGTTGCCCAGTTTGTTTGCATCCCTAATTTCCTTTAACATTTCTGCATCCGTCTATTCATCCTGACCAGGCGGACGGTAGTACACTCCTATCACTATCCTTTTCCCCTTTGATTCAAGAAGTATTTTGTTTCTGCAGAATTTTCAATCTATTTGATTCAAGGCTCTCGTTAATATACAATGCTACCCCTCCACCAATTTGATCCACCCTATCACTACGATATAATTTATACCCCGGTATGACAGTGTCCCACTGATTATCTTCCTTCCACCAGGACTCAGAGATGCCTATTATATATAATTTTTAATTTAGTGCAATATATTCTAACTCCCATCTTCTTTCTTAGGCTCCTGGCATTCGCATATAGACATTTCAAACAATGTTTGTTGTTCCTATTTACATCATGCTGAGTACTTGACAGTAATAATTTGCAATCTTTTGTCTGATTTTTATTTAAGGACACCTGATCTACTACGGTCTCTTTTGCAACCTCACTATCAGGATACCCTATCTTCCCCGTTTTGGTGATATCTTTGAAAGATACCTTATCCTGAACCATGCGCTTTTGAGCAACTGTCAGCCTTCCTCCCGTTTCTAGTTTAAAAGCTGCTCTATCTCCTTTTTAAATGCCGATGCCAGCAGCCTGGTCCCACTCTGGTTAATGTGGAGCCCATCTTTTCGGAATAGGCTTCCCCTTCCCCAGAATGTTGCCCAGTTCCTAACAAATCTAAAACCCTCCTCCCTGCACCATCGTCTCATCCACGCATTGAGAGACCAGAGCTCTGCCTGTCTCTTGGGCCCTGCGCGTACAACGGGTAGCATTTCAGAAAATGCTACCCTAGAGGATCTGGATTTGCACTTTCTACCTAAGAGCCTAAATTTGGCTTCCAGAACCTCTCTCCCACATTTTCTTATATCATTGGTACCCACATGTACCAAGACAGCCGGCTCCTCCTGAGCACTATCTAAAATCCTATCTAGGTGGCGCGTGAGGTCCACCACCTTTGCACCAGGCAGGCAAGTCACCAGGCGATCCTCATGTTTACTATCTATATGCCTAATGATCGAATCACCAACTACAACAGCTGTCCTAACCCTTCCCTTGCCCCTAAACCTCCTGATTTTCTTTTTTGTGTGATAACTATAGGTGCTGTCGCGTGACTGACATGTCTGACTAATGGATTCACTTATACCATGTCAACATAACTTTCCAAAAGATGAAGCACCTCATATCCCCTAGACAAGGCGGACATAATAACATAGTAGATGACGGCAGAAAAAGACCTGCACGGTCCATCCAGTCTGCCCAACAAGATAAACTCACATGTGCTACTTTTTGTGTATACCTTACCTTGATTTGTACCTGTCCTTTTCAGGGCACAGACCGTATAAGTCTGCCCAGCACTATCTCTGCCTCCCAACCACCAGCCCCGCCTCCCACCACCGGTTCTGGCACAGACCGTATAAGTCTGCCCAGCACTATCCCCGCCTCCAAACCACCAGTTCCGCCTCCCACCACCAGCTCTGGCACAGACCGTATAAGTCTGCCCAGCACCATCTCCGTCTCCCGCCACCGGCTTTGCCACCCAATTTCGTCTAAGCTCTTTATGATCCATTCCTTCTGAGCAGGATTCCTTTATGTTTATCCCACGCATGTTTGAATTCCGTTACCATTTTCACCACCTCCCACGGGAGGGCATTCCAAGCATCCACTACTCTCTCCGTGAAAAAATACTTCCTGACATTTTTCTTGAGTCTGCCCCCCTTCAATCTCATTTCATGTCCTCTCGTTCTACTGCCTTCGCATCTCCGGAAAAGGTTAGTTTGCAGATTGACTGTAAATGCTGGTAGATATAGTGGAGTAGTAAATATGAAACCAGCAATTAAAGCAGGTGTCATGAGCAGCCAAAGCAGAAGGATCCGGTGAATAGACACTACAATTATCATGCCCTACCATATACTGGCCCATGCTTCAAACAAAAGAGGGACAAGGTTTGCAGACATTAAAATCCTGTTATAATTCAGATAGGCAAGGTGAAATAGGTGGGTTCTTGATCCAGGCCACAGTGATAAAGTTAAATCATTAAACCTTAAAAGGTGTGCATACCCTAATAAAATTGGGTTCCCATTGCCATTCTTAATAAGGAATGTAAGCCTCTAATAAAAACTACAGTCTAACATCCTATGCAGTCTAGCGGAGTGACTATAGAGTTAAGAGAATGGGATCCAGGAATGTATTTCCTTGGAATAGAATCAAGGAAACTCTCTAATATAATCCAAATATGTTGTCCAATGCCTGCAATTCAGCAGCAATGACCCTAGATTACTGACTGGTGTCTGTGACCTGAGGTCCATGCTTCCCTTTAGTGATGAATCAATACCTCCCTTTAGGGAATGGTCGAGTCGAGGGTTCATCCCTCGCCTGTCCAGACGCTCCGATAACATATAAAGAAGAGAACACCAGAGATAAGACGACTGTTAAGGTAGAATCAACTGAATTCCAGATGATGGCTGAATGGCAAGCCCCCAGTTTCACTATCTGGCTCCGTGCAAAAAACACCCAGGCAGCCAACGGCCCAGGAGCAGATCAGTACCCTCTCAAAAGGGGTTAAGATCCCACCTTCAGTACCAATTAATATACTTTATATCCACTATCCTTTCACATACTGGACTCTCACGATGCAGCAAGGAATGACCATGGGATGGGCATTGTGAAAATGGATTCCCCCAGTAGCGATATTGGGGCTAGGATAGAAGAAGTCCTGGAAGCAACAAGTCCACTGCATGGTGACAACATAGAAACGTAAACCCTGTCTTCCTTGTCATCAAGCAGATGAATCCATTACGAATGGGTTGTGTCCATTGTAAATTTTAAAGGCCCTCTTTGCGCCCCAGGAATACCCTTCTCCAGGGGCAAAGGGTCTGCGCTTCCACTATCTGTTGGACCGCCTGCCTAAATTCTTTTGATATTCCATCCCAGTGATATTTCTGTTGTGGAGGCACCAGAAGGCGTAACTCTAGGATAATGACCATGACCATGGCCTTCTGTCTATCAGAATCTAAGTGAATCCCTGGTCATCTATGTACCCACATGTATTCTATTAAAATGTAACAATAATCTATATACACACTGGGTGTCAGCTGTGTGTGTGGCTTAGTTTGTAGTATCAATGAAAGGTGAAGAATATTTGAAAATAAAGACAGAGAAAGAGTTCAGAAAGAAGGCTTTATTCTTACCAAGTTTTCAATCAAGTACAGACATCAAACAGATTCTGGGTTCAATCGTATAGAGCTCCGCCGTCTGAGCAGTGTTGGGGAAGACTCCAAAATTAAGCCAAATTCTCCCTTCTTTTATACCCACAGATCTCAATAGAAGTCTATGGTAAAACACTTTTTTTTCTAAATATTTCTCAATTTCTTAGATCATACTTTCGTATCCGGCCAGATGTTCATCTGTACCCATTTCTTTTCCGTTCTATCTATTTCTAGAGCTTGCCACACTTCCGTAAATGTCAACATGTTTTTGGAACAATTTGTTTTTCTCGTTTACTAAAATATCTTTATCAGTTTCACATCTTCCTTTTGTAATACCTTTCATAACATCTTATGATCTGTGTGCCATCTTATGGAAAATAAGTCCCATTTTAAGAACATCATTTTATTCATCTTATCCATTATTCCTATATTATAGGTGCCACATTCCATTAGAAAGTTGTACCTGGTCTTGTCAAGACTCCTGCTTTTTGCAGATTCTCAAATATGAAGCTATTAGCTTGTTATCAGGCCTAGTCAGTGCTTTTTGGTTGTTTTAAGCTATGTTGCTTGGCCCATCACTATTCCAGTGTATAGGTCTTCAAGCTAGCCCATATATTAACATTCCCCTCTTCACCCTATCCCATAGGGTGACACCAGGGTTAATACACCATGGTACCATCCATTCCAGAAGGTATCCTATAAGGCCAAATTTTCTGAGTCTTACAGTTAACTGGTACAGTCAGATTTGTTTTTGGTTTGAGATTACCATCTTGGCACCACTTCAATTATTTTAATCCTTCTTATCTATATCTGTGGTTATACAAAAACTTATAATTACTATAATAATATTTTTGATTCAACCCTTTAATATGCAGGTTCTAACTTATTCTTACCTATGTGAGTATATATTGTTATCAATCATAAATTCTTTGGTTATATACTGATTATATCTTGAGTATACATTTGCATAGATTTACATAGGTTATGTAGACATTTTGCTCATGTATCACTTCATCTTATAAAGCTTTATATGGTTATATTGTATCCCTGTGTGCTATTACCTGATTATACAGTTGCAGACATCTCTCTAGTGTCTCTAGCATTTGCATAGCGATTGGTCCTTCTCAGAGGGAGATAGTCCAATGTGTTATCTCCAGTGGTGTTGGGAAGGAGATTTTCGTACAGGACATATTGTCCTGCTGTTGTCTTTTTCATTATTGCAGTTTCAATTAAGCGTTCTACTAAGCCTCTAGCACAAGGGATTATGCAACATCCTACTAATACAAAAATTGCTACCACTATAATTATAGTAGTGGCTGCTGAAATGATAAATGTCTTCCATTTACCAAAAGCTCTATCCATCCAACCAGTCCAGGATGTGTCAACACCAGAGTTCTCTGCCAACTCTTGTGACAGTGAGGTTAAGCCTTCCAAAGCTCTGGTGATTGATCCATCTGGAGCAGTGTTGTTGGGGATAAAGGTGCAACACTGTGTACCTATTTTCCGGCACACTCCGCCATCCGATGCCAAAATCTGGTCAAGAACTAATCTATTTTCTAACGTCATTCTGCTGGTGGCATCTAATTGTGTTGCAATTCCTTGAACCGCGTCTCTGGTGTAATTGACAAATCTCTGCTGGTTGTAATATATATAGTTGATCCAGTCTAAATTTTTATTTATAGTAGCCCACCAAAAGAAAGCTGATTCGAACCCTGCGGCTATCTGGTTTCTGGCTTTGAATTCATCAGGTACCCCTCTTGGAACTCCAATTGCATCTATATATACCCGATCATCAAAAGATCCAGGCATTGCATCTCTCTTCACTCGTGAGGAAGAGGTGCTATGAGGAGGGAGCAAAGATGCTATTACAATTGGAATTACCAATTTGACTAAGGCACATCTGCCTGTCCAACTCCTATGGAGTGTATGGTAGATAGTGTGGGTTCCACAGTACCACCATATGTCTGCTCTAGCTTGTGAAAAGTCTGTGAGATTTAGATTTCGTAGAGTCCCTTTTTCTAGGGTTGTGTTACAATTGGTCAAATTTCCTAGAAACCGTGTATTTTTCACCCCATATCGTTCCAGACATGTATGATATCTGGTAGCAGGATCTGGAATCCTGAATGCAGGTGGAACCCTCAGCCGAGGGGGTAAGTAGGGGTGGTGCTCGTCAAGATGTTGACAAGACTGATTCACTTCAGTTGTTACCTGAAGTAACTCTAGCATACACCAAAAACCATCTGGGTCATTGTGGAGATCTAAAGGAAAGGGGACTACTGTTGGTTCTGCTCTTGCATGGGAACAAAAATAACAATTAGAGACATTCAAACTCTTTGTAGTATAATGCGCCCATTCGAGCCACAGGTTTGTCTCTCCAAATCCTGTTTCTAATGCCATTAAATCTTTGGAATTATTAATCGGCACAATCTGGTAAGGAATCTTTACTTCTGGGATTTTAGTTGGCATCAAAGGATTCTTTTCTGGTTGGGCTGGGGGTGGAACAATCTTAAATTTTCCAACGGGGTCTCTTCCTGAGGCGTCAATTCCTAAGGAATAAGTTCTGTATGTAACAGCCGTTACTCCTCTGAAAGTGATAGCCACTTGATTACATTTGGTCATTGAACAGAGGCCAGTCACTCGCAATTTCATAATGGAAATGCTCTTTTTGAGATCTGGAATTTCGCTACCTGAGTAGGGAATCCATGAACCTGTGTACCACCATACTTGTGCCCAACTTCCGCAATTGGAGAAGGGACACAGGTATACCTCAAAAGCTGACAAATATTGCTGTACAGGATGTTCCCCACACATTGTGTAAGCACACACATCAAGGGTGATTGTGGTTGTGTCTTTAGTGTGGGTAATGTTATTTCGGGGGTGGTAATAAACTGTTGCAGAAAACTTTCTAGATCCTTTGTTCCTTGTACCATAGGCATGGTGAGCACACACAACAGAAGGGCTAGGCACTTCATGTTGGTAGTTTTCATGGTTAAATGTAAGATCTGGGCTGTACCAAAGGCAATTGGCGGTTAATGAAAATGAGTAACAAAATTAATCCTAGGGTCTTAACCAGAACTGCAATTGCTATAATTAATATTCCTACGTATACCAATGCTTGATATATCATTAGGAAGAATTTGGGTAGGGTGGGTAAATTCTAATCGCTCCTCTTCCAGTAGGGTCGGGGATTTCGAAAAGGCTATATACTTCCAAAGGTCCCAATCCAACCTCTCTAATGAACAGGAAGGGTATCCAGTCAGTGCCCAGTACGGCGTATGTGATTAACCAAAAATCTACAACGTCGCCAGTTTCTGGTCTTATTAGGAGGTCGTCGGTTTGTTCAACTTGTAAACCTAAGGTTCCTCCAAACAGTACCAGAGTGTGTGTGACCGTTCGACTAGGACCTAGTGTCCAACTCTCAAATAAGGGTTCACACAGTGTCTGAAATCGTGTAAAGGGGTCCCAATTGGGATCGTCTTCTGGAGCTGGGTCCCAATGGGGATGTATTAATTCTCTTGGATCAAAAAGGTACTCTGGGGGTTCAGGGATTAACTGTTCACCTAAATTTAAAGGCGACGGTGGGGGAGAATCAGGTGGAGAAGGCTGGTTATCTGGTCTGTTCTGGGACATATATTGATAGCTACTTTGGGATGTTGAGCTATCTGGGAGGACGAGTAACTGGGACGTTGATATTTGGAGTGGCTAAGGCAGTATTCGTGGGAGGAGGAACGTCACTAGTAGGCACCAGAGGATTAGGAGGAGGGGTGGGTCGTAATTCAAGCAAGGTAATATTATCCTCAAAAGCAGTTGTACGATTGGGGACAATATGGACCGAGCTACTGATATTATTGGGAACACTTGTAGAATGCAGAGCAGGAGAATTAGTGAGGACAGGAGTAGTCGCAGAGTTTTCAATAGGCACTGTATGATTGCCAGTTGAAAAGTCTGTTGTGGCAGATGTGTCTGACCAAGAGGTGGGATGACTGGTGGCAAGGGGACTGATCTTTTTGATCGTTTGGAGGGATCTGTGTCCAAACAGGCGTGTGAATGTGGTGTACTGTTGGGGCTCTTTGTAGGCTGCTGTAGTAGGTGGTGGAACAGGAGCAGTTGCAAGTACAGAAGTAGTTGCAAGTACTGCTGGGGTAGTCGCAAGTACCGAAGTAGTTGCAAGTACCGAAGTAGTTGCAAGTACCGTGGCGTTTCCAACGGGCAAAGTAACGTTGCCAGTGGGAAAGGCAGTGAGTGTGATCCAAAGATCAAAGAGGTTACTGTCAGCAGAATAGGTAAACAGGGTAGTGAGAAACAAAACCAAACCTATACAAAGTAGGATCATGCACAAGAGTCCAACAGCAAACAATCGAGCAGATGGAAAGCAGAAGAAGAGGGTGTACTGATGTAACACCGTTACTGCTGCAGAAACAACACTTGGACGGGTGCTGGTTCCGTCCGTGTCGTCAGGAATGGTGTCGCCTTCCAAATAAGTACCGTCAAAGTCGTTGGACCAATGGGAATTGGTTTCAGATAACTGCTCAGAGTCACACTTATCAACAGGGTAAAGTCCAGTGTTCTGTGGGTCTGGTGGATCTGGTTCCTTGATATCGTCAAGGGCAGCAAGGTTCTCAGCAGTTGGTTCCCTGCGGAGAACTTTACCAGCGGGGGAGGGTGGTGGTATTAAAACTTTCACAGGAGTGGTTGGGAAAGGTGGTATTGGAATAGGAACTTTATGTAGAGAAATAGTCTGTAAGGGAATGAGCTCTTCTGGAGTGAACAGCGGCGGAACTTGCTGTGGCATTTATCTGGCTTGATTCGGGAAGTACAAATGTAGAATGTCGAGCAGCTCACTGATGTTGCTGTGCAAATTCTGTACTGTTGAAAACGCAACAGACTCTTGTTCTTCCAGATTCAACTCTCCTGCTAAGTTGCGGACTTGGGTGAGATCTTCTGCAAGGTTACGGATTCGGATGAGACGGATGTGAAGATCAACGTAGGGAAGTGGGAATGCTGGAACAGTGGGAGGTGGAGGTGAGGATGGCAACTCAAATGCTGGTTCGAATACAGGTGGTTGTTCAGATGGTGACTCTGGAGATTCAGCGATGGTTTGGATGACGATGTCAGCCAGATCAAGGAGGTGCGATTCAGGAGATGGATGGTCTAAGCTGATTAAGTGGCTAAGTCTTTGGTCGAGTTGATCAAGATGGTTTAAGAGTGTTGGATGTGGGGTCGGTGGTCTTGGGCTCAGTGGCGGTGGAGATGGGGTTCGTGGTGGGACAGGTCTCTCCAGTGGCTGCTGTGCTGGAAACATCAATGGAAACATCCAGGAGGTCTGATTCGGTATTCGGGTAGGTTCGTATATCTTTCAGATGGACCCAAGATGTGTGGTCCTCAAGCTTAGCAGCTGTAGCTGACAGAGCTTCTATCTTGAAGGGGCCAACGTAGATGGGATCTCGCCAGGTTTTGTGCGTGTAATAACGCCGATGCACCAGATCACCCACTTTGTAAGGGGGGGGTCTATTGGCATCACAATCCCCTCTTCTGTCCGAAATAGCCTGTGGAATTGAGGACAGAGAACTTACAATAGTTTGTAAGATATCCCAATATACTGAGTATTGATCAGGCAATTGAGTGTCTGGATTGCCAGGTAGAAGTCGCATTGGGCGACCAGTACACAATTGGAAAGGCGTCAGTTTAAGGGAAGAGGATGGAGTGGCACGAAGTGATAAGAGTGCCAGTGGGAGGGCATCAAGCCAATTCTTTATCCCATTTGCCATAAGCTGACGCATTTTGGTTTTGAGCAATCCATTGTATCTTTCAACCAAACCATTACTGGTGGGTTTGTAGACACAGACAGTTCTGTGAGTAATGCCAAGTGTTGGAAGGAGGTTCTGCAAAAGGTCATTCACAAAGTGTGTACCATTGTCCGTGGTTATTTTACCAGGAATACCAAATCGAGGAATAATTTCATTGCATAGTGACTGTGCCATAGTTTGTGCGGTTTCTCTAGAGCAAGGGAAAGCTTCCACCCACTTAGAGAAAGCGTCCACGCAGACAAGCAGATACCGTTTACCACGAACAGGTGTCTGCATATCTGTAAAATCTATATACCAATGTTGGCCAGGTCCCTGGACAACAGGTAAATGACCTGAAGGAATTATGGGTCCCCGTTTAGGTGTATACAAGAAACATTTGTAACAATTGTGAACTACAGTGTGACACATGGGCATCATTTGAGGAGCCCATAATTTGGGAGACAGTTGATCAAACAATGTATTAGCATTTAAATGCAAAGGGTAATGGAGGGCATGCAGGAGGAGAGACAAAACATGCTGTGAAACACATAGTTGACCATTGGGATGGGTCCAAATACCATTAGGGTTAAGGAAACAGCCTGCTTGCTTCCACAAGGTGATTTCTGCTTGTGTAAGTGAGGACGTGAGGGTAGAAGAGAAGTCGGAAGTTAGGGATTCAGAGGTGACAGGAGGAGTAGGCTCGTTCTGAGGAAACTGTGGTACTGGAGATAAGGGAGGGGTAATGATGGGGGGAGCATGAAAAAGGGGAGGGGTACTTGGAGAGGAGGAATCAGAATGTGTGGAATCGGAAGGAGTTGAAGGAGGCGTGTCAAGAAGTGGTGCTTCGGACACAATGACCGGAAGTGCCGCATCGGCAGTGGTTCCGGAAGGAAGACTGGAAAGGGAAGTGACCTCACGGGCTAGTTCATCCGCAGCGTGGTTGCCGTTGATGGCGAAAGAAAAGACTGTCTCCTGATGTGCCTTTATCCAGGAGATACTGGTGCGGAGGCCTTTTTGATGACGCTGCTCCAGCGCGTCAAAAAGAGCAGTCCACAACGGTAAGTGACTTAGAGGTTGCCCAGTAGAGGAAATCATACCCCTCTGGTTCCATTTGCGAACATGGGAATGCAAGGAAGCAAAAACATAGTCTGAATCAGTGACAATACTTAAATCTGAATGTAGTGCTTTGAACAGCAGAACGTACAAAACCGCTGCAAGCTCTGCGGTTTGGGCTGTGAATGCATCAGGTAGCCTGAATTGTACAGGGTCTAGTATGTCTTCTTCTGGTGTATAACGGAGGGCGGCAAAACCAGCTACTCCGTTTTGTTGAGAACCATCTGTAAACCAAATTTCTCCTGTTTGCAAAATTTCAGAATGCAGGTGGAGTGAATCGGGTACAGATAATTGGGTAGTGCTTTAGAAATGATAAGTAGTAGTAGTAGTGCATTCGTGGGGAAAAATGGCATTCCGTGCTGTCTCTGTGACGGTGAGTAGTGGATCTAGACGTTGAAGGTCAGTTAAAGTTAATGGGTGAATGGAGTGCACTACACTAAACAAAAGCACTTGATACTTTTGCAAACGGCAGACAGTCATGTGACTAATCTGTTTGTCTAATAGATATTTAACATCATGGGACGTGTGAAGGATCACCGGAAGGTGAGGAATGTAGCTGTATAGTTTGGTAACAGCAGTACTGGCGGCAACAAGGCCTTTCTCACAAGTAGCAAAAGCTCTTTCAATGGGTGAAAAAGTTCCTGAAAGGTAACCACATGCAAGATCATCATGTTCTTGTGTGATTAGGCAAGACCAAGTATCCTCAGTATGCACAACCCAAAGGTGCACATCCTGAGAAACATCAATGGTTGCCAATGGTGAGGAAAGCATAACATCCTTCACAAGGGCCATAAGATCAGCTGTTTCCTGAGCTGTAAAGTGTAATGATTCATGTTTTACTTTCTGTTTGCCTTGTAGTTTCATGTAAAACGGCTGAGTTCGGGCAGAATAATTGGGTATCCATAGGCGACAGAAATTTAGCATGCCAAGGACACCTCTGAGATCTGAAACTGTTGTGGGCATACGCAAAGAAGAAACGTGTTGTAGGGTATCGGGACCTAGGCCCTTCTGACGGGGGCCAATGTGATGGCCAAGGAAGGTAACATGTGTCTGAGCAACTTTTAATTTCTTTCTGTTGACTTTGTAGCCTTTCGTAGCAAGAAAGCCTAGAAAGTCACAGGTGACTTGAACACAAGTGTCAAAGTCAGGGCATGTGATAAGCATGTCATCCACATACTGAACAATAGAAGTATGTGGTGGGAGAACATACCTGTCACGTTTAAATTCATGTATGTGTTCTGCTAAAGTTTGGGAAAAGATGGTAGGACTGTCGGTAAACCCCTGGGGAAGACGAGTCCACTGATATGTTGTGTTATTGAATTGGAAAGCTGTAAGCGGTCGGCTTACAGGGTCGAGAGTGATGGAAAAGAAGGCGTTGGATAAATCAATAGTGGAATGGTATGTCTGCAAGGAGATGCTATTGAGGAGTGTAGTCGGGTTTTCCACATTTGGGAAGGTAGCGTACGTGAGGTCATTTAGCGCACGTAAGTCCTGCACTATACGGAAGGTTCCAGGATCCTTCTTTGGGACAGGGAACAATGGAGTGTTGTATGGTGAATTACATTTTTCAATGATGCCCTGCTGTAACAAGGAATCAATTTGTTCCTGAGCTCCAGCAATAACTTCAGGCTTCAGTGGATATTGGGCAATCTTGGGGCCTTTACAGCCGGGTAAAAGCTGGATACGATGGGGAGGGCCTGTTACTTCACCATAGGGTTTCTCAGGTGTGGCCCAAAGAAAACCTGGTAGGTCATTCAGTGCAATCTCTATTTGTTTCTCAACCATAGAGGTGACAACCATCATGAGTGAAGTGCTTTCATTGGGGGAAGGATCAAAATGAATTTCAAAATGAAACAATGTCAACAGATCTCTTCCAAGTAAATTGACAGGACATAGTGGAGCATACAAAAAGGGAGCCGAAAGTTGTAAATCGGCATATTTAATGGGCAAAGGCTCTAGCAGTGGTGTGTCTGTTGGGACACCATCAAATCCTGTGGTGGTAATATTGTCTGGGGAAACTTTAAGAAGTTTCTGCAGTTTATGCGGAACGTGGGCAAGCACAGAGCGAGAGGCGCCTGTGTCAATTAAAAAGGGGACGGGGACTTCACAGATTAACAAGGTGATCATAGGATCATCCAGTCCTGCTGTAGTGTGGACCACGCCTAGTCACTGTGGACGGCGTTGATCCGGGTTCCATAGAGGGAAAGACTGGCGTTCTTGCCGCTCTTGCCGTACTACATGTCGGGGTCTGTTTTGTAATGGTTGTGGACATTCACGTGCATAATGACCGTATTCCTGACAGCGGAAGCACAGGACATCTGGAAAGCGATCAGGACTAGGCCGGGAACGGTAGTCTCTGGGTCGTCTATTGGAATCAGGCGGGCCCCTTGGGGGACCTCTTTGAGGTTGAAAGCGGCGACCACGTTCTTCAGGGTAATCAGTTCTACGGTCTGGGCGGTAGGGCCGTGGGCCCCGATTTCGAGTGTTATTGTCATAGCGTTGGTCAGCATACATAACAATAACAGGGGGAGAGGTCTCGGGGATATTGGGACCGGTGGGATCTGTGTCAGAGCTCCTGGATGCTCTTTTCTCTTTGAGATCTTCAGTTTGTAGCACTTCTAAGTTAGTGTGTACTGTCTTACGATGTTGAGCTTCATCTTGCTTGCTTTTTATAAGCCGTCTGCAATGATGAAGGATATGTTCACGAATTTTTGGCCATTTTTCCAATTGGAGACCAACTGTGTTTTCCAATTTATTCTTGATTTCTGAAGGTAAGGTTCCCTTAAGTAAATGGTAGAACACTGGAAGAGCATTATCAGAGTCAAATTTTTCCTCTGTCTCTTCTTTAAAAAGGTCTTGGAGTCTGAGCAAGTAAGCCTCAATAGGCTCTGAATCCATTTCCCATCTTTGGGAAGTGATAACTGAAAAATCTTTAAGAGCCGGATACATGGTCCGGATTTCCTGAAATACTTTGGTCTGAATCTCAGTCAAAGGATTGCCATCATACTGAGTATCAGTTACAAATTTAGCATAGCCTGATTGAGTGAATATATCGGTGACACTAGCATGTGGGGTTCTGCCCAATAGTGCTTTCATATCACCGACTGACAAGGTGGAGCCTAGTGTAATGTCCTGCAATTTCTTTAACCATCGGTTGCCTCCCATTGCAATATCTGGGAGTTGTAGTATAAGGCTATTTAGTTCAACAGCCGAAAGTGGGGTGTACTCCGTATGAGGGACACCACCTGACATCTTGTTCAGTAGCGGTAAGAGTATAGCATTTGAGGATGGAAGTTTCCCTGTTGCGGCAGGTGGGGGGAATTGATTTTCATACTTTTTCCAAACCTGAAGACCCTGGATTAGGTAGAGGGTTGTTTTCTGATCCCAATGAGGGTCAGGGTGGTCATAAATAAGATCTCGCACTAACGAGAGTTTGTCAGACCGCAAGGATCCTTCACGTGGGAAGAGGGCAGACTGGGGCTGGAGCGCCTCAGACCATCCTGCAAGGTTATCAATCCATGGCTGGACATAATGCCATGAGTTCTCATGTAAGGCGACATATTGGGCAGGTGTGCTAGGCGGACTAGATAAGATAGGTTCTGCACTAATATTCAGACCTGTAGGGTGACGGGGACTGCCAATGACTGCAAGGCAGCGGCTGGATCCCTCATTAGTAAGATAACTTCGAGGGTGGCGCTGTCTGGTATGATGAGAAATAACATCATGTTGTTGGGGTAACATAGAGAGCACTGAAAAACCATAGTGCTTCATGGCCAGCTAGCTCCATCTGCCTTTTCAGTATTCTCTATCTCCCCAGCAGGGTTGGACGCAGCTTATTCAGCTCCTTCAAAAAGCTGCCTGGGGTGGCTCCTGTGCTTTTGCCAGTTGTAGCAGGGGTGTTGAGGCTGATGGTGCCCACTTTAAAGGCATATAGGTTCGCCCTTTCCCTGCTTTACCCGGCCCCCAATGTGGATGTAGACACATAGGTTAGCCCTGTCCCAGTCTTTCCCTAAACTCTACTTTGTGGATGCAGGCACATAGGTTCACCCTTTCTCTGCCTTTCCCACTGTTATGACCCGGTAGTAGTGAGCCCCTGTGCCCCGACTGAGCATGGCTGAGATGGAGTGATGCTGTACTCAGTCAGGCAGCCAGACAACCCCTAGCTTCACCTGGGAAGCGACCACCGTTCACCGAGAGTTGAGCTCCCAGCTGCAGGTGGCCACCAGGACTTCTGGAACCGGCGGGGTTTTACAGCCACTGACCAGGATGGCAGGAAACCGACACAGTCCAGAACCAGTACTCCGATAGGCAAGAATAGTCAAAATTAGTCAAGGGTCAAGGCAGGCAGCAAACAAGCGTAATTTGAGAAAACTAGCCAAGGTCCGGTACTGTTATGATTCTGCCGGTTTGGCAGGGAGAGAGGGGAGACGTGTCTTCTGATTGGCTGCCAGGGTTTGTGCTGACGTCTGTGAGTCTACTTAAGCCTGCGTGTTACTCCCTGCCTTGCTTTGGCGTTACTTACACTCTTGTGGTGACTCGAAAGCCGCAGTTCTTGGTCAGAACGTGCTCTGTGCTCTGACTGTGATCTCCCTGTTCAGGGATTTCTTTCCTTCCTTTCCCTTTGTTTGTGTTAGCTGGGGGCAGCGTGTGTGTGTGTGTGTTTATAATTAGTTCTTTTGCCTCCAGCTGGGCTTCCCTTCGCTGGCTGCAGCTCTCTGTGGGAAGCCAGCTGCTTGTTCCTCAGTGGGGGCTGGGCTTTGTTCTGCTCTCGTCTCAGCTAGGCTGCTTGTCTGAGAGCGTCCTCTCCAGTTGTTTGTTTACTCTAAGGATTTCTCTTCCCAGTGTCCCCGGCCTGCTGACTCAGGCCCAGATGCATCAACCAAACGTTAAAAAATAAGAATCGTAAAAGTGCTTAACGATTTTAAAAAAACGAGGCATGCACTACAAAAATACTCCAGAAATGTTCGGATCGGTATTGCAAAGTAGGATGTATCACAGAATCGTTAAACCCGTCGTTAATCAGCGCTTAAAGCATGCGCAGAGCAGCCCAAGCGTTATGCTGGCTGCTCTGCGCATGCCACAAAGGCCCAGCTGTCAAAACAACCCCCCCCCCCCACAAACACGTGTGTTTCGGGAGGGGGCAAAGGCACTCGTCATGAGCGTCCCGTATGGACGCCTTGCCCCCCTCCCCCCCGCTGCTCCCCGCTCCCCCCCCGGCACGAAAAATCTCCAATTTTAGCAGCCCCGGGCCGGCCCTCCTCCCTTCCTGTATTCTCCCACACTAGCTCCGCCTCCTGCCATGCTCCGGTTCCGTGCCCCGCCCCCGCCGCCCCCCCCTTTGGTCGTGGCTGCCGCTCCCCCCGTTCAACGACCCCCCCCCTTTGCCTTACCGGCCCGTGCAGCGCCTCTCACCTCTGCTGCATGGGCAAGAACAGCTGATCAGCGAGTCAGAAGGCCTCCTCAGACGTCCCTTCTTTCTTCCTGGGCCCGCCCTCCTCTGACGTAGGGACGCCCCTGACGCGTTTTCGCCCCCCCCAGTTATTTTTTATTGGATTTTGTTAACTTCTCTGGCTTCTGCCTGGGGCTTCCTCACCCTTGTGTGTGGGGGGGGGGGGGGGGTTGCTGTGTTAGTTCCCTGTCCTGCGCTAGTCCCCTGGGGTGTCGTGGCCCGCTCTGGTTCTTTTGGTTCTCCCTCTGCCCTATCGCTGGTGTTCAGCGCGTGTCTGGCATCTTGGGGTCCCGGGGCCCTCTGGGTTCTTTCACCCCCCCCCCCCCCATGTGTGTCTGGGTTCCTGTTCGGCCGTGAGGCCTGCACGAGTGGCTCTGTGTGCGTGGGTTCCGGTTCGGCCGCGAGGCCCGCCTGTTTGCCTATTTCCCTTCTTCCTGAGGGACTGCGGGGAGGGGGAGCTTAGGGGTATTGTGTAGCTGGGGTGTGTGGTGGTGGGTCGGTCTCCCCTTGGCCTGGGTCAGCGCCCTGCTGGCCTCCGCCAGGGCCCAAGGGCTCACGACCAACCCAACGGATTACAGGTACACAGGAAAACAGGAACAGAAGATGGTCGGCGAACAGCATTCCGACAGCAACTCATCAGAACATTGAGGCCGAAGCAATGAAGGCCTGAAGGCAGTGCTTTAAATAGTGAAGGAATCAGGCTAAAACATGTGCAGCTGAAACAAGATGGTTGCCCCCATCAGCAGAGAAACCCAACGTCCAAATGCAGGCTACCTTCCTGCAACCGGCCAACTCCAAGATGGCTGCCATAAGCTGAGATGCCCATCCCAAGATGGCCGACCTATCCTGGAGAACCATTACCAAAATAGCCGGCTATCTCTGCCAGACTGTGCCTTGCCGGCGAATCGGCCACGCAGACCTGGAACCAGGTGAGGAACGTAATAGTATCCCCCCCCCCCCCCCCGGAAGCCTCCCCCTTCTCCCTGGCCCGGCCGAGTAGGATGAAGAGAATGGTACTCACGGATCAGGTCTGGAGCATGGACATTGGTTGCTGGTTCCTAGGAGTTGTCCTCTGGTCCAAAATGCAAGTAGAACAGCTTCCCACCACGCAGCTTTGAATCCAGGATCCAGTCCATTTCATACTCCGGGTCCGGATCGCTCTCTGGCACAACTACCTTCTTGGGCTCCGGATGCCATTTGGACCTGCGGAAAGGCTTCAGGAGAGATTCATGGAACGCATCGTGCACCCGGAGTTGGCTGGGTAGGTGCAACCGGTAAGTTATCGCTCCTACCCTGGAGCGCACGGCAAAGGGTCCAATGAACCAGGGAGCAAACTTCAGAGAAGGGAGTCTCAACTTCAAGTATCGGGTACTCAACCATACCTTCTCTCCCGGCAGGAACGTGGGAGCCGCTTGTCTCCGGCGGTCGTAAGTCTCCTTGGCTTTGACCGCTGCCCGTCTCAGCTGCTCTTGGACCTTTTTCCAAGCCTCTTGCATAGTTCGGACTGTGGGTTGTACCTGAAGTGGAACCTCCTCGGGAGAAATAGGTGGAGGCAGACGTGGATGACGCCCATAGATGGTGCTGAAAGGTGTAGTTCGGGAGGCTGAATGCAGGCTGTTATTGTATGCAAACTCTGCCCAGGGTAACAAAATGGACCAGTCATTCTGATGCTGGTTCGAGTAGGCCTGGAGGAATGCCTTCACCGTCTGGTTGACCCTTTCCACCATCCCATTGGTCTGCGGATGATATGCTGATGAAAAAAGCGTGGTTACCCCAAAGGCTGAACAGAGCGCTCTCCAAAAGCGAGAGGTGAACTGAGAGCCACGGTCACTTATGATCTTTTGGGGCAGTCCATGGAGCCTGAAGATGTGGGTGATGAAACTGGAGGCAAGACTGGCAGCCGTAGGTAAAGTCTTCATTGGCACAAAGTGGGCCATCTCCACCCAAATGACTGTGTTGCCCTGGGAGGCCGGTAGATCAGTGATGAAATCCATGGACAGGTCCTCCCAGGGTTGCTGTGGTACTGGCATGGGCTGCATCAGACCCCACTGTCTCTGATGAGAACTCTTGGTTCGGGCACATACCGGACAGGTGGACACATATTGCAGCACATCCTGCGCCATCCAAGGCCACCAGTACGACTGGGAGATCAGATGGAGGGTCTTGTGAAACCCAAAATGTCCAGCGAATTCAGAAGCATGCTCCCAGCGCAGCACCTTCCTGTGGAGACTCACCGGTACCGCCCTCCGACAGTCGGCACTCGCCCCGGATATAGAGGGAATGCAAGCCGGGTTCAGCATGGGATAGGGCTCCTCCTGGTCCCAGGGAGCCTCAAAACTGCGGGACAGGGCATCCGCCTGGACGTTCTTCTCCCCCGGCCTGAAAATCAGGCGGAATGTTAAGTAGTAGTAGTAGTAAGTCGAACCTAGCAAAAAACAGCGACCACCGGGCCTGACGCGGATTCAATCTGGTGGCATTTTGGAGGTACAGGAGGTTCTTATGGTCGGTGATCACCGTCACCGGATGTGCTGCTCCCTCCATCAAATAGCACCATTCCTCAAATGCTAACTTAAACGCCAGAAGCTCCCGATCCCCCACCGTATAGTTCCGCTCCGCGGGGGTAAACTTGCGGGAAAAGAAGAAGCAGGAATGCTTCTTCCCGGCAGCAGATGTCTGGGAGAGCACGGGTAGGATCCGGACTGCGGAGGACCGGTGCAGAAAGAAAAGCCTTCTTCAGAGTGGTAAATGCAGCAACCGCCTCTGGCATCCAGTTCTTAACATCCGCACCCTTCCGCGTGAGGGCCGTTAGAGGAGCCGTGATAAGGGAGTAGTCCTTGATAAACTGCTGGTAGTAGTTGGCGAACCCCAGGAACCTCTGCAAGGCCCGCAGGCCCTGGGGAGCTGGCCAATCGCGGATTGCAGTCAATTTCCCAGGATAAGTACATAAGTACATAAGTAGTGCCATACTGGGAAAGACCAAAGGTCCATCTAGCCCAGCATCCTGTCACCGACAGTGGCCAATCCAGGTCAAGGGCACCTGGCACGCTCCCCAAACGTAAAAACATTCCAGACAAGTTATACCTAAAAATGCGGAATTTTTCCAAGTCCATTTAATAGCGGTCTATGGACTTGTCCTTTAGGAATCTATCTAACCCCTTTTTAAACTCCGTCAAGCTAACCGCCCGTACCACGTTCTCCGGCAACGAATTCCAGAGTCTAATTACACGTTGGGTGAAGAAAAATTTTCTCCGATTCGTTTTAAATTTACCACACTGTAGCTTCAACTCATGCCCTCTAGTCCTAGTATTTTTGGATAGCGTGAACAGTCGCTTCACATCCACCCGATCCATTCCACTCATTATTTTATACACTTCTATCATATCTCCCCTCAGCCGTCTCTTCTCCAAGCTGAAAAGCCCTAGCCTTCTCAGCCTCTCTTCATAGGAAAGTCGTCCCATCCCCACTATCATTTTCGTCGCCCTTCGCTGTACCTTTTCCAATTCTACTATATCTTTTTTGAGATACGGAGACCAGTACTGAACACAATACTCCAGGTGCGGTCGCACCATGGAGCGATACAACGGCATTATAACATCCGCACACCTGGACTCCATACCCTTCCTAATAACACCCAACATTCTATTCGCTTTCCTAGCCGCAGCAGCACACTGAGCAGAAGGTTTCAGCGTATCATCGACGACGACACCCAGATCCCTTTCTTGATCCGTAACTCCTAACGCGGAACCTTGCAAGACGTAGCTATAATTCGGGTTCCTCTTACCCACATGCATCACTTTGCACTTGTCAACATTGAACTTCATCTGCCACTTGCACGCCCATTCTCCCAGCCATTTGTAATCCGGTGGCAGAACAATATATCCCAGGAAAGGCAAACTCTTCTGGTGGAAAGAACACTTCTCCAGCTTGGCATACAGCCGGTGCTCCCGGAGATGCTGGAGCACCGTGCGGACATGGGCAACATGCTGAGACAGCGAGGAAGAGAAGATCAGAATGTCATCCAGGTATACGATCACTAAGGTGTAGAGCAAATCCTGGAAAATGATGTTGATGTTGACAAAATTCTGAAACACCGCAGGAGCATTACATAGGCCAAATGGCATCACTTGGTACTCGAAGTGACCCTCATGAGTGTTAAAGACCGTCTTCCACTCATCCCCCTCCCGGATCCGCACTAGGTTGTAGGCCCCTCGCAGATCCAGCTTGGTGAAGATCTGGGCTCCTTGAAGGCGATCATCAAATAGCTCCGGAATGAGTGGAAGCGGGTATCGGTTCTTTACCGTGATCTTGTTCAGGCCCCGGTAGTCGATGCAGGGGCGAAGGGATCCGTCCTTCTTCGACACGAAGAAGAACCCGGCCCCTGCGGGTGAAGTGGAGGCCCGGATATAGCCCTTGCTGAGGTTTTCCTGGATGTATTCCCTCATAGCGCGGGACTCTTCAAGGGACAGGGTGTACAGGCACCCCCGGGGCGGATCGGCTCCCGGCAGAAGGTCTATGGCACAGTCGAAAGACTGATGAGGAGTAACGTGTCAGCCGCCTGAGCACTGAACACATCCCGGAAATCCTGGTAGTCTTTTGGCAGCCCGGGCAAGCCTTCCGGAGGTGCGTGAAGCGGTGCAGAGCAGAGCGGCAGAGGAGGCTTGACCTGCTGGAGGCAGTGCTCGACACACCGGGAACCCCATTGCCCAATCTCTCCGGTGGACCAGTCAATCACAGGCGCGTGTAGACGGAGCCAGGGCAGCCCCAGAATCACTGGGTGGATGGTTCGGGCGAGAACAAGGAACTGAATCATGTCCTGATTAAAGCCCCCACCTGAAGATGTATAGGTGTGGTAATCCGAGTGATGTTCCGGGGCAGGCTATCCCCCTGGATGGAGGTGACCCGGAGCTCTGGCTGGCAGGGCAATGTGGCACTCCCCAACTGTGCCAGGAACTCCGCGTCAATGAAGTTCCCTCCGGCCCCGGAATCCAGTGGGGCCCTGGTGTAAACCTGGCATTCCTCTTCTTGGAGCAGGACAGGAACAGAGAGCAAATTGTCCGGAAGGGAGGCTAACCGGCCCAGAGCCACTCCCTTCATGGGGCTCGGGCCGGAGCGTTTCCCGACCTCCCAGGTTTGTTTGGGCAGCCGCCGAGAAATGGCTGGCCTCCCCACAATACAAACACAGATGTTTTCTGAGTCGATGGGTCCTCTCCTCCCAGGACAGGCGATGTCACCCCATTACCATGGGTTCCTCCTCGGTTCCTTCCGAACCCTCCTCACGGGACCCAGGTGCCTCTGGACGACGAGGTAGGCCTTTGGATCTCTGCACCACCTGGGACGTGGCCCTCTCATGGACTCGCTCCTGGAACCGGATGTCGATTGTCGTGCAGAGTGCGATGAGGCCGTCTAAAGTAGCAGGAATCTCGCGGCCGGCCAACTCATCCTTTATTTGGCCATCCAACCCCTGCCAGAAAATGGCCGTCAATGCCTCCTGGTTACACCGGAGCTCCGCGGCCAGAGTGTGGAACCGAATTGCATACGCCCCGACTGACCCGGAGCCCTGCTGAATCCGCAGCAGTTCCTCTGAGGCAGAAGAAGGCCAGCCAGGTACGTCGAATACCATACGGAATTGCCGTAGGAACTCCTCCAGGTTAGTCAGAACTGGACTCCGCTGTTCCCACAGCGGAGACACCCAAGCCAGCGTGGCACCGGGCAGCAGGGAAATGATGTAGGTCACATTTATTCTGTCAGATGAAAACACCTCCGGTTGTAGTTCAAACATAATCTGACATTGGTTAAGGAACCCCCGGCAGGCAGCCGGCGTCCCGTCAAACCGAGGTGGCTCTGGGAGACGCAGCCGTACGGCGGGAGCCCCTGCTCTCGAGACCGGAGGAGCCCCGGAAGCATGCTGCGGGGAAGCGGGTAGCTGATTGCAAACATTCTGCAGTACACTGAACAAGTGTGTTAGTTGCGTCTGTTGCTGGCATAATGCCTGAGCCAGGTTGGCAAGCTCGGTTTGGTCTGGCGAGCTCATGGCTTCGGCCTACTGTTATGACCCGGTAGTAGTGAGCCCCTGTGCCCCGACTGAGCACGGCTGAGATGGAGTGATGCCGTACTCGGTCAGGCAGCCAGACAACCCCTAGCTTCACCTGGGAAGCGACCACCGTTCACCGAGAGTTGAGCTCCCAGCTGCAGGTGGCCAACAGGACTTCTGGAACTGGCGAGGTTGCACAACCGCTGACCAGGATGGCAGGAAACAGATACAGTCCAGAACCAGTACTCCGATAGGCAAGAATAGTCAAAATCAGTCCAGGGTCAAGGCAGGCAGCAAACAAGTGTAATTCGAGAAAACTAGCCAAGGTCCGGTACACAGGAAGACAGGAGGAGCCTCCACGAAAAGTCAAAGCAAAACAGCAAAAGTAGAGGCTGACAAATGCGCAAACCAATAGGGAGATAATATCAAAAACCAGTTTATTCAGAATATTCATATCAAGGACCCGACACGGTCCGTGTTTCGGCGCCAAAGTGCCTGCCTCAGGGGTCACAATCAACTTTCTCTGAGAAGAAGCTGATAGGCTTGAATAATTCCTTTATGTATGCAAGTCACATTGTGTTTGCTGATCGGTTGACTGTTCTTTTGTTCTCTCTGTGGATTAACTTGCCGGTACACAGGAAAACAGGAACAGAAGATGGTCGGCGAACAGCACTCCGACAGCAACTCCTCAGAACAATTGAGGCCGAAGCAATGAAGGCCTGGAGGCAGTGCTTTAAATAGTGAAGGAATCAGGCAGCTGAAACAAGATGGCTGCCCCCATCAGCAGAGAAACCCATCGCCCAAATACTGGCTTCCTTCCTGCAGCCGGCCAACCCCAAGATGGCTGCCATAAGCTGAGATGCCCATCCCAAGATGGCCGACCTATACTGGAGAACCATTACCAAAATAGCCGGCTATCTCTGCCGAACTGCGCCTCTCCGGCGAATCGGCCATGCAGACCTGGAACCAGGTGAGGAACGTAACACCCACGCTACTGATCCTCCGGAGTTGGAAATTTCCCTCTATTGCTGTTGCCTCTAACTTTCCTCACAGTGTTAAAAAAAAAAAAAAAAAAAGTCGCATCGTGCTTTGGCGCTGCGATTGCAGGAAAGAGGTTCTTCTGATTGTGCATCATGACCGGAGCTCTGTGGACTCGGTCTGGTGAGGTAAGAGCGTTTTGTAGCTCCTCCGGGGAGGGCCCGCGATTGGGATGATTTTGGTGCGAATCTGCCATTTTGAATTTTCCGCTGTTTTCGGCGATGGCTGCGGAGGGTGTTAAGCACTGTTCCCGTTGTGGCAAGCGCAGATCAGCAGCAGGGCTCTGTAAATCGTGCTCTTCAGATGTCAGAGCCGGCACGAGCATGGCGAGCGATGTTTCTTCCCGCTCAGTGGAGCTGGCAGCGGGCGCCATTTTGGACACGCCGCATGGCGTGACCCCCGCAGAAGCGGAGGCATTTGAGCCTGGAGGGGAGCCTCATGTGGAGGCTAACAAGAGAGCTGCTATCCCCGGACTGGAACCGGGAGACCAGGGTGAGCCCTTCTCCCCTGAGTTTGTATTGCTGCTGCATAAAGCATTCATGTTAAAAAGAGCTCTGCCGCAGGGGTCTCATTCAGCCCTGCTACCTGTTTCCCCTCCAGTGGACCCTGGCCTTGGATTGCTGTCAGGTGCGTTTTCCGCTGACAGATGGCCGCAGAAGGGTGAATTCCCCTTCAGAGAGTGGCGAACCCCCCCCCCCCCCCCCCCCCCCGTGGTCGGGATGTGAGGATTCTGAGGGGTCTGGCAGGCCCTCGTGGTCGGAGGAGCCAGAGGAAGGTGCAGGATTGCCACCGGATCCAGGTGATCCCTCCACGGTGAGGATTTTCCACCAAGACGAGCTGCCAGCGCTTATTTCTGATGCATTGCAGGTCCTCTCTATTGAAGATCCTGGGAGTGCCGAAGCCTCCTCTGGTAATCCGAGGATGGCAAGTACTAAGAAGCCTGCTCAAACCTTTCCTTTGCATGACTCCATCCAAGAGCTTATTTTGGCTCAATGGGCTGACCCCGAGGGGCCTTTGAAAGTCGCCAGGGCTATGGGGCAATTATACCCTCTAAGTGAGGAGCATCTGGCGCGCCTAGCGGTGCCTAAAGTGGATGCCCTAGTGGTAACAAAGAGAACTACCCTCCCAGTGGAAGGAGGAGTTGACCTGAAGGACATGCAGTACCGACGCCTAGAATCAGCCGTAAAACGGTCCTTTGAAATTTCAGGCCTATCCTTACGGGCCTCTGCATGCAGCTGTTATGCTGCCCAAGCCTGCCTCGCTTGGTTGCAACAGGCAGTGGAACAGCCCGGAGATGGAGTGGAGCCCCTTGCTGAGGTGGCACCGCGGATGGAGTCGGCCTTGTCTTTCCTGGCTGACGCCCTTTATGATCTGGTCAGAGCTTCGGCTAAACAGATGGCTGTGGTGGTTCGCCGCCTTTTATGGCTACGGCATTGGGCGGCTGACATGGCCTCTAAGCAAAGGTTGGTGAAGTTGCCCTTTCGAGGCCTTCTATTTGGTGAGGAGCTGGAGAAAATTGTTAAAGGCCTGGGGGATGCTAAACCCCAGCGCTTACCCGAGGATAGGCTGCGGCCTTCTTCCAAGGGTCAGACGGTTCCCTCCTCTCACAGACCTCGCTTCCGTGAAGCTAGAAGGTACCGCCCGGGGCGTTCTGCTGGATTTACTTCACGTTCCCACTTTCAGCAGAGGAACTCCTTTCGCTCGGACAAGCGTTCCATAGCGACCGGCTCAAGGCCTGGAGTTCAAGGGCGACCCTCTCAATGATGGTGCGCCGGCCCTCTCCTCGATGCCTGTAATAGGAGGACAAAACAACACAAAATCTCCTAAAAAATGCTCTTTGGTAACAACAACCAAATGAACTACAAGAACCAAAGATCTGAACTCAATGCCTGCAAATAGCTGTACCTTTTACCTTCTCTCTTCAAGACATGGTTTATATATATACAACTTCTTGTTATTATGTTTTCTTTATTTATATAAGAGAGCCCTCGGAAGACACCACTTGTAAAGACAATATCATTAGTTATTTTGCCTAGTGGCATAGCATCTCTTCATCGGGCTTTCCCTTAATTGTGAATTCTTAGAAGTGCTATTGCAAACACACAAATGTGCTCCAACTAAATGTGCTCAATAAATAAACTTATCTTTAAGTCATGTCCATGTCTCTGAAATCTGTAATCCACATAGGCTTGTATATATATAAACCATGTCTTGAAGAGAGAAGGTAAAAGGTACTGCTATTTGCAGGCATTGAGTTCAGATCTTTGGTTCTTGTAGTTCATGTAATAGGAGGACGTCTTTCCCTCTTTCTCGAGAAGTGGGTCAAGATTTCCTCAGATCAGTGGATTTTGGACCTGATCAGAAATTGCTACAGAATAGAATTCAATGCCCCGGTGAAAGACGTGTTTGTGGAGTCCCGATGCGGTTCTGCCGCCAAACGGGCGGCGTTAGAGGAGACCTTACAAGGCTTGCTTCACCTGGGGGCAGTGTCCCCGGTGCCTCCCGCCGAACTCGGCTGTGGCCGTTACTCCATCTACTTTGTGGTGCCACGAAAAGGAGGGTCTTTTCGGCCCATCCTAGTCTTAAAAGAAGTCAACAAGTGTCTGAGAGTGCGGTATTTTCACGTGGAAACCCTGCGCTCCGTCATTGCGGCGGTACGGCCAGGAGAGTTTCTCACGTCTCTGGACCTGAAATAAGCTTATTTGCACATCCCTATTTATTTATTTATTTATTTATTTGTTACATTTGTACCCCGCGCTTTCCCACTCATGGCAGTCCTCTGCGCCAAAGGTTTCTGCAGTTTGCGGTGATGGGAAAACATTTCCAGTTTCGGGCCCTGCCTTTTGGCCTCGCCACAGCTCCCTGAACCTTTTCCAAGGTAATGGTGATAGTAGCTGCCTTTCTCAGGCGAGAGGGTATTCGGGTTCACCCGTACCTAGACGACTGGCTCATCAGAGCAGACTCTGCAGAAGAGAGTCATCAGGTTACAGCCAGAGTGGTCTCAGTACTGCAATCTCTGGGCTGGGTCGTTAATATAGCCAAAAGTCACCTGGCCCCCTCTCAATCTCTAGAATACGTGGGGGTCCGGTTTGACACAGCCTCGGGAATGGTCTTCCTACCCGAGCAAAGGCGGTGCAAGCTTCAGAACCAGGTCCGTCTGCTCCTGAGGATGCCTCGCCTGCGAGCTTGGGACATTGTCCAGCTGTTGGGGGTTGATGACGGCTACTTTGGAAGTGGTGCCATGGGCGAGAGTGCACCTGAGATCTCTGCAGTGTTCCCTGCTTCAACGATGGTCTCCATTATCTCAGGATTATCAATGCAGACTCACGTGGCTCCCTGCGGCCCGGCTCAGTATGGAGTGGTGGCTCTCAGACAGCATGCTATGGCGAGGAATACCGCTAGCGCTCTCCGATTGGTGCCTGGTGGTAACAGATGCCAGGTGCACATTGCCGGGGAAGGCATGCCCAGGGTCTTTGGACACCCGAGGAGTCTGAGTGGTCCATCAATCGCTTGGAGTTGAAAGCGATTTTCCAGGTGCTTCTGGCCTTTCAATTGACCCTGGAAGGATTGGCTGTCAGAGTTCTGTCGGACAACACGACAGCATTGGCCTACATAAATCACCAAGAAGGCACTCAGTGCATAGCACTAGCAGCGCAGGCCGCGTAGATTTGCCACTGGGCCGAGCTTCATCTGCAGTTTCTGTCAGCAGCTCATATTGCAGATCAGAGCAACGTGCAAGCTGATTATCTGAGCAGGAATCAGATCGACCCAGCGGAGTGGGAACTTGCATACGAAGTATTCCTGCAGATATGTGCCAAATGGGGAAAGCCCGTAATGGATCAAGCACAAATGCCAAAGTCCCTTGCTTCTACAGCAGACGGAGAGATCCTCGCTCGGCAGGGTTTGATGCCTTGGCTCAACCTTGGCCTCCAGGCCTCCTGTATGTGTTCCCTCCGTGGCCCTTGATAGGGAGAGTACTCCTGCGGATTCGGCTTCACCAAGGAGAGGTGGTTCTCATTGTCCCGGATTGGCTCAGGAGGCCGTGGTATGCGGACCTCCGGCGGATGCTGGTAGAGGATCCCCTGCCGTTACCTCTGGTACCGAACCTGTTGTCACAGGGCCCGGTGACCATGGAGGACGCCTGCCGCTTTGGTCGTACGGCATGGCTATTGAGAGGGCGCAATTGAGAGACAAGGGATATTCCAGTAAAGTCATTTCCACTCTCCTACAGGCCCGCAAGCGTTCCACTTCCGTGGCTTATGCCAGGATTTGGCGCCAGTTTGAGGCTTGGTGTGCTTCTAAAGCGATTACACCCATGCGGGCTTCTGTCTCGCCGATACTTGACTTTTTGCAGGATGGTTTACAAAAAGGCTTGACCTATAATTAATTCCCTGCGTGTTCAAGTGGCAGCCTTAGCATGTTTTCAAGGGAAGGTCGCTGGCCTCTCTCTGGCTGCTTGCCCGGATGTGACACGGTTTCTTAGAGGGGTGCTTCGGCTGCGGGCTCCATGTCTGGCCTGGAACCTGGGGTTAGTTTTAAAGGCCCTTCAGTGTTCGCCCTTCGAGCCACTTAGGGGAGCTTCGGAGAAGGATGTGACCTTAAAGACGGTCTTTTTGGTGGCCGTGACATCGGCGACACGGGTATCTGAGCTCCAGGCGCTGTCCTGTCGAGACCCATTTCTGCAATTCTCAGAGTCCGGAGTAATGGTACGTACGGTGCCTTCCTTCATGCCTAAGGTGGTTTCAGCGTTTCACCTAAACCAGCCTATTTTCCTGCCCTCTTTTTCTAAAGAGGAGTTTCCAGAAGCCTATGGGCAGTTACACCTTCTGGTTGTGCGAAGGGCTCTATTGCAATATCTAATGCCTTCAGGACCTCTGACCATCTTTTTGTTCTTTTGTCAGGTTCGCGCAGAGGGTCTCCAGCGTCTAAGGCCACTATAGCCCGTTAGCTCAAAGAAGCTATCTTTTCAGCATATCTGCTATCTGGCCGGCCTCCGCCTGAAGCCTTTAAGGCACATTCCACAAGAGCGATTTCCTCTTCTTGGGCTGAAATTGGAGCACTCTCTCTTCAAGAGATATGTAGTGCAGCTACTTGGGCTTCTAAGCTCTCGTTTGCCCGACATTACAGGCTGGAGGTGGCTGCCAGGAGAGACGCACATTTTGGAGCACAAGTGCTGGCGCGTGCTGTGGCTTGTTTCCACCCTATCCAGGGATTGCTTTGATACATCCCACTCGTAATGGATTCATCTGCTTGATTACAAGGAAGGGAAAATTAGGTTCTTACCTTGGTAATTTTCTTTCCTTTAGTCAAAGCAGATGAATCCATGAGCCCTCCCTCAGTGGTTCATTATGTGATTTATGTTCCTTTTATGTTCAGTTTTTCCTGTAGATATTTTCCCTCATTGGGAGAAGTTGGAAAACAGTCTTCAGGATTTCTGTTCAGATACAGGAGGATGTGTTCATTCCCTCCTTTGAATTATAGCTCCAGTTTTGGGGCGTTCATCCGCTGTGAGGAAAGTTCATGTTATTATGCTTTGCGGTGTAACACTGCTTTGGAAGCTTCAAATACTGAAGAGGCAGATGGAGCTAGCTGGCCATGAGGCACTATGGTTTTTCAGTGCTCTCTATCTCCCCCTGCTGGTTGATGGACACAACCCACTCGTAATGGATTCATCTGCCATGACTAAAGGAAAGAAAATTACCAAGGTAAGAACCTAATTTTCCCATACTGATGCTTATGAGGCTGTAGCAAGCTATGGGGTCCTTTTACGAAGCTGTGGTAAAAAGTGGCCTGTGGAGTGTGGGTGCATGTTTTTTGTAGCGCGCTAGGCCATTTTTTACCATGTCTGGGGAAAAGGGCATTTTTTAAAAATAAGCCAGGAAATGTGCATGCACTAAAATTAAAACCAGCCTGCGCCTATTTACAGCCCAAGCCCTTACTGCCACCCATTGATCTAGCGTTAAGGGCTCATGCACTACAAGCATAATAACTGTTCAGCATGCACCAACTGCCAATTACTGCCAGAATTGCCATGCGTGTTAGAAAATAAAAAATTATTTCTACCACCGGAATGAGCTTGCGCCAAATCCAAAATTACTGCAAGGGGGTGCGCTTGCTGGTGGACATCCCATTTTGGCATGTGCTGCATGTGCATAGGCCCTCCTGTGGCTTAGTAAAAAGGCCCCTATGTGCAGGCGATGCAGCCACACAGCACACAAGGGAAGCTGGGGCGTGAAAATCACGCCCTTTCTACTGGCTTCCCTTGCAGAGTGGGTGGGGTGAAGGCATGTCAGCGGCATTTGGGGGCATGTCACACAGAGCATGTGCCAGGCTTGCTATGTTCCTGTGCTCTATTAGTTTTTGACCAAAAAGTACACTATTGTTTATCAGATAAGGAAATTCCAGTATCAATTGACCATAAATTCTGTAAGGCTCTTATATCAGAAGGAGTATTGTCATAAAATCTAATATAATAAAACGCACCCTCAACGTTCTGAGGACAACGTTCTGAAGCCATCTGACGTCACTCCCAGGCTGAAGGGTTCGTGGATTCGTGATGTGAAGCCTTCAAGCCAGCCAGCTGTCTCTGCCCCGCCCTCGCGTCAAACGTCATGACGTCGAGGGCGGAAAAAAAAACCCAAACAAATCCGGCAGCGAAGCGTCAGGGAAGGAGGTGGCGCTCCCGACGTCTAGCCTTCCCTTCGCTGTGTTCCGCCTTCTTCTGACGTCAAGGATGACGTCAAAAGAAGGCGGAACACAGTGAAGGGAAAGCTAGACGTCGGGAGCACCGTCTCCTTCCCTGACGCTTCGCTGCCGGAACCACCACGGAGGTAAATTTAAAAAGAAGAAAAAAAACAAAAAGGGATGTTGGGGGGAGAGAAGAGGGTGGCCAGTAAAGTAGAACAATGGGAGCGGGAGGGCAGGGGAGAAACGACAGCATGGATGCGAAGGGGGGGGGAGAAGAGGGCGGGCCAGGCTGGGACATGGGAGAGAGAGGAGCATGGATGCGAGGGGGGGTCATGGAAGGGAGAGAGGGGACTTGCTGGAAAAGGATGAATGGAGGCGGCAGGGAACAGAGGAGCATGGAAGGGCATGGATTGGGAGGGCAGGACTCAGGGA
The DNA here is from genome assembly GCF_901765095.1 of Microcaecilia unicolor. Taxonomy (NCBI): domain Eukaryota; kingdom Metazoa; phylum Chordata; class Amphibia; order Gymnophiona; family Siphonopidae; genus Microcaecilia; species Microcaecilia unicolor. The sequence continues at coordinate 294,762,788 of NC_044033.1, read as the reverse complement.
GAGAGGGGAATTGCTGGAAAGGGATGAATGGAGGGGGCAGGGGACAGAGGAGCATGGATGGGCATGGATTGGGAGGGCAGGACTCAGGGAGAGAGGGGAATTGCTGGATAGGGATGAATGGAGGGGACAGATGGGCATGGATGGATATGGATTGCAGGGCAGGCCTCAGGGAGAGAGGGGAATTGCTGGATAGGGATGAATGGAGGGGACAGGTGACAGAGGAGCATGGATGGGCATGGATTGGGAGGGCAGGGCTCAGGGAGAGAGGGGAATTGCTGGAAAAGGATGAATGGAGGGGGCAGGGGACAGATGGGCATGGATTGGGAGGGCAGGGCTCACACTCTCTCATATACAATGTCTTTCTGACTCTCACTCACACACTCTGTCTCACACTGTATCACATTCACTCTCTATGTGCCACACAGTCACTCACACACTCGCTTGGTCTCATACACTCACTCTCACAGAGAATCTGTGTCTCACACACACTCTCTCTCTCGCCCACACACACACACTCTCTCTCACACTGTGTCTCACATACCCACTTGCACACACTCTCATTCTCACAAACACACTCACACCCAGACTCACTCTCTCTCTCACACACTCACACTTTCACTCTGACTCTCAAACAGTCACTCTCACATACACTCTCCCAAACATACACACTCCGAGGAAAACCTTGCTAGCGTCCGTTTCATTTGTGTCAGAAACGGGCCTTTTTTACTAGTAATTTATAAAATCTAGATGCAGATTTTCCTAAAATAAAGGATTCAGGTAAAATCCTGAAAGTATCAGGGGAGAAAGGTTAATATCATGTAGATTAACCAAGGTGGTCAGACTGGAACGTAGTTGAAAATAAATAAGAGTTGTGAAGGTGGAAGTGAATAGTCATTGCATAAAGAGGTCAAAGAATGGATAGTATCATCTTCTCTATATATAAAACGCACCTCCAACATTCTAATGAAGCCTCCATAAGTCCCAACATTCTAAATCTGTGGTGGTGTAGGTCAAATTTGCCCATGAGTGTTTGCCATGCCCTCGCCTGTAAGGGAAGGGATGCTACTTTAGCTATCATAAGAGGGGGGGAGAGAGGGGGGGGCAAAGGGGAAGAGAGGAGTAGGAGGGGGGGGAACACACTCACTCTCTCACACTCAGTGTCTCACATACGCACTCGCACACAGTCATTCTGAAACACACACACTCACTCACAGATACACAACCACACAGACACAATCTCTCTCTGACACACAATCGCACAGTCACTCTCTCTCACACACACACTCACTCAAACATACACACAACGAGTAAAACCTGGCTAGCGCCCGTTTCATTTGTTTCGGAAACGGGCCTTTTTTTACTAGTTATCAATATATTTTAGGCATAAGATAACCAGAATGAATCCATTATTGGCCAATTGATTGTTTTCTTATCAATTTTAAACAAGGGATTATTCTAAAGAGGGGCATAGACGGTATTGATTATAGAAAGAGGAAGAGAGGAATCCAAATACTTAAGAGCTAAAAGAACATCATTGATAGTAGGATATATAAGATTCTCTTTGGTATATGCAGAATCTATAATATTATGTAATGGGAAAGGTTTTACTTTATTACTTTCTATAGGGCACCATAGAGGTGAATCATCTACTGTGGATTCATTACCCCACCAAGAAGCAGATCTGGCGGTAGAACTAGAGGACATGAAATGAGATTGAAGGGGGGCAGACTCAAGAAAAATGTCAGGAAATATTTTTTCACGAAGAGAGTGGTGGATACTTGGAATGCCCTCCTGAGGGAGGTGGTGGAGATGAAAACGGTAACAGAATTCAAAAATGCGTGGGATAAACATAAAGGAATCCTGTTGAGAAGGAAAGGATCCTCAGAAGCTTAGCGGAGATTGGGTGGCAGAGCTGGTGGTGTGAGGCGGGGCTAGTGGTTGGGAGGTGGGGCTTGTGCTGGGCAGACTTCTACGGTCTGTGCCCTGAAAATGGCAGATACAAATCAAGGTGAGGTATACACATAAAGCAGCACATATGAGTTTATCTTGTTGGGCAGACCGTACAGGTCTTTCTCTGCCGTCACCTACTATGTTACTATCCAGCTCATTTTCGAAAGAGAAGGCCGGCCATCTTCCAACACAAATCGGGAGATGGCCGGCCATCTCTCAGAACCGGCCAAATCGGTATAATCGAAAGCCAATTTTGGCCGGTTTCAACTGCAGTCCGTCGCGGAGCCGGCGAAAGTCAAAGGGGGCATGTCAGCGATGTAGCGAAGGCGGGGCATGGGCGTGGTTAACAGATGGGCGACTTCAGCCCATAATGGAAAAAAAAAACGGCGATGACGAGCATTTAGCCGGCTTCACTTGGCCCATTTTTATTCACGACCAAACCTCAAAAAGGTACCCCAACTGACCAGATGACCACCGCAGGGAATCGGGGATGACCTCCCCTTATTCCCCCAGTGGTTACCAACCCCCTACCACCCTAAAAAAAGAACTTTAAAACATTTTTTTGCCAGCCTCAAATGTTATACCCAGCTCCATGACAGCAGTATGCAGGTCTCTGGAGCAGTTTTTAGTGGGTGCAGTGCAATTCAGACAGGTGGACCCAGGCCCATCCCCCCCTACCTGTTACACTTGTGGTAGTAAATGGGAGTCCTCCAAAACCCACCAGAAACCCACTGTACCCACATGTAAGTGCCCCCTTTCACCCCTTAGGGCTATGGTAGTGATGTACAGTTGTGGGCAGTGGGATTTTGGGGGGGGGGGTTGAGGGGCTCAGCACCCAAGGGAAGGGAGCTATGTACCTGGGAGCAATTTGTGAAATCCACTGCAGTGCCCCCTAGGGTGCCCGGTTGGTGTCCTGGCATGTGAGAGGGACCAGTGCACTACAAATCCTGGCTCCTCCCATGACCAAATGCCTTGGATTTGGCCGGGTTTGAGATGGCCGGTTTCGGGTTCCATTATCGCTGAAAAACATTGCCAGCCATCTCAAACCCGGCCATCTCTGACATTTGGCCGGCCCCAACCGTATTATTGAAACGAAAGATGGCCGCCCATCTCGTTCGATAATATGGTTTGTCCCGCCCCATCGTGCTGCCGTTCTCTGAGATGGCCGCCCTTAGAGATGGCCGGCCGCGTTCGATTATGGCCCTCCACGTTAATAGTAAAACTTGACTTTAATGATAAAAGGAGGGAAAATTAATACCACCACCTTCTTTGGGTAGCCTTAGTTTGCGTAAGCAAATCTGTGGAGGCTTTTTATTCCACAAAAATTCAGATATGATTTTATCAATTTTCTTAAAAATGGGTTTTGGGAAGTGGAAAGGGAGCATGCTGAGAGGATGTATAATTTGAGGGGCCAAGACCATTTTAATGTAATCTAATCTGCACTGTGTGACGTGTAAAGGCAGCCATTTTAAACAAGGTGAATTAATCTGAGATAAGATAAGGTTAATATTATTTTGTAAGGTATTGGATTTTAGTTTGTTGAAACATAAGACCTAACACCAACATAGTGGTATATAGGGTATATTAACCTGCTGATATAGATTATTTAAAGGTATAAACTCGGTTTTGGACCAATTGATTGTATAACCTGATAGAGATCCAAAATGTTTAATAATTGCAAAGATAGCTGGAAAGGATTTTTCTGGATGGGAGATGTACAAAAATGTGTCGTCAGCATAAGTTGATAATTTAGCCCTAGTACTTGCAATATTTTTACCACATATAGTAGTGTAGGCTCTCATCAGGTGGGTTCCAAACAAGTATAAATAATAGGGGGGAAGGGGACAGCCTTGTCTTGTGCCTCGTGAGGTCTTAAAAGGAGGGGAGAGTAAAGAATTAGTATTCATTCTAGCAATAGGATTATGATAATCTTGACTATATTCATAAATAGTGTACCCAACTTAAACCATTCAAGAATGGAGAAAAGGAACTTCCATTCAATATAATGAAAAGCTTTTTCGGCATCTAAGGAAATCACACATGATGGTTCTCCTGAATGCCAAGCTATACAGAGTATATGGCATAATATTTGTGTGTTGTCTGAAGAAAGTCTACCCTTTATAAAACCAAACTGAAAAAGGGAATTACTTCAACTAGAAGGTCTGCAAGGATTTTGACATAAATTTTACAGTCATAATTAAGAAGTGAAATCAGTCTGTAGTTTTTGGTTAGAAGAGGATCACATCCAGGTTTAGGTAGTGATAATTGCTTCAATAAAAGAACCTGCATTTTAATTATTAGAAATAAAATGGTCATATAGTTTTAAAAGTATGGAGGAAATATCAGGTACATATGTTGATAGAACTCTATGGGGAGATATATGCATACTTCCTGTACTGCATTCAAATCTAACATGAATATTCATTGTGGGTATCCTGAAAACCTGACCAGTTGGGGTTTCCCCGGGACAGGTTTGGGAACCACTAGTGCCTTCTAAATGCATCTGCTCACTTGCTCACCTCCACATGAAGTCCAGAGGAGGTACATATATTATAGAATTGGAGCAGTTTGGAAAAAGTGCAGGTCGAGTATTGGAGATGAAGAAAGGAGATGGGGGTGATATTTGATATACTGAAACCATGCAACATGGTATGTGGTATGTATTAAATTTTTGAGTACAGGATGTCCAAAATCCTTATTACATTACCACGGCCATTTGTCCTTAGTGTTACAACCAAGATTACTAAACATTCTGCCTTTGAAAATAAGAAAGAAGGCTTTTAATTCATTCTCATGTTGAGGAATTCCCTCCCTGTAGAGTTGAGAATGGAGCAAGATTATTTGAGATTCAGGAAGTTGAATTTTGAAATTCTCGGTTAAAAAAGCCATGCTTTGAAGTTGATCAAAGCATGGCTTTTTTAACCAAAATTTTGAAAATTGTGTTTCTATGTGTTTTTATTATAACTGCCTTTATATTAGAAGATGTAACATGGAATATTAAAATATTTATAATAATTAAATCAGTGAATGAAAGAAGGGGAACACTTTGATAGGACAATAAAGTCATCCCGGTAAGAAGTCATGTGGGTAGAGGGAGATCACTTGAATGGTTTTGGAATCAGTGTTGGTCTTTTAGGTCCTGCTTCAATTTACTTTCAGAATCTGTGCAGTCCTGTTTTTCCAGTTTGGAAAGTGGGTCTCTGAGTTTCACAATCCCTTGAGGTGAGAGCAGAAAAGTTAGGATGGCCTCCAAAATACACAGGTAAACTGGGGCTCATTTCGCAGGCGTTCATAGCTGCCAGCTTTTTTAGGCCAGGCCTGGTTTTCAGTGTACATCTTTTAATGCAGTGTGATATTTGTGGTCCCTGATCTACCTAATGAAATCTAGTGTTTCAGATCCCAGGATGATTCAGGATGAGGCTGTCAGAAATCCAGGACTGGCCTAAAATCTCCCTCTTGGAACTGGGTAACTTGGTAGCTCTACATTCTTGTTTCATTCTTTGATCATGTTAGGTGTCTCCTTTGCAATGGAATGACTAATGCATGACTTGCAGGTCTGCAACTGGAAGGACCCTGAAGAACTGCAAAGCCTCTTGGACTTAGAACTGAGGAGCAGTAAGGAGTCACCTAACAAGCTACTAGAATACTGCCAAGATGTCTTCAGGTACAGTGTGAAAACAGGTAAGGAAGAATGAGGGCCTTGGGGGAGAACGAGAGCAAAAGGAAAGTGGCCTTCTGCTGGCTGACCACCAACATATCATCAACTAGCATGATATCATGTACACATCCACATGATTACATGTAGGCCATTCAGCTGCAGAGTGAGTTCAGCCAAGTTTCTCTGTTCTAGGAAGGAGATTGTAAGTCACTTGTAGAGTTCTAATAATCTTATCCTGGTGCGCGCACTGTGGGACCAGTGGCACCGACTTCAGTGGACAGAAGCAGAAACTACAAATAACACCACATTGTTTTAGAATTTAAGTTCAAAACTAGGATTGGCTGAAAAGTCTTCCTCCTAGAAATGGGCAACTTGGCAGTTTTGAGAGAGGAGACTCCATCACTGTATAGTTTTTTGACTCTCATCAGAAAAGAAAAGAATTCAGGAAACAAAGCCAATAAATCTATCAGGCTATTACACAGGTCTTTTTTTCAGGTAGAACTGGAACTTTGTGTGCCATATGCTTGCGCTGCCCTGCTGGTCCCAGGCCAGAATCATGTCTTATAAGGCACATGCTCTGAGGTGCTGTCCCAGCTGCCTTATCTATCTCTACTGAAGCTGACCAAGACAACAGCAGCATGAGCCAGAGTCTGCTCATGCTGGCATAGTCGTTGCTACACGGTGGCATAGGGTGGTAAGTGCCACCCAAAAAAATGGTTTGTCACCCTTTTGACCCCCCAACCAAACCAGTGGTCATAACAAACACTTCCTGCTTTCCTCCAGCCTGCCCTCCCTCTTTCTAATGTTGTCAGGTGCTGCCGCTGGGTGGGCCTGAGCCAAAAATGGTTGGGTCTATGCCCACCCAGGCTCAACTGTAGCTACGTCACTAGTTCAAACTTCATCTGTTTCAACCACAGAGGCCTGCACAGTTCAAATTGAAAATGACTTTGTAAATGTAGTTCTTCGAGGGCAAGCAGGCCATTAATTCTCACAAATAGGGTCCGTGGGATCAGATCTGCTCATGCCATTCAGAACTATTTGTTGCTCTCACTCTACAAAATGAGACAAGATCGGAACTACAGACAGGACAGGATAGAACGACCGCATACTCGGTCGCAGCAGTAAAGGATCTAGTGGTTATTAATCTATCCGCACATCCACTAATGACAATAGAATATGCAGTTCTAGCAAAAGGCTTGACATTTGTGCCCACAGTAGATCATGAGCCTTTTCAAACTAGGGTAGACATAGAGAAATGTATGAGAAAGCTGCACATAAGGTCATTTTTTGGTAACACCACAGAAGAATACCTTGATAGATCACGGGTGAAATTAAAATGGATACCCCCGACACCCCCTGATCCAGCATTAACGATTTTCAAGCAGCTCGTTACAAGAGATATCACTCAGATAGAGAAAAAGAAGCAGAGAAGATTTTACAATTGCTCGAAAGCAGAAAAACAAACAATTTCTGGTTTGAAGAACAATTACCGCATTGTCATCAGGAGAGCAGACATAGGAAGGTCCATTGTCATACAAGAGAGAACAAAATATATGAATGAAATATGAAGAGAATTAATCCAGTAGAGTATGAAGAGTTGTATGTAGACCCCACAGAAGAACTACAGGAAGAGAACTTTCAGATCACAGACCATGGATATGCCAAAAGTGTCCTGATGCAGAAAGAGTTTGCATTCCTGAATAAGACATGCCCGAGTAAACCAATATTCTATACGCTTCCGAAAGTACGTAAAAGATTAACTAATCCCCCAGGACGACCGATAGTATCAAGCAGGGGGTCACTTCTGGAACCCCTCTCAATTTTTATGTTGATATGTTTTTATGATCACAAGTGCAGCATAATAAATCGTTCATCAAGGATAGCACTGATTTCTTAAACACTCTCAACAGGTTAGGAGGGGTGCAAGAGGAATGGATATAGTTAGCCTATATACAGTAATACTTCAAAATGAAGCCTTAGAAACCATTGAAGAAGTTTTAACCAGAAGAGAGGAGCAAAGAGTTCCCACTACATTCATTAAAGCTTTAGCTTATGAATAAGATTTTTTTTCAGTTCGATGGTAGACTATTTAGGCAGAAATCAGGCATAGCCATGGGAGTGACCATGGCACCGTCTGTAGCCAACTTTTTTGTTGCAAAATTCGAGGAGGAAAAGGTTTATGAATCTTCTCATTTTGATAAAGTAATAACCTGGGTGAGATTCATAGACGATGTGTTCTGTATTTGGAACGGGACACACCAAGAGCTTGACGTATTTGTAGCATATTTGAAAGAGAGCCATGAAACGTTGAAATTCACAATACAATGTAGCCTACAAACCATTCCATTTTTAGATGTTCTGGGAAAGAAAGTTGAAGGGAAATTAGAGACCAGTGTGTATCGCAAAGAAATGGACAGAAACACCTTTTTAGAATACACTAGTTATCATCCTAAGCGACTGAAAGATAGCCTTCCATTCTCTCATTTTTGCGTATGAGGAGGATTTGCTCAGACGATAAAGATTTTAAAGGAACTCAAAGGAGTTGAGTGAAAGATTAGAGCAAAGAGGGTACCCCTAGTCCATAGTCCATCAAGCGTACAGAAGAGCCAAATATAACAATAGGGAATATTTGTTATTACCAAGGAAGGAGGCAGTGAAGGAGGAAGAGGATATTATAACTTGTGTCTTGAAGTACACAACAACATCTAACATTATTGTCTCAATAATAAGAAAACACTGGCATGTCATAAAAACATTACCAGAATTTGCCAACACAAGAGTCAGATCAGCATTCAGTAGAGGGAGAAATTTAAAAGAGATTTTGAGGGGCATAATCGAAATGGGCCACCCATCTCCAGGAACGTCTACGAGAAGGGGTGGTCCGAACTGTATTTTCGAAAAAGATGGGCGTCCATCTTTTTTTTCCTGTGAAAATACGGTTGGAACCGGCCAAATGCCTAGGATTTGGGCGGATTTGAGATGGGCGCCCTCCGTTTTCAGTGATAATGGAAACCGAAGGCGTCCAGCTCAAAAACGAACAAACCCAAGGCATTTGGTCGTGGGAGGGGCCAGGATTCGTAGTGCACTGGTCTCTCTCACATGCCAGGACACCAACTGGGCACCCTAGGGGGCACTTGTAACAATTAAAAAAAAAAAAACCTTGAAAGCGCTCCCAGATGCATAGCACTCTTCCCTTGTGTGCTGAGGCCCCCAAATCCTGCCCAAAAACCACTGCTCACAAGTCTACACCATTACCATAGCCCTAAGGGGTGAAGGGGGGCACCTACATGTGGGTACAGTGGTTTTTTTTTTTTTTGGAGGGCTCAGCATTAAGCACCACAAGTGTAACAGGTAGGGGGGGGGGGATGGGCCTGGGTCCACCTGCCTGAAGTCCACTGCACCCACTAATAGCTGCTCTAGGAACCTGCATACTGCTGTCAGGGAGCTGGGTAAGACATTTGAGGCTGGCATACAGGCTGGAAAAAAAAGTTTTTCAACTTCTTTTTTTTTTTTGATGGGAGGGGGTTAGTGACCACTGGGGGAGTCAGGGGAGGTCATCCCCGATTCCCTCCGGTGGTCATCTAGTCATTTAGGGCACTTTTTTGGGACTTGTTCATGAAAAAAAAGGGTAAAAAAAAAGTGGCCTAAATTCATGCTAAAAACGCTCATTTTTTTCGATTATTGGCCGAAGGCGCCCATCTCTCCTCGCCCGATAACCACACCCCAGTCCCGCCGTCACCACGCCTTCGACACGCCCCCATCAACTTTGGCCGTTTCCGCGACGGAGTGCAGTTGAAGACGCCCAAAATCGTCTTTCGATTATACCGATTTGGGCGCCTTTGCGAGATGGGCGCCCATCTCCCGATTTGGGTTGAAATCTGGGCGCCCATCACTTTCGATTATAAGGGCGGTTTGTCTCCTTCAGCTCTTAAATCAGAATTACAAAAGCGTGAGGAAGAAATGGCCACAGAAAATGTGGGACTTGTCAGATATGTGATTTAATGCTTGAACAGACTGAGTTTAAAGATCCGCAGTCAGGAAGAAGTTACGCACTTCGGACAAAAACCACATGTAAGTCAGAATTTGTGGTCTATTGTTTAGAGTGTCCTTGCCAACAATTATACATTGGGCAAACCTCGAGAAGGCTTGCCACACGTTTAACAGAACACAACAGTAATATTAATACTGCAAAAATGACAGCACTGCACTGCATCAATAAGCATCATCAGTTTGAAGAACTGAGATGTATAGTTCTACAACAGATCAAATTCAATCTGAAAGGAAGAGATAGGAGAAGAACGCTCTTCCAGCAAGAGCAGAAATGGATTTTCAAATTGAATTCTATATACCCAAGGGGGATAAACCTTAAGATAGAGTGGAGTCACTTTTTTAAAATAATGACCCAATGATCCCAAGATGTAGTGTGCTTTGAAAGTGCCCCGACGCAGATCAGCTGTTCGGGTGCACCTATTGGTTTAGGGATAAGGGAGCCGTCTGACATCATTATATAAGAGCAAGTGCCATTTTAGTTTTGCTAAACAGAACATGAGAGGGAGCCGACAACATTAGGTATGTGAGGTGGGATGTGGATCGGAGACTTAAAGCACAAAGCGCCTGTGATTGATCAACATGAATTGATATTTTGTAGAGTGAGAGCAATGACTAGTTCTGAATGCCACGAGCAGTTCTGATCCCACGGACCCTGAAGAAGGACCCAAAACTCTGGCCGTAGTTGGCCGTGGATTGCGAGGAACTGCATTATCACTCAGATAAGTTGTTACATGATATCTGACTCTGGATAGAGCAAGAGAATCTTGTATAATAGCGACAGCAATAGAGCTAATAACTGCAATTTCCATATCATCATGCTGATCAATCCATAGACTGGTGGGTTGTGTCCATCTACCAGCAGGTGGAGATAGAGAGCAAACTTTTGCCTCCCTATATGTGGTCATGTGCTGCCGGAAACTCCCCAGTATGTTCTCTATCTCAGCAGGTGGTGGTCACACACAGCAGCAGCTCTGGCTAGGCCTCCAAGCCTAATTTTTAGGTTTTGTTGAGTGCCTGGGGTTGAGGGCTCTTCTTGAGCAAGTGCAAACCTGGTGGCGCCAGGTCCCTCCTTTTCTCCCCCCTCCCACTGGCTCCGTTTAAAAAAAAAAAAAAAAAAAAATTTTTGAACGTCCTTAAAGGCGTTTATTTCGACGTTTATTTAAACGTTTATTGCAGCTACTCACTGGGACACCAGGTCGTTACAGCTCGGAGCGGACAGCAGGTAATTTTTACCTTTTATAGCGGGCAGGGGGTTCCCCGATTGGTCTCCACGTGGCCTATGGCGTCGGAGGGCGAGGGCGCAAAGAGTCGCTCCCCGGATCGCGTGTGCGCTTCCAGAGGGGATGCGGGGGTCTTAAAGTCTGATTCGCCCTTGTTGGGTGACAGTTTCGTGGCCGATGAGTGTCCCGGTCCTTCCTCCGGTGTGGCGGTTTTTCCCGCCATAAACGCCCATCCCCCGCGGCTCGCCTCCGCCATATTGGCCGGCCATGCGGCTCGGACGGCTTCTTCTTGGGCCGCCCTTGAGGTGGGAGACATTGATGCCATGAACGCCCTTAATTTGGGCGACGGCACAAAAGCGGCTAAAGTTAAGCGCCGTTCTTCCCGCGCGGCTCCTTCGCGGAGTGTCGCGCCGGACGCCATCTTGGATGCGCAGCATGTCTCTCCCCCGCTCTTGCGAGCGCCGGTTGAGGGTGCGTCTAGGGCTGTAGCCCAGGCTGCGGAAGTGCACAGTATGCGGGGTTTCTCCCCCGAGTTTGTTTTGCTGCTGCATCAGGCCTTCCTTATGCAAAACGCTGCCCCTGCTCCCTCGTCTGGTAAAGAGGTTGAGGCCCCCGGAGGTAAACGCCCTCGGGTTGATTCCCAGGCCTTGGAGGACTTTGTCTCCTCCGATGTAGATGAGGGCAGCGTATCTGAGTTCTCCCAACGGTCCTTTGCGGATTCCTTGGAGGAGACGGATCCCCACTCGGATGGAGCGGATGACCCCTCTGCAGCGCGGCTCTTTAGCTCAGAGGATTTGCCCAACCTGTTAATGCAGGCCATGGGCATTTTGAAGATTTCCTCTCCGGAGGACGTCTCTCCCTCAGCCCCTGTTGGCTCTGCCATTATGCTGGGGACGAAGCGCCCGCTTAGAACCTTCCACGTGCATGATGCCATGCACACCTTAATTTCGGCTCAGTGGGATGTCCCGGAAGCGAGCCTTAAAGTGGTTAGGGCTATGTCCCGCCTCTATCCTTTGCCTGAAAGTGAACGTGAGGCCTCTCTGTGGCCTACCGTGGTTTCTTTAATCACTGCGGTGACTAAGAAAACGGCGTTGCTGGTGGAAGGTGGCACGGCCCTATAGGACGCCCAAGACAGAAGATTGGAGGCGGCCTTAAGGTCGTCCTTTGAGGCGGCTGCTTTAAGTTTGCAGGCCTCAGTTTGCGGCTCCTATGTGGCCAGGGCGTGCCTGACTATGGTGCAGCGGGCTTCCCCCTCGGATCATTCCTTGAGGGCTGATTGGCCGGCCCTGGAATCGGGCTTAGCCTATTTGGCAGACTTGCTGTATGATGTCTTGAGGGCCTCAGCTAAAGGCATGGCTCAGACAATCTCTGCGCGGCGGTGGCTTTGGCTGAAGCATAGGTCTGCTGACCACGCCTCTAAATCCCGCCTGGCTAGATTGCCTTTTAAAGGCAAGCTGCTCTTTGGGGTCAAGCTGGACAAAATCGTGACCGATCTTGGCACGTCTAAGGGCAAGAGGTTACCAGAGGTCAGGGCTCGGGCTAGTGCTCGCCCCGGTACCTCCAGAGGACGGTTTCAGGAAGCCCGTCGGTACTGCCCGGGCAGGTCGGGCTCCTCTGCCCCCTCTTCCTTCAAGAGGAAATTCTCCCCCAAGCAGCATTCCTTTCGCAGAGACCGCCGTCCCGGAGGTGCTCCCTCCGGTCCTCCCCTAGGGTCTCGTACCCAATGACGGGGCCTTGGTCCACGCCCCAGTGCAGATTGGAGGACGGCTGTCCTCGTTTCTGGGCGAGTGGATCACAATAACTTCAGACGCTTGAGTGCTGGAAGTCATCAGAGACGGCTACAAGCTAGAGTTCTGCCTACCCTTAAGAGACAGGTTTGTACTCTCTCCCTGCAAGTCTCCGGTCAAAGCTGTGGCAGTGCAGCAGACCTTGGACAATCTGATCCGCCTGGGTGCGGTCGTTCCGGTGCCAGAAAATCAGCTTGGCAAGGGACGTTACTCCATTTACTTTGTGGTACCAAAGAAAGGAGGTTCTGTACGGCCTATCCTCGACCTCAAGGGGTCAATCAGGCTCTTTCGCATGGAGACCCTCCGCTCTGTTATAGCGGCAGTGCAGGCAGGAGAGTTCCTGGCATCCTTGGACATCAAGGAAGCGTACTTGAACATTCCCATCTGGCCTCCTCATCAACGCTTTCTGCATTTTGCAGTACTGGGCCGACACTTCCAGTTCAGAGCCCTCCCGTTCGGGTTGGCTACTGCTCCGCGGACCTTCTCCAAAGTAATGGTGGTCATCGCGGCCTTCCTGAGGAAGGAAGGAGTACAAGTCCATCCTTATCTGGACGACTGGTTGATCCGAGCCCCCTCTTATGCAGAGTGTGGCAAAGCTGTGAACCGGGTGGTTGCTCTTTTGAGTTCCCTGGGGTGGATCATCAACTGGGAGGAAAGCCAGCTGCGCCCAACTCAGTCCCTGGAGTATCTGGGAGTTCGATTCGACACCCAAGTGGGCAGAGTGTTCCTGCCAGACAATCGGATTGTCAAGCTTCAGGCTCAGATGGACCAGTTCCTAGTAGCCTCTCCTATTCGGGCTTGGGACTATGTGCAGCTGTTGGGCTCTATGACGGCCACGATGGAAGTAGTGCCCTGGGCCAGGGCTCATATGAGACCACTACAACACTCTCTGCTGCAGCGCTGGACTCCGATGTCGGAGGATTATGCTGTGCGCCTTCCCTTGGACCCAGCAGTGCGCAAGGCGCTGAGCTGGTGGACGCAGACAGACAAGTTGTCTGCAGGAATGCCTCTGGTGACCCCGGAGTGGATTGTTGTCACGACGGACGCCTCTTTGTCGGGCTGGGGAGCCCACTGCTTGGGAAGGACAGCGCAGGGGCTCTGGTCTCCTGCAGAGGTAAAGTGGTCTATCAACCTCCTGGAACTCAGAGCCATTCGGTTGGCGCTTTTGGAGTTCATTCCGGTACTGGCGTTGAAGCCTGTACGGGTCCTGTCGGACAATGCCACGGCTGTGGCCTATGTCAACAGCCAGGGAGGTACCAAGAGCGCCCCTCTAGCCAAGGAGGCCATGAATCTATGCCAGTGGGCGGAAGCGAACCTGGAACAGCTGTCAGCGGCCCACATTGCCGGAGTCATGAATGTCAAGGCGGACTTTCTCAGTCGCCATACCTTGGAGCCCGGAGAGTGGCAGCTATCTGTTCAGGCATTCTTGGACATCACGAAGCGCTGGGGCCAGCCGAGCCTAGATCTGATGGCGTCATCAGCCAATTGCCAAGTGCCGCGCTTTTTCAGCAGAGGACGGGACCCTCGATCCCTGGGAGTAGATGCTCTTCTCCAACAGTGGCCGACACAGGAGCTTCTCTATGTGTTCCCGCCCTGGCCCATGTTGGGCAGGGTGCTAGACCGGGTGGCAAAGCATCCGGGCCGGATAATCCTGGTGGGTCCGGATTGGCCCAGACGTCCCTGGTATGCGGACTTGATCAGGCTCTCAGTGGACGAACCTCTGCGACTGCCAGTGGAGCAGGGCCTGTTACATCAGGGTCCCGTGGTGATGGAGGATCCCTCCCCCTTTGGTCTTACGGCCTGGCTATTGAGCGGCAGAGTCTGAGGAAGAAGGGCTTCTCAGACAAGGTCATCGCCACTATGCTGAGAGCGAGGAAGCGCTCTACTTCTACTGCTTACGCCAGGGTTTGGCGTACCTTTGCAGCGTGGTGTGAAGCAGGTTCACTGTCTCCATTTACTGCTCCAATTTCTTCAGTGCTGGCGTTCCTGCAAGAAGGTCTGGAGAAAGGCCTGTCGCTCAGTTCCCTGAAAGTCCAGGTAGCGGCCCTGGCTTGCTTCAGGGGCCGCCTGAAGGGTGCTTCCCTGGCTTTGCAGCCAGATGTGGTGCGTTTCCTAAAGGGAGTTAATCACCTGCGCCCTCCTCTGCACTCAGTGGTGCCTGCGTGGAATCTCAACCTGGTGCTAAGAGCCTTACAAAGCCGCCTTTTGAACCCTTGTCGAGGGCATCTCTGAAAGACCTGACGTTGAAAGCAGTCTTTTTGGTGGCTATCACTTCAGCCAGAAGAGTTTCCGAGCTCCAGGCACTCTCTTGTCGAGAGCTTTTTCTGCAGTTCACTGAGGCAGGAGTGACTATTCGCACAGTGCCTTCCTTCCTACCCAAGATTGTTTCTCGCTTCCATGTGAGTCAGCAGCTCTGTCTCCCTTCCTTTCGTAGGGAGGACTACCCAGAAGAGTATTCTGCTCTCAAATATCTGGATGTGAGACGGGTCATCATCAGATACTTGGAAGTGACCAATGATTTCCGGAAGTCGGATCATCTGTTTGTCCTGTTTGCAGGTCCTCGTAAGGGTCTGCAGGCTGCTAAGCCTACAGTGGCAAGATGGGTCAAGGAAGCCATTGCAGCGGCTTATGTGGCCGCAGGGAAGGTGCCGCCTATTCAGTTGAAGGCCCACTCCACTAGAGCTCAGGCGGCCTCGTTGGCAGAGGCCGGGTCCGTCTCCTTGGTAGAGATTTGCAAGGCGGCAACTTGGGTGTCGGCCCATACCTTCTCCAGACATTACCGCTTGACTGTGGCTGCTCGGGCGGAGGCCCGGTTTGGAGCTTCAGTGTTGAGTTCAGGGATTTCAATGTCCCGCCCTGGGTGAGTACTGCTTCGGTACATCCCACCAGTCTATGGATTGATCAGCATGATGATATGGAAGGTAAAATTATGTATCATACCTGATAATTTTCTTTCCATTAATCATAGGTGATCAATCCATAGCCCCTCCCAGATATCTGTACTGTTTATATTCTGGATGAATTTTAGGTTCAAGTTTAGTCTTCAGTTACTTCAGGAGGACTTCGTGTTCAAGTTTTTTCACTTGGATTCTTCAAGAGTTGAGACGAGTTTGTGTTACAGTGAGCTGCTGCCTCTCCCCTCCGTTTTACGGGGCTGGATTGAGACTTAAATTCTGCCGGCACTCCCTCCCGCTTCGTGCGGCTGTAGGGCAGCTTTGTACCCCTCCCGCTTCGGCGGTGTTAGGGTCAGTCAGCTCCTCCCGCGGTTGCGGTTGCAGGATAAGCCAGATCCCCCCGCATCGGCGGGGTGGTGTCCCTCCCCCGCTCCGCGGGGATGAGCTGGACGGATTCCTCTCCCCCACTTGTGTGGGGATGAGCTGGGTTAATTCCCCTCCCCCGTTTCGGCGGTGGTGAGCTGGGCAGAGTGTCCCTTTGTGGGTGTAATTCTCTAAGTGCTGAGTCCTGCGGATGGAGCTTTGATATCGACATACTGAGGAGTTTCCGGCAGCACATGACCACATATAGGGAGGCAAAAGTTTGCTCTCTATCTCCACCTGCTGGTAGATGGACACAACCCACCAGTCTATGGATTGATCAGCTATGATTAATGGAAAGAAAATTATCAGGTATGATACATAATTTTACCTTATGATATTGGAATCTGGATAGAGCAAGAATATCTTTGATACTAGTAACAGAAATAGAGAGGAGTATTTTTGCCTATGATGAGAGTGAGTACTCCGTTAAACAACTGACAGTATACCTGCAGAATATGGAGACACGTCACAATACTTGAGGCTTTTTCCTCCGAAATAGATAAAAACTAGTAAAAAAGCCCCGTTTCTGATGCAAATGAAACGGGGGCTAGCAAGGTTTTCTTCAGAGTGTGCATGTGGGAGTGTGTGTGTCCCTGCCCTCTGCCCTCTCTCCCTTCCCCTGTGCTGTCTGTCCCCTCCCCCTCCGAGTCCAGTCCTTCAGTGTTAAGTTTCCTGCTGTGCTGTGTTTGTGTTACAGAGAGAGTGAGGGCGTCTCTGTCCCCTCCCCCCTCTGAGTGCTTCACTGTTACAGAGAGAGGGATTTCGTGCTGTGCTGTTTTCCTTCACTCATGGGGAAACCGGATATCTCTGGCGCTTCACACTTCCGGCTGGAGGCTTCATTAGAACGTTGGTGATGCCAAATGCCAGAGTTCGCCGGGTTTGGGATCGCCGGTTTTGTTTTTCAGCGATAATGGAAAAAAAATGCCAGCCATCTCAAACCCGGCGAAATCCAAGGCATTTGGTCGTGGGAGGAGCCAGCATTTGTAATGCACTGGTCCCCTCACATGCCAGGGCACCCTAGGGGGCACTTCTAAAAATGTTTAAAAAAATACACAAAAAGCTCCCAGGTGCATAGCTCCCTTACCTTGGGTGCTGAGGCCCACAAATCCCCCCCAAACCCACTCCCCACACCTCTACTCCATTACCATAGCCCTTATGGGTGAAAGGGGGCACTTACATGTGGGTACAGTGGATGTTGGGGGGGTTTGGAGGGCTCATCACTTAGCACCAGAAGTGTAACAGGTAGGGGGGGGATGGACCTGGGTCTGCCTGCCTGAAGTGCACTGCACCCATTAAAAACTGCTCCAGGGACTTGCTTTCTTCTGTCAAGGACCTGGGTATGACATTTGAGGCTGGCAAAAAAGTGCTTTATTTTTATTTTTTTCATGTGGGAGGGGGTTGGTGACCACTGGGGGACTACGGGGAGGTCATCCCCCATTCCCTCCAGAGGACATCTGGTCAGTTGGGGCACCTTTTTGGGGCTTGGACGTGAAAATAAAAGGACCAAGTAAAGCCGGCGAAATACTGCTTAACGGCGCTTTTTTTTTCCCATTATCCGTGAAAGCCGGCCATCTGGTAGCCACGCCCATGGCCACCCATGTCCCGCCTTCGCTTCGCCAGCGATACGCCCCTTTGAACTTTCGCCGGCGAGGCGACGGGAAAGCGACGATGCTGTCAAAAAAGCAGCTTTCGATTATACCGATTTTGCCGCTTTTCCTGAGATCGCCGGCCATCTCCCGATTATGTCGGAAGATGGCCGGCGATCACTTTCGAAAATGAGCTAGATAGTGACGTAGTAGATGACGGCAGAAAAAGACCTGCACGGTCCATCCAGTCTGCCCAACAAGATAAACTCATATGTGCTACTTTTTGTTTATACCTTTCCTTGATTAGTATCTGCCATTGTCAGGGCACAGACCGTATAAGTCTGCCCAGCACTAGCCCCGCCTCCCCCTACCGGCTCTGCCACCCAATCTCGGCTAAGCCTCTGAGGATCCCTTCCTTCTGAACAGGATTCCTTTGTTTATCCCATGCATGATTGAATTCCGTTACCGTTTTCATCTCCACCACCTCCCTCGGGAGGGCATTCCAATTGTCCACCACTCTCTCTGTGAAAAAATACTTCCTGATATTTTTCCTGAGTCTGCCTCCCTTCAATCTCATTTCATGCCCTCTTCCCATCTCCGGAAAAGGTTCGTTTGCGGATTTATACCTTTCAAATATTTGAACGTCTGTATCATATCACCCCTGTTTCTCCTTTCCTCCAGGGTATACATGTTCAGGTCAACAAATCTCTCCTCATACGTCTTGTAACGCAAATCCCATACCATTTTCGTAGCTTTTCTTTGCACCACTTCTATTCTTTTTACATCCTTAGCAAGATACGGCCTCCAAAACTGAACACAATACTCCAGGTGGGGCCTCACCAACGACTTGTACAGGGGCATTAAAACTTCTTTTCTTCTGCTAGTCATACCTCTCTCTATACAGCCTAGCAACCTTCTAGCTACGGCCACCACCTTGCCACACTGTTTCGTTGCCTTCAGATCCTCAGATACTATCACCCCAAGATCCCTCTCCCCGTCCGTACATATCAGACTCTCACCGCCTAACACATACGTCTCCCGTGGATTTCTACTCCCTAAGTGCATCACTTTGCATTTCTTCACATTGAATTTTAATTGCCAGACCTTAGACCATTCTTCTAGCTTCTGCAGATCCTTTTTCATGTTTTCCACTCCCTCTGGGGTGTCCACTCTGTTACAAATCTTGGTATCATCCGCAAAAAGGCAAACTTTACCTTTTAACCCTTCGGCAATGTCACTCACAAATATATTGAACAGAATCGGTCCCAGCACCGATCCCTGAGGCACTCCACTACTCACTTTTCCCTCATCCGAGCGAATTCCATTAACCACCACCCTCTGGCGTCTGTCCGTCAACCAGTTCCTAATCCAGTTCACCACTTTCGGTCCTATCTTCAGCCTGTCTAGTGTATTCAAGAGCCTCCTGTGGGGAACCGTGTCAAAAGCTTTGCTGAAATCTAAGTAGATTACGTCCATAGCACGTCCTTGATTCAGTTATCCGGTCACCCAGTCAAAAAATTCAATGAGATTCATTTGGCATGATTTCCCTTTGGTAAAACCATGTTGTCTCAGATCTTGCAACTTATTGGTTTCCAGGAAATTCACTATCCTTTCCTTCAGCATCGCTTCCATTACTTTTCCAATAACCGAAGTGAGGCTTACTGGCCTGTAGTTTCCAGCTTCTTCCCTATCACCACTTTTGTGAAGAGGGACCACATCCGCCATTCTCCATTCCCATGGAACCTGTCCCGTCTCTAAGGATTTATTAAACAAATCTTTAATAGGACCCACCAGAACCTCTCTGAGCTCCTTCAATATCCTGAGGTGGATCCCGTCCTGCCCCACGGCTTTGTCCACCTTTAGATTTTGAAGTTGTTCATACACACTCTCTTCCGTGAACGGTGCTATATCCACTCTATTTTCATATGTACTTTTGTCAGTCAATCACGGTCCTTCTCCAGGATTTTCTTCTGTGAAAACAGAACAAAAGTATCTGTTTAGCAGATTTGCTTTTTCTTCATCCTTATCTACATAGCAGTTCGCAGCATCTTTCAGTCTCACAATTCCCTTTTTAGTCTTCCTCCTTTCACTAATATTCCTGAAGAAATTTTTGTCACCCCTCCTTACATTTCTAGCCATTTGTTCTTCTGCTCGCGCTTTTGCCAGACGTATCTCTCTCTTTGCGTCTTTCAGTTTTATCCGGTATTCCTCTCTGTGTTCCTCTTCTTTTCTGTACTTCAAATGCCAACTCTTTGGCCTTTATTTTTTCAGCCACTTGCTTGGAGAACCATATCGGTTTCCTTTTTCTCTTGCTTTTATTTACTTTCTTTACATAAAGGTTTGTGGCCCTATTTATAGATTCTTTCAGCCTGGACCACTGTCCTTCCACCACTCGTTTGTACTCCCAGCCCATCAGCTCCTTCCTCAGGTATTCCCCCATTTTATTAAAGTCAGCACGCTTGAAATCCAGGACTTCGAGTTTTGAGTGGCCGACCTCCACTTCAGCCATCATATCAAACCAAACCGTTTGATGGTCACTGCTGCCCAGGTGGGCACCCACTTGGACATTTGACACACTATCCCCATTTGTGAGCACCAGATCCAGTGTCGCTCCCTCCCTCGTGGGTTCTGTGATCGTTTGTCTGAGCAGAGCACTTTGAAAAGCATCCACGATTTCTCTACTTCTTTCCGATTCTGCAGACGGAACCTTCCAATCTACACCCGACAGATTGAAATCTCCCAGCAACAGCACCTCTGTCTTCTTTCCCAACTTTTGAATGTCTGCGATCAGATCTTTATCTAGTTCTTGCAATTGTGTCGGAGGTCTGTAGGCAACACCCACGTGGACAGAGGTTTTATCATCTCTTTTTAAGGTGATCCATATCTCTTCTTCCTTTCCCCAGGTCCCTGTCATTTCAGTTGCCTCAATGTCATTTCTCACATACAGAGCTACTCCACCTTTACGACCCTCTCTATCCTTCCTAAATAGATTATAGCCTGGTATGTTTGCATCCCATTCATGGGAACCATTGAGCCACGTCTCTGTGATTGCAACAACGTCTTAAGTCTGCCTCCAACATCAGGGCTTTTGAAGGTCATGAACTTTATTGCTTAGGCTACGAGCATTTGTGGTCATCGCTTTCCATCTACATTTCCTGGTATGTGTTTCAACATTAGTGATTTGGGGGTGTTTTTTGTCTTTGGGTACCTTCATATCTTTTTGTTCCACCTTCATTGCTTTTGCTTGTCTATATAGCAGAGATAGATCCTTTTTAAAACTGTGCAACGGTAACATTTGAAGGACGTAAAGCCATCTCAGAAATTCAATCATACGAAACAGGTGTATTCTGCCATGTAGAGATAGTGGGAGAGATCTTCAATTGGTCAGACGTTCTGCAGTATTTTCTAATAAACTAGAGATGTTTAATTGATAATAGGGACGAGACTTTCTAAGTTTAATGCCTAGATAGTGAAAAGAATCATGCGCCCATTTTAGTGGAAATTCTGCTTCCCATTCCCGTCTTACCTGCTCTGTAGATGCCAAAGCCAAAGATTTGGAAAAATTTAATTTTAAGCCCGCAAAATCCCCAAATTCATGAAAAAGGGCTAGAAAGGCTGCCAAAGACTTGCGAGGGTTAGTAATATGGATTAACAAATCATCTGCAAATGCTGAAATCTTAAAAGAAGAACGTCCAACGGATACGCCAGAAATCTTCGGATGAGAAACAATTTCTCTAATAAGGGGATCTAATGAAAGTACAAAAAGTAATGGAGACAACGGGCATCCCTGCCTTGTGCCTTGATGGATTGGGAACACAGTGAATTGTTCTCCGTTAACCCAGACAAATGCCCTTGGGTCAGTGTATAGCACACTTACAGCCTCACTAAAGAATCCCTCTATGCCTACTTTTTTCAACACTGCAAAAATAAATTGCCAGATCACTCGATCAAAGGCCTTCTCTGCATCAAAACTAATCAATAGGGAATGTACCCTTGACCGCTTGACAACCTCCAGTGATGCCAAAATTGATCTGATATTCTTGGCAACCGATCGACCCTTGTCCGGAAGGACGTGGGACAGCCTATTTGCCAGAATCTTTGCAGATAATTTTACATCGCAATTTAACAAAGAGATGGGGTGGTAGAATCCCGGATCTTCTGGGTTCCTCCCAGGTTTTAACAGAACAATCATCTGGGCCATTTTAAAAGACTCCGGGAGGGCACCTGATGTTGCCATAGAGTTAAAAAGATTCAATAGGGGAGATTGTATCTGCTCATAAAGCAACTTATAGAATTCCACCCCATATCCATCCGGTCCTGGCGCCTTCTGAAGCTTGCTTTGCTGTACTGCTAATAAAAGGTCTCCCTCTGTGATGGGAGCATTTAAAAATTCTCTTTGTGCCGCTGTAACTATGGGTAACGTCAAGTTATCTAAGAATAAATCACTATCTGACATCCCATCTGTGGGTTCCTGATAGAGTAACTTGTAGTATTCCAGAAAGTGAGCTGAAATTTCTGGGTCCTTCCGGATCCAATGGCCCCTAGAGTCTCGTAGCTGTGTTACACAAGTAGTCCCCCTTTTTCCTTTAATTAGTCGGGCCAACAGACCTGCCTTATTGCCATGAAGAAAGAGTTGATACCAATAATATAATTGGGATTTTCTGGCCCTCTGATGGAGCAATTCATTCAACTCTTTCTGGGAAGTCAAAAGGGCCTCTCTAGCAGTCACTGTTCGGGCTGCCCTGTGTACAATACACTGCTGTCGTATCACCTTCTCCAATCTCAAAATCTCTCTATCTCTGTTTGTGAGCACAGGCACGATAACTAATTCTTTCTTCTCTCATAACCACTTTGGCCGTTTCCCAAAATACAGCATATTGATGAAAATGCAAACTGTTGTTGCGCATATAATCTTCCCATTTTTCCCGAAGAAAAGAATGAAATCTCGTGTCCCAGTATAGGTTTAGGGGGAATTTCCAGAATCCACTCTGCTCCGGCCTTCATCCTCCAGCTAATTGAACCCAAACTAAAGCATGGTCAGATATCTCATAAGAGCCAATCTCTGCTTGAGAGATATGTGAAAATAGTGGGCTGGACAGGAAAAAGTAGTCAATACGTGATTGTGTTGAGTGTGCACGTGAAAGATGAATGTAATCTCTGACGGTGGGATTCAACACTCGTCATACATCTATTAAATCCAGAGTATTGCAAAGAAAGGGCAGTCCTTGGGCATAGTGACTCGGACCCTGGGATGCTGCTGAAGATCTCTCTAGCTGAGGATCATATACCATATTGAAATCTCCCCCCAGGATAATATTGCCACCCTGAAAGGGGGCTAACAGAGCAATCAGCCTACTGAGAAATTGTTTATCAAATACATTTGGAGCGTAAACATTGCATAAAATGAAAAGTTTCCCCTCAAGCAGCACTTCAGCTAAGACATAACGTCCATCATGACCCCGTTTTATTTACTTAATCTGTACATCCAGGCCTCGACGAAAAAGAATCATAACTCCCGCTTTTCTCCGTAATGCTGGGGCCTCAGTTACTTGTCCAACCCACCTCTGACGGAATTTAGCATGCTCTGCAGTAGTAAGGTAGGTCTCCTGAACAAATTCTACATCCGTGTTATGACGCTTCAGAGCTTGCAAAACGTTTGTACGTTTAATCGGTGAGGTTACTCTCCCTAAATTCCAGGATACAAATTTAATTGGGCTCATGGTCTCCAAGAGTTATGCAAATTAAAAGAAGCTGTAAATCTAATTTGGAAAAAATAGATGAGAAGAGGCCCCCAGCCCTTGGGCTACTCCATCATCTCTAGATAACTCAGACTGTGAGAGAGAACCTTCTGTCGATATGCATTTTTAAGGTTGTCTGTCTCCTAATAGCCTACAATCACTGTTTCCCTCCTGCTGAGAGATAGAAGAAGAGAGGGAGAGGGAAAAAAAAAACTTCCAACCTCCCAATTCCTCAAAGCCTCTCCCTCCAAACCTAAACAGCTCTATCATAGAATTCAATCACCTATAACCCCAACTAGAGCCTCCCCCCCTCCTCAAGCAACCTGCTTTTAATGAAAATATAGAACCCTATTGGGATCCATTAGTGTCTCAAAACTCCTATATCATTTAATGTAAGCTCCATTATTTTCTGTAACCACAGCAGTCCATACACCCACGTTGGCTGCCTCAACCTCCACAAGCAATGCAATTTGTAAAAAACAAAAACCCAAAAAAACATTATTAAACAACAAGCTGTGATTGGCTCTGCATATTCGTTAGAACTAGGTTCCATCCTCATCCTCCTCGACCTATCTGCCGCCTTTGACACCGTCAATCATAATTTACTTCTTGACACACTGTCCTCATTCGGGTTCCAGGGCCCCGTCCTCTCCTGGTTTTCTTCGTATCTTTCCCAACGCACCTTCAGAGTATTTTCTAATGGCTCTTCTTCCACCCCCATCCCACTCTCTGTTGGGGTTCCTCAAGGATCTGTCCTTGGACCGCTTCTTTTCTCGATCTACACCTCTTCCCTGGGCTCGCTGATCTCATCACATGGTTTCCAGTACCATCTCTATGCTGATGACACCCAGCTTTATCTCTCCACTCCCGACATCACAGTCGAAACTCAGGCCAAAGTTTCGGCCTGCCTCTCTGACATCGCTGCCTGGATGTCCAACCGGCATCTGAAACTGAACATGGCAAAGACTGAACTCCTTGTCTTTCCACCCAAACCCTCTTCTCCTCTTCCCTCACTTTCCGTCTCTGTTGACAACGCCCTCATCCTCCCCGTCTCTTCAGCCCGCAATCTCGGAGTCATCTTCGACTCCTCCCTCTCCTTCTCTACCCATATCCAGCAGACAGCTAAGACCTGTCGCTTCTTCCTCTATATTAGCAAAATTCGCCCATTCCTCTCTGAACAGACCACCCGAACCCTCGTCCACTCGCTCGTTACCTCTCGTCTTGACTATTGCAACCTTCTTCTCGCTGGCCTCCCGCTTAGCCACCTATCCCCCCTTCAATCTGTCAAAAATTCCGCCGCACGGCTTATCTACCGCATGAACCGATACTCTCATATCACCCCTCTCCTCAAGTCGCTTCACTGGCTCCCGATCCGCTACCATATATAGTTCAAGCTTCTCCTATTGACCTTCAAGTGCACTCAATCTGCAGCCCCCCATTACCTCTCTACCCTCCTCTCCCCGTATGTTCCCACCCGTAACCTCCGCTCTCAGGACAAATCACTCTTATCTGTACCCTTCTTCACCACCGCTAACTCCAGACTCTGCCCCTTCTGCCTCGCATCACCTTATGCCTGGAACAGACTTCCTGAGCCCATACGCCATGCGCCCTCACTGCTCATTTTCAAGTCCTTACTCAAAGCCCATCTCTTCTCCCTTGCTTTTGGCGCCTAACTACCCTCCCCATTCATGTTACCTACACTGACTACATAGTTTGTAACCTTTTAGATTGTAAGCTCTTTTGAGCAGGGACTGTCCTTCCCCATGTTAAACTTGTACAGCGCTGCGTAACCCTGGCAGCGCTATAGAAATTCTAAGTAGTAGTAGTAATTGTAGACAGCATCTGCCACACCTCCCAAGGGAAGTTTGTGAATGATACGTCTGTGTGATGAGGTGAGATTTCAAAGTCACCATGAGTTACAACAGCAAAGTTTACATCGTCTCCAGATTCATACTCGTGATAGGCTCCAGAAAGATCTGGGCTCTCTATTTTACAGTATATCTAAACTTCTATAATATGTAACGCAGGAGCCACTACTTTCTGTACCAAAAACAGTCTCAGCAGCCACACTAGTGGCCTCAACTTTTACAAGAAAAGGACAGTTCACAAAACAGGAGAGAAGAAGAGAACCCCCCCCCCTGCAATTAGTTCTGCCCATTAATTAATATTGTATCTCATTGTAGAGAATATATGCCGAGCCTCCCAAGGGAGGCCTGGAGGTAATACTTCCGTGTGACAATATTGTAATCCAAAAGCTCCATGGTTCCCGACAGCATAGGTCCCACCACCTCCAGATTCATCCTTGTGGTAGACTCCAGAAAATTCTGGGCTCTGTATTTCACAGTGTATCCAAACTTCCATATTGTGTAATGCAATAGCCATTACTCTCTGTGACAACAGCAGTTTCCATAGCCACATTGGTTGCAGAAACCTCCATAAGAAAAGAACAAAGTGCCAACAGGAAAAAAACAAAATCAAAAAACATTTCCTTGATTTGATTCTGGAAGCCCCACTAATAGGTTATTGCATCTGGCCCGATTTTCTAGGTCTTCCACTTTAGATTCGAGTCGTTCCAAATTTTTTTGCATGGGGTGATATTGGGCCTCGTGTTGCAGGCTTTTGTCCTCTACATCTGAAAGTCGTTGTTGGTACTCTGTGAGGTCTGTCTTCAAACCCCTGAAAGTGCCATCTATTTTTTCCAACTTGTCTGCTATGTACTGTAATTTCTGGTCAACCGAGGATTCTAGAAGCACGGAAACCTCCGCTGCGATCTCTGCTGCCCACACTGAGCTTACTGTTGGCGCGTCCGAGGAACCGCCCTCCACCATCTTGGCTTCCCCGGCGACCCCATGCGTCTTCCTTTAGGTAGGTCTTTGTAGACATGGAATTGCTGGCAGGGACATATCACAATCAATTTCCTCCTCAGCGATACTTCACCTACTGCTGTATCGACAAAAACGGTTAATTGCAGGAGTTTGAGATGCTTGAGGTAAGATTTTGAATGGAGGCCACGGAGCTCTTCCTTGTGGCTTCCTCCTGCTAGCCTAGCAGCACGTGATCCTGTGCACATAATTTAATGTAGTAACGAGCTGATTTGATATGAACTAGCAATAATTGGTACTAATTGGCACCAGTTAGCAGTTACACACAGCTGCCCATAGTCAGGATTCTATGACATATATGCGCAAAATCTATAATGCACAACAGCAGTGGGGGCGTGGACTGGGGAGGGGTATGGGTGGGTCTATATTTGTTATAGAAAACTGCTTCAGTTAGGCACGAGTATTTTCACCAGCCTTTGAGCTGGCGTTATTGCTCACATCTAAAGTTAGGTGCATAAATATGGACATAGACTCGTATTCTATCACCGCAGTTCTGTGTGGAACTGCCATTATAGAATTGATGTGTAGCGCCCAAATGTTAGGTCGCCAAAAGTTAGGCACCATTCTTGAATTTTCCTGATCTCTGTTTATACAGGGCCTCATACTTAGCCGGCGGGTATAAGGAGCTCGCGAAACCACAGTTGATTAAGTACGATATTCAGCACTTAACTGGCCATGGTGAACCACATAAAGATAGGACTCACTTTTATGTAGTTACCTTGGCTGGTTAAGTGCTGAATATCGGCACTTAACTGGCCAAGTGCAGACTGTGTCCCCATAATGCTTCCCCCCCCCCCCCCCCCCCCCCCAAATAACCAGTTTCTTACTAAGTGCGAACTGGACATTTTCAGCTGCACTGTCAGGTTAAGTGCCACTGAATATGACTGGTTAGCCCCAAACAAGCGATTTAATCGGCCACAAGATTTTTAAGTCTGGTTAAATCGCTTTGAATTTTGACCCTACAATTTTTTCGTTAAGCATAGATGCTTGAGTGGGATTTTGAACTACTATTGAGGAGGAAGGAGGAAGTATAACATGAAATTCAAGAGGGTATGTGACAGGCAGAGAGAATCTAGTGGTATGAAAATGAGGGTAAAGTTCATTCTCAGGTAGGGTTTTCAGTACTTCAGTAGAAAAGGAAAACTGGGTGGGCCTGCCAGTTTCTCTGACATGTCTCTCCTTTGACATGGGCAGTAAGATTGTGATTATGAAATTTTCTTGCTCTGGAAGGTAACCAATTGATTGCATTTCATATCAATATTGTTTAACCACATGTAACTGATGTAATTTCTAGCAGTCAATTCATTGTACTTTTTAGCACTGCTGACTGTGTACATCTAAAATTACTGCTCACATCTCATAACACTGCTGATCATCTGCATCCAAAATTGTTGCTAGCTTTAATTGCAGACAATTGCACTCAATTGATACAACTCAAATTAGTTAATTCACTGCACTTCATAATACTATTAATGCTTAGCAGTGTCACTATTACAGACCCTTAACAAGATAAATATCTGCTATTATTAAACACTGTATAACCTGCAGTTGAAGGCAGATGCGGGGCACATCTGAACAATTATTTTTTTTCACCATCACTGTTGAATTCTAGCGAACCCAATATTCACAAGAAATAATATCAAGATGAATATTACAAATCTATTCTTCATCATCTACTCACTCTAATTCACCACATGCTTTCCACCCCCCTACCAGAAACTAATAACATTCCTACAATTTACATGCCTTACCGACCATCCAAGTACAATACTAATCGCCATAACAACAATAACAACCAAAACAATTGAATCATCACCTCATCTGAAAAACACCAAACCAAAGGAACCAATGATTATAATAAACCACCACAACAAGTTAAGAGGCAACTAAGAAAAATCAACATAATCCCCAACTTATCTGATCCCTTCCAAAAAATCCAAGTCGGATACACAAATGCCAGATCTGCTGTCAACAAGACAACAATACTAACAAATTGGATCATTGATGATAAATTAGATTTATTAATCATGAATGAGACCTGGATTCACTTCCAAAATGCCCCAATATTAGTAGATCTTTGCCCTCCAGGTTACAAAATAACCCACTGGCCTAGAAATGGAAAGAGAGGAGGTGGTATTGCACTGATATATAAATCCCATTTCATAGTAACAACTAAAGCAGTATCCATGATTCCACAACTTGAAATTGCCTCACTTAATATCAGTCATCCCACACTACTCGACCATCTAAATATTATTATGTTTTATAGACCTACAGGAAACTGGCAAGATTGTCAACAAAATCTTATCTCAAATACTTGCTTATCTAATTCTAATCTGCTCGTATTGGGAGACGTGGAGGGGCATAATCGAACGCGAACGCCTATCTCCATGGGTGTCTATGTCCGAAAACGGGTACTCTGGAATTCGTTGCCAGAGAATGTGGTAAAGGCGGTTAGCTTAGCGGAGTTTAAAAAAGGTTTGGGCGGCTTCCTAAAGGAAAAGTCCATAGACATCCACTATTTCTGGGATAATCAGTATAGAATGTTTTGTACTTTTTTGGGATCTTGCCAGGTATTTGTGACCTGGATTGGCCACTGTTGGAAACAGGATGCTGGACTTGATGGACCGTTGGTCTTTCCCAGTATGGCAATACTTATGTACTTATGGATATACTGTTCACCATTTATTGAGAAAATTGTTAAGTGGTCCAGATTCATAGATGATGTTTTCTTTCTTTGGAGTGGAACCCATTAAGAGTTAGACATGTTTGTACAGTGAATAAATATTTGTGATGAGAATTTATCAGCCATTGATAAAATACAATTTTTGGTCGTAGAAATCACACAGAACACTATAGGTTTTGTTACTAAAGTATTTAGAAAAGTGACAGACAGGAATATGTTTCTGTGTTATGACAGTTGCCACCCTCACTGTGTAAAAAATAGTTTACCCCTATCACATTTAAGAATAAAACGCAGTTTATTTATTTATGTATTTATTTATTTATTGCATTTGTATCCCATATTTTCCCACCTATTTGCGGGCTCAGTGTGGCTTACAATACATTGTGAATGATGGAAATACAATTTGTTACAGTACGATTATGGGTTACATTGTGAAGAGTTATGGGAAGACAAAGTCAAAATATCATTAGGGGAATAGAACAATAGAATGTAACAATGGGAAAATGATAGGGCGATAGAACAATAGCAAGAGAACATTCTGGTATAACAATTTTGTCTGTGGGTAGAGTTTTAAGTGTGGTGAATATACGGGGGAAGAGAATTCAGAAGAGAGTGTATTGATGCATTTCTATTAGTGTGTATGGACTTCATGTGTTTTGATCCTTGCGATAAATTTTCTCAAAGAGATGAGTCTTCAATAGGTTGCGGAAGTAGGTTAATTCGTAGATCGTTTTCAGGTTGCGTGGTAGTGTATTCCAGAATTGCGTGCTCATATAAAAGAAGGTTGATGCGTGCAGTGCTTTGTATTTTATGCCTTTGCACTTAGGGAAGTGGAGCTTGAGGAAAGTTCGGGATGATCTTTTAGCATTTCTGGGTGGCAGGTCTATTAAGTCAGACATGTATGCAGGGGCTTCACCGTGAATGATTTTGTGAACTAAGGTGTATACTTTAAAAGTGATACGTTCCTTGAGTGGGAGCCAGTGTGGTTTCTCACGTAAGGGTTTTGCACTTTCGTATTTTGGTTTTCCAAAGATGAGTCTGGCTGCTGTATTCTGGGCTGTTTGAAGTTTCCTCAGTATTTGCTCCTTGCAGCCTGCGTATAGTGAGTTGCAGTAGTCCAGATGACTGAGTACGAGTGATTGCACTAGGCCGCGGAAGACAGATCTTGGAAAGAATGGTCTTATTCTTTTCAGTTTCCACATGGGGTAGAACATCTTTTTGGTTGTGTTGTTCGCGTGAGTCTCAAGTGTTAGGTGGCGGTCAATAGTGACTCCAAGGATTTTTAAAGTTTCTGAGATTGGCAGATTTAGTTTAGGTGTGTTAATAGCGATAAATTTATTTGTGTTGTATTGGGAGGAAAGTATGAGGCATTGAGTTTTTTCTGCGTTCAGTTTCAATTGGAATGCATCTGCCCAGGTGTTCATGATGTGTAGACTTTGGTTGATTTCGTTGGAGATTTCTTTAATGTCTTGTTTGAAAGGAATATATATCGTTACGTCATCGGTGTATATGTATGGGTTAAGGTTATGGTTTGATAGATGTTTTGCCAAGGGGATCATCATTAGGTTGAAAATAGTTGGTGAGAGGGGGGATCCTTGCGGTACTCCACATTCAGGTGTCCATGCAGCAGACGTAGTTGAATTCGATGTGACCTAATATGAGCGTAAGGTTAAGAATAGGATTCCGTGGTCAACCATATCAAAGGCACTTGACATGTCAAATTGTAAGAGGAGTATATTGGTGCCGGTTGCAATCATTTGTTTAAATTTGGTCATTAGGGTAATTAATACTGTTTCTGTGCTGTGATTTGACTGGAATCCTGATTGGGTATCATGCAGTATTGAGAACTTGTTGAGATAGTTTGTGAGTTGTTTAGTTACCATCCCTTCGGTTATTTTGGTTATTAGTGGTATAGATGCTACTGGTCTGTAGTTAGTTATTTCGTTTGCGTTTTTCTTTGTGTCTTTGAGTATTGGGGTGAGTAGAATTTTTCCTTTGGGAAAAGTCCGTTTTGTAGCATGAAGTTCACGTGGTTCGTTAGGTCTATTATGAATTGTTGAGGAGCTGATTTCATGAGGTTGTTTGGGCAGATATCTAGTTTGCATTGGGATTTGGCGAATCTTTTGAGTGTTTTAGAGATGAGGTCTTCTGATAGTAATTCGAATTCGGTCCAGATCCTGTCCGCTGGATATATTCCGTCTTCTGGGTCTAGACAGTTTAGGAGTGTGGCGTATTCAATAGGGCTGGCGGGTATTTTAAGTCATAATTGTATAATTTTCTCCTTGAAGTATTTCGCGAGGTCGTTGACCCCTGGTGTATCTTTGCTCTTGTTTGTAACTGGTGTGGTGTCTAGGAATTTATTTACAAGGTAGAAGAGTTTGTGTGTGTCTTTGTAGTTTGGTCCAATCATTGTTTTGTAGTGTAGTCTTTTAGTCTGTTTTATGGTATATTTGTATTTCCTCCGAAGTGATTTCCAGGCATTCAGTGTGTGTTCATCTTTCTTTTTGTTCCATGCGTGTTCTAGTTTTCTGGCTTGTGTTTTGAGTTCTTTCAGCTCTTCGGTGAACCATGGATTTGATTTTTTCCTATGTGATGTTCTGGTTTGGATTGGGGCAATTGTGTCTAATGTTGTCTTACATATATCATCCCATTCTTGGAGGAATTGAATGGTGTCTGCATTTGTTGACCATTCGTTTTGGTAGACCTGATGCCAGAATGTTGTGGGGTCTATTTTTCCAAATATCAGATTTTAGAGAACAAAGTGCTAATTTAATGACTAGATTGATGGAAAGAGGTTATCCCAAATCTGTTTTTAAAAAATCATATAAGAGAGCAAGATATTATAACAGAGATTTTTTGTTATAATCTAGAATACGTGGAGGGGCATAATCGAACGCGAACGCCTATCTCCATGGGCGTCTATGTCCGAAAACGGGTACATGAAGAGGCGGGACAGACCGTATTTTTGAAAAAATGGACGTTTTTCAGCTGGGCGTTTGTTTTTTTTAGCGATAATGGAAACTAAAAACGCCCATCTCAAAAACGTCCTAATCCGAGCCATTTGGTCGTGGGAGGGGCCACGATTCGTAGTACACTCGCCCCCCTGACATGCCAGGACACCAACTGGGCACCCTAGAGGTCAGTGCGGTGGACTTCAGACAACGCTCCCACATGCATAGCTCCCTTACCACGGGTGCTGAGCCCCCAACCCCCCTCCCCCAAAACCCACTACCCACAAATGTACAACACTACCATAGCTCTTAGGGGTGAAGGGGGCACCTACATGTGGGTACAGTGGGTTTTGGAGGCCTCCCATTTACCAGCACGTGTTACAGGTAGGGGGGGGGATAGGCCTGGGTCCGCTTGGCTGAAGTGCACTGCGGTACCCACTAAAAGTGCTCCAGGGACCTGCATACACGCAGGCCTCTAGGACTTGTTGCTGCTATATAACATTGGCACAGCAGTTGACACCTGAAGACTAATCTCTCCGAAAACATCCCTTATTGGAATAAGCACGCTTACTCACAGTTAACTGCAGATCAGAGGTTGTGCCCCACTGGCAACGAGTCTCCCTGGTACTGAGATGAGCAGTAGGTCAGAGCTGGCAGAATGCTGTACACGTTGCAGAAGAGTCCTGTCATTGAACGTAAATCCAAAAGAATAAGAAGTGATAATGAGGAAGTATTTGATCCATCAGCACCCTTATACACCTCACCTCCTAGACCTAACCTTTCAGAGCAGGTTTTTCAGCTAGGGAAAATTTAGAAAAAGGGTTCAACAACAGATTCATCAGTACTACCGAAAGAACAAAGAGGGAGGTTACTTTATTATATGAGAAGGGGACGAGGGAGAGGTGGAAGGAGAGGTCGAGACAATTCAGTGAACAGACAATTTGCAAACAGACAAACTATGAACCAACAAATGAGACAAATAGAAGATTATTGGAAATAAAAAATGTTAGGCACACAGCTTCATTACATGACAATATTATCAATTTATCTAAAAGGGAATTAAATCAACATGAGCGTTCAAGTCTCAATAAAGGGCTGTCTTTTGTTCCAACAGCACAATATAATACATTCAACACACACATCGATTTATTTAAATTAACTAGGAAATTAAGAATTATGGATTTTTTTCGGATAAACATGTATACTGCTATATCCCGCCAAACTGCGAGTGTCACATAATGGTACCACTAGAGTGTACGAGACGGCGGGAGCAGCTAAGGAATTTCTACAGCAGCTGGAAGCAGCAGCTTCGGGTGCCTACTGAGCTACTCTTGGACCTTACTGTATACTGTATCTGGTGTGTGGGAGGGCGAAGTGCTTGTGGCTCGGGCTGACCTGCACTTGTTTGATTCCTTTTTAGCATTGGCACTGTTGGTCATGCAGGCGGGTGGAGGAAGATTGTTCTGTTGGGTTGCTGAGTTCCTGTTTCAGCTGTTTAATGCACTGGCATAAAGGGGTTTTTGAGGGGAGACGGTGCTGCGCACTGCCCCTAGTGAGGGGGCATTGTTCAGCACTTACCTGTTCAGCTAACCCTTGGGGATGTATGTTTTCTTGTTTATTGTATGGAGGGAGGTGGGAGGGGCGTAGGAAGTGATGGTCCCGTTTGGTGGGCCTTGGCATTGGGGGAAAGGGGGTGTGGGGTGGGGGGGGGTGGGGGGTGGGGGGAGGGGGGATGTGGGATGGAGGGGAGGGAGGGTGTATAGCAGTACACGGGAGTCTAGCTCTTGGGTGGGTATGCTTCAGGGCTGGCAGCACTGGGTACCACTTTTCTGATCTTGTGTGGGCGGGAGCCTGGGGGTGGGCTTGGAGCGGCAGGACAGAGAGTTGGGTGAAAAGGCTGGAGGGGGCAGGGGCTGGGCTGTTCCCTTCGGCTGCCAATATATATTTTTTTTCGTGGAAATGATTGTATTCCTTCATTTTTTGTTATAGTACGCATTATTTCATGGAACGTCGGCGGAGTAAATTCGCCGATTAAACGATCCAAGATTTTGCAGCACCTGCAGAGGTCTGATATTGCACTTCTTCAGGAGACTCACCTGAATCAGGTTGAGCATGCCAAACTCAGTACTTGGTGGGTTGAGAATTGCATAGCGGCACATGCACAGGGGAAAAAGGGTGGAGTGGCGGTGCTGTTCAGAAAAGGTATAGCATCATCAATTACCCCGCTCTTGGTTGATGCCGCAGGGCGTTATGTCATTCTGGAGGCATTGGTTGGGAGGCAAAAGCTGTTAATCTGTAATGTGTACGCCCCTAACAAATACGATCGAGGGTTTTTTCATACCCTGATAACTTTTCTGCTGAAACAGCCGCACACTGCCATAGTGGTGGGGGGCGATTTCAACGCGGCTTGGGATCCCTCCTTAGATAGGTCAGCTGCGGGGGCTTCGTCCCCCTATTATAATAACAGGGGACTTTTGCAGCTGTGCCAGCTGGTGGATCTCATCGACGTTTGGCGGGTTTTACATCCGGGAGAGAGAGATTATACCCACCTTTCGCGTGCCCACTCCACCCAATCGCGAATAGATTATGTTTTGGTGTCTCGTCAGCTGTTTGGCGGGGTGAGTGGGGCAACCATTGGACCCTATGCAGTGTCGGATCATGCGTGGGTCGAGGTGGAGTGGGTTCCGGGGGGTGCGGTTCATCAAGGATCTAGATGGCAATTTCCTTTACAGTTCAGTCATGATCCAATATTACAGGGTCGTCTACAAGGTAGTTGGAAAACGTATACTGAATGTAATCAGGAGCATCGTGATGATCCGGTTTTGTTCTGGGAGGCGGCGAAAGCGGTGCTTAGAGGTGAAATTATCAGCCACGCGCATTTCGTACGGTCGGCACGAGATAGAGAGATATTAAGATTGAGTAAGTTACTTTGTCAAGCGCGCAAACGGTTTGGGGAGACTCATGTGGAGAGCCATAAACAGCGAGTGTTAGAGCTTCAATCGGCGCTAAATGAGCTATTGCAGAGGAGGGCACATAAATCTCAGGCCTACTATCGTTATTCGCTTTATAAGTACGGGAATAAAATGGGTAAGTTGATGGCGCGTTTAATTAAGCCGCGGGGAGGGAATAGAACTATTCTGACCCTTAGGAGGGAGGGGGGAGGTCTCCATACGTCTGATAAGGCTATTTGTGATTCCTTCCGAGCTTTTTACAAAGCTTTGTATGCCCCTCCGAATGTTGAGGGACTGCCCAATCAGTTATATTTAGACAATCTTAAACTGCCGAAACTCACAAAAAAGGAGTTGGGTGGCCTTAATCGGTTAATTACTGAAGATGAGGTTAACTTGGTCATATCTCGCAGCCCGTTGTTAAAGGCCCCGGGTCCCGATGGACTTCGAGTGGAATTCTACAAATTGTTGGGGGACGGAATTGTGCCTGCCTTGACTAGGTTTTTGAATCATATAATAGGGAATCAGGTGATGCCTTCATGTTTGAACAGAGCACAGATCATAGTGTTGCTTAAGCCTGGGAGAGACCCTTTAGAACCGACGTCGTATCGCCCTATCTCTTTACTGAACTATGATACAAAGCTATTGGCGAAAATTTTAGCAAATAGGTTGGGGTGCTTGCTGTCTCGACTGTTACATGACAGTCAGGTGGGGTTTGTAAGAGGAAGGGCTGTGAGCAAAAAGTTACGAGCGATCTTGGCCTCTTTAGAATATAGCTCGCAGGGACACTTGGCGTCATTGCTGATTAGCTTTGATGCGGAGAAAGCTTTTGATAAGGTTCACTGGGAATTCCTTTTTGATACTTTAGAATGTTATGGATTCTCTGGGTGGTTTGTTGATGCGGTCCGTGTACTGTATGCCAATCCCAGTGCAACATTATTGGTGAACGGGCTTGAATCGGAGAGTTTTCCCATCCGGCGGGGCACTAGGCAGGGGTGTCCTTTATCACCACTTCTTTTTGTTTTGACATTGGATCCCCTTATAAGAGATATTATGGAGAATCCCATGGTTAAGGGTGTACATGTGGGGTCTCAAACGTTCAAGGTCGCTGCTTTTGCAGATGATCTTTTGGTACACCTCACGAACCCAAGGGAATCGTTAGAGGCATTGTTGGAGACGTTTCGAGAATATGGGGACTATGCTGGCTTTCGGTTAAATTTGGACAAGTCTGAAGTTTTGGCCTCCCCAGAAGTACACCAGCGGGATTGGGGACCTGAGTTCCCACTGCGGTGGGCTGATGAATCTTTCAAATATTTGGGGGTTCGGCTTGCCATGGATACCTCTGTACTCTATCAAATAAATTTAAAGGTTCTGTTAGATGACACTAAGGTTAAGTTAGATGCTTGGATGCATCTCCCTTTGTCATTAATGGGGCGTATAAATTTAATAAAGATGACGTTGTTTCCCCGGTGGCTGTACGTTCTGCAAACTTTGCCAGTCCGATTGTTGCAGAAAGATCTGAAACGGATATCGCGACTTTTTAGTCGTTTTTGTTGGGCCGGGAAAAAGCCAAAATTCAGTCAGGAAATGTTAGTTGGGAGTTGGAAGCAGGGTGGCATAGGTTTCCCAGATTTGTTCTTATATAATCAGGCGTGTTTATTGCGTCATCTGGGGGACTGGATTGAATCGACTCATTTTTACACACCCACAAATTTAGAAAAGGCCTTTTTTGTTCCATATGATGTGATGACGCTTCTTCATTTGCCTCGAAGTAGGGTACCCCCTAGATTTAAAACCAGCATTTTGTTACAGCCACTTCGTGAGGTATGGCAGTGGTGGGTGCGACAACTGGGGGGACAACCGTATATCACGGACTTATTGCCGATAGTAGGAAATATAGCGTTTCAGGCAGGGATGGACAATCCGATTTTTGGTGCCTGGGGACAGCAGGGAGTTGCGCGTTTAGAACATTTGTTGCAGAATAATGGGGAGTTGTTGCCATTTGAGGCTATACAAGACAAGGTGGGAGTAGCCTGGGGTAACAGGTTTGCTTATACGCAGGTCACGCACTATATGAAGTCCTTGCATCAGGCTTCTTTGAGGGGTCGATTGGGGGACCAGGTCCGAAGTTGTTTTGAAGGGATGAAAACTGCTAGACATTCGGACTCTGATTTGTTTGGGGCACTGGTTAAGTGTAGGCCTCGGAGAACATATGAGGGTCTTAAGCATAAGTGGGAACAGGATTTGGGGTCCTCATTGACTTCATGGAATGTGGAGACTACTTTAAAAGGCATTCGCCTATTAGTAACGGATGAACGGTTGAGAGAATGCGGGTATAGAATAGTTCTTCGGGGTTACATGTCTAAAGCGCAGTTGGCTCATGTGTTAGAGACGGTTGATGCTGCTTGTTCTAAGTGTGGGGGGGGGGGTCATAGTTCCTTCTACCACGCGTTGTGGCAGTGTCCAGGGGTGCGAGCATTTTGGCAGCGGGTCCGGGGGTTTTTGATCAAACTTGGGAATAAAATTGAGGGCACGGAGGGACAGTTTTTGCTAGACCATCCACGGGCTTTTGCCTCTTTGAGTACTCCTGCAACTCTGCTATGCAGAAAGCTGAGTTTGGTAGCTCGAAAGTGTATAATGCAATATTGGACCTCTTCGGAAGCGCCCGCTTACTGGCATTGGCGTAATCAGGTGCACCTTTTAGCATCTTGGGAGGCTAGAGAATCCAAGATGTCGCCTAAACGTAGAAAACAATTTCTTCAGATCTGGATGCCTTATCTTCAGATTCTAAGTCCAAGGGGTCGGAGTTTACTTATTAATGCATGTTGATCTTGGTTGTGGAGTGGGTGGGTGGGGAGGAGGGGTTCCACCTTCTCTCTGTTTTGTAATAAGCTGCTTTCCATAGAGTACAGGGGTCACCACATAATCTGTAGCCTGCTAAACAGTTCTGGATTATTGGTACTGTTGTACTTCCTTGAATTTATACGGAGTTTTTGGAATTTGAGTGGTACAGGGGTGGGATGGAGGGGATGGGAAGGGGAGGGGAGTGATGGGGGGGTATGGGTAGTTTATAAGCTGTATGGTTCATGCATAGTATTTTATTGTTTGTAAGTTGGCATTATTGTGTATGCTTACTTTGAGTTATCAATAAAATTTACTTTAAAAAAAAAAAAAAAAAAACATGTATACGAAAAGAATGAATCTGTAATTATGAAAAATAGTGTTTGGATGCCTCCCGCCCAAATCAATCCCATGATACAAGCTTTTGAACAAATGGTTATTAGGGACATTGAGATTTTGGAAAATAAGAATAAACATCCATTCTTTAATATCTCTAAAAATGAGAAGAAAGCAATTGAGACATTGAAGAAAGGTAACAGTATTGTGATTAAACAGGCAGACAAAGGGGGTTCAGTTGTGCTATTAGATAAAGATCAATACATTGAAGAAATTAAGAGACAATTAAAAGACAAAATTTTTTATTTACCTTTATCTAAAGATCCAACCAGTAATTTAAAACAAGATTGATTCTCTCATTGATATTGGGCTTGAAGCTGGTTTTCTGACAACCAAAGAAGGTATTTTTCTTAGAGTAGAACATCCACGCATCCCAGCTATGTATATACTCCCAAAGATTCACAAATCCTTGATTAACCCTCCAGGGAGACCTATTGTGTCAGGCATAGGCTCTCTTTTGGAACCACTTTCCAAATTTACAGATGTATTTTTAAGACCTCTCATTCCATCTATTCCCTCATATATTAGAGACTCAGCACACATCATTAACATATTAGAACATCTAAAAATTAAAAATAAAGATATCATTCTTGTTACATTTGATGTGGAGTCTCTCTACACTAATATCCCGCCGGATGAAGCTCTAGATGTGATTAGGAAAGCATTATCAAATAGGTGTGTACACGTTTAGAAGGATACCTACTGAGTTTATCATGGAACTTATCACTATAGCATTGAAAGAAAACTATTTCTTTTTTGAAGGTACTTTTTACAAACAAGTAAAAAGTACCGCCATGGGTGCAATGGTAGCACCTTCATTAGCAAATCTGTTTATGGCATGTTTTGAAGAGAAATTCTTGCAGAATAATAATTTCACAGAGAATATTATGCTTTGGCGAAGATACATTGATGATATTTTTGTGGTCTGGGCTGGTAGTGAATCACGGTTGATGGATTTTTTCAAATGGCTTAATACAAGAGATAGCAATTTGAAATTTCAGATTAATTACAGTAGAAAGGAAATTTCATTTTTAGATATTAAAATTCAGTTAGAATCTGGTAGATTTATTACTTCACTATATAGAAAACCTACTGATAAGAACAAATTCCTACATTTTGATAGCTGTCATAGTCATGCCTTAAAGTGTAATCTTCCTTACAGCCAATTTTTTATTTTTTTTTTTTTTTTTATTTTTTTTTTCTTACAGCCAATTTTTAAGAGTAAAAAAATTATGTTCAGAGGATCGTGATTATAAAGGGCAAATAGGAGAAATGGCTTATAGATTTACGCAAAGAGGCTATCCTGTAAAATATATTGAAAAAGGTATAGTAAGAGCAAAACAGGTACATAGAAAAGACCTTTTGCAGAATAAGGAAAAGAAACATAATGACCAAAAGGTTATTTGCACTTTATATTATGATTATCTATCTTCTGATATCATTAAAATATTAAGATCTCATTGGCCATTGATCCAGAACATTCCATTTTTTGCAAATAAAGAACTGATGATAGCATACAAAAGAAATAAGAATTTGAAGGATTTTTTGTCACCATCAGCATTACCAGTCCCACTTTATAAGGATAGAGTAAGGGGTCATTACCCTTGCTTAAATTGTTCTGTGTGTCCAGGCAATTTGAAAACAAAATGTTTTGAACACCCTGTTACAGGAGAAAAATATCAGTTAAAACATTGGGTAACTTGTAATAAACCACTTCTTCTGTTACCCTCCTGTTCTATTTTTTTGTCTTTTTTGATCTGCTTTTTTTCTTTTGATTTGCTATTTCTGTGGCAGATCTTTGCCTTTTTTTGTTTCTGTCTAACAACAAGAACATACCGGGTAATATCTAAATCGATCATATCATCACCATGGAGACCTGAATGTGGTGTGCCTCAGGGATCTCCGCTTTCTCCGATTCTCTTCAACCTAATGATGCTACCATTGGGCAAAGCATTATCCAACCAAGACCTAAATCCATACATTTATGCTGATGATGTGACGATATATATTTCATTTAAAAATGACACAAGGAATTGCAGACAAAATAAATCGAAGCTTCCAAATTATGAATTCATGGGCAGATGCTTTCCAACTAAAGTTGAATACAGAAAAGACACAATGCCTAATACTACCATCGCAGTATAATAAGATCAATTATCCCAACATAAACCACCAAACCACACTCTCCCTGTTGCGGACACCCTGAAACTCCTAGGCGTAACAATTGATTGCAATCTTAATCTGGATTGCCATGTAAAAAATGTTATAAAGAAAATGTTCTATGCAATGTGGAGGCTTAGAAGAGCAAGACCTTTCTTCCCAAGAGAGACATTTTGCGAACTGGTGCAATCATTGGTTTTGAGCCATCTGGACTATTGTAATTCCTTATACATGGGATGCAAGGTACAAACCATCAAGAAACTCCAGACAGCCCACAACACCGCAACCAGATTGATATTCGGTAAGGCGAAATATGAAAGTGCCAACCCACTGAAGGATCGTATTACATTCAAGATATGTACCTTGGTTCATAAGATCATTTATGGAGATGCCCCATCCTACATGTCAGACCTAATTGACTTACCAGAGAGAAATAAGAAAAGTTCATCACGCACCTGCTTAAACCTACACTATCCCAACTGTAGAGGACTTAAATACAAATCTATACATACATCTAGTTTCTCATACATCTGCACACAACTATGGAATGAATTACCGATCGCCATAAAAACAACACACGACTTGACAACCTTCCAAAAATTACTAAAGACTTACTTATTCATAAAGACGTACAAAAAAGATTCCCCATAACGATCTGACTCCCAAATTATTCCAATTACAACTACTATGGAACCCTCTTATTTGTTCATCTTAATCACATCCTCATGAATGAATATTATATCTTGTCCTGATATCGTTATGTTATGTTTATCTATCAATCCACTTCCAATCCTATGTGATTTACTTATGCACTCTTATTTGAAACAATTGTAAAATTATTATTCCGTTAATATGATTGCTATGATATTCTTATGCACCTATCTGTATCTATATTTTGAAATTTTTATTCTGTAACTAGTAAAAAAAGGCCCGTTTCTGTTAGAAATGAAACGGGCGCTAGCAAGGTTTTCCTTGGAGTGTATGTTTCAGAAAGAGCGTGTGTGAGAGATGGAGCGTGTGTGTCAGAGAGAGAATGTGAGAGAGAGAGAGACAGAGTGTATGTGTTTGTGCGAGAGAGAGAGTGTGTGAGAGACAGTGTTTGTGTTTCTGTGTGACACTGTGTGAGAGAGAGGGACAAAGACAGTGAGTGTGTGAGTGAGAGTGTATGTGGCAGACAGAGAATGAGTGACTGCGTGTGTGGTGTGAGGAACCCCCTCCCTCTCCTCTGCCCCCTTGCAGCCAGGCATGTGCAGCGATCCTCCTCTCCCCATGTTCCCCCTGCAGCCACCCATGTCCAGCATCCCCCTGCAGCCACCCATGCCCATCAACCCTCCTCTCCTCCTGCTGCGTCCTTCCTGTCTCCCCTGCTCCCCCTGCAGCCACCCATGTGGTCTCAGCCCCCCCCCCTCAGCATCCCTCCTGTCCCCCTGCAGGCACGCATGTGCAGCGTCCCTCCTCTCTTTCCTGTCCCCCCTGCAGCCAGCCATGTCCAGCGACCCTTCTGTCCCCCTGCCCCCCCTGCAGCTACCCATGTCGAGCGACCCTCCTCTCCAGTGCAGCCACCCATGTCTGAGGACACTCCTCTCCTTTTTCCCTGTTCCTCCCCTGTGGCCAGCCATGTTGGCCAGCCATGTCCATCGACCCACCTGTCCCCCCTGATGACCACCAACCCTTCTGTCCCGCTGCTCGCCCTGCAGTGTCCGTCCTGTATCCCCTGTCCCCCTTACAGGCACCCATGTGGTGTGTGGAGCCCCATCCCTATCTCCCTGTTCCCTGCCCCCCCCCCTGCAGCCACCCATGTGCAGTGACCCTCCCCTCCCCTCCCCCTGCTTCCTTCCAGCCACCCATGTCCAGCGAGACCCCCCCTTCCCCCCCAGCCGGCGCAGCACCCAAAGAAAGCCCTTTGTCCCCCACTTCGTGCATCACCCGACCCCCCCACCGTGGCACATCACCAAGCCCCTCCCCCCCTCATCAGCCACCCGCAACCGCTAATACAAACTGTGTCCGGCGGCTGCTGCTTCTGCTATTCAGCAGCAGCAGCCCGTACATAAAGAAAACAAAAAAAAAAATCCTCCTAAAATGCACCTCCGTTGAGAAGCATCTCACATTGGCTGAAGTCTCAGCATGCGCTCCTCCTCTCCCCTCTGACGTCTCGGCATTTCTCCAGGGTCTTCCGGCAGGGGCACTGACGTTGAGGGGAGAGGAGGAGCGGCTGCAGAGACGTCAGCCAATGTGAGATGGTTCTCCACGGAGGTGCGTTTTAGGAGGTTGTTTTTTTGTTTGTTTGTTTTCTTTATGTACGGGCTGCTGCTGCTGAATAGAAGCAGCAGCAGCCGCCGGACAGAGTTTGTATTAGCAGTCACGGGTGGCAAGGCGGTCGATGTGGGGGGGGAGGGGCTTGGTGAAGCGGCGGGGGAGGGTTTGGGTCATGCGGCGAGGAGGGAAGGGGGGAGGGGCTTTCTGATGCCCCGTTGCACAGGTTGTTGTGGCGATGTGGCGGGGGGCACTTAGAGGTGCACCGTCGAGGCTGTTTGTGTATGTGTGTTTGTGTGTGTGTGTTTCTGTGTGTGTGTGTGTTTCTGTGTGTTTCTGTGTGTGTGTGTGTGTTTGTGTGTGTGTGTTTATGTGTGTGTGTTTGCGTTTGTGTGTTTGCGTGTGTGTTTGTGTGTGTGTTTGTGTGTGCGTTTGCGTGTGTGTTTGCATTTGTGTGTTTGTGTTTGTGTGTGTGTGTGTTTGTGTGTGTGCATTTGTGTGTGTTGTTTATTTTCTCAGAATCTGCCTTTGCTAATCAAGCAGCGGAAGCAGTGGCCCGTCTCATCTCTCTCTGGGCAAAGTTACATATGCCCTCCAAATATCTAGCTTTCCCAACCTTGAATCTGCTCATGGCAGTTCAGTACAGGCTCAGCCGTAGCTAAGTCTGTAATTAAAGAGGAACCCAGTTTCAATTAGTTAAAGAGATATAGTTTATTAGTATTAATTAGCATTGATACATTACCCAATAATGAGGATACCAGCAATTCAGTCAATCATACAGTGGAACAGAATCACATGACACATCAGCTCTCCTCCATCAGCATCTGCATCTGCCTCTGTATCTGCGTCTGTCTCTCTCTCTCTGTCTCTCC
This sequence comes from Microcaecilia unicolor, assembly GCF_901765095.1. Classification (NCBI taxonomy): domain Eukaryota; kingdom Metazoa; phylum Chordata; class Amphibia; order Gymnophiona; family Siphonopidae; genus Microcaecilia; species Microcaecilia unicolor. Next base: position 294,719,493 of record NC_044033.1, on the reverse strand, counting down.
TTCTGCGTCTTACACTTCTCGGGGTGCTTCCTTTATACTGTCTCAACCCAATGGATTCCAATGGGATCCAGCTTTGTCAGCAGAACTTGCTATCCCTTATCAGTTGATAAGGAACCGATAAGGGTGACTTCATTAGGTCCCAGGTTCCAACTATACACAAAAGGGGTGCAAAGCACAGGTGGCGAGATGACTTCATCGGTCATTCTGCTCTTCTCAGCTATTCCCAGCTCCCCCTCCCTCTGAGTACTCTCTAACTACGTACATCTACCCCCTTATCTACTTTCATTAGCCCAAAACATCTTTCATGACTCTTCACTGATGCCAGTCCCAGGCATGTTTATAAGAGCAAAAGACCTCCTCCCGTGCCAGCTCCCTGAGAACTCAGTTCAGCTTGTGCTGCAGAAAAATGTATTTTGTATCAGAGATGACTTTGGATTTTTAAGAGAAGCCCAGCTCTTATTATGAGCCATTTGCTTGTAGAGGCCTAGCTCTTTAGCCTGAGCCATTGACCTGTATTTTACTGAGAGCAAGGGTGGCCATATATATACAGTGTGTGTTTGCGTGTGCGTTTGTGTGTGTGCGTTTGCGTGTGTGTTTATGTGTGTGTGTTTGCGTTGTGTGTGTGTGTTTGCGTTTGTGTGTGTATGTGTTTGCGTGTGTGTTTCTGTGTGTGTTTATGTGTGTGTATGTGTTTGTGTGTGTGTGTTTGTGTGTGTGTGTTTATGTGTGTGTATGTGTTTGTGTGTGTGTGTGGGGGGGGGGGGGGGGGGTTGCGGGTGGCTTTTGTGGTCATGTGGTTGGGGAGTTTGCCAGCAGTCTGTAGCGATTCCTAGGCAGGGGGAGGAGTACGGAAACACTCCCCCTGCCTAGGTCGTTGTTTGTTGGAGGGGGTTGCCAGTTGGTAGGGGTGCCTTTATGGATCCCTTTACTCTCTGTGTTCCACCCTCGAGGGCGGGGCAGAGAGACATGGTGAGTTGGATGGCTTCACCACCATGAACTAACGAACTGTGTAGGGATTTTGCACATGGCTTCAGCAGGTTGTCTTCAGAATGTTGAGGTAGCGTTTTATGTACAGATGGGGCGTGGCTGAGGGCGGGTCTATGAGTGAGGGTGACTGGTCCTAGCCTATGAAGACTACAGGATTTTTGTGCTTCTCTGCCTTGGAGTGAGCTTCAGAACGTTCAAGGTGGGATTTATTGATATAGATGTGTATATGTCGTAACATTTTGTAAGCCACATTGAGCCTGCAAATAGGTGGAAAAATGTGGGATACAAGTGCAATAAATAAATAACGAACTTTTCTTGCTCTGGAAGTTGCTAATCTCACATGTCTGTTCCTTTTCATTTCCCAGGCCATCCTCATTTCTCTAACCAGCTGTTTTCTGGACTGGATCTATATGCTCTGGCTGGAAGAATGATCACAGAAGCCCTGAACACAAGCATGTACGTCTCATAGTCTGCACCTAAGCACAAGTACTTTTCTTCACAATACAAAAATGCCAAATATGTTTGTTAGTTCTTCCTATACTGCCTTTCACTATTCAGAAAGCAAAATGCTTTATAAAAATCAATAAGGAAAGGAACGCTAATCTATTAACAGGAAAGGGATCGCAGAGCCAGAAAATTAGAAATAAAGAGTACAGAGCGGCTACCGCTTCTGCCCACCGTGGTCTCGGCACCCGTGACCCCACCCACCATTAAAAGCCATATATACTAATTTTCATGCACCTAGCAAAACTTAGGGGTCCTTTTAACTAAGCTGTAGCAAAAAGTGCCTTAGCACACCCTTAGAAGGGTTTCTTCCGCTCACTAAGACCGTTTTTACCACAGCCGTAAAATAGCTGATTTTCTATTTTTACCATTAATGGCCAGGTGCTGATGTTGTCATTAGCCCATGGCAATTTCTGCAAATTGACATGTGAACACTGAGCACCACCCATGTTGCAGGCAGTAGTAATTCAGACGATATTCCTGCACTAACCAGTTAGCTTGCAGTAATGTAGATGCACTAGCTGCTTGGCATAGGCATGCTCCCTCCAAAAAAACTTGAAATATATTATAGCTTGTGGTTAGTGCACACACATTTCAAAGTTACTGCAGGACACCTGAGCACCCACGCTACTCCATTTTTAGCTGTGTTAGGCACACATTCTCCGAGGACAAGCAGGCTCCATCTTCTTACGAGTGGGTCGTCGTCCGCGACGGCCCAGGCAACCGGAACTCCAGTAGAAAAAACCTAAAAGTTTGAAGCGTGCTCGCCTGCGCGGGCCTGAACGCATCGCGCATGCGCGAGCCGCTTCCCGCCAGTGAAGTGAGCATGACCAACTAGTTTCTTTTTCTCCGCGCTTGAGGAGGGTTGTTTTTTCAGACTGTTCTCCTTCGTTTGCCCAGGAGACTGTGAATTTTTGCGTTTACACGCTCCTTCTTGTCTTTTTTTCCTTGTTCCTCAAAATTAAAAAAAAAAAGACTTCTTTTTCCTTTGTTTTCTTAGTTTTATTCCCACTTCAAGTTTCCTTTCTTTTTTCGTTGCCGTCCTCAGGCCGCTCAGCCGAGTTTTTTCCCTTTTTTCTGTGCCTTTTCCCTTGGCACAATTGAGTCGTTTAATTTCGCGGACGCTATTTTTCCGTCCATGTCCTCGAGGGCTCCCAGCGGCTTCAAACTCTGTACTGGCTGGAACCGGACCATCTCGTGTACTGACCCTCACGCGTGGTGCCTTCAGTGTCTTGGGCCCGATCATCTTCCGGATGCTTGTAAGCTGTGTAAGTTGGTGAAAAAGAGGACCCAGGTATCTCGGGAGGCTCAGCGCGAGCGGCTTTTTCCAGATTGGTCCGGTCCTTCAACGTTGGCATCGATATCGGTACTGAGGTCAGCGGCATCGACATCGAGGGAGGCAGCACCGAGAGACCAGGTAATAGCTGCCGAGAGACCACTTACAGCTGGGAGCAGCGAGGCATCGAGTGGGTCTCCACCTGTCTCGAGGCCTACTGCTATGCAGGCCCCCTGGGACCGCCCTTCGTCGGACCCGGCCCCGAGGAGGCGTGAGGATTCCAGGTCCTCATTGGTATCGAGGAGTGTCGATGATGGGTGTCGAGCGAAGGCGAAGAAGCATTGCCATCAATCTCCTTCCAGACATGGTACCGAGAGCTCCGGGGAGCCGAGGGAGTCGGCCCCCGAGAAGCGTTGGTGCCGGGAGGACCGCTCACCCTCCATTCAGGAGGTGCCGATGCGTTGGTCGACTGGCAGCCAGGTACCGGCTCTCGAGCCCCTTCAAATTCTGGCACCGACTCCTCCACCGGCCCCCAACCTTTTCCGATGGCAGCTCTCGATGAGCGTATCAGGGCCATTCTTCCAGAGATTCTGGAAGGTCTGCTTCGTCAGCCTGCTTCGGTACTGGAGGTGCTTGCGCCTCCCATACCTACTGCTGAGACGGCGTCTGGCCCATCTTCTGTGAGGAGGTCCCTGCCTTTGGTGCCGCTTGCGGTACCAGAGTCGGTTACCACCTGGGTTGACTCTCCGACATCGGTGGAGGAAGCTTCGCCGGAGTCCAGGCAGGAGTTGACTTCTCGACACCCCCCACGAGGATGTCGATCCTCCAGGTCGAGACTGTTCGGGCTGCTCTTCGAGAGCGTCTGTCCGATACCGAAGGGGAGTGCTCATGGGAAGAGGAGGAAGACCCCAGGTATTTTTTGGAGGAAGACTCCCAGGGGCTTCCTTCTGATCCTACTCCGCCTATTGAAGTCAGACAGTCTCCACCTGAGAGTCTTACTTTTTCATCTTTTGTGAGGGAAATGTCTAAGGACATTCCATTTCCCATGGAGGCTGTGGATGAGCCCAGGGCGGAGATGTTCGAGGTCCTGGATTATCCTTCTCCGCCTACAGAGGTTGCAACGGCCCCCCTGCACAATACGCTCAGGGAAGTATTGTGGCGGAATTGGTCTTGCCCTCTCTCTAATCCAGTTGTTAGCAAGAATTCCGCGTCCCAGTACAGAGTCCATGGTGAGCCTGTGATGATGAAGGCCCAACTTCCTCACAATTCTATGGTGGTGGATTGTGCTCTTAGAAGAGCCAAGAGCACTAGAGACTATGCCTCGGCGCCCCCAGGCAGAGAGTCTAGGACCTTGGATTCTTTTGGGAGGCGTACGTATCAGACTGGAATGCTCACCACCAAGATCCAAACATACCAGCTGTACACCAGCATTCTTTTACGGAACTCGGTGAGGCAACTGTCCAGTTTAGTTGAAGCTCTCCCTTCGGAGCTTGCTGAACCTTTTCACCAGGTGGTCAGGCAGCAGAAGGCATGTCGCAAATTCCTGGCCAGGGGAGCTTACGATACTTTTGATGCTGCATCCTGAGTAGCTGCTCAAGGTATAGTGATGCGCAGACTCTCATGGCTGCATGTCTCTGACCTGGATCAGAAGACCCAGCAGCGAATGGCGGATGTTCCTTGCCGGGGGGATAACCTTTTCGGAGAGAAGGTTGAGGATATGGTCGATACCCTCAAGAAGCATCATGATGCTATGGATTCTCTCTCCCGCCTTCTGCTACTACCTCCTCCTCCTCTAGGAGGTTTTTTGGAGGGAGGAGGGGTGCTCCTTATGCCTATAATAGGTGTAGGTACACTTTTGGTTCTCGACAGCCTGTTCACGCTTGCTCCCAGCAGGCTTGCTCTCGTCAGCGGCGTGCGCCGAAGGCCCCTCTGGCTCCCCAGCAAAAGCAAGGGACGGGCTTTTGACTGGCTCCAGAGCAGCATAGCCGCAGTCAAAGTATCCGTGTCGGACGATCTGCCTGTTGGAGGGCGGTTGCTATTTTTTCACCGAAGGTGGCTTCTTATAACCTCCGACAGGTGGGTTCTTCAAATAGTCCGTTTAGGGTACGCTCTCAATCTGGAATCAAAACCTCCAAATTGCCCACCGGGAGCTCAATCCTTCAGCCCCCAGCACAAGCAGGTACTTGCAGAGGAACTCTCCACCCTTCTAAAGGCCAATGCGGTCAAACCCGTTCCACCAGGGGAAGAAGGGCTGGGATTCTATTCCAGGTACTTGTGCAAAAGAAAACAGGGGGGATGCATCGTATCCTAGACCTAAGGGCCCTGAACAAATTCCTACTCCGAGAAAAGTTCAGGATGTTTTCCCTGGGCACCCTTCTTCCCATGATTCAGGAAAACGATTGGCTGTGCTCTCTGAACTTAAAGGACGCCTATACCCACATCTCGATACTTCCAGCTCACAGGAAGTACCTCCAATTTCAACTGGGAACTCAGCATTTTTCAGTACTGTGTGCTACCCTTTGGTCTAGTATCTGCGCCAAGGGTCTTTACAAAGTGCCTGGCAGTTGTCGCAGCATCGCTACTCAGACTGGGAGTGCATGTATTCCCTTATCTCGACGATTGGCTGGTAAAGAGCACCTCGGAGGCAGGAGCACTACGATCCATGCGGATTACTATTCAACTGCTGGAGCTGCTGGGGTTTGTCATCAATTATCCCAAGTCCCACGTGGTTCCAGTACAGAAGTTGGAATTCATAGGAGCTCTGTTGAACACACGGACGTCTCGAGCTTATCTCCCTCAGGCAAGGGCAGACAATCTTCTGACCTTAGTGTCCTCAGCTCGGACATCTCAACAGATCACAGCTCAGCAGATGTTGAGGCTTCTGGGCCACATGGCCTCCGCAGTTCATGTGACTCCCATGGCACGTTTACATATGAGATCATTTCAATGGACCCTAGCTTCCCAGTGGTCTCAGGCTACAGGGGATCTAGAGGATGTCATCCATCTTTCCACCGATTTTTGCAATTCCCTACACTGGTGGACCATTCGCTCCAATCTGACTTTGGGACATCCATTCCAAATTTCTCAGCCACACAAAAAGTGCTAACGACGGATGCCTCCCTCCTGGGGTGGGGAGCTCATGTAGATGGGCATTGCACTCAAGGAGCTTGGTCTTTTCAGGAAACATATCTTCAGATCAACCTCCTGGAATTACGAGTGATCTGGAAGGCTCTAAAGGCTGTCCAATCAAATTATCCTAATTCAAACAGACAATCAGGATGCAATGTATTACACCAACAAGCAGGGGGGCACCGGATCTCGCCCTTTGTGTCAGGAAGCCGTCAGGATGTGGCTTTGGGCTCACCAGCACTGCATGCTTCTCCAACCTACGTATCTGGCAGGCGTAAACAACAGTCTGGTCGACAGGTTAAGCAGGATAATGCAACCGCACGAGTGGTCTCTGAACATGGACGTTGTCCGCAAGATTGTCCGAGCATGGGGCACCCCCTCAGTGGATCTTTTTGCCATTCAGGCCAATCACAAGGTCCCTCAATTCTGTTCCAGGCTTCAGGCCCATGACAGACTAGCGTCAGATGCTTTTCTCCTTCATTGGGGGACAGGTCTTCTGTATGCGTATCCTCCCATACCTTTAGTAGGGAAGACTTTGCTGAAACTCAGGCAAGACCGTGGAACCATGATTCTGATAGCACCTTTCTGGCCCCGTCAGATCTGGTTTCCTCTTCTTCTGGACTTGTCCTCCGAAAAACTGTGGAGATTGGAGTGTTTTCCGACCCTCATCAGTCAGAACAAGGGGTCGCTTCTACATCCCAACCTCCAGTCTCTGGCTCTCACGGCCTGGATGTTGAGAACTTAGAAGTTGCCTCTTTAGGCCTTTCAGAGGGTGTCTCTCGAGTCTTGCTTCCAGGAAAGATTCCATGAAAAGGGTTATTCTTTTAATTGGAGGAGGTTTGCCGTCTGGTGTGACAGCAAGGCCCTAGATCCCTTTTCTTGTACTACACGGTCCCTGCTTGAATACCTTCTACACTTATCAGAGTCTGGTCTTAAGACTAACTCAGTAAGAGCTCATCTTAGTGCAATCAGTGTTTACCATCAGCGTGTAGAGGGTCAGCCTATCTCTGGACAGCCTTTAGTTGTTCGCTTCATGAGAGGTTTGCTTTTGTCAAAGCCCCTGGTCAAACCTCCACCAGTGTCATGGGATCTCAATGTCGTTCTCACCCAGCTGATGAAAGCTCCTTTTGAGCCACTGAATTCCTGCCATCTGAAGTACTTGACCTGGAAGGTCATTTTCTTGGTGGCTGTTACTTCAGCTCGTAGAGTCAGGGAGCTTCAAGCCCTGGTAGTCTGTGCTCCTTATATTAAATTTCATCATAACAGAGTAGTCCTCCGCACTCATCCTAAGTTCTTGCCAAAGGTGGTGTCAGAGTTCCATATGAACCAGTCAATTGTCTTGCCAACATTTTTTCCCCGTCCACACACCCGCCCTGGTGAGGACAAGTTGCACACCTTGGACTGTAAGAGAGCATTGGCCTTTTACGTGGAGCGGACAAATCCCTATCGACAGTCCGCCCAGCTGTTTGTTTCTTTTGATCCCAACTGGATGGGAGTTGCCATCAGAAAACGCACCATCTCCAATTGGCTAGCAGATTGCATTTCCTTCACTTGCGCCCAAGCTGGGCTGACTTTGGAGGGCCATGTCACGGCTCATAATGTCAGAGCCATGGCTGCGTCAGTGTCTCACTTAAAGTCAGCCTCCATTGAGGAAATTTGCAAGGCTGCAACGTGGTCATCTGTCCACACATTCACATCTCACTACTGCCTTCAGCAGGATACCCGACGTGACAGTCGGTTTGGGCAGTCGGTGTTACAGAATCTGGTCGGGGTTTAGAATCCAACTCCACCCTCCTAGGCCCATTTCTGTTCTGTTCCAGGCTGCACTCTCACTTAGTTGTGTTTGTTTTCAGGTCAATCTCAGTTATGTCCTCGCCGTTGCGAGGCCCAATTGACCAATGTTCATTGTTTTGAGTGAGCCTGGGTGCTAGGGCTACCCCACGTGTAAGAAGATGGAGCTTGCTTGTCCTCTGAGAAAATGAAGATACATACCTGTAGCAGGTATTCTCCGAGGACAGCAGGCTCCATATTCTTACATCCCTCCCTCCTCCCCGTTGGAGTTGTCTGTTTTTTCTTTTCTTGCTTTTTATAGCAACTAGTTGGTCATGCTCGTGTTGCGGGCGGGAAGCGGCTCGCGCATGTGCAGTGCGTTCGGGCCTGCGAGGGTGAGCACGCTTCAAACTTTTAGGTTTTTTCTATTGGAGTTCCAGTCTCCTGGGCCATAGCGGACGACGACCCACGCGTAAGAATATGGAGCCTGCTGCCCTCGGAGAATACCTGCTACAGGTATGTATCTTCATTTTAGCTCCTAATGCAGCTTAGTAAAAAGGCCCCATAGACATACAGAAACAGAAAAATGAAGGCAGATAAAGACCATATGGCCCTATCCAGTTTGCCCATTTATGCCATCCTATTATCCGTTCCTCTCTCTTAGAAATCCTAAGTACTGGAACCAAGCTTTAATGAATTCAGGTTCAGTCTCTACCACCTCCACCTGGAAGCCATTCCTCGAATTCACCACCCTTCCATGGAAAAGTATTTCCTCAGGTTACTCTTGAGTCTGTCCCCTTTCACCTTCATCCTATGCCCCCTCATTCCAGAGCTTCCTTTCAGTGGAAAGAGACTTGCCTTCTGTGCATTTATGGTTCAACATTTTTATTGATTACAGTTCAGAAGAAACACATTCCATTATCTAATTATACAGAAACCCAATTATGAAAATGTATTCAGTAAGATCAAATTACTACAGTCCGTCATCAAACTTTTAACATTTTATCCCCACCCCACCCCACTCTTCTATTTTATGTTTCAACAATTTTATTAATGGCAACTCTGAAATTACATATACATATGTGGATGCATTAACAGTCATAGAGAACAACTTCTTATTTATAACAATTACATAACGAAACACTCAGTCGTCCATCTTTTAATTCCCCCCTCCCCCTACTGTCTTGCAAATAACTTTTTACCACCTTCCACCTTTCCTTTAATATGGGTCCCTTCCCCTATTCCCCCCTTCCCCCCCCTCCCCCCCTCCCTTCTATCCCCGTCCTCTCTTCCCCTCCCCTCTTTAAGATCCCATTTCCTCCCTGCCTCCCTGAACTTGGTTTCTGATAGTCCAGGCAGGCCCTCCCCCACCCCTAGTACCAACCTTTGCCGGGGAGAAAAACAATATGGGTCTGTTAGCCCCCAATTCAAGTCTACAGCAAGTTAAGAAGCAAGCTTTGCCCTTGTGGGCTTAACCCCTGTATATATTGGTTCCAGATCGACAGGAAATACTTTTTCCGCTTTGGGGCCCCTTTTGCCTCCTTAGCTTCCCATGTAGCCAGCTCATGCACCTGGTTTCTCCATTGCCAGTATGTCGGTGGTTCTGGGGATATCCACCGTTGTAAAATGCTTTTGCGGGCCACCAGACATACCTTGTGGCACCATGTCCTAGTTCCTTCAGCCTTCGTCTTGAATGCTGATTGCGTGTCTAGCACAAAGTGATCTGAGGTCCCGCCCACTGGTGCCTGTATTGTTTTGGCCATAAACCTCTGGATCTGGCCCCAGAAGGCCCGCACACCCGGGCATCCCCAGAAGGCATGATATAAAGTATGGGGTGTATGATCACATTTGACACACTTCGCCTCCCGTGTGATGCTTATATGCCCCCATTGCTGTCCTGACATGTAGGCCCGCATGATCACCCTATACCCACACTCTCGCAGTCTCTCGTCTGTGGAAAGGGTCGGGATACATTTCAGTGTTGCCCCTACGTCCCACCTCTCTAATGTCCTCCCCGATTCCTTTTCCCACTTTTGTTTAATACATCTGAAATTATTTTTTGGGGGGGTTCGCTTCACTATTGCTTTGTATAAAGTTGACACTGTCATTCCCACTATCTGTAGATTTTGGAAATAGGTACCTATTTTGTGTCCCAGTTTCGTCTGCAAACTTGACTGATCTAAGTGTGAGATGTAATGTTTGACCTGGGCATATGCGTAACGGTCTCCCCATGCGCTCCCTATCTTACCTTGTAACTCCTCAAATTTTATGAGGCCCCCTTCCCTTCCTAGCAAGTGCTCCACCCTTGTAATTCCTAACTTCTCCCATCTGAGGAATGTGATGTTACTCTGTCCGGGTTCAAAATTCAGGTTACCTCTAAGAGCTAGTAGCTCTGACACTGTTGGCTGTCCCCCCAGGCTTTTAACCTGCATCCTCCATGCCATACGCATCGGCTGCAGCAGTGTACAGTGTTTGAATTGAGCTGGGATCTGACCCTTCTCTAAATGCAGCAAAGTGAGAGTATCATAAGGGGCAAAATATGCGCGCTCTGTCTCCAGGGGTGTGAATGTGCTGGACTGGCCCATCCAATCTCCCATGTGCCTCAATAAACAAGCCTGGTTGTATAAGGCTAGATCCGGAAGTCCCAGCCCTCCCTGACCCCAACCTCCCATCATAATTTTAGCCTGTATTTTAGGTTTCTTATTTGCCCAGCAAAACCTACTGAAGGCCCCAATGATCTGTGTCAAATCTTTCTGCAGCAAGCGTACAGGAAGTGCCTGCATAAGGTACAGCCACCTTGGAAATATCACTATTTTTATTAGGTTCATCCTGCCCCTCAAGGATATTGGGAGGCCTTCCCACTGTCCCAACTGACTTCTTCTCCCTGCTAGCACAGTGGTTACATTCAGTGCGTATAGTTTCTCTAAATCCATGGTCAATCTAATCCCTAGATATCTAAAAGACCCCTCCGCCCAGCTCAAAGGGAAATCTTGGTCCCATAGTCTTTTTACCTCCCCGGAGGAAGCTAATGCTTCCGATTTAGTCAAATTCAGGCAAAACCCCGCATAGTCTCCATATTCCTTCAGGGTTTCCATTAGCACCCTAAATGATAACTGTGGCTCTGTTACTAGTACTAAGAGATCGTCTGCAAAGGCTGCTATTTTGAATTCCAGGTGGCCCATCTGCACCCCCTGTATTGTTGGACTATCTATTATGTCTCGGATCAACGGGTCAATGATAATACAAACAGCGGCGGGGATAGCGGACACCCTTGTCGGGTTCCCCGCTGTATCGGGAACTCCTCCGATTCCACCCCATTGACCCGCACCCTCGCTTTTGGTTGAAGATATAGGGCCCGGACAGCCGATAGAAATTGTCCATCGAACCCGTACTTTTCTAGCGTTGTAAACAAAAATGCAGTGCACCTTATTGAATGCTTTTTCTGCATCGAAACTTATAAGTAGGGAGGGGGTATTTCTGTGCCTCCTCATCTCTAGGGCCCCAATGATTTTCCTTAGGTTTTTGGCTATTGCTGTGTCCTCCACGAATCCAACTTGCGCCTCATGTATTAACTTTGGCAATACTTTCTTCATCCGATTGGCCATTATTTTTGCTAATAGTTTGACATCCACATTTAAGAGCGAGATTGGGCGGTATGACTCCGGCATCAGTGGGTCCCTCCCTGGCTTTGGCAGCACCACTATCTGCGCCAAAGGCAGACCTTCCGTTAGCTGTTCTTTGTCCACGATTCTGTTAAAGTATTTAATTAAGGTCGGTGCAATGTGTTCTAATATTTTATAGAATTCTATGCGCAGGCCATCTGGACCCGGCGCCTTAAGCAACTTCCCTTGCACTATTCCTAGTCGCACTTCTTCCACCTGGATTGGCGGATTCAGTTTATCTCTATCCCGTTGACTAAGAGACGGTAGGCCCACATTGTCCAGGTACATGGACTCTGACAGTCCCTGTTCCCCCGATTTCGCATATAATTTACCATAAAATCGGGCAAAGGCCTCACAAATCTTTTCTTCCTTACGCTCTACCGCCCCCTGTTCCCCCCAGATTTGTAAAACCTGCCTCTTATTTCCTCTTGGATTAGCCAATCTAGCCAGAAGGCAGCCCGCCTTATTTCCGAACCTATGGAGCTGGTATTTATAGTATACTAGTAAAAAAAGGCTTGTTTCTGATGCAAATGAAACGGGCGCTAGCAACGTTTTTATCAGAGTGTGCACGTTTGAGAGAGAGTGAGAGTCTCCCCCCTCCCCTCCCTCCCCTCTGCCCTCTCTCCCCTTCCTTCCCCCTCCCAGTTTCGGAGAGCAGTGTTTGTTAATTATACAGGATTCCTGCTGTGTTTTTCACTGTATTTGTCAGGATTCCTGCTGTGTTACAGAGAGAGGGCTCCAAGTTTCGGAGAGCAGTGTTTTTCACTGTTTGTATTTGTCAGGATTCGTGCTGTGTTACAGAGAGAGGGCTCCAAGTTTCGGAGAGCAGTGTTTGGTAATTATACAGGATTCCTGCTGTGTTTTCCTTCACTGTTTATATTTGTCAGGTCTCAGGAGCTGTGTTACAGAGAGAGCGAGTGTGGGGCAGACACTCATGGGGAAACCGGATATCTACACCACGTCACACTTCTGGCTGGAGGCTTCATTTAGAACGTTGGTGGTGCCTTTTATATAGAGAGATTTGTGACTTTGATGCTCGTTGATGCAGCCTGTGTCTCTAATAGCCTACTATGGTGGGCTTCTGTGTGTGTCTGTCCATATGCCCTTCGGGCCTTGCATACTAACTTACTCAATCTTATAATCTGTCTGTTTCTAGCCGTCTTCACATGGTGATAGTAACTAATTATCTCACCCCGGAGCACTGCCTTTGCTGCCTCCCAGAATAAAAGCGGGTCACCTGCATGCTGCTTATTTAGGGCTTCATAGTCTTCCCTGCGCTCCTTCAGCTTCTCCCTGAAAACCCCGTCTCCCGACAGTTCTAGTGGAAACTGCCAAGAGCCGCCCTTGTACTTCCCTATTCCTTGTCATCAAGCAGATCAATCCATTATGAGTGGGTTGTGTCCATCAACCAGCAGGGGGAGATAGAGAGCACTGAAAAACCATAGTGCCTCATGGCCAGCTAGCTCCATCTGCCTCTTCAGTATTCTCTATCTCCCCAGCACGGTGGACGCAGCTTGTTCAAGCTCCTTCAGAAATCTGCCTGGGGTGGCTCCTGTGCTGTTGCCAGTTGTAGCAGGGGTGTTGTGGCTGATGGTGCCCACTTTAAAGGCACATAGGTACGTCCTTTCCCTGCCTTACCCGGCCCCCGATGTGGATGTAGACACATAGGCAAGCCCTGTCTCTGTCTTTGCCCACGCTGTGGATGCAGGCACATAGGTTCGCCCTTTCACTGCCTTTCCCACACTACTGATCCTCCGGAGTGAAAAAAGTTGCCTCTTGCGCTGTTGCCTCTAAATTTCTTCACAGCGTAAAAAAAAATAAAGAGTCCCTTCACGCTGTAGCGCTGCGATCCAAGAAAAGAGGCTTTCCTTCAGTTTGTGCAGCGGATCGGAGCTCTGTCGACTCGATCCGGAGAGGTAAGAGCATTTTGAAGCTCCTCCGGGGGGGGCCCGTGTTCGGGGCGATTTTGGCGCAAATCCGCCATTTTGAATTTTCCGCCGTTTTCGGCAATGGCTGCGGAGGTTGTAAAGCGCTGTTCCCGTTGTGGCAAGCACAGATCAGCAGCAGGGCTCTGTAAATCGTGCTCTTCTGACGTCAGAGCCAGCCCGAGCTTGGCGAACAAGGTTTCTTCCCGCTCCGTGGAGCTGGCAGCGGGCGCCATTTTGGAACAGCATGGCGTGACCCCCGCTGAGGCGGAGGGGTGTGAGCCTGGTGGGGAGCCTCGAATGGAGGCTAATATGAGAGCCATTTCCCCCGGACTGGAACGGGGAGGCCAGGGTGAGCCATTCTCCCCTGAATTTGTTTTGCTGCTGCATAAAGCATTTATGTTAAAAAGAGCTCTCCCGCAGGGGCTCAATCAGCCTGGCTGCCTGTGTCCCCTCCAGTAGAGCCCGGCCTTGAGTTACCGTCAGGTGCGTTTTCCCCTGACAGATGGCCGCAGGACAAGCGCAGAAGGGTGGATTCCCCTTCAGAGAGTGGCGCACCCTCGTTTCCCCCCCCCCCCCCCCCCCCCCCCCCCCCCCCCCCCCCCCCCCCGTGGTCAGGATGTGAGGAGTCTGAGGGGTCTGGCAGACCCTCGTGGTCTGGAGAGCCAGAGGAAGGTGCAGGATTGCCACTGGATCCTGATGATCCTTCCGCGGTGAGGATTTTCTACTGCGATGAGCTGCCAGCGCTGATTTCTAATGCACTGCAGGCCCCTCTCTATTGAAGGTCCTGTGAATGCTGAGCTCTCCTCTGCTAATCCGAGGATGACAAGTACTAAGAAGCCTGCTCGAGCCTTTCCTTTGCATGACTCTATCCAAGAGCTTATTCCAGCTCAATGGGCTGACCCCGAGGGGCCTTTGAAAGTTGCCAGGGCTATGGGGCAATTATTCCCTCTAAGTGAGGAGAATTTGGCGCGCCTAGCTGTGCCTAAAGTGGATGCCCTAGTCACAGCTGTGACAAAGAGAACTACCCTCCCAGTTGAAGGAGGAGTTGCCCTGAAGGACATGCAGAACCGACGCCTTGAATCAACTATAAAGCGGTCCTTTGAGATTTCAGGCCTATCCTTACGGGCGTCTGCATGCAGCTGTTACGCTGCCCGAGCCTGCCTTGCTTGGTTACAACAGGCAGTGGAACAGCCCGGAGATGGAGCGGAGCCCCTTGCTGAGGTGGCATTGCGGATGGAGTCGGCCTTGTCTTTCTTGGCTGACGCCCTTTATGATCTGGTCAGAGCTTTGGCTAAACAGGTTGCGGTGGCAGCTCGCCGCCTGTTGTGGCTACGGCATTGAGCGGCTGAAATGGCCTCTAAGCAAAGGTTGGTGAAGTTACCCTTTCAAGGCCTTCTCCTATTTGGTGAGGCGTTGGAGAACATTGTTAAAGGCCTGGGGGATGCTAAACCCCAGTGCTTACCCGAGGACAGGCCGCAGCCTTCCTCCAAGGGTCAGGTGGTTCCCTCCTCTTACAGACCTTGCTTCAGAGAAGCTCGAAGGTACCGCCCGGGGCGTTCTGCTGGGTTCACTTTTCGTGCCCGTTTTCAGCAGAGGAACTCCTTTCGCTCGGACAAGCGTTCCGCAGCAGCTGGCTCAAGGCCTGGAGTTCAAGGGCGACCCTCTCAATGATGGTGCGCCGGCCCTCTCCTCGCTCCCTGTTATAGGAAGATGACTTTCCCTCTTTCACGAGGAGTGGGCCAAGCTTTCCTCAGATCAGTGGGTCTTGGACCTGATCAGAGATGGCTACAGAATAGAATTGAATGCCCCGATAAGAGATGTGTTTGTGGAGTCCCGATGCGGTTCTGCCGCCAAACGGGCGGCGGTAGAGGAGACCTTACAAGGCTTGATTCACCTAGGGGTGGTGTGCCCGGTGCCTCCCGCTGAGCTCGGCTCTGGCCGTTACTCCATTTACTTTGTGGTGCCGCGAAAAGGAGAGTCTTTTCGGCCAATCCTAGACTTAAAAGAAGTCAACAAGTCTCTGAGAGTGCGGCATTTTCACATGGAAACCCTGCGCTCCGTCATTGTGGCGGTACAGCCAGGAGAGTATCTCACGTCTCTGGTCCTGAAAGAAGCTTACTTGCACATACCAATTTGGCCCCCGCACCAGAGGTTTCTGAGGTTTGCGGTGATGGGAAAACATTTCCAGTTTCGGGCCTTGCCTTTTGGCCTCGCTACAGCTCCCCGAACCTTTTCAAAGGTAAAGGTGGTAGTAGCTGCCTTTCTCAGGCGAGAGGGTATCTGGGTTCACCCGTACCTAGACGACTGGCTCATCAGAGCGAACTCTGCAGAAGAGAGTCATCATGTTACAGCGAGAGTGGTCTCAGTACTGCAATCTCTGGGCTGGGTCATCAATTTAGCCAAAAGTCACCTGACCCCCTCTCAATCTCTAGAATATTTGGGGGTCCGGTTCGATACAGTCTCGGGGTATGTGTTCCTACCCGAGCAAAGGCGGTGCAAGCTTCAGAACCAGGTCTGTCTGCTCCTGAGGTAGCCTCGCCAGCGAGCTTGGGACATTGTCCAGCTGTTGGGGTCAGTGACGGCCACCTTAGAAGTGGTGCCATGGGCGAGAGTGCACCTGAGACCTCTGCAGTATTCCCTGCTTCAACGATGGTCTCCAATATCTCAGGATTATCAATGCAGACTCACGTGGCTCCCTGCGGCCCGGCTCAGTATGGATTGGTGGCTTTCAGACAGCAGGCTGCGGCGAGGAATGCCGCTAGCACTCCCCGATTGGTGCCTGGTGGTAACAGATGCCAGCCTGAAGGGCTGGGGTGCACATTGCCAGGGAAGGCATGCCCAGGATCTTTGGACACCCGAGGAGTCGGCGTGGTCCATCATTTGCTTGGAGTTGAAAGCGATATTTCAGGCGCTTCTGGCCTTTCAATTGACCCTGGAAGGATTGGCTGTCAGAGTTCTGTCGGACAACACAACAGCAGTGGCCTACATAAATCGACAAGGTGGCACTCAGTGTCAAGCACTGGCCGCAGAGGCCGCTCAGATATGCCACTGGGCCGAGCTACATCTGCAGTTTCTGTCAGCAGCTCACATTGCAGGTCAGAGCAACATGCAAGCCGATTATCTAAGCTGGAATCAAATCGACCCAGCGGAGTGGGAACTTGCAGACGAAGTATTCCTGCAGTTCTGTGCCAAATGGAGGACGCCCATAGCGGATCTTATGGCCTCAAGTGCAAATGCCAAAGTCCCGTGCTTTTACAGCAGATGGAGAGATCCTCGCTCGGCGGGGTTGGATGCCTTGGCTCAACCTTAGCCTCAGGGCCTCCTGTATGTGTTCCCTCCGTGGCCCTTGATAGGGTGAGTTCTCCTGCGGATTCGGCTACATCAAGGAGAATTGGTTCTCATTGCCCCGGATTGGCTCAGGAGGCCGTGGTATGTGGACCTCTGGCAGATGCTGGTGGAGGCTCCCCGGCCGTTACCTCTGGTACCGAATCTGTTGTCACAGGGACCGGTAACCATGGAGGACGCCTGCCTCTTTGGTCTTAAGGCATGGCTATTGAGAGGGCGCAATTGAGAGACAGGGGTTATTCCAGTAAAGTCATTTCCACTCTCCTACAGGCCCGCAAGCGTTCCACTTCCGTGGCTTATGCCAGGATTTGGCGCCAATTTGGGTGTGATTTGGCACTGCGTGGGTGTGATTGCTTCTAAAGCGATCACACCCATGCAGGCTTCTGTCTCGGCGATACTTGACTTTTTGCAGGATGGTTTACAAAAAGGCTTGGCCTATAATTCCCTGCGTATTCAAATGGCAGCCTTAGATTGTTTTCGAGGGAAGGTCGCTGGCCTCTCTCTGGCTGCTTGCCCGGATGTGGCACGGTTTCTCAGAGGGGTGCTTCGGCTCCGTCCTCCCGTGCGGGCTCCCTGTCCGGCCTGGAACCTGGGGTTAGTTTTAAAGGTACAAAACTGAAAAACAGCCAAACCCAATCTCAAAGGGTCATGTGTGGTGAATATGCAACAATAAATGACAAATGGGAAATACCCTCAGAAACCAAGGTCACTGCCAAGGTCTGACCATCAAGACACTGATATCTATATAAGATTTATGTGCCTGTGATCTTATCTCTTTCATGGGGTATATTTTCCCATATCTTGTCAATAGAATTGATTCACAATGAAACCATTACTTCCAAACATTGCTGAGTACAAAATACTCTCCAAGCAGCAGCATTACTTAAATAAACAAACTTAGCTGTCTCATTCAGTGGTGTAGCCACAGGTGGGCCTAGGTGGGCCGGGGCCCACCCACTTAGGGCTCAGGCCCATCCAACAGTTGCACATGGTAATGAAAATGCTGCTCTCCACAATACTGGCACCTTCACATGCTCAGTTTTCAGCGCATGCCTGCTGCAGACTACCAAGGTGGAGACTGGAGAGAAGCATTTTCCCACCAGCTGAGATATGTTTTTGATGTGGGGGTAGGGGAGAGAACATTTGGTGCCCACCCACTTCTTGCCTAGTCCCACCCAAAATCTGCTGTCTGGCTACTCCCCTGGTCTCATTGCTGGCTTAATACCCCACACTCCAACTGGTGACTTTCAACGGGGCCCAGTTCGTTTCGCCCACTTCAGGGCTTCGTCAGGAACCACTCAACTTAAGCATAATGGTTGGGGTATGAATCTACAAAAGAAAAGTTTTATGTCTCAGAGAATTCAGAATAAATACACCATTCACACACTCTCACCATCCTATCAAACCAATTACATAAGGAACAATTACAATTTTCAAAGATAAGAAATAGAGAAACCCACCCAATCCAGTGGCACTTACTTCTAGCTGTCCAAACTTCTTGGAGACCAGCTCTGAATTCCACCTACACTCTTACTTCACTTATAAAGGCATTGAAAAAACAACCTCTCTACAAAGACTCTGACATCAGAGCAACCTCAGCTGTATCTAATCTGGACTGGGAATTCAGTAGAGCAATTTAAAGGGACTGCAAACAAGAGTTATTTAAAGTGACAACAAACAAAAAACACCATCACCTGTCCATGTCACAAAACATATGTGGGTATGACAACTAGGATGTTAAAGACCAGGCTGTCAGAGCATAAATCAAATTTGAGAAGATCTGTTCTAAAAGAGCCTTTGGTGGAACACTTTGACCTATGGACATACCTTTCAAGATCTGCGCTGCTGCACCATAGACAGGGTTGAACCACTCCCTCGGGGGGGGGGGGGCAATCGAAAGCTTTTACTTCAAAGAAAAGAAACCCGATGGATTTTTATTTTGAACACTATGGAGCCTCATGGCCTTAACAGCTCCATAGAATGGAATGCTTTTTATTGATTTTTTTTTTAATGTTTGCATAATATCTAGTAGCATTCCTTCTATGTGTTTTTTTGAAATATTATAGATCTCCAGTTATATAAATAGTTCAATCTATTTATGCTGTGAATGATTTACATCTTGTAGGAGTTTTTGTCATGTGTGCAGTTTCAGGTAGACTGTGATTTGTGTATGTTTACCGTCATCACGTTGCAAACTTAGCAACTTGATGACGTCAGTGATGTTCCGTTTTGCCACACAGGTTTGCAGGTGTTTTTGTACTTTGAAGAAGTTCAGTGTTTAAGCAATTCAGCAAGTTTTTTGCTGCTGTTGGATATGTTTTAAGATCATTATGAGAATTTGTCATGAGAGAACATTTTGATCGCGCTGTTGCGCGATGATGTCAGTGATGTTCCATTTTGCTATGTGGATCAGTGAGTGTTTGTGTGCTATGTATGGGTTGAATATTTAAGCATTTATGTGAGTATTTGTATTCCTACATAGTATTTGCAAATGTGGCTGAGAAAGTTCAATCAGTGTGATATTAAAGAACAGTGTAGTGAATGGTGACTGTGGCTTTTGAATCATGGTTGCTTTGTCTCGTTTCTTGTTTTTTTGTTTGTTGTCACTTTAAATAACTCTTGTTTGCAGTCCCTTTAAATTGCTCTACTGAATTCCCATTCCAGATTGGATACAGCTGAGGTTGCTCTGATGTCAGAGTCTTTGTAGGGTGGTTGTTTTTTCAATATAGTAACATAGTAGATGACGGCAGAAAAAGACCTGCACGGTCCATCCAGTCTGCCCAACAAGACAACTCATGTGTGCTACTTTTGTGTATACCCTACTTTGATTTGTACCTGTGCTCTTCAGGGCACAGACCGTATAAGTCTGCCCAGCACTAGCCCCGCCTCCCAACCACCAGCCCCGCCTCCCAACCACCGGCTCTGGCACAGACCGTATAAGTCTGCCCAGCACTATCCCCACCTCCCACCACCGGCTCTGGCACAGACCGTATAAGTCTGCCCAGCGCTATCCCTGCCTCCCAACCTCCAGTCCCGCATCCCACCACTGGCTGTGGCACAGACCGTATAAGTCTGCCCCGCACTATCCCCGCCTCCCAACCTCCAGCCCCGCCTCCCACTACCGGCTCTGCTATCCAATCTCGGTTAAGCTCCTGAGGATCCTTTCCTTCTGAACAGGATTCCTTTATGTTTATCCCACGCCTTTATAAGTGAAGTGTTAAGAGTGTAGGTGGAATTCAGAGCTAGTCTCCAAGAAGTTTGGACAGCTAGAAGTAAGTGCCACTGGATTGGGTGGGTTTCTCTATTTCTTATCTTTTATCTTTGAAAATTGTAATTGTTCCTTATGTAATTGGTTTGATAGGATGGTGAGAGTGTGTGAATGGTGTATTTATTCTGAATTCTCTGAGACATAAAACTTTTCTTTTGTAGATTCATACCTCAACAATTATGCTTAAGTTGAGTGGTTCCTGACGAAGCCCTGAAGTGGGCGAAACGATCTGGGCCCCGTTGAAAGTCACCAGTTGGAGTGTGGGGTATTAAGCCAGCAATGAGACAGCTAAGTTTGTTTATTTAAGTAATGCTGCTGCTTGGAGAGTTTTTTGTACTCAGCAATGTTTGGAAGTAATGGTTTCATTGTGAATCAATTCTGTTGACAAGATATGGGAAAATATACCCCATGAAAGAGATAAGATCACAGGCACATAAATCTTATATAGATATCAGTGTCTTGATGGTCAGACCTTGGCAGTGACCTTGGTTTCTGAGGGTATTTCCCATTTGTCATTTATTGTTGTATATTCACCACACATGACCCTTTGAGATTGGGTTTGGCTGTTTTTCAGTTTTGTAGTATTAGATTACCTAAGTGTGACTAACAGCCCATACTGTTCATTGAACTTTGGGTTAGTTTTAAAGGCCCTTCAGTGTTCACCCTTCGAGCCGCTTAGGCGAGCTTCAGAGAAGGATGTGACCTTAAAAACGGACTTTTTGGTGGCCATTACATCGGCGAGACGGGTATCTGAGCTCCAGGCGCTGTCCTGTCGAGACCTATTTCTGCAATTCTCATAGTCCGCAGTTATGGTACGTACGATGCCTTCCTTCATGCCTAAGGTGGTTTCATCGTTTCACCTAAACCAGCCTATTTTTCTGCCTTCCTTTTCTAAAGAGGAATTTCCAGAATCATTTGGGCAGTTGCACCTTCTGGATGTGCGAAGGGCTCTGTTGCAATATCTGCGCATGTCAAATGCCTTCAGGACCTCTGACCATCTTTTTGTTCTCTTGTCAGGTCCGTGCAGAGGATCTCCAGCGTCTAAGGCCACTATAGCCTGTTGGCTCAAAGAAGCTATTTTTTCCAACATATTTGCTGTCTGGCCGGCCTCCTCCTGAAGACTTTAAGGCACATTCCACAAGAGCGATTTCCTCTTCCTGGGCTGAAACTGGAGCACTCTCTCTTCAAGAGGTATGCAGTGCAGCGACATGGGCTTCTAAGCTCTCTTTTGCGTGACATTACAGGCTGGATGTGGCTGCCAGGAGAGACGCGCATTTTGGAGCACAAGTGCTGGCACGTGGTGAGGCTTCTTCCCACCCTATCTAGGGATTTCTTTGATACATCCCACTCGTAATGAATTCATCTGCTTGATGACAAGGAAGGGAAAATTAGGTTCTTACCTTGGTAATTTTCTTTCCTTTAGTCACAGCAGATGAATCCATGATCCCTCCCTGTCTGACTTTGTTTTTGTTCAGTTATTATGCAGATATGTTCCCTCTTCAGGAGGAGCTGAAAACCAGTTCTTCAATTTCTACAGACTGTTCTTCTGCAGGAGTTTGAGTTAGTCCCTCCTCTGTGTTATTGCTCCTGTTCTGGGACATTTGGTCGCTGTGAGGAAAGTTAATGTTATTCCATTGTGTGGTGTAATTCTGCTTTGGAAGCTTCAAATACTGAGAGGCAGATGGAGCTAGCCGTCCGGGAGGCACTATGGTTTTTAGTGTTCTCTGTCTCCACCTGCTGGTAGGTGGACACAACCCATCAGTTAATGGATTCATCTTCTGTGACTAAAGGAAAGAAAATTACCAAGGTAAGAACCTAATTTTCCCTTCCACCTTTAGAGCATATTGTTCTCCTGTAAATTTACCAAGGGTGCACAGAAGTTCTGTCCAATATTTTTGTACTTTGGGGTATGTCCACCAAATGTGGAACATGTCACCCACCTCCCCGCACCCCCTCCAACAATGGCCACTCCCTTTTCCATACATTTTTGCTATCAAAGCTAAGAGCGGACCACACCCTCTTCAAGAAGTTGTTGAAGACCTACTTCTTTGCTAGGACCTACTCCCCACTTTACACCGCTGACTGATGCACCCTCCCTGACCCTTACCCTGCTATTTCACCCTGTTAGATGCTTTTCCCCGTCTACTCCTTGTATACTTTTCTAAGTTTCCTATTTTGTAATTTTATTTAACTTTTTGTAAGCCACATTGTGCCTGCATGAGTGGGAAAATGTGGGATATAAGCGAACCATAAATAAATAAATCTTATTAGGTGTCAGGTACCATTGGTATAGCATTTTGTAGCCATTTTCCACCAAGGAACTGGAAACTGACACCTTTAACATAGATCGCATTGCCTTTTCCCAACATTTGGGTTCATACTTTGACTGCAAATCTTTTTCCCATCTCTTAGTGTATCACTTTACCGGGTCACCATGTGATAATAGTGCCCCATATATACGAGATACACAACCTCTCTGACCACCTCCTCCCATAGCCTTGTCCATACCTGTTTCCTCTGTAGCTAATTCCCCTTTGGCTCTCCTGTTTATGTAATCCCAAACTCTATTGTAATGGTACAGGTGAGTCATCGTTAGACCATATTCCTCTTGCAAGGCTGTGAATGGTACCATTTCCCCCTCTCTCCATATTTGGGACAGTAACACCAGACCCTGTTCCATATTCTATAAGCATTATCTACTGCCCCTATGGGACAGCCCATTAGAGTCTGTATTTTCATATGGCAAAAATACTTTCTACCGGGCAGATGTTTCTGTCTGAGGATATTCCATGTTTGTAGGGGGAAACGCACTGCCAGGGGTGCCTGTCCTATGCATGTAAGAAGCTGGTGCTGTGGTGCCCATAGTATAGTATCTAAACTCCCCAGTCCCAGCCACTGTTTTTCTATCTGCATCCAGGGTTTGTCCTCATCTGCGCCCCATTCTGCCAGCACCCGTAATTGTGCAGCCTGATGGTATAATATAAAGTTTGGAACACCCATTCCCCCCCCCCCCTTTTTTTTTGGTTGAAACATGGTTTCTGCACGTACTCTTGGTGGCTTATGTTGCCAAATATAAGCAAAGACTTTGCGGTGCAGATGTCGGAAGAATTGTTTGGAGATGGGTAGGATTAATGCCATGAATAGATAAAGAGGTTTTGGCAGGATCATCATCTTTATGGCAGCTATTCTACCCACCCATGACAGTTCCAACCCCTCCCAGCGCTCTAGCTCCTGGAATATCTCTCGAACTTTGGAGGGGAAATTAGCAATATAAATTCGTTATTTTAGCTCTTAGGTTTACCCCCAGATATCTCAGTGAGCATGTGACCCAGCGAAAGGGATATTTCTGTCGGATTAGCGATTCCATTTCATTAGGCAAACCTACTCCCATGATTTCAGATTTGTTCATGTTCACCCGGAACTCCGAGAGGTGCCCAAAGTTATGCAGGCCCTGCAGTACCTGTGTCAATGATGCCTGAGGATTGGTCAGTGTAAGCAGTATATTGTCCGCGAATAGCATTATCTTATGAGTCTCTTCTCCCAGGGTCAAACCACCTATATCTGCGTGTTATCTAATAGTCTGAGCCAGTGGTTCCATAGTCAGTGCGAACAGCAGCAGGGACAATGCGCAGCACTGTCTGGTGCCCCTGCCCAATTGTATTAAGTTTGAGCCCGAGCCATTAACCCGCAAGGAGGCCAGTGGGTGTGTATATAAAAATTTAAGCCATGTGGCAAACCGACCCAAGATACCCATCAGATCTAATACTGAAAACATAAAGGACCAGTGAACCCTATCGAACGCTTTTTTGGCGTCGAGTGTTAGTAATAGTGTGGGTTGGCCTGTGTTGTCTGCCTCTTGGATCAAGTGAATCTCTCTGTGTGTATTATCGAATGTGTGCCTCCCCTTTATGAAACCTGCTTGATCCACATGCACTAACTTCAGCATCACATTCTGTAATTGTCGGGCTAAAATTTTGGTAAATATTTTGTAATCAGATCCTAGCAGAGAAATTGGACGATATGACCCACACTTCTTGGAGTCTTTTCCTGGTTTCAGTAAAATTATAACATTTGCCAACCGCCACGAGTAAGGCAGTTCCGAATGAAACTCCATTTCACTAAACACTCGGGTCAGTATCGGTATTAATAGCTTACTAAATCTTTTATAGAATTTATTTGTGTAGCCGTCGTGCCCCGGGGCTTTCCCATTTGGTAGATCTTTTTATTTTATTTTAGTTATATTTGTACCCCGCGCTTTCCCACTCATGGCAGGCTCAATGCGGCTTACATATACAGGTACTTATTTGTACCTGGGGCAATGGAGGGTTAAGTGACTTGCCCAGAGTCACAAGGAGCTGTGCCTGAAGTGGGAATGGAACTCAGTTCCTCAGTTCCCCAGGACCAGAGTCCACCACCCTAACCACTAGGCCACTCCTCTTATATAGCCCATGTCACTTCTTCTGTCGTGATTGATCTTGAAAGTTCCTCTCCCTCCCCACTTGTCAAGCTAGGTAGCTGTGCCTGGGTCAAGTAATCTTGATCTCTTGCGGCTGTGCTATTTCTGTCGCTGTGTACAGTGATTGATAGAATTCATAAAAGCTAACTTAATATCTTCAAGTTTTGTGCAATTGTTTCCCTCGGCATCCTGTATAGTGTGAATGTATGAATCTGAGGCCCGTTTCTTCAACTTATGTGCTAAAATTCTCGAGGCCCTATTGCCATATCCAAAGTGTGTTTGTTGGGCCTGTTGTAATTGTTCAGCTACCTCCACTAGTTGCAACTCCCTGAGCTCCAGTTGAATTGCATGTATGCGATTTTGGGCTTGTAGAGAGATAGAATGCTGCTGAGCTGGTGAGGTAAGCCCCAATAATTCTGTGTGTACTGCTTGTGTTTGGGCTTTCGCTTGTCGTCGTATATGTGTTTGCATCGCTATTATCTTTCCCCTTATCACAGCTTTAAGGCCCTCCCACAGTATCTGTGAAGAGACCTCACCATTATCATTAAAGGCCAAATATTGCTGAATCTCAGCTTCTAGGCACTGTGTTACCGAGTCATTTGCTAGTAGCTCATCGCTAAACCGCCACTGGAGTCTCTCGGGAGTCTTCACCGCCCATTCTATTTCCAATATGATGTTCTTGGATGGATTTGTATATCCTCTACCCTAGAGAATATATTGGGTGGCCCTAACCAGCGGTCTATACACGAGTGGGAATCATGTACTGTCGAATAATAGGTGTATCCCCGGGATTGATGGTGCATTTGGCACCATATATCTATTAATTGCCATGTTCCTAGGAATTTATGTAATTTGGCTCTGTCCGATTGAGAGTATCTCACCCCTCCACTTGAGTTATCTAGTGTTGGTTGCAATGTCAGATTGAAGTCACCCCCCCCCCCCCCCCACCAAGAGAGTGCCCTCAATATGTTTAGTAAGAATTTTAGATAGTTCTGTAAAAAAGAATCCTTGTTGTTCATTAGGGGCGTATATATTTAATAAGGACAACTTCTCTGTCCCCAATTTCACTATCAGCAGTAGATAACGTCCCTCTCTATCCCTTATCACTTGCTATATCTGCCATCCTGGAGGTTCAGGACAAATATATTCCACGTATTAGAAAAAAGGGAAAAAAGACTAAACGTCAGCCGGCGTGGCTAAACAGTAAGATAAAGGAAATCATTAGAGCCAAAAAACAATCCTTCAGAAAGTGGAGAAGAGAACCAACTGAAAGTAACAGGATAGATCATAAGGAATGCCAAGTCAAATGCAAAGCGGAGATAAGGAGGGCAAAAAAGGACTTTGAGAAGAAATTAGCGTTGGAAGCAAAAATACATAGTAAAAACTTTTTTAGATACATTAAAAGCAGGAAACCGGCCAAAGAGTCGGTTGGGCCGCTGGACGAAAATGGTGTTAAAGGGGCAATCAAGGAGGACAAAGCCGTAGCGGAGAAATTAAATGAATTCTTTGCTTCGGTCTTCACCGAGGAGGAATTGGGGGGGACACCGGTGCCGGAAAGAATATTTGAAGCGGGGGAGTCGGAGAAACTAAACAAATTCTCTGTAACCTTGGAGGATGTAATGGGTCAGTTCAGCAAGCTGAAGAGTAGTAAATCACCGGGACCTGATGGTATTCATCCCAGAGTATTAATAGAACTAAAAAATGAACTTGCGGAGCTACTGTTAGAAATATGCAATCTGTCCCTAAAATCGAGTGTAATACCGGAAGACTGGAGGGTAGCCAATGTTACTCCAATTTTTAAGAAAGGTTCCAGAGGAGATCCGGGAAATTATAGACCGGTGAGTCTGACGTCGGTGCCGGGCAAGATGGTGGAGGCTATTATTAAGAATAAAATTGCAGAGCATATACAAAAACATGGACTGATGAGACAAAGTCAGCACGGATTTAGTGAAGGGAAGTCTTGCCTCACCAATCTAATGCATTTTTTTGAGGGGGTAAGCAAACATGTGGACAATGGGGAGCCGGTTGATATTGTATATCTGGATTTTCAGAAGGCGTTTGACAAAGTGCCGCACGAAAGACTCCTGAAGAAATTGCAGAGTCATGGAATCGGAGGTAGGGTATTATTATGGATTAAGAACTGGTTGAAAGATAGGAAGCAGAGAGTAGGATTGCGTGGCCAGTATTCTCAGTGGAGGAGGGTAGTTAGTGGGGTCCCGCAGGGGTCTGTGCTGGGTCCGTTGCTTTTTAATGTATTTATAAATGACCTAGAGATGGGAATAACTAGTGAGGTAATTAAATTCGCCGATGACACAAAATTATTCAGGGTCGTCAAGTCGCAGGAGGAATGTGAACGATTACAGGAGGACCTTGCGAGACTGGGAGAATGGGCGTGCAAGTGGCAGATGAAGTTCAATGTTGACAAGTGCAAAGTGATGCATGTGGGTAAGAGGAACCCGAATTATAGCTACGTCTTGCAAGGTTCCGCGTTAGGAGTTACGGATCAAGAAAGGGATCTGGGTGTCGTCGTCGATGATACGCTGAAACCTTCTGCTCAGTGTGCTGCTGCGGCTAGGAAAGCGAATAGAATGTTGGGTGTTATTAAGAAGGGTATGGAGTCCAGGTGTGCGGATGTTATAATGCCGTTGTATCGCTCCATGGTGCGACCGCACCTGGAGTATTGTGTTCAGTACTGGTCTCCGTATCTCAAAAAAGATATAGTAGAATTGGAAAAGGTACAGCGAAGGGCGACGAAAATGATAGTGGGGATGGGACGACTTTCCTATGAAGAGAGGCTGAGAAGGCTAGGGCTTTTCAGCTTGGAGAAGAGACGGCTGAGGGGAGATATGATAGAAGTGTATAAAATAATGAGTGGAATGGATCGGGTGGATGTGAAGCGACTGTTCACGCTATCCAAAAATACTAGGACTAGAGGGCATGAGTTGAAGCTACAGTGTGGTAAATTTAAAACGAATCGGAGAAAATTTTTCTTCACCCAACGTGTAATTAGACTCTGGAATTCATTGCCGGAGAACGTGGTACGGGCGGTTAGCTTGACGGAGTTTAAAAAGGGGTTAGATAGATTCCTAAAGGACAAGTCCATAGACCGCTATTAAATGGACTGGAAAAATTCCTCATTTTTAGGTATAACTTGTCTGGAATGTTTTTACGTTTGGGGAGCGTGCCAGGTGCCCTTGACCTGGATTGGCCACTGTCGGTGACAGGATGCTGGGCTAGATGGACCTTTGGTCTTTCCCAGTATGGCACTACTTATGTACTTATGTACTTATGGGTATTTATTAGTAAGTGTAATAAGGACCCCCTTCTTCTTTTTGTCTTTATGATTGGATGCGAAGTATATCTGATGACTTCTACCCCCTCGACATAAATGTTCTTTATTGGGAAACAAGTGCGTTTCCTGTATAAAGGACACATCTGCTTTCTGGCATTGTATCTCCCTGACACAACAAAAATGGAGTAGAGAGGGCCCAATGTCAAGAGATCAGTCACCACTCATAAGGGTAAGATGCTCCAGAAAACCTTTATTAGGATCCAACATGGTCCGTGTTTCGGCTATATCAGCCTTCTTCAGGGGTCTACAAAATTGTAAACATATAAAAACACATATCAAAACAAATAAAAAAATTTTTTTTAAACCAAATCATTTGCATAATCATAATGTATATATATTTATATAATTCTTAATAAGAACATCACAGATACAATTATAAAAGTCAAACAGAACATAACATATATATTTCTATATAAAAAAGTTTTGTATATCTGTATTCAAAAAATTAAAAGTTTTAAAAAAAATTTAATCAATTTCAGAGAGACATAATATCAAAAAAAGTAATAGATAGGACATAAAAATCTTAACATGAAGATATAATATAGATAAATAAATCATTGCATTTATAGTAAATCTAATACAACTACCCAACCTTATATGTATATAGGCATAGTGTTATATCCAATAGAATATATTACACCGGATAATATTCAATAGAGTTTAATGACTTTGTGATATTTTTAAATCATTTATAAAACATAAATAATGGAGAAACCTACCAATCTATGGATGTATGGTATGCTTTGTAGCGCTATAGAAATGCTAAATAGTAGTAGTAGTAGTGATGGAGCATTTAATGATCATTAATAAGAATCACAAAAACCTGGAATATGAATGAACAAATTGTGTGTGTGTATATATATATATATATATATATATATGTACTAGTAAAAAACAAAAGCCCTTTAGGTGTGTATGTACACTTAGACATGTGAATGGCACCTATAGATGACCTGTTATAGAATAGGGGGAACAGAATGCACACAGAAACATGCACTGCCTCAGAGCAGGTGTAACTTTGCAGGGAGCATTTGCATGATACTGTGGGATAGAGTGTGCTATAAATATTTTAAATAAATTATTAAGAGCTCATACATGCAGATGCTGCCTTCATTAAACAAGCGCATTTTACAAATTTTAGATGAGCACCTTGTCCTGAAATTACGAATAGAAGTGCACATGTTGTGAATTATCCAGATATTTTTAGCTGAGATGTGAGTCTCACCTGCTTTTCATAGATTGGTAGAGAGGTGTGGTAGCCGTGTTAGTCCACTTTTAAAGGTAATCAATAGAAATAAAACATGGAAAAGAAAATAAGATGATACCTTTTTTATTGGACATAACTTAATACATTTCTTGATTAGCTTTTGAAGGTTGCCCTTCTTCAACAGATCGGAAATAAGCAAATGTTGGTAGATGACAGTATATATAAGTGAAACATCAAAGCATTTCAGTGATAGTCAAACAGGATGGGGGTGGATAGGTGAGAGACAGGAAGACCCTAAAGGACTGAGGATCAAAAATCCTTTGGCTACTACTTACAATTCTGACTATGCCGAGAAACTCTGCAAACGCAGTATTAAGAAACTAAGAAATGAATTTATACATCAACTCTACAAGAAGAAGGAAATTATAAAAACCCAAAGGGATGAAATCATGAGGAACATGGAGGAGCTACATTCACACCGTATGAGCCAACTAAAGGAGGACCTGCAGAACATCCAAGGAGAAAAACAATACATCGTTATCCGCAAAAAAGAAATAAAGCTGTCTTCTCTCCTGCAGAATCACAGAGAGAAAAACAGTTTATCGTGGAGCAGAAACAGCACTGCAGAACCAACATTCCCAGACAACGTGGATACACATCTGAAGTATGTGAAAATCAGAGCCCAAACAAACCAAGAAATCAAGGAAGTCTGCAGAGACACTGCAGACAAACCACTGATCACACTTTTGGAAATATAGATCAAATGGGGATAGTAAACCTCTCGAACCATCAATTATCACAGCATGAAGTCTCTGTACTCTCCAAAGGAGTTTCATTTTGCCCATCCAGCAAGCTGGACGAAATTCAATTATACTGAGACCTGGAAGAATTCTTTAGAAAACTGCGCTTGAAGGCACATTTTCACAACAAAGGAACTCCCAACAGACCGGAATACAGTTTTAAACAAAAGAACACTTATTTCACCCCACAGGATGGACAAAACAACAAGCTGGACAACTACATAGAAAGCTTCAGACATAGGGTAAAATCACAACTTTCCAGCAAACAAAAGAAAATTCTGTACAATCTTACTCCACCAGAAAGAGCGGCCATAAGAACTCTACAAACTAACCAACGCATTATTATCAAACCCACAGGCAAAGGAGGCTCAGTGGTGATTATGGACACAAAAACATACATTGAAGAAGGACACAGTCAGCTCTCAGACAATACATACTACAGGAAACTAACTGAGGATCCCACACAGGATTATACAAAGCAGCTGAAAGACCTGATCAGCCACATTTGAAGAAACTCATACCAAACCAGCCTTCTGTGGGCACATTCTACATGCTACCCAAAATCCACAAACCTGGAAACCCTGGCAGACCAATCATATCAGGTATTGGCACGCTCACGGAGGAAATATCTGGACTCAGAGGGGATTCTGAAACCTCTCGTGCACAAAACAAACAGCTTCATACAAGACACCACAGACTTTCTGAATAAATTGAAAAATATCAAGCAATTACCACCATGTACCCTTCTGGTCACGATGGATGTAGAATCACTATACAGCAACATTCCCCATGAAGATGGCATAGCTGCATGTGAGAAACTCCTAAAAACATCCACACTGGACCATCAATACTAACCAGAAACCATTACAAAATTAATCAAATTTATTTTAACTCGCAACTATTTCCACTTTAACAATGATATCTATCTACAAATAATGGGCACTGCGATGGGCACCAGGACAGCACCCCAATATACCAACCTCTTTATGGCTGAGCTGGAAGAGACATTTCTGAATACATACCAGACCAAACCCCTAAAATACTACCGGTACATCGATACATTTTTATGATTTGGACTGAGGGGGAAGAAATTATGAAACAATTTTAATTCCTTCAATACATACCATCCTACAATCAGATTCAAAATTGACTACTCCCCAGAAAAAGTCAATTTTTTGGACACCACAGTCTCAATTAGCGATGGCTATATACAAGCATCCATATACAAGAAACCCACAGACAAATGCAACTACCTCCACAACTCCAGCTTCCACCCTTCACATAGAAAAAGATCCATTATTTACAGCCAAGCCACAAGATACCACCGTATCTGCTCAGACCCAGGGGACAGAGACAGACACCTTGAAATCCTGACTGCATCCTTCGAACAGAAAGGCTACAACCCCAAAATAATCTCCAAGAATATTGCCTCCTCCCTCAAAACACCCAGGGAAAATCTGCTACAATACAAAGAAAAAAAAAGCCACAGACAGAATCCCCCTTATAGTGACATACTGTCACGTCTGTGGTCGTGACCACCCTCAGACTTACCTTATTTCTGGGGGTCAGCATCTGTGCTGGCTTCTGTCTGTCTCTGTGTTAGTTTTGTCTCTGTCTCTGTGTGCTGATTTCTTCACTAGACCTCACCTGTATGGGCTATGCCTCTCTGAGGAGCCAGCATCTAAGATGGCTCCCGCTTGTTCTGTTCCAGTTTCCAAGATGGCTCCTGCTTGTCCTTCCTGTGTGTTCACTTTCTATGTGTTCCAGGCCTCTCCTTGGTGTGAATGTGTTCCCTGCTCCTGTCCTGCAGTAGGTGACATCAGTGAGAGCCTTCATGAGGAAGTGCTGTGCTTGCATTCATTCAGGGTCTTTGCATAGTAAGTAAGTGTGTTATGCCAAAAGGTCATGAGGTTAGTGAGTGCACTGTTGCACTGCTACTTAGACCTTTTTCTGGGGCTCTTGCCCATCTGCTTTGTGCCTGTGGACTTCTAGTCCTTCTGTGTAGGTTTTTGCCCTTCTGCTTTGTGTCTGTGGACTGCTAGTCCTTCCATTGCCTTGCTCTGGGTTTAGAGTCTGAAGCTTCAGCCGTTTTCTCTCTGTCTGTGTTTGGAGCTGCTGAAGCTTCAGCTCTGACTCGGTTATCCCTGGTTTATTCCTCTGCCTGCTGCCTGCCGAAAGACTCTGCTAGTTCCTGGTTACTTCTTCTGTCTGCTCTGCCTTGCTTGCTTGTTTATCCCGAGTCCTGTTTCTGCCAAGCTTGCTTGTATATCCCGTCCTGTTTCTGCCAAGCTTGCTTGTATATCCTGAGTCCTGCTTCTGCCTAGCTAGTGTGTATATCCTGGGTGTATATCCTGAATCCTGTCTCTGCCTCTCCTTGTGTACGTCTTGTCTCCTTAGTCTGTCTGGTGTTTCTGGCTTAGTGGCTGCGAGCAGCTCTCAGCCCTAGTCTAGTTCCGTGCCCAACCTCCCTCATGTATCCCAGACCCAGGGTGGGTCCTCTGGATCTTCAGTTCCTGCCTTATCCTGCAAGTCCTGCTGGCCACCCGCACTCCGGAGCTCAACTCTGGAGGAACGGTGGTCAAGCGCAGGTGAAGCTGTTCCTGTTCTGCCTGTTCTAGTTGCCTGCCTCAGTTACTGCTCCAGTCCAGAGTTCCAGTCCTGCTCTTCTGTGTATCCAGTTCCAGAGTGGTCTTGCCTGCCGCTGCCGCTCCTTGGCAGTGGCCCAAGGGCTCACGAATTCCGGTTTTGCCTTGAGGCCCTGACACATACAACCCAGAGCTGGAAAAATTAAGAAGAATCATAAAAGATCTGCAGCCTCTGCTCCAGGAGGATGAATTACTGAAAGAGATATTCCCATCCCCACCAGTGCTGGCCTTCCGACAGCCACCGAACTTAAAACACAAGCTAATTAGAAGTAAGCTCCCAACACAGACTCAAAAAGAAAAGAATGGCACACATCCTTGCAATATATCCAGCTGCAAACTATGCCAAAACATTTCTCAGGACCCCACGGTCATTCACAAAGGAAAAATATTCAACATTAAGGAATCTTTCATGTGCTCATCTTCCAATGTGGTATATATCATTCATAGGCATATTTTCAAAGCACTTAGCCTTCCAAAGTTCCATAGAAACCAATGGAACTTTGGAAGGCTAAGTGCTTTGAAAATGAGCCCCTCAGTGTAAAAAATGCAACGAAGGCTGCTACATTGGAGAAACCAGTCAGATGCGAAAGAAGAGGTTTAATTTACATAGACACCATATGAAAAATGCTAGTACCAATAAAGATGTCATGCCTGTGGGGCAGCACTTTACAAAACCAGAACACTGTACCAGTGATTTAATGGTAAGAATTCTGAAAGGGAGCTTTAAAACAATACAGGAACGTAAGACCTTTGAAATCACATTGATTAAATATTTTGACACCCACCACTCAGGACTTAACAAAGATCTGGGTTTTCTAGCCCATTATAAACCATACTGCTTTGTTACTTTCCTGTCTCCACCCGACTCTTCCTGTCTCTCACCTTTCCACCCCCATCCTGTTAGACTATCACTGAAATGCTTTGATGTTTCACTTATATATACTGTCCTCTACAAACATTTGCTTATTTCCGATCTGACAAAGAAGGGCAACCTTTGAAAGCTAATCATAGATTGGTAAGATCTGGATGTTTGTCTTCTTTCTTCCAGGGCCACCTATGAGACTGCCCCAGTGTTTGTCCTGATGGAGGAGGTGCTTCTGAAGAAACTGAGGGAGCTGATTGGCTGGCAGACAGGGGACGGGATATTCTGTCCAGGTAGAGTATATTATAAATTGCCAAAATAATGTTGCTAAACATTTGAGAGGTCATTTTAGAAGCTGTACACCAGTGCAAATGCTAGCATTTACATGTGTAGACTACATACACGCGTGAATTTAGAGTGTGGCAATATACACACAGAATTGTTGTGGGATGTGCAGATTCAAAGGGGGTGTGTTTGGACATAGTATGACCAACCAAAACAATATCCTCCAGATTCTATAAAAGGTGCCCAACATTTGACACAGAAACACATTGTAATGGATGCAAGGTGACAGAATGGGACTGAAAAGGCAGATTAACATGCAAGTACACTTATGTGCCCTGTTAGAGGATAGTACCTAAGTGTGTTCACATGTAACTGCAAAGGGGATGAGGCCACGGGTGGGGTATGGGCGAGTCAGGGACATTCTGGAAAATTGTACACAGTGTTATAGAATACTGTGGATGCATTCCCAACTTGGCACACCAGTATTTACACCAGGTTTCAGCTGGTGTAAGTCTTCAGGGCGCAGAATTCGGCACTCAA
This sequence comes from Microcaecilia unicolor, assembly GCF_901765095.1. NCBI lineage: Eukaryota > Metazoa > Chordata > Amphibia > Gymnophiona > Siphonopidae > Microcaecilia > Microcaecilia unicolor. The sequence goes on along the minus strand of NC_044033.1, from coordinate 294,685,477 downwards.
TGTTATTCTAAAAAGAACGATCGTCCCAAAGCGCCCTTCATAGATGGGTGCCGATATTTGGGTTCCATTTAATGAATCCAGCCCTATGTGTGTGTTTAATACACAGAGATTTCAAAACTCTCCACATCAGCATTTACACCTGCTTGGAGGCACGCATAACTGTCAGCTACCTGCTTGTTTAGATCTGGAGTCTCCAGTAGTGATTAAGGAAATCTTTTACAAAGCGCCGGTAAGCCCAACGTAGGCTTACCGCACACTAAATCTGAACTACCGCCGGCCCAATGAGGCCACCGGTGGTAGTTCCAGGTTGAACACGTGCCATTTCTTGCACTCCTGAAATTTTTTTTTTTCTAGCTCGGTGGTAGCCTGGCAGTAATCAAGCTTTGCCGCACGCTGCCCGGTTACTGCCGGGATACCGCAGAAACCCTTTTTTTTTTTTTTTGATAACTTCAGTTTATTGCCAATTGGCTCATAAGCCAATTAATTTATATGTGCATCTTTGCCCAAATTTGGGCACCATATATAGAATCCAGGGAAGGCTAGTAAATCAAATGCAACCTGTGTATGGTATTGCACTAAATTGGCTTGAAATTCTTTTTTTTTTTTTGTAAATATTTTTTATTGTTGTATGAAGTCAGAAACAAACAATTAAGAGCAAGATCAAGTCAATACAATTCCGAAACAAAAACAGCTGTACAAAAATACCCTTTTCTCAGTCACTCTGATCTTCATAACTGTTTATCATTTGAATCCCCCTCCCCCGTCTCCCTTCCCCCCCCCCCCTCCCCAGAGGTTGCCCCTGCATTGTTCCATGCTTTTCTCCGCCTAATTGCCAATTGCTGAGCCCTTTGGTGAGAGTAAGTCAAGTGCTCTCCCCCAAATGTCTCTGTACTGGCGGTTCCTCCGTGAAACAGAGAATTTGAGTGTCAAGCGTACCCAATTGGCCATCTCAACCCTACAATTTTTCCACACGTCTAGGTGTGGGGGTTTGGCGTCCACATTTCTTAAGCAGCATCATCGCTAATAACACAAATTTACAATGGGCTGCCCCCAACTTCTGCTCTCTGAGTGATTCTCCACACCCCAGTAGAGTGATCGAGTACTTCCACTCCACTGGACGTTGCAAAATGTCCTCCACCAGCCCTAATGCTCCAACCCATAGCGAGTGTAGTGACGGGCATTCCATAAATGAGTGTAAAAATGTTCCTGCACTGCTCTTGCACTTATTGCACCGGTCATCCTCCCACATTCCCAGCTGCTTCCCCTTTACCTTAGTGATGTGTACCCTATTAATAATCCGATATTGTATGTCTTGCAAAGCTGCATTTGGAGTAATTTTGCCCAGGTTGCGAAATACCGTACCCAGTTGCTCCACTGTTACTTCTTCTACGACATCCCTGCTCCACGCCTTTCGCTAGCTGTGCCATATGAGGCGCTTTCTAGTGCTCTCTAATCTCCTGGTACCACCCAGCCATTTTGTTACAAAGAGGTGTCATCTGCATGAATGTATGGTCTAGTTATGTAAAGCGGGTGAGGCTTTTGCTCCTTCGTTCCATACTTAAGATATAGTCTCGCACTTGCAAATATGCAAAAAAATTGGGAGCCAGGGATCTGCAACTCGTGTCTGACCATGTCGAAAGTTGGGAAGGCATCCTCTCTGTCTTTCCTAAATTGTCCTATAAATCTGCAGCCTTTATCCCGCCAGCCCTGAAACACTGACCTTCCCATCCCTGCAGGAAAAGCTATATTCCCTACCAGCGGCAAAAAGGGGCTGACTCCCTTCACTGCTCCTCCTTGCCCTCTCCACCATCTCCATGCCAGCTGCAGAGCTGCCACGTATGGGTTTTCCACTGTCTTTTTTGCTCCCTGCACTACCCATGATTCTAATACTGTAAAGGGATCATTCAAGCCGCACTAACTCTCCCAGAATCCCGGGAGAGTGTAAAACCCTTGCCCCGAGATCAACTTGTGGATCCAACGTAGTAGGGCTGCTACATTATACCTTCTCAGATCTGGTAGTCTAAGGCCCCCTTGCCCTTTACCCCGGGTCAGCTTTACAAAAGATATTCTGGGATGCTTCGCATTCCAAATGAAAGTGCCTATGACACTTCTATACAGCTTGTCCTCCGAGGTTCTCACCCTTAGCGGGAGCATCTGCAGTGGATATATTAACTTGGGCACCATCACCATCTTAACTAGGGCTATTCTACCCAAGAAGTTTAATGGCAAGTCTTTCCATCGTTGGCATAGTCATTTTACCTCTTCCAATCTATCTATCACGTTTCTTTTGTACACCCATGGGTGATCTGCGCTAAGATAAACTCCCAGATACTTGATACCATTCTGAGCCCACCTCAGTGGAAAGTTCTGTGATTCTTTAATCATACATGGATTACTAACCTACAGGGCCTCTGACTTTTCAAAATTGATGCTAAGGCCCACAAACTCTCCAAACGATTGGATGATATCCATCACCACTGGCAATGTTCGGGACGCCTCATCCATCAACAGCAACATATCGTCTGCAAATAAGTTGATTCTATGCTCCTCTCCTCCCACTTTAATTCCTTTCAGCCTTGTGTCCTGTCGTACCCTTGCCGCCAGCGGTTCCAACGTCAGAATAAACAATAGGGGCGATAGCGGACACCCTTGCCTAGTTCCTCCCCCCCAGAGAGAATCCCTCGGTAACGTTAATTATAATTTGAGCCGTTGGTCCACTATATAAAGCCTGGACCCAATCTAGGAACTCCCCCCGGATGCCAAACCGTTTCATTATCCAAAACATATACCTCCACACCACCTTATCAAATGCTTTTTCGGCATCTAGGCTGGCCACAATGGCATCCCATTTTTTTCCCTCTTCTCTCCATCAGAATGCAGCTTACTTTTAAGATGTTAGCTGATGCGAATCGTCCCTGAACGAATCCTACCTGATCAGGATGCACCAGGCAGGGGACCACCTTTCCCAAACGGTCTGCCAATACTGCTGCCAGTATCTTTACATCCTGGTTTAGCAGGGAAATGGGTCTGTATGAACCTACCAGTTCCTCATCCTTTCCTGGTTTAGGGATCACTACAATGTGCGAGTGGTTGAGTACCGTTCCCTAAGTCCCTGTCTCCCTTACTTACTCACACATAGAGATAAAAGGCGCTACAATTACATCCTGGAGGATTTTATAATATTCCACCCCCAACCCATCTGGGCCTGGTGCCTTTGCCAGCTTCAATCGTTTGATAACCTGTTGGACCTCCTTCCCCTATATTGGCATATTTAGCATTTGCTGTTGCTCCGCCGTTAGGGACGGGAGCTCAACCCCCGCAAGGAAGTCTGCGCACCGTTCCTCTTAGAATGGGCCTTCCTTATATAGAGATGAATAATAATTCACAAATTCCCTCTGAATGTCTCTTGATGCTGTGCTGACTTTCCCGTTCCCTGCTCTGATTTTACTGATAAATTTCCATGTTGTCTATTGTCTCACTAAAGACGCCAACAGCTTGCCGGTTTTATTACCCCACTGATGTAGTTTATATTTATAAAGCTTAATGTTGTAAATCGCACTTTCATCCAGGATCCCCTGTATCTCTTTCCTACACTGCGCATATGCTTTTTTATTGGCCTCGGAGGGAAGCCCAATAAGGGCTGTACGAGCATCCCTCAGTTTCACTGTGAGGGCGTCTATCTTTTGTCCGCTGCTCTTGTTCTGGGAGGCGACATAAGCTATCATTTTTCCTCGTAGCACGGCCTTTGCAGCCTCCCAGAACATTCTCGGGCTCACTGATTGCGCATCGTTATCCACTATATAGTCCATTCAGCTCTTTCTCAAGTAAGTTTGGAATACCCTACTCTGATATAACGCCGGGTTCATCCGCCAACGTGCCGGTCCCTCTCTGCTCCCCCAATTCAACTCCACCCACACCAGGGCATGATCAGACACATCTGGCTCTCCAATTCCCGTTCATAGTGCAACTGAGCTCACTGAGTGGGAAACCAGCAAGTAGTCGAGCCTCGAATGAGCTCCATGGGGATGAGAAAAAAAGGTATAATCAGCTTCCTCTAAATGCTGATGACGCCAAATGTCTACAAGCTCTAATTCCCTCATCATCAGGTTCACCCCCTTGTCATCATGGTCTTTTCCCACTTTTCTGGGGGGTTTGCAGTCAATTGAGGGGTCACTGGTGACATTAAAATCCCCCCCAACAATTAGTTGATAACTATCAAATGTGACCAATTTGGCTATTAGTGTTGTGAAAAATTTATGGGAGTAGACGTTAGGTGCATAGACATTGCAAAACCCACCTTTTTGCCCTGCAGCATCCCCGCCACTAAGAGATACCTCCCTTCTGGATCTTGATATAATTTATGCATGTCAAAAGCTAGTGTTTTCCTGATCAGTATAGCTACTCCTCGCTGTCTCCCTTTATAAGAGGCAAAAAATATTTCTCCAACCCAGTCCCTTTTCAGTTTGAGGTGTTCTAATCTGCTTAGATGGGTTTCCTGTATCATGGCTACATCAGCTTTCTGTCGTTTAAGTGCTTGTAATATTTTAGCCCGCTTCACCGTGGAATGCACGCCATCGACATTCAACGTCACTATTTTGAGATTAGCCATTCATTGTGTCAAACAGCCAATTAAAACTAACAAATTTTTCTGATATGTCCTGAGCACCTCCCAGCTGGGCACCCAGGATCTTTCCCTGTTGCCACCTAGGGTCCTGTTTCCCCCACCTATACCTCTGAGTCTGTTCCTCCGTTATAAGCAATCGCAACCTTTGTGACCCCTTCCCTCCCTCCCTCTCCTCCCGTTCTGTGTTTCTGTTTCTACCCGGTCTTGCCCCCCCTCCCCCCCTTTCCCCTTCCATTTCACACACACCCTCCGGTCGTGCCATTTCATTTTTTTTTTTGTTACATTTGTACCCCGCGCTTTCCCACTCATGGCAGGCTCAATGCGATTTACATGGGGCAATGGAGGGTTAAGTGACTTGCCCAGAGTCACAAGGAACTGTCTGTGCCTGAAGTGGGAATCGAACTCAGTTCCCCAGGACCAAAGTCCACCACCCTAACCACTAGGCCACTCCTCCACTCACAACACTTATACTTCCCTTTGTACACCATCAACTCCCCCGGTCTCCCCTCCCAGAACACTTTCCTTTCCCTCAGCAATTCCCCCCCCCGGCCCCACTTCTAACATTGTAAACCATAACATAACAGTTTGAAAACTGATTGGGTTCACAGTCCCACAGAGAGCACCCGGTTGCCTGGTCACCTGGGCCTCCAACTCTTCTTCAAAATAAGATTGATGTGCCGTGATGGCTGGCTAGGTGCCTCGAGACTGATCAGGGTACCACTCCTCTTCCATGCCTCGGTAACTTAAACGTCCTCAGCCTTTGTCATCCAGGCCTCGGGCTCGCCGATCAACTGCAGATATCATTCATTTCTCCTCCGAGGCTCTCCGCTCCAGGTGGCCAGCTGCCCAGTGTCTCTAGTACTCAATCACAGTCTCACAAAAAACTCGCTGTCAGTCTCTTTGCTCCGGTTCATTACTTCTGTCTTAATGCAACCCGTTTACAAACGCTTCCAGCTCTGTCAACTCAGTAAAGTATATAGTCTTGTTCTCGTGCAGTACCCGCACTTTCGCTGGATAGAGCAAAGCAAACTGGATCCTCTTGTCATATAGCCTTTTGCAATGGCGTCCCATTACCTTCCTCTGGTCTGACACAATAGCAGAGTAGTCCTGGAAAAGGAGGATTTTCCCTCCTTCATAGGTAAGGCTCGGTTTACCTCTATACGCCTGCAAAATTGCTTCTTTATCAGAGTAATTCAGCACCTTTGCCAGCACTTGTCTCGGCCTGCTCTCATTGGCGCGCATTGCTCCCACTCTGTGCACTCTCTCCACCTGCAAGGCTTTCCCGCCAAGATCCAGGCCTAACTCCTGAGGAAGCCACTGCTCCACGAGCCTCCGGAGGTCTGCTGCCTTAACTGACTCTGGAACTCCCACGATCCGGAGATTATTGCGCCGGCTGCGATTTTCAAGGTCATCCGCTTTTTGCACTAGCTGCTCGCATTTCCGTTCAAGCGCTACTATCCGATCGTTCGTGCCTACAGCCGCGTCCTCGCATTGCGACACTCGTTCTTCCACGTGCTGCAAGCGGGCACTCTGACGCTCTAGCGTTTCATGGATTTGATCTACCGATGACTGGAGTTTTGATAATTTATCCTCCAGCATCACAGAGATTTGTTGCGCCAGCTCCCTCACCAGCTCTGATGGCAATGGTCCGATCATCGGGGTCTCTGAGGCCGCCGCCGCCATCTTGGACCTTTCAGCACAGGTGTTTTTCTTCCCCCGCGAGATCTTAGCGGGCATACCCTCCAGATACTCAGCTGAAACGGTCCCTCGAGCACTCTCTCTGCTGCTCCCACTTTCCCATTTCATGGGCGCCCGGTCTGGAATCGCCACCCGGGGTTAATCACTGTTAATTTTGCTGGTTTTTAAGCCTTCGGGTCGGAGCCGGTGTCAGGGACGTCCGTTCAGCTCGACGTCATCACGTGACCCCCCGCAGGAACTCTTACCGCCACCTCAGTGGGTTGCGGTAAGTGCTCCTCACCACATGGCCATGCGGTAAGAGTTATCTTACTGCATGGCCATTTTTTGGGGGAGGGTGGGGGCTTTTACTCGCTACGCTAAAAAGGGCCCTGGTGTGCGGGAAAAATGGCCTCCGCCGCTACTGCAGGGCCCTTTTTCCTGTAGCTTAGTAAAAGGACCCCTAAGTTGGGAATTGTGGTGTCTAAAGCCACCTCAAAAATAGCAACAACAAAAAGTTATTTCACCTAGTTCCTTTATTGGCTCCTAGTGTTAGCACACTTTTGTGAAATCCAGCAGATACATATGTAATTGCCAGCAAACACAAGTGTATATTGCAAAAAATATAATAAAAAATGTGCAAACAGATAAGCAAATTTGTATTTACATGGGGAGCTACCAGTGCTTACTCTGGGAAAAGTCAATTTATATGGTTGCCAGGAGTTGCCATCGACATGATGTCAATTAATCGATCAGACATGTAAAACCTCATGCAATGCTGTTCTTTTTTGAACATCTTTCTGTGTGAAATAGATGCTCCTGCTGCACATGCCTGCAGATATGTGTGTTTCCTAGTGTCCTTTATACATTGTTTATTATTCATTTTTATTGTTTATAAATTTCATATGCTGCCTACTTTGCGAGCAAATCGAGGCAGTTTACATTAGCTAAAATCCAATAAAATTAGAAAAGAACTCCATTATGAGATAGGAAGGAACAGTCACACAAAGTTTAGACAGAGTAGAGTCTTGGAGAACTATGAATGTCCATTTCCCATGTAGAGGCGCTGTGTAAATACTGCCTCCATACCATATATCTGCAGAAGGTAAAAGTAACCTCGAATTCTCAAAAGATCTATCTCCACAGTGTTGAGGTTAATTCCAGGTGCAGCGATCCTGATAATCCGCTAACTACTGACCCCTGCTGGCCCTATCAAGAATCAGAAGACTTCTTTTGTCTCCCAATACCCCTCCACCACTTGCCTAGCTGAGTGAGATCAGCTGCTACTTTCCCAATCCTCTTGACTTTGTCTTTCTGCAGGAGGCTCCATCTCCAACATGTTCGCTATGAACTTGGCTAGGTACAGGCGCTACCCGGACTGCAAACAGAAGGGACTCTGGGCATTGCCAAAGCTAGTGGCATTTACTTCTCTGGAGGTGCGATCAAAGTCACATTTCAGCTGAGATAAGGAAAACCTTATGCACAGATCACTGAGAGGACTTGTCTCCGAAGGGTTCATTTTCAGGATGGGGCACACGTTCCTCTCAATACCTCTCTCCTGTTCAGAAGCTAAATATTCTGCACATAGTTTTGCTCATACAGTTTTTCTTGGTAGAATTTATTTCTCTTCTATGATTTTCAGGAAATTAAAGCCACAAGTTCAAAATTGTGCAAGTAAACCGACTTGCAGGCCTTAATGTTTTTCCACTGATCTGGCAATAAATTCATTATATATGGAGGTGTTACAGTGGAAATCTATGAATGTGGCAAAGAGGGGGACTTTTTTAAAATCTGATGGGTTCCTCAGAAAGACCAGAGTGTGTGAGGAATCCAGCCTGACATTCCTGTCTTTTGTTCACATAGTGCCATTACTCCATCCAAAAGGCAGCTGCGTTTCTGGGCATTGGGACAGACAACGTTGTCCTGGTGCAGGTGGATGATCGGTAAGTATTTACAATTTTACTGTGGGGGGGATGTGGGCAGAGGGGCTGGAGAGACCCACTCAAGGGAGAGCTCATCTTAGGTCATTTCCAAAAGCTTTAACCAACTGAATTCAAGAGTTAGCCGGTTGAACTGCTGCTTTTAAAAATTCCCCCAGCTGACTGACTAAATGTAGTTGTCTTAAATTCACATAGCAGACACCTTTACCTCCCTATTTACTAAGCTGCACTAGTGGGTGCTGTGCGCTAATGCCAACACAGCTCATTCACTTTGAATGGGCTGTGAGGGCATTGCTGCACGGCAGCCACTAGCGCGTCTTTAGTAAGTAGTGGGGGGGTTGGGCAATGAAGGGAACTGTTCTAGAGGTGTTACTGAGATGGACTTACAAATTAGCTGGTGACTGCTTATTTAGGTGCTCTTTACTAAAGGGCGTTAAGCCCTAATGCACTCTTAATGCATGAAAAACAGGCTACCGTAAAACACGTTAAAGCAATTTGCATTATTTTGTCTATTAGCACATGCTGTGCACACATTAAATATTTCTTTAAAAATTCTTTAGAGGGGGTATGTCATGGTCGGAGAATGGATATGGAAGCATTAACCAGCTAGCATGTGTTCACATTAGCATATGCTAACTGACTAACATGGAGTTAAGGCAGAAGCACATAGTGTCTCCTAAATAGGAGGCGGTAAGTGCTCCCATGTTATTTTTTGCAAGTCCTGCAAACTAGTGGAAAAACCAACGCCGGACCTGCCAAATAAAAAAAATCAAAATGCTCTACATACTATCATGTTGAATCTGGGCTTAGGTATATTGAAGTTCTATCAAGGTGGAGGAACATGCAGGTACAGGGAGAGTGGGAAGTGGACCAGGCTCTCCAAAAAGTCAAAGAGACATCAAATTCTTATTTAAACGAGTTTACTGATGAATGACTCGACATAGCACTGTGTTTTGGACAAAGGCCTGCCTCAGAAGTCGTTCTGTATAATCTAAAGAGTGCAATCATCCAAAAGAAAATATGTCAGTCAGCATTGAAGACAATCTGGTCTTTAAAAAAGACCTTTGTGAGAAAAGTGGCAGAAATAATCGTACTCTTAAAGTGAGTAGCAGGTTGCTTGTTGCTCTCTGTACCTGAATCTGGGCTTAGCACATGGGAATGTCTCATGTTAAGATGTGCTAAGCTCAGATTCTAACACCCTTTAATAAAAGGGCTCCTTATTTATTTATATCTTTTTTTTATGAGCAAGCCTTTTCAAATAGTTTACAAATCATGGCTAATCCATTTGTGCCCAATGTTCCGATAATAAGCCATATGGGAACAAATTGATTTGTTCCGATATGGGAACAGTGGGCACTAACGGGCTAACCAGCTAGGTTTGACTTCTTAAGCCCAGTTCATCACTAGAAGGCCTAAATCTAATGGACCAGATTTTGACCAACTAGATATGTTGTGTGTGTTTATTTAAATAAGGTGCAACCTCACTTTGAGTATTGCATTCAGTTCTGGTCGCCATATCTCAAAAAAGATATGGTGGAATTAGAAAAGGTTTAAAGAAGAGCAACCAAAATGATAAAGGGGATGGAACTTCTCTCATATGAGGAAAGGCTAAAGAGATTAGGGTTCTTCAGCTTGGAAAGGAGACGGCGGAGGGGCAATATGTTTGAGGTCTACAAAATCCTTAGTTGTGTAGAATTGAATGGATTTTTTTACTCTTTCAAAAACTACAAAGACTATGTGACACTCAATGAAGTTACATGGAAAATACTTTCAAAACAAATGGGAGGAAATATTTTTTTCACTCAGCAAAGAGTTAAGCTGTGGAACTCTTTGCTGGAGGATGTAGTAACAGCGGTTATCGTATCTGGGTATAAAAAAAAAAAGGTTTGGACAAGTCCTTGGAGGAAAAGTCCATAGTCTGTTATGGAGATGGACATGGGGGAAGCCACTGCTTGCCCTGGGATTGGTAGCATGGATTGTTGTTACTAATTGGGTTTCTGCCAGGTACTTGTATGTGTATTTATGGGCTTGCTATTTAGTGGCGTATATATGGCAATTTCACTTTTTACTTTCTAAACTTAGGAGATTTATTTGTCATTCCTTTTTTACTTTTCACTTATCATATACTATTAAAATTGTAAATTTTTGACCTTCTTTTAGGGATCCTTTTACTAAGCTGCAGTAAAAGGGGGCCTGCACTAGCGTCAGCGTGTGTTTCTGATGCGTGCTGAGGCCCCCTTTATACCGCAGCAGGTAAAATGCTATCTTTTTCTGAGAACAAGAAATGACCATGCGGTAAGTGAACTACTTGCTGCACAGCCATTTAGGGGGGGGAAGCACTTACTGCTGCCCATTACCAGTGGGTAAGCACTGGTGCTATAAAAATAGAAACTTTTTTATAGCGCTGGAAATGATGCGCTCTGGGGGTGGGAAGTACCACTGGGCTCCTGTGGTTGCCCGGCGGTAGTTTTGGATTGGCGTGCGGCAAGAGGCAGCAGGCCATTAAGCTGAAACATAGCCCATGTCGGGTCCTTCATCATTTTAATTTATATTAGATCCTTCATTGTTTTAATAAAGAACTGTTTTGTATGCGACATTGTTTATTATTATTATTATTATGATCCTTTGGTGTTTATCTCCACTGTTTTTGGTTCCTGTACAACTACCTGCAGACGTTTGCACCTGATTTTCCTGCAGGTATTTTTACATAGAAAATGATGCTCACAGATTTGAAAAAGCAAAACTACATGCACTGTTTTCCTCACCTGACCTATATATACTTAGAATATCTCCTACTAGTTTAGTTAAAAGCAGGCATGTTATGAAACCATGAATGCGTTTTGCCACAGTAAGGGTTGATAATATTACCTGCAAAAGTCAGTATTTAACTTGGGGAAATGACTTTTGAAAATTGCCCTTGTGGAAGTCATTTTATAAAGAACACTAGTGGAACCATGCCTGTTTCCTCAACAATGAAACGGGCCCTATGTTACGCCTGTGTTCATCTCGCCCTCTGGTGGCCAGAACCGGTGGCTGCTGTGGACTGTCACCCGTTCCAGATTTCAGCTTTGTCCGGTCCAGATCTTTTAGGCTGCCAGGTTTGCTTGTGCCGTTTGAGCCTGCACAGCACCCGTAGCTGCCTGGTGATTGCAGCAGCTGAGTTCCAACTGCTTTTGGGCTTATCAGCCATCTTGGAACATTTCTACTTGCCTTTGCATTGTGTCTAAGGCCCTGGTATGTTGGGGTGCTGGTGCACTTCTGCTGTTTCCAGTTCTAGTTTTTGCCTGCCTTGATTCTTGTCTGTTCTTGCTAGTCTGTGGATAGTTAGATTAGATTGTTGTTTGTTTGCTTGTCTCTGAGTGGTAGTTTAGTGTTTAGTCCTTGTCTGTTTGTATCCTGCTGGCTGCTCTGCAGCTTTTAGTTCTGTGTCTTGTTAGTGTTTTGTTCCCTGTTTCAGTGGCTGCTTGCAGCTTCCAGTTTCTGTCCCCTAGCTTGTCCTGTCCCTGCCTTGTGTTGTATTGTCTAGCCCAGTTTTCTGCCTTGATGCCCATGTTCCTTCCTTTCCCCTCTGACACTCAGTCCCTGTGCTGCCTAGCTGTTATCCAGCTCCTGCCCTGCCCTGCAAAGTCCTGTCGGCCACCTGAAGCTGGGAGCTTAACTCCTGGTGGAAAGTGGCCAGGTACAGGTGAAGCCTAACTGTTGTCAGAGTTCTGCCTTGCCCCTGGTGTGGGGTGGTTTTGCCTGCCACTGCCGCTCCTCGGCAGTGGCCCAAGGGCTCATAACCCAGTTCCAGATTTGAAAACGTGACACCCTAGGAAGGCTGTCATGTAAGTTTTTTTTTTTCTCTCCCCTGCCCTCCCCTCCATGTCCAGCAATTTTATTTATTTATTTATTTGTTGCATTTGTATCTCACCTCTTTGCAGGCTCAATGTGGCTTACAATACATCATGAATAGTGGAAATGAGAAGAGAATAAACAATTAGTATTACAGAAGGATTTTGGGTTACATGATAATGATAAAGCGTAATAGTGAAATAACAAGAAAGCATTATAAGACAGTTCTGGATACATATGGGGTTTCACATGTTTTGATCTTTGTGATATGTCTTATCGAAAAGATAGGTCTTCAGTAGTTTGCAGAAGATGGCTAGTTCATCGATCGTTTTCAGGTTGCGCGGTAACGCGTTCCAGAACTGTGTACTCATATAGGAAAAGGTTGATGCGTGCATTAGTTTTTATTTTAGGCCTTTGCAGTTGGGGAAGTGAAGATTAAGGAATGTGCGGGATGATTTTTTGGCATTCCCTCCCCTCCCTGTCCAGCGATTCTCCTCTCCTCTTCCCTACCCTCCCATCCGTGTCCCGCGATTCTCTCCTCTACTGCCCTCCCATCCCATCCATGTCCATCAGTTCTCCTCCTCTCAATTTGTACCTGAACGTTCTCTGGCTGGCTGACGCTGGCTTCCGTTCCGTTCGTAACATCCCTCCTGACGTCATCTTGCCTCCAGCATTCCCTTCCCTCTCACTGTTCCGCCCTCTGGTGTCATTATGTCTTGACGCAAGGGCGGGACAGTGAGGGGGAATGGAACGCTGGAGGCTGGCTGACGTCAGGAGATGTTACGAACCCAGGCAGCCAGACGTGGAACGTGGAGGTGCAAATTATTATATAGGATAAGAAAATAAGCGTTGCCATACTGGGACAGACCAAAGGTCCATCAAGCCCAACATCCTGTTTCCAAAAGTGGTCAATCCAGGTCAAGAGTGCCTGGCAAGATCCCAAAAGAGTAAAATAAATGTTATGCTACTTATCCTAGAAATAAGCAGTGGATTTTCCTAAGTCCATTTTAATAATGGCTTATGGACTTTTCTTTTAGGGAAATTTTTTAAAACCCTACCAAGCTAACTGCTTTTACTACATTCTCTGGCAATGAATTCCAGAGTTTAATTACACGTTGAGTGAAAAACTATTTTCTCCGTTTGTTTTAAATTTACTATTTAGTAGCTTCGTTTTATGCCCCATAGGCCTAGTGTTTTTGGGAAGGGTGAACAAGTGATTCACGTCTAGCCATTCCACTCCACTCAGAATTTTCTAGAACTCTATCATATCTCCCCTCAGCTATCTGTTCTCAAAGCAGCATGTGTTTTTCACTGCCACTCCTAGCACAGAGAGCGGGATTGGGGGGGGGGGAGGGATGTGAGAAAGAGGAAGCAGGAGCAATGCTGAACCTGGGAGGGGAGGGAAGAGATGTTGCAGGATTGGGGATTTTTGGACTTATCACATAGGCAACCTGTTGCAAAAACTGGCTATCACTGTGCTACAGCTGCTTTTTGAAAATCTCCCCCCCCCCAAATCAATGAATGTTCTATTGTCAGGGGTGCTAGATAATTACTACTAAAAATGTTTTCATTTTCAGGGGCAAAATAATTCCTGAAGAACTAGAGAAAGAGATATGTGATGCAAAGTCCCAGGTAAAGGGTCAGAATGGGAAGAGGAACTCTAGGATAGCAGCTCAGAATATTCTGGGTCTGATATTCAAAAGGATTGACCTAGCCAGGAGTAGCTCCTAAAGTCCTGTTCACTGAGTCATACCTGGATTTTCAGCAGCACTTACCCAGATAGTGCTGTTGAAAATCTAGTCATACCATCTCAGCACTATCTGGGCAATGCCAGGGTGACCTTGGGGCACAGTCAAGAGTTTGCCCAGTAAATGGCCAATATTCAGTCCCCTAACCAGGTAACTCTCCAGAACTTTATCCAAGTCGTTTTCTATTGCCAGTACTCAGAAAAGTTCCAGCAGCTGCATTTTACCTGGATATTCAGGGCCGATATCTGGGAACAGCCCAGCACTGAATATCCAAATATAAAAAGCCCATCACAGGCTGATATAATCCCGATCTGTCTAAATAAGTAAGTTTTCAAATCCACCTTGAACTCTGAGTGGGATCCTAGCAAGCGTAGTTTCAAGAGAAGAGAGTTCCAAAGGGTAGGTCCAGTGTCCGAAAACATGGACTTAGAGTAGTCAACGGCATCAGATGGGGTGCTCAGACAACCAGAAGATATTGAGTCCTTTAATGGAGATCCCGAGAAGGCAGAAATAATGACAGATATTGCAACAAAATCAGAGGCTATCCAGATAGAAGGATCTTACGAATTAGAGTCTGAATTTTATAGTGGACATGATATTGCACTGGGAGCCAGTGTCCCTTCTGTAATAAGGGGGTAACATGATCATATTTACATCCTCCCAGTACTAGCTTAACTGCAGTATTTTGTATCAACTGCAGACGTCGAAGTTCTCATTGATTAATCCTGTGAAACAGAGTGTTACAATAGTCAATAGTAGAAAGGACTAGAGCATGTCTCAATATTCTAAGCGCTTCTTAAACATACACTTCCATATCATCATGCTGATCAATCCATAGACTGGTGGTTGTGTCCATCTACCAGCAGGTGGAGATAGAGAGCAATCCTTTTGCCTCCCTATATGTGGTCATGTGCTGCCAGAAACTCCTCAGTATGTTCTCTATCTCAGCAGGTGGTGGTCACACACAGCAGCAGCTCTGGCTAGGCCTCCAAGCCTAATTTTTAGGTTTTGTTGAGTGCCTGGGGTTGAGGGCTCTTCTTGAGCAAGTGCAAACCTGGTGGCGCCAGGTCCCTCCTTTTCTCCCCCCTCCTGCTGGCTCCGTTAAAAAAAAAAAAAAAAAAGAAAAAAAATTTTTGGACGTCCTTAAGGGCATTTATTTCGACGTTTATTTAAACGTTTATTGCAGCTACTCACTGGGACACCAGGTCGTTACAGCTCGGAGCGAGAAGCAGGTAATTTTTACCTTTTTATAGCAGGCAGGGGGTTCCCCGATTGATCTCCACGTGGCCTATGGCGTCGGAGGGCGAGGGCGCGAAGAATCGCTCCCCGGACCGCGTGTGCGCTTCTAGCGGGGATGCGGGGGTTTTAAAGTCTGATTCGCCCTTGTTGGGTGTCAGTTTGGAGGCCGGTCAGTGTCCCGGGTTTTCCTCCGGCGCGGCGGTTTTTCCCGCCATAAACGCCCATCCCCCGCTGCTCGCCTCCGCCATCTTGGCCGGCCACTCTGCTCGGACGGCTTCTTCTTGGGCCGCCCTTGAGCTGGGAGACGTTCATGCCATGGCCGCCCTTGATTTGGGCGACGGCAAAAAAGCGGCTAAAGTTAAGCGCCGTTCTTCCCGCTCGGCTCCTTCGCGGAGTGTCGCGCCGGACGCCATCTTGGATGCGCAGCATGGTTCTCCCCCGCTCTTGCGAGCGCCGGTTGAGGGTGCGTTTAGGGCTGTGGCCCAGGCTGCTGAATTGCACAGTCTGGGGGGTTTCTCCCCCGAGTTTATTTTGCTGCTGCATCAGGCCTTCCTTATGCAAAACGCTGCCCCTTCTCCCTTGTCCGATAAAGGGGTTGAGGCCCCCGGAAGTAAACGCCCTCGGGTGGATTCCCAGGCCTTAGAGGACGCTGTTTCCTCTGATGTAGATGAGGGCAGCGTATCTGAGTTCTCCCAACGGTCCTTTGGGGATTCCTTGGAGGAGACGGATTCCCGCTCGGATGGAGCGGATGACCCCTCTACAGCGCGGATCTTTCGCTCAGAGGATTTGCCCAACCTGTTACTGCAGGCCATGAGCATTTTGAAGATTTCCTCGCCAGAGGACATCTCTCCCTCAGCCCCTGTTGGCTCTGCCATTATGCTGGGGACGAAGCGCCCGCCTAGAACCTTCCACGTGCATGATGCCATGCACACCTTAATTTCGGCTCAATGGGATGTCCCGGAAGCGAGCCTCAAAGTGGCTAGGGCTATGTCCCGCCTCTATCCTTTGCCTGAAAGTGAGCGTGAGGCCTTTATTTGGCCTACCGTGGATTCTTTAATCACTGTGGTGACTAAGAAAACGGCGTTGCCGGTGGAAGGTGGCACGGCACTAAAGGACGCCCAAGACAGAAGATTGGAAGCGGCTTTAAGGTCGTCCTTCGAGGCGGCTGCCTTAAGTTTGCAGGCCTCAGTTTGTGGCTCCTATGTGGCCAGGGCGTGCCTGACGATGGTGCAGCGGGCTTCCCCCTTGGATCCTTCCTTGAGGGCTGACTGGCCGGCCCTGGAATCGGGCTTAGCTTATTTGGCAGACTTACTGTATGATGTCTTGAGAGCCTCGGCTAAAGGCATGGCTCAGACAGTCTCTGCGCGGCGCTGGCTTTGGCTGAAACATTGGTCTGCGGACCACGCCTCTAAGTCCCGCCTGGCTAAGTTGCCTTTTAAAGGCAAGCTGCTCTTTGGGGTCGAGCTGGACAAAATCGTGACCGATCTCGGCACGTCTAAGGGCAAGAGGTTACCAGAGGTCAGGGCTCGGGCCAGTGCTCGCCCCGGTATCTCCAAAGGACGGTTTCAGGAAGCCCGTCGGTACCGCCCGGGCAAGTCGGGCTCCTCTGCCCCCTCTTCCTTCAAATGGAACTTCTCCCCCAAGCAGCATTCCTTTCGCAGAGACCGCAGTCCCGGAGGTACGCCCTCCGGTCCTTCCCCAGGGTCTCGTACCCAATGACGGGGTCCTGGTCCATGGCCCAGTGCAGATTGGAGGACGCCTGTCCTCGTTTCTGGGCGAGTGGACCAGAGTAACTTCAGACACTTAGGTGCTGGAAGTCATCAGAGACGGCTACAAGTTAGAGTTCTGCCGACCCTTAAGAGACGGGTTTGTACTCTCTCCCTGCAAGTCTCCGGTCAAAGCTGTGGCAGTGCAGCAGACCTTGGACAACCTGATACGCCTGGGTGCGGTCGTTCCGGTGCCAGAAAATCAGATTGGCAAGGGACGTTACTCCATTTACTTTGTGGTACCAAAGAAAGGAGGTTCTGTCCGGCCTATCCTCGACCTCAAAGGGGTCAGTCGGGCCTTGAAAGTGCAGCACTTTCGCATGGAGACTCTCCGCTCTGTTATAGCGGCAGTGAAGGCAGGAGAGTTCTTGGCTTCCTTGGCCATCAAGGAAGCGTACCTGCATATTCCCATCTGGCCTCCTCATCAACGCTTTCTGCATTTTGCAGTCCTGGGCCGACACTTCCAGTTCAGAGCCCTCCCTTTCGGGTTGGCTACTGCTCCGCGGACCTTCTCCAAAGTAATGGTGGTCATCGCGGCCTTCCTGCGAAAGGAAGGAGTACAAGTCCATCCTTATCTGGACGACTGGTTGATCCGAGCCCCCTCTTATGCAGAGTGCGGCAAAGCTGTGGACCGGGTAGTTGCTCTTTTGAGCTCCCTGGGGTGGATCATCAACTGGGAGAAGAGCCAGCTGCGCCCAACTCAGTCCCTGGAGTATCTGGGAGTTCGATTCGACACCCAAGTGGGCAGAGTGTTCCTGCCAGACAATCGGATTGTCAAACTTCAGGCTCAGGTGGATCAGTTCCTAGTAGCCTCTCCTCTTCGGGCTTGGGACTATGTGCAGCTGTTGGGCTCTATGACGGCCACGATGGAAGTAGTGCCCTGGGCCAGGGCTCATATGAGACCACTACAACTCTCTCTGCTGCAGCGCTGGACTCCGATGTCGGAGGATTATGCTGTGCGCCTTCCCTTGGTCCCGGCAGTGCGCAAGGCGCTGAGCTGGTGGATGCAGACAGACAAGTTGTCTGCAGGAATGCCTCTGGTGACCCCGGAGTGGATTGTCATCACGACGGACGCCTCTTTGTCGGGCTGGGGAGCCCACTGCTTGGGAAGGACAGCGCAGGGGCTCTGGTCTCCTGCAGAGGCAAAGTGGTCTATCAACCTCCTGGAACTCAGAGCCATTCGGTTGGCGCTTTTGGAGTTCATCCCGGTACTGGCGTTGAAGCCTGTACGGGTCCTGTCGGACAATGCCACGGCTGTGGCCTATGTCAACCGCCAGGGAGGTACCAAGAGCGCCCCTCTAGTCAAGGAGGCCATGAATCTATGCCAGTGGGCGGAAGCGAACCTGGAACAGCTGTCAGCGGCCCACATTGCCAGAGTCATGAATGTCAAGGCGGACTTTCTCAGTCGCCATACCTTGGAGCCCGGAGAGTGGCAGCTATCTGCTCAGGCGTTCTTGGACATCACGAAGTGCTGGGGCCAGCCGAGCCTAGATCTGATGGCGTCATCGGCCAATTGCCAAGTGCCGCGCTTTTTCAGCAGAGGACGTGACCCTCGATCCCTGGGAGTAGATGCTCTTCTCCAACAGTGGCCGACACAGGAGCTTCTCTATGTGTTCCCGCCCTGGCCCATGTTGGGCAGGGTGCTAGACCGGGTGGCAAAGCATCCGGGCCGGATAATCCTGGTGGGTCCGGACTGGCCCAGACGTCCCTGGTATGCGGACTTGATCAGGCTCTCAGTCGACGATCCTCTGCGGCTGCCAGTGGAGCAGGGCCTGTTACATCAGGGTCCCGTGGTGATGGAGGATCCCTCCCCCTTTGGTCTTACGGCCTGGCTATTGAGCGGCAGCGTCTGAGAAAGAAGGGCTTCTCAGACAAGGTCATCGCCACTATGCTGAGAGCGAGGAAGCGCTCTACTTCTACTGCTTACGCCAGGGTTTGGCGTACCTTTGCAGCGTGGTGTGAAGCAGGCTCACTTTCTCCCTTCACTGCTCCAATTTCTTCAGTGTTGGCGTTCCTGCAAGAAGGTCTGGAGAAAGGCCTGTCGCTCAGTTCCCTTAAAGTCCAGGTAGCGGCTCTGGCTTGCTTCAGGGGCCGCCTGAAGGGTGCTTCCCTGGCTTCGCAGCCAGATGTGGTGCGCTTTCTCAAGGGAGTTAATCACCTGCGCCCTCCTCTGCACTCAGTGGTGCCTGCGCGGAATCTCAACCTGGTGCTAAGAGCCTTGCAGAAGCCGCCTTTTGAACCCTTGTCTAGGGCATCTCTGAAAGACCTGACGTTGAAAGCAGTCTTTTTGGTGGCTATCACTTCAGCCAGAAGAGTTTCCGAACTCCAGGCACTCTCATGTCGAGAGCCTTTTCTGCAGTTCACTGAGGCAGGAGTGACTATTCGCACAGTGCCTTCCTTCCTGCCCAAGATTGTTTCTCGCTTCCATGTGAATCAGCAGCTCTGTCTCCCTTCCTTTCGTAGGGAGGACTACCCAGAGGAATACTCTGCTCTCAAATATCTGGATGTGAGACGAGTCATCATCAGATACTTGGAAGTGACCAGTGATTTCCGGAAGTCGGATCATCTGTTTGTCCTGTTTGCAGGTCCTCGTAAGGGTCTGCAGGCTGCTAAGCCTACAGTGGCAAGATGGGTCAAGGAAGCCATTGCAGCGGCTTATGTGGCCGCGGGGAAGGTGCCACCTATCCAGCTGAAGGCTCACTCCACTAGAACTCAGGCGGCCTCGATGGCAGAGGCCGGGTCCGTCTCCTTGGAAGAGATTTGCAAGGCGGCAACTTGGGCATCGGCCCATACCTTCTCCAGGCATTACCGCTTGACTGTGGCTGCTCGGGCGGAGGCCCGGTTTGGAGCTTCAGTGTTGCGGTCAGGGATTTCTATGTCCCGCCCTGGGTGAGTACTGCTTCGGTACATCCCACCAGTCTATGGATTGATCAGCATGATGATATGGAAGGTAAAATTATGTATCATACCTGATAATTTTCTTTCCATTAATCATAGCTGATCAATCCATAGCCCCTCCCAGATATCTGTATTGTTTATATTCTGGTTGCATTTCAGGTTCAAGTTTAGTCTTCAGTTCCTGTTCAGGAGGACTTCGTGTTCAAGTTTTTCAATGGATTCTTCAAGAGTTGAGACGAATTTGTGTTACAGTGAGCTGCTGCATTCCTCTCCCCTCCGTTTTACGGGGCTGGATTGAGACTTAATTTCTGCCGGCGCTCCCTCCCGCTTCGTGCGGCTGTAGGGCAGCTTTGTACCCCTCCCGCTTCGGCGGTGTTAGGGTCAGTCAGCTCCTCCCGCGGTTGCGGTTGCAGGATAAGCCAGATCCCCCCGCATCGGCGGGGTGGTGTCCCTCCCCCGCTCCGCAGGGATGAGCTGGATGGATTCCCCTCCCCCACTTGTGTGGGGATGAGCTGGGTTAATTCCCCTCCCCCGTTTCGGCGGTGGTGAGCTGGGCAGAGTGTCCCTTTGTGGGTGTAATTCTCTAAGTGCTGAGTCCTGTGGATGGAGCTTGGATATCGACATACTGAGGAGTTTCCGGCAGCACATGACCACATATAGGGAGGCAAAAGGATTGCTCTCTATCTCCACCTGCTGGTAGATGGACACAACCACCAGTCTATGGATTGATCAGCTATGATTAATGGAAAGAAAATTATCAGGTATGATACATAATTTTACCATGGTTGCCTAAACTGTGGTGATGGCTGATCTTTCTTTTTTTACTTCCGGAGGAAAAAACCTCTGTCTGTCTGCAGTCAAAATTTATAAAGTTGCATAACTCACAGAACACATTCTTCATCAGCTACAAAAAACCCTCCATACATATGCGTGTATATTAAATTTTGAATTTATTTTGATTTTTAATTTTTAATGTCTGATCACGTTCCATTTATCTTTTATATCTTCCGATGGGGTCCCGTTTCACCAGTCCAAAACTTCAGGCTTTGTCAAGGAAATGTGCTTATGTTATTATCTAGAATCAACCAATCAAAAGCCCAAATTAATGAAAGGCAATAATCCGAGAAATTCTAAAAGTCTTCAATTTTTCCAAATTTTTTTGTTCGAAAATACCATCAGGGACATCCAAATCCTTAAATGTGGTCGTCCCTAGACATGGACATTTCTGATTTTCGGCGATCTTCGAAACCAAGGACGTCCATCTCAGAAACGACCCATTTGGTCGTGGGAGGAGCCAGCATTTGTAGTCCACTGGTCCCCCTGACATGCCAAGACAGCAATTGGACACCGTATCTAATTGCATCAAAAATTCTGTAGGAACTTCCAGAGGATAAGGTCTCCTATTTAATACCTTCTGTATAACCGAAGTGCCTCATCTTGAGGTATAGATGTATACAGAGATCTGATGTCTAAAGTCACCAATAGGATCTCTTTAGTTGATGTAATATTGACATTTTTAAGTACATTCAAAAAATGTTTAGTGTCTTTTACATACGATGGAGTAACCACTACCCAGGGTTTCAAAAAATAGTCTACAAATGTGCCAGTGGTTCTAGAAGCGATCTCCGTGAAGATAATATTGGTCGCCCCAAAGGGCTCCTTAATTGCTTGTGTTTTTCGGTAAAGTATACATCACTGAAATAATAGGATGTTGTCTGTTCAAATGTCTAAACACTTTCTGGGTCAAAAACCCTTCTTCGATCCCCAGTTGTGTGATTTCTTTTGTTTTTAATTGTAACTGAAGTGGGATCTTGGTCTAGTTCTTTATAAACTCCTCCTTCTGCTAGCTGGGTTTCTATTTCTTGTATATAATCCGCTCGATTCTGTATAGTCACCGCTCCTTGCTTGTCAGCTCACTTAATAACTATCTGTTCATTATTTCTTAATGACCTTAGGGAGTCCCACTCATCTTTAGACAAATTGTCTACAAACTGCTGTCTCTTGACTAGTAGCTAACACTTTTCTTGTCACCATTTCTTTGAAAATTCTTACAATGGGGTTCAAAGGGATGGGTGGGATCCAAGAGGATTTGGACTATAATCTCGTGCGATCATAACTCTCCTCCTTTTTATCAAAATAAATACGAAGCTGAAGTCTTCTGATGAATCTCTCCATATCTATATTGAACTGGAAGGCATCAAACTGTTTGCTGGTACAAAAGACAATCCTTTTGATAAAAGGGAATGATTAGAAGGAGTTAACTTGTAATCTGATATGTTAATCACCACTGATTCCTTCTCCTCTGCGCTCGAGTTTGTGGACATTCACATCGGTGAACAGTTTAAAAAACAAAATTTTTTTTCAAACAAAAAAATTTGGAAACCTTGTAGAATTTCTCAGGATTATTTCCTTTCATTATTGTGGACTTTTGGTTGATTCTAGATAACAGCATAAGCACAATTCCTTGGCAAAGCCTCAAATTTTGGACTGGTGAAATGGGACCCCGTCGGAGGATATAGAAAATAAATGCTACATGCTAAGACATTAAAAATTAAAAAGCAAAAAGAAAAATAAATTCAAAAGATAGTATACACACATACATACGGAGGGTGTTTTAACTGATGAAGAATGTGTTCTGTGAGTCATGCACCAATTTAGACAACCACGTGTATGTTTAAGAAGTGTTCCTCATTAGTTGATGGTTGTTAGTTAGAAATATTCTAAGCGCACCTGGCTCAAGGACGGAGGGATCTAATTTGATGAAGCCGGTAAAATCTTTTAGAGACCACAGTGGAAGTGCGGGCTGAGAAAGACAGACCTGTATCAAAAGTTACCCCTAGGATCCTAAGGGTGTCAGAAGTGGAGATGGTGTTTCCCAAAAAACCACCAGTGGGATAGGGCTGGTAGAAAGGGGCTACAGAAGAACAGCATAATTTTGGATTTAGATAAGCATAGTTTCATTCTATTATTTGACTTAATCCATAGCAATATCTTTTCTATTGTGGTGGTAAGAGAAGCCTCCACAAGAGGATCATTAGAACTAAACGAGGCTAATATCTGTATGTCAGCATACTGCGGGAATGGTAAAAATGAGCAGCTTAGATGGGTCGACCATGGGGCTCTTACCTATCCAGTAGCCACCAGGCATGTGGAGCGCCTCATGGGGCCTGCAGCAGCTCCAAGCAGTGCAGAAAATGTGGGGGAATGAGGACCACTGGCCAGTAGGGTCCAGGTCCTAGTCCCTATCCCTATCAGGAAAGCAAAGAGTGTGCATTGTGCAACCCAGAAGAAAGCACACGAGCAGCAGTGCCCTGGCATTGTCCCACCACAGCTAGATGCTGAGGAGCACCAGTGCCTCCAGCTCGCCTACCAGCAGAAGCAGCATGGTGCCTGAGGTAGCCACAGCTACTGCCTCTGCCTGGCCACCAGAGACCTTCTGATGGAGCCAGGTGAGCTGGAGGGTCTTGTGTTTCTTGTTCCAGCGATATTGTCACTTCCACTAGACACGTCTCTCATACGGGCTAAGAGTTTTGGCTGCCAGCTCCCACACAGCCTGTTCTGGCAGCAGCTGTACGAACCATAAAAGCACAACCAGCAGCAGTAGTTCCAGTGCTGCTGGTCAGAGACTTGACTCCGTGATGGACCGCTTCCTCCACAATGATCCTCCCCTAACGTCACAAGAAGAGGGACCTGATTGGTCTCTTCTGTTGGCTACATTTCCCACCACTGCCACCAAACAGTTAAATAGTGTGCAGGCAAGATGCATCATTTTATGGGGTCCAGTGTGTGGCATTAAGTGGCAATAGTGACTATTCTCCAAGGACAAGCAGGCTGCTTATTCTTACACATGGATCAACGTCCGCATTGGCCTGGGAATTGGCATTTTGCAATAGCAAAAACAAAAACGTTTTGCAAGAGTCTTCTGGCGCACATGCAGTGCGCACCGATTTCCTGCCTCTTGCACAAGCGCGTACCCAGTGGCTTCAAACGTACTTGGTGCAACCGGACTATCTCAGGTACTGATACCCATTCCTGGTGTATCTAGTGCCTTGGGCCCGACCACAGCCCAGCTGCTTGTAATCTGTGTCTTCGTATGAAGAAACGGACCCAAGTAGCTCGAGAAGCCCAATGAGAGAAACCTTTTGGGGCTCGGTCCTGTCCTTCGACGCCAGCATCGACGTCGGTACCGAGGTCATCGGCATCGACATCGAGGAACACATCAACGTCAGGAGCAGAGATAATGGCTGCTGAGAGACCAAGTTGCGCTGGGAGCAGTGAGGCATCAAGTGGGTCTCCACCTGCCTCGAGACCTATGCTATGCAAGCCCCCCAGGACCGACCCCACGGTGACGTGAGGATTCCACGTCATTCTCTTCGGTACCAAGGAGTCTCGATGACGGACATCGAGCGAAGGTGAAGAAGCACTGTCATCGATCTCCTTCTACACACGGTGCCGAAAGCTCCGGAGCATTGAGGGATTCGGCACCTGGGAAGCATCAGCACCAAGAGGATCGCTCCCCCTCTATACAGGAGGTGCCAATTCGCCGATCTCTTAGCAGCCCGGGACCTGCACCTGAGCCGCCTCAGCAGATTCTGCCACCGGCTGTTCCACCGACCCCCGCAACCTTCTCCGATGGCGGCTCTTGACGAGCACATCCAGGCCTTGCTTCCAGAGCTTCTGGAAGGACTGCTGCGCCAGTCTGCTTCAGTGTTGGGGGTGCTTGCGTCTTCTATACCATCTGCTACAGTAGCATCTGGCCCTTTGCCTGCGGTGAGGTCCCTGTCCTCAGCACCGGTGTCGACTGCCACCCAGGTCAACTCCCCTTCGACGTCGGTGGAGGAAGCTTTGCTGCAGTCCATGCGGGCGTCAGCCTCTAGCCATCGCCATCGGGGACGTCGATCCTCGGCGTCAAGGCAGGCTCAGTCTTTGAATTCCTTAAGAGAGGTATTATCCGATACTGAAGAGGAGCATTCATGGGAGTCAGAGGGAAAATAAAAAGTGCTATATGCTGAATAATATTTGAAATTGTTACTTAAAGATAAAAATGCACTAAAAAATATAAAAAAATTGAATTAAAACAGTGGAAGTTTTGAGCCAGTGAAGAATTTAGTTCCTGAGAGTCACATGACATTACAATAGGGAAAGGGGACAAACAGAGGCTTTCCTCCAGAAATTCTAAGATTAAGTGAGCACTATAGTGAAACTTCCACTAAGTAGATATTGAGACTTTTAGGGCACATGGCCTGTACAATACATGTAACACCCATGGCACATCTTCATATGAGATCAGCTCAGTGGACCCTAGCTTCCCAGTGGTATCATGCTACTACTACTACTACTACTTCACATTTCTAGAGCGCTACTAGGGTTACGCAGCGCTGTACAATTTAACAAAGAGAGACAGTCCCTGCTCAAAGAGCTTACAATCTAATAGACAAGTGAACGGTCGGTCCGATAGGGGCAGTCAAATTGGGGCAGTTTGGATTCACTGAACGGTAAGGGTTAGGTGCTGAACGCAGCATTGAAGAGGTGGGCTTTAAGCAAAGACTTGAAGACGGGCAGGGAGGGGGCTTGGCGTAAGGGTTCAGGAAGGTTGTTCCAAGCATAGGGTGAGGCGAGGCAGAATGAGCGGAGCCTGGAGTTGGCGGTGGTGGAGAAGGGTACTGAGAGGAGGGATTTATCCTGTGAACGGAGGTTACGGGCGGGAACGTAAGGGGAGATGAGGGTAGAGAGGTAGTGAGGGGCAGCAGACTGAGTGCATTTGTAGGTAAGAAGGAGAAGCTTGAATTGAATGCGGTATCTGATCGGAAGCCAGTGAAGTGACCTGAGGAGAGGGGTGATATGAGTATATCGGTTCTGGCGGAATATGAGACGTGCAGCAGAGTTCTGAACAGACTGAAGGGGGATAGATGGCTAAGTGGGAGGCCGGTGAGGAGTAAGTTGCAGTAGTCCAGGCGAGAGGTAATGAGAGCGTGGACGAGAGTTCGGGTGGTGTGTTCAGAGAGGAAAGGGCAAATTTTGCTGATGTTAAAGAGGAAGAAGCGACAGGTCTTGGCTATCTGCTGGATATGCGCAGAGAAGGAGAGAGAGGAGTCAAAGATGACTCCGAGGTTGCGGGCAGATGAGACGGGGAGGATGAGGGTGTTATCAACTGAGATAGAAAGTGGAGGAAGAGGAGAAGTGGGTTTTGGTGGAAAGACGATAAGCTCGGTCTTGGACATGTTCAGTTTCAGGTGGCGGTTGGACATCCAGGCAGCAATGTCGGAGAAGCAGGCCGATACCTTTGCCTGGGTCTCTGCGGTGATGTCTGGTGTGGAGAGATACAGTTGGGTGTCATCAGCATAGAGATGATACTGGAAACCATGAGATGAGATCAGGGAGCCCAGGGAAGAGGTGTAAATTGAGAAGAGAAGGGGTCCAAGGACCGATCCCTGGGGAACACCAACAGATAAGGGGATGGGGGTGGAGGAAGATCCATGAGAGTGAACTTTGAAGGTGCGGTGGGAGAGATAGGAGGAGAACCAGGAGAGGACAGAGCCCTGGAACCCAAATGAGGACAGTGTGGCAAGAAGTAAGTCATGATTGACAGTGTCAAAAGCGGCGGATAGATCCAGGAGGATGAGGATGGAGTAGTGGCCTCTGGATTTGGCAAGGAACAGGTCATTACAGACTTTAGAAAGTGCTGTTTCTGTCGAGTGAAGAGGGCGAAAACCGGATTGAAGCGGATCAAGGATGGCATGAGAGGAGAGAAAATCAAGGCAGCGGCTGTGGACTGCGCGCTCAAGTGTCTTGGAGAGGAAGGGTAGGAGGGAGATGGGGCGGTAGTTGGAGGGACAGGGAATCTGGAGAATGTGATCCAACTGTCCATCGAATTTTGAAATTTTCTTCAGTGGTGGACAATCCAATTTGACAATAGGACGGCCATTCCAAATTCCTCAGCCACAAAAAGTGCTGTCGACGGTTTCATCCCTCCTAGGGTGGGGAGCACATGTAGATGGGCTTCACACTCAAGGAGCCTGGTCCTTCCAGGAAACAGGTCTTCAGATCAACCTACTGGAATTACGAACGATGTGAAACACTCTGAAGGCTTTCAGAGATGGTTGTCCAACCACATCATCTTGATTCAAACAGACAATCAGGTTGCAATGTATTACACCAACAAGCAGGGGGGCGCCGGATCTCGCCCTCTGTGTCAGGACTCTGTTCAGATGTGGCTTTGGGCACACCGTCAGGGCATGTTTCTCCAGGCCACTTATCTGGCAGATGTAAACAACAGCCTGGCCAACAAGGCTGAGCAGATTAATGCAACCTCACGAGTGGTCACTGAACATGGGAGTTGCCCACAAGAAATTCCGAGCGTGGGGCACCCCTTTGGTGGATCTTTTTGCCACTCAGATGAATCACAAGGTCCCTCAGTTCTGTTCCAGGCGTCAGGCCCACGACAGACTAGCGTCAGATGCATTTCTCCTTCATTGGGGAACAGGCCTTCTTCTGTATGCGTATCCTCCCATATCTCTAGTAGGGAAGACTTTGCTGAAACTCAAGCAAGACCGCGGAACCAAGATCCTGGCTGCGTCAGATTTGGTTTCCTCTTCTTCTGGAGTTGTTCCGTGGAGATTGGAATGTTTTCCAACTCTCATCACGCAGAACGAGGGGTCGCTTCTACATCCCAACCTCCAGTCTCTGGCTCTCACAGCCTGGATGTTGAGGCCCTAGAATTCGCCTCCTTCGGTCTTTCAGAGGGTGTCTCCTGAGTCTTGCTTGCTTCTAGGAAAGATTCCACAAAGAGGTGTTACTTTTGCAAATGGAGGAGGTTTGCCGTCTGGTATGACAGCAAGGTCCTAGATCCTCTCTCTTGTCCTACACAGACCCTGCTTGAATACCTTCTACACTTGTCAAGAGTCTGGTCTCAAGACCAACTCCTTAAGGGTTCACCTCAGTGCAATTAGTGCTTATCATCGGTGTGTAGAGGGTAAGCCGATCTCTGGACAGCCTTTAGTTGTTCGCTTCATGAGAGGTTTGCTTTTATCAATGCCCCCTGTCAAACCTCCACCAGTGTCATGGGATCTCAATGTTGTTCTCATGCAGCTGATGAAATCTCCTTTTGAGTCACTGAATTCCTGCCATCTGAAGTACTTGACCTGGAAGGTCATTTTCTTGGTGGCTGTTACTTCAGCTTGTAGGGTCAGTGAGCTTCAGACCTTAGTAGTGAATGCACCTTATACTAAGTTTCATCACAACAGCGTAGTCCTCCACACTCACCCTAAGTTGCTGCCGAAGGTGTTGTCAGAGTTCCATCTGAACCAGTCAATTGTCTTGTCAACATTTTTTTCCCTGACCTCATGCCCACCCTGGCGAGAGCAGCTTGCACACCTTAGACTGCAAGAGAGCATTGGCTTTTTACTTGGAGCGGACGAAGCCCTTCAGACAGTCCGCCCAGTTTGTTTCTTTCGATCCCAACAGGAGGGGAGTCGCCATCGGAAAATGCACAGTCTGCAGTTGGCTAGCAGATTGCATTTCCTTCACTTATACCCAAGCTGGGCTGACTCTGGAGGGCCATGTCACGGCTCATAATGTTAAAGCCTTGGCTACGTCGGTGGCTCACTTAAAGTCAGCCTCTATTGAAGAGATTTGCAAGGCTGCAATGTGGTCATCAGTCCACACATTCACATCTCACTACTGCCTTCAGCAGGATACCCAACGCAACAGTTGGTTTGGGTAGTCGGTGCTGCAGAATCTGTTTGGGGTTTAGAATCCAACTCTACCCCCCCTAGGCCCATTTTGTTCTGTTCCAGGCTGCACTCTCAGCTAGCTGTATATAGTTTCAGGTTAACCTATGCTATGTCCTCGCTGTTGCGAGGCCCAATTGACCAATGTTCATTGTTTTGAGTGAACATGGATTCTAGGGATACCCCACGTATGAGAATAAGCAGCCTGCTTGTCCTGTGAGAAAGCGAAGATACGTACCTGTAGCAGGTATTCTCCGAGGACAGCAGGCTGATTATTCTCACAATTCCTCCCACCTCCTCTTTGGACTTGTAATTTGTTATTTCTTATGCTTTTTGATCTGAGGTACGTGCTTGCACGACAGGCGGGAAATCAGTCCACGCATGTGCGGTTCGTGCTACACGTGCGCCAGAAGACTCTGGCAAAACTTTTTTGTTTTTGCTATTGCAAAATGCCGATTCTCGGGCTGACGCGGACGCCGACCCACATGTGAGAATAATCAGCTTGCTGTCCTCGGAGAATACATGCTACAGGTAAGTATCTTTGCTGTATGAGGAAAGTAGAAGGAGCACAGTTGAAGGAGAAGGACAGAGTTGGGACTTAGAATCACAGTTGGAGACTTTATAGTAAGGCTTACAGTGACCTATTCTTCTGTAATCTGTATTTCAAAATGGCTCTTGTCATAGGTACCCCCTCCCCCCAGCCCTGCCTTATGCCCTCGATTGCTTCAAGTGCACTTATTTTCCTGTTCATTCATTAAACAGTGTTACTTCCCTTCTATGCCCATGGCTGAAAGATAATCCAATTATCTTCCCAGAGGATGTAAAAACACAGGAAACCAAATCTTTGAGAAGGTGATACCAACAGCTTGAAATGGAAAACTCAAATCCATCAACATATCAGGATCCTCCTCAATCCACATTTCCAGAAAGCGTCACATCCGTGGAAGAGACCCCAAGCCCCTCCAAAAGAATGAAGATAGATGTTAACATTAGAAGTTTTTTGAGCAATGTCTCCTCAGAAGACTGCTGTTAATGAATTGGCAGTTATTTATGTTCAACTGATGCTGATGATATTGTTTTATTCAAACGGTATCAATATTATATTTGATGGAGGGGGTTCCTCATGCACAGTTCTTTGTTACTACCCAACTCCAAAATTATCTTAACAATTTTCTTATACAATCTTCAAGGGGTATTTGATATTGGATCCATCAGATAATCATGTCACCACCATTCAGGCTGTAATATTCCTAAACCTTCATTCATTGACTCAAAGATATAATCAAAATTGCACTTAGCTTAGATAGAATATCACTATATTTTTTTCTTCTTCTTTTCTATTTTTCTTTTAAAATGTTAATCATCTCGGAGACATCTAATCCGACATGAATTCATGATTCGCACTAAATGCTGTATCAAGGTACGTCTCCTCAACAAAAGCTGGAAACATATCCGTTGCTCTCTCTGTGTTACCATAATTACAGCCTGAATGGTGGTGACATGGTTATCTGATGGATCCAATATCAAATACCCCTTAAAGATTGTATAGGAAAATTGATAAGATAATTTTGGGGATGATATTGTTTTGACATTTTGGAAAAAAAAAAGCAAAGAGCTGATGAAAACTAGCAAAAGTTGCACGGGGGATCCTGTGCATCCCTGCTACCAGCATGTCTTCTGAGAGGACATTTTCTGTTGCAGGAAGGTCTGTGGAAGACTGGAGAGCTAGACTCCTGAGATTGTGGATGGCTTATTATTCATCCATGTATTAAAAAAAAAAAACAGAACAGTTGGAGAGCATAGGGAGGTCTGGTATTGGCCAGGTGCTTTATAAGGTATATTTTGACTGAGAACACGGCGTGGGCAGGAGAGACTGGGGACTGTTCCTGCCCCCGCTAGCCACTACAATACCAATGATACAGTAGATCTGGGGGGCTCTCTTTGGAGGGAAGGGAGGGAGGCTTCTATTTGGAAGGGGGCTGTGGGAGGGGAGCTGTGCTCTTTGGAGGATGGGGGAGGAGGCTGCTGGCTGGGGCAGGGACAGTTTTGGGGGGAGGACTTACGGTTGGAGAAACAGTAGGCCTCGGGAAGGGAGATGCTTCTGTTTCGGAGGAGGGAGGGAGTGGGGGCTGCACAGCATAGTTTCGGTTTCAGCAGAAAGTGCACTGTCATTTTTGGCTGAAATCAAAACAAGCTGAATATCAATTTTGGGCCAGTATCACCACTGAAGCCAAAACTGAAACCAAAATTTGATCGACGTTTGTTACCCTCTCACCTTTTTGCCAGACACTGGCATTGATGGTTGTACCTGTTGCATTTCAGGACAGAGTTCCATTCCTGGTGAGTGCGACCTCTGGCACGACCGTGTTGGGTGCCTTTGACCCCCTCAATGAAATTGCAACCGTATGCAAGAAACATGGGCTCTGGCTGCATGTGGATGTGAGTACAGAGGAATAAGAGCTTTTCCAAAATGTTAATTTCCCATGGAACATGAGTTATTGGAAGAAAATTTAGATTTTCTTGCACATGATGTAGACGGTTCATAGAACGGAGAAGAGGGGTTGTCCTCAGACTGTAGGGAACATGTAAGTGAAAATAATACTGGAGAATAATCAGAACAGGGGATAATGGACATGACACAGAGAAATAATGCAAATATGACACAGAATTATGTGAGATTTCTTGTAACTGCTTTCACATGACCCTCCATTACAGTATTCTACAGTGAGGTAAACCACTTCAATATTTAACAGGAGAAGACTCTAAACTCTTACCAGTCAATATTTAGCTGGTGGTGGTCCAGTGTTTTTGGAAAATCTGAGTGCTGTGGGCAGAATTAGGCCAAGACAATGCTGAGCAATGTCCAGGCACCAGCGTTGAATATCCAATGCCATGCTGACATGTGACTATTGGCCGGGAGCTACATAAGGTGAAGCAGGTGCCCTCACCTATCTGATTCCCCCCCCCCCCTACACACAAACAAAAACAAGTTGATGCCCCCCAAACAGGTCCCCATTCCCCACTGTCTCTCCCCCCAGTCCTACCTATGATGTCTCTGGTGGTCTAGAAAGTCCTATGGGCAGGAACAATGCCCATTTGCACCTGACCACTGAGGCTGTGACCTCAAAATGGCCACCGTGTCCTCTAGTGGCAAGTTAGGACAGCCTTTTGGTTAAGTACTGGCTCTCCCCCGCTCTGCCCAGATTCTGCCCACAGACCACCCCAGTACTATCCAGATAGTGCAAGGGCGATTTGTGCTATTATCCAGCAGCACTGTCTGGTTATGGTGCAAATGATTTAATCAGACAGGAGGCTCTCCTGTACGGTTAAATCGCTTTGAATATCAACCCATTACTTCTACTACTACAACTTAACATTTCTAGAGCGTTACTAGGGTTACGCAGCGCTGTACAGTTCGACAAAGAAGGACAGTCCCTGCTCAAAGGAGCTTACAATCTAAAGGACGAAATGTCAAGTTGGGGCAGTCTAGATTTCCTGAATAGGGGTGTAGTGGTTAGGTGCCGAAGGCGACATTGAAGAGGTGGGCTTTGAGCAAGGATTTGAAGATGGGCAGGGAGGGAGCCTGGCGTATGGGCTCAGGGAGTTTATTCCAAGCATGGGGTGAGGCGAGGCAGAAAGGGCAGAGCCTGGAGTTGGCGGTGGTGGAGAAGGGTACTGAAAGGAGGGATTTGTCTTGAGAGCGGAGGTTACGGGTAGGAACGTAAGGGGAGATGAGGGTAGAGAGGTAATGAGGGGCTGCAGATCGAGTGCATTTGTAGGTTAGTAGGAGAAGCTTGAATTGTATGCGGTACCTGATCGGAAGCCAGTGAAGTGACTTGAGGAGCGGGGTGATATGAGTATATCGGTCCAGGCAGAAGATAAGACGTGCAGCAGAGTTCTGAATGGACTGAAGGGGGGATAGATGGCTAAGTGGGAGGCCAGTGAGGAGTAGGTTGCTATAGTCAAGGCGAGAGGTAATGAGAGAGTGTATGAGAGTTCGGGTGGTGTGCTCAGAGAGGAAAGGGTGAATTTTGCTAATGTTATAGAGGAAGAAGCGACAGGTCTTGGCTATCTGTTGGATATACGCAGAGAAGGAGAGGGAGGAGTCGAAGATTACTCCGAGGTTGCGGGCAGATGAGACGGGGAGGATGAGGGTGTTATCAACTGAGATAGAGAGTTGAGGGAGAGGAGAAGTGGGTTTGGGTGGGAAGACGATAAGCTCGGTCTTGGCCATGTTCAGTTTCAGGTGGCAGTTGGACATCCAGACAGCAATGTCGGATAGGCAGGCCGATACTTTGGCCTGGGTTTCCGCAGTGATGTCTGGTGTGGAGAGATAAAGCTGGGTGTCGTCAGCATAGAGATGATATTGGAAACCATGAGATGAGATCAGGGAGCCCAGGGAAGAGGTGTAGATTGAAAAGAGAAAGGGGTCCGAGGACAGATCCTTGGGGAACTCCCACAGAGAGCAGGATGGGGGTAGAGGAAGAACCATGAGAATGTACTCTGAAGGTACGGTGGGAGAGATAAGAGGAGAACCAGGAGAGGACAGAGCCCTGGAACCCAATGAGGACAGAGTGGCAAGAAGTAAGTTGTGATTGACAGTGTCAAAAGCGGCGGATAGGTCGAGGAGGATGAGGATGGAGTAGTGGCCTTTGGATTTGGCAAGGAACAGGTCATTGCAGACTTTGGATAGTGCTGTTTCTGTCGAGTGTAGGGGACGAAAGCCGGATTGAAGCGGATCGAGGATGACATGAGAGGAGAGAAAATCAAGGCAACAACTGTGAACGGCGCATTCAAGTATCTTGGAGAGGAAGGGTAGGAGGGAAATGAGGCGGTAGTTGGAGGGACAGGTAGGGTCAAGTGATGTTTTTTGAGGAGTGGTGTGACTACAGCATGCTTGAAGTTGTCCGGGACAGTTGCAGTGGAGAGAGAGAGGTTGAGGATATGACAGATGGGGGGGGTGACAGTAGGAGAGATGGTGTTAAGTAAGTTGGTGGGGATGGGGTCAGAGGAACAGGTGGTGCATTTCGAGGAGGAGAGAAGATGGGCGGTTTCCTCTTCAGTGATATCAGGAAAAGAGGAGAAGGAGGCCTGGGTTGGTTGGTTGAGGGAGTGGGTTATAGGGTGAGGAGGAGGAGAGGGCTTGATGGTGAATTCGAGGTTGATCTTCTGCACCTTGTCGCGGAAGTAGTCAGCCAGTGATTGAGGAGAGAGTGAGGGGGGGATGGGAGCGGAGGGCACTTTGAGGAGGGAGTTAAGGGTGGCGAAGAGACGACAAGGGTTAGAGCTGAGGGAGTTAGTCAATTGGGTGTAATAGTCCTGTTTGGCAAGGAATAGGGAGGACTGGAAGGAGGATAGCATGAATTTGTAATGAATGAAATCAGTATGGGTGCGAGATTTCCTCCAGTGGCGTTCAGCTGATCGGGTGCAGGAGCGAAGGTATCGGGTGCAAGGGGTCAGCCAGGGCTGGGGATTAGTACGCCTTGTGGGACGGGAGATGGATGGTGCAAGGATGTCCAGAGCAGAGGAGAGTGGCATTGTAAGTGGAGACAGCCTTGTCGACGGACTCGGAGGACATGATGGAAGGGAGGAGATTAGAGATGCTGGAGGATAAGGTGGGAGGGTTGACAGCCTGGAGATTCCTGGAAGTAGTGGTTAGTGTTGGGCTGGACTGAGGGGGAGGGTGATGAAGTGTGAAGGTGATCAGGTGATGGTCAGAGAGAGGAAGAGCTGAGGCGCAGAAATTGGAGGGTGAGCAGGTAGAGGAGAGGATGAGGTCAAGACAGTGGCTAGATTAGTGAGTAGGGGTGGTGGAGCTCAGTTGGAGGTTGAAAGAGGAGGTTAGAGTGAGGAACTGAGAAGCGTAAGAGTCGGATGGGTCGTCAGTGTGTATGTTAAAGTCTCCAAGAATGAGGGATGGCGATGAGGGCTCAAGAAAAACGGAGAGCCAGGCATCGAAGTCGGTAAGGAAGGAAGAAAGGGACTTATCGGGGGGGGGGGGGGGGGGGGGGGCGGTAAATGACTGCAACTCTGAGTGGCAGCGGGTAGAATAGACGGATGGAGTGGACTTCAAAGGATGAGAAGCAGTGAGACTGCGGTAGGAGGAGAGGTTGAAAACTGCAGGAGGGCGAAAGTAGTAACCCGACGCCGCAACCGCGGACGACTGGGCGGGAAGAATGGGAGGAAAGAT
This sequence comes from Microcaecilia unicolor, assembly GCF_901765095.1. Taxonomy (NCBI): domain Eukaryota; kingdom Metazoa; phylum Chordata; class Amphibia; order Gymnophiona; family Siphonopidae; genus Microcaecilia; species Microcaecilia unicolor. Next base: position 294,650,835 of record NC_044033.1, on the reverse strand, counting down.
AGCCTCCATGGCATATGGCCGTGACTGAGGCAGTCGTCGGGGGTGAGCCAGGTTTCAGTTAGGGCGAGCAGTTGAAGGGAACGGGAGATGAAGATATCATGGGTGAAGGAAAGTTTGTTGCAGACCGAGCGGGCATTCTACAAGGCACACGAGAAGGGGGGAGGAGGAGAATAGAGATGAGATTGGAGACATCGCGGAAACGTTTGCCTGGATGAGACAAGGACAGGTGTGGGGGACCTGGGTTGGGATTGATGTCTCCCGCGGATAGCAGGAGAAGGAGTAAGAGAGTGCGGAGGAGGGTGGGGGAGGTAGGGTGACGAAGGCGACGAAGACGGGATGCGCTTAGGAGGAATGGGGAAGGGTTCATGGAAGGAAGGAGGTGATGAAGGTTGAGAGCTAGGAAGGAGGAGGAGGACAGTAGAGATGGTGAGGTGGTTTGGGATGGGGGGGTGGGTAGGGTAATGCAGTAGTGAGCAGCACAGGAGAGGACATGGATGGGCAGAGAGGTCGTGCGGTATATAGCGGTGAGGGGAGGGGGAAAAGATTAGGAAGGGACAGGGCAAGGAATAGAATGTGTATGGGGGCCATAAGTAGTGACTGAGGTGTATCAACCCATTAGTTTCCAATTGTTCTTTAATGCAAACAAACAGGCACTTATTGCATAAGGGTGAACTTTAACCAGAGGAGTTCTACCAAGTCAGGATGAGGCTGTCTGAATTGCTTCAGTTCAGCACCCTCAGACCAGAAGAGCTGTTGAGTTAGCTACTGAACAATGATAAATGTTAAACAAGTGGTGAAAAGGCAATGCAATTGCAGGTGGTGTATAGGAACAAGAAGTAGACTTTTTTTTCCACAGCAAATGAAGGGAGGGGGGTGAAGGTATACCCGGAAGGCAGAAGGGCAGAAGCTAGGGCTAATGAGAAAAGACACATGATGAGGCCGGGACCTAGTGGGATTCAGCCAGGCCTCTCCCTGGAAGGAGGGAAAGGGTCAGATGCAAGGGTATGACCTATGAAATTCGGAATTGTAACTAGCAGGAAGTAACTGCAGTTTACAGTCTGGAGCCACAAATACAAAACAATGCAATGCACACAACACAGTTGAGGGGTTGATCTAGATTTATCTTGTAAATAATTCTTTTGTATTTTCAGATGACAAATGTGCAAAGACTACAAATTCACACAGGAAATAGAGTATGATGCCAGCAGAATAAGCTCACAAAGCTTCTGGTTACAGATCGATGGTATTCGTTGCAGTCTCTAACCTCCCATGCATGGGGAGGAGGTAATGCAGAGATTTGCGGCTATACCTCTACAGTGCACACAGATGACTAACGCCTCACAATATTATGTAAGCCACATTGAGCCTGCAAATAGGTGGTAAAATGTAGGATAAAAATGCAACAAATAAATAAATATCAGGGGGGAAAAGGCAAAGAAAAAAGAAGCTCCAAAGAAGTTCTCCTCTAAAATACCAGTGCATAGTGCAGTTATACTCCTGCTCTGCCCAGCCCAACCCAGGTGGGGCAGGACTTGACCAAGATGACCAACCAAATATGTACATTTGAGCAGAGCCTGGCCAGGGTAGCATGCACATCCACAGAAAAAAAGGAATGTTTCACTCCCTTAGTTACTAACTGATAAGAGAGAATGAAGATCTCTGGCTATGGGAAGGGGATTCAGAAACAAAGCAGTGTAAACAAGGGCATGTCAGATAATGAGGCCAAAAGGTGAGACCTTGGATACCTAGGGAGAGGCCTCTAGAAAGCTCAGTTCACAGCTATGTGAGCCAAATTTTCACTGAGAAAAAACAGGTCTGTACCATTCTGTAACATATTAACATAGTAAATGACAGCAGATAAAGACCTGTACGGTCCATCCAGTCTGCCCAACAAGATACTTTATATGTATACCCGAGTTTGATTTGTCCCTGCCTTTCTCAGGGCACAGACCATCCACCTCCACCTCGTGGAAATAAGTAGGATAGTCAGGATTGAGACTATATATTGCAAAATGCCTGTCAAATAGAAACAGAGAAAAATGTAGGCAGATAAAGACCATATGGCCTATCTAATCTGCCCTTCCATTCCATCTACTCTCCCTATTAGAGATCTTATGTACTTGTCTCAAGCTGTCATGAATTCATATATTGTCTTAGTTTCCACTACTTTCACCAGGAGGCTGTTCTACAAATTCACCACCCTTTCCATGAAGAAGCATTTACTTCTGAGTCTATCCCCTTTCCCTTTCATCCTATACCCCCTTGTTCCAGATCTTTCTTTCAATTGAAAGAGACTCGCCTCCAGTGCATTTATGTGCATAGGTATTTAAATGTCTCTTATCATATCTCCCCTCTCCCATCTTATCTAACTTTCGACGAGAACTATCTGTTGGACGGAAGATTCTTCTGCTGCAATTTGACGTCTAGCGCTTTTGACATGGTGGATCATGAACTCCTGCTCCATCTACTGGACTCTTTTGGTATAGGAGGGCCAGTTTTGCATTGGTTCAAGGGTTTCTTGACTTCAAGGTCCTACCAGGTCATGGTGAACTCCTACACTTCTGAACCGTGGAATGCTTCCTGTGGGGTCCCTCAGGGCTCTCCCCTTTCACCTACCCTATTTAATATTATGATGATGCCTTTAGCCACAGCACTTGCAAACTTGGACCTCAACCCTTTCATCTATGCGGATGATATTACAGTCTACATCCCTTTTCACTCCACAGTATCAGAAGTTGCCAACCTCATAGATGCCTGTTTCTCCACTTTAGAACACTGGGCCAGGGTGTTCCGCTTCAGGCTAAACAGGGAAAAAACTCATTGTCTCATCCTCTCGTCCACGCACGCTCATGTATCTGACACAATGCTTCCAGTTCTGGGCTCTGCCCTCCCGATTGCCAACAGCCTGCGACTTTTAGGAGTGCATCTGGACTCACATCTCCAGCTGGTTGATCATGTACACTTGGTCTCCAAAAAAATGTTCCAGGCCATGTGGAGGCTTCGGCGCATCAGATACCTCCTTCCCAGAGACTTGTTTCGTACCCTTGTCCACTGGCTTGTCCTATCCCATCTGGATTATTGTAGTGGTATTTATGTGGGTTGCCAGGCCTCCTTATTGAAAACGTTCCAAACGGATCAGAACACTGCGGCGAGGCTCATCCTTAGAGAAAGGCGTTTTGCACACGCCGAACCCCTGCGCTTTAAACTTCATTGGCTGCCTGTACAGGAGCGCATTGCTTTTAAGATCTGCTCCCTAACACATAAAATCATCTATGGGGCTGCCCCGGATTACATGCTCCTCTTGATCGACCTTCCGCCTAGAAATGCCAACCCTACTGCTCAGTCCTATCTCCACCTCCATTTTCCGAATTGTAAGGGTGTCAAGTACAAGAAAATCTTCGCCTCGTCCTTCCGTTATTGGAGTCCCAAACACTGGAACACGTTACCTCGTCACCTTAAAGCTCAAGTGGACCATGCCCTTTTTAAGAAGTTGTTAAAGACATTCCTCTTTGCTAAGACTTACCCCTCAACTTACCATGTTGATTGATGCATCCCTTGTCCCTTACCCTGCCTAGTTCACGCTGTTAGTTTCTCCCCTCCTACTTGCTTCTTTTATGCTTGCCTAAGCTTTTAAGTTTGTACTCTTATTTAATTCTCTGTAAGCCACATTGCGCCTGCATGAGTGGGAAAATGTGGGATATAAGTAACAAATAAATAAATAAATAAAATCTTTCTTCCAAAGCATACATATTGAGATCTTTGTCCCCATATGCTTTATGACGAAGACAGCTGACCATTTTAGTAGCCACCCTCTGGACTGACTCCATCCTATTTATATCTTTTTGAAAGTGTGGTCTTCAAAATTATGCACAATATTCTAAATGAGGTCTCACCAGAGTCTTATACAGGGGCATCATCGCCTCTTTTTTCCTACTGGCCATTCCACTTCCTATGCAGCGAAGCATCCTTCTAGCTTTCGCCATTGTCTTTTCCTAGAAAACACCTAAAGTATCTCTAATTTCATTATCATATTATACAATTCATTTGGAATAAGGCAAACCAAAATTACTAACAATTATGTTAAGCATGTATACAATAGCACTAATACTAAATGAGTATTATTCAAATCTTCTTTTGCCATTCTTGGCAGTAACACACTTGTGTGGAAAGTAACAGTTCAGTCAAGTTCAGTTCATGATGGTCTTGCATAGACAATTTCTCTTGTGGTTCTCGTCGCACGTGGAAACTTCTGTCTTGTTGCATGTTCACTGGTCAGTTTGGTTCATCTCTGCAGCAGCATGAGGTAGCTGAAGTAACTATTTCATGTTGTCATTGGTGTCAGCCCGGGTGCTACAGTCAGCATGCTTGCAGGACAGGTTTCACTGCTTGCAGGTGTTGTGACATCCTGTGGGTAAGAACCGGGACAGCAGTATCTGGACCATACCAGGTTCTTATCATATTGAAAGCTCCTTGTACTGGGTTCACAAGTTCACTGCATTCACACATAAACTTTCCTTATACTTTGTCCTGCCTCAGTGTAGACACGTGTGCATCCATCCCAAAATATTCTGTATTACCACCTCTGTAATTTGGTATGTATGTATTTATTTATTTATTTTTATTATTTATTTGCTGCATTTGTATCCCACATTTTCCCACCTATTTGCAAGCTCAATGTGGCTTACAATTTTCCTTCATGGCATTTGCCACTCCAGAGTAGAAAGGTACAGTTGACATTAAATAGAGATAATGTACAAAAAGTGGGAGTACGACCAAGGATACCAGAAACTGGAGGATGTTCTTAAATAAAAAAACTTTATTGAAGGTTTGAAGACTCAATTTTGAGTTCTCCGCTTGCTGGCGGATCTTCTCTGACATTAAATAGAGAACAGGATGACATAATAGATTAAGTAAGTAACATAATGGATTGTCATTACAGGGTAGAAAGAGACAGTTGACATTTCCTAAAGAATATTGATAGATTAAAGAGATAGATTAATAGCACGTCACTTTCAGAGTATAGATGCAATTTGTATGGTACAGAGAATATAGATGATCTACAAGAACTAAACAATAAGCATAAGGAGAAAACATTTGGATATCAAGTGAGAGGTGTTGTGTTGTATTACAGTTCCTAATATGCGTCATTGCGGTATGCCTTGTTAAAGAGATAGGTCTTCAGTGATTTGCGAAAGTCATTTAGATTGTGAATTATTTTCAGATCCATGGGCAATGCGTTTCACCTCTTTGTGCTTATATAGGAGAAGCTAGATGCATGTGTTAGTTTGTATTTTAGTCCTCTACAACTGGGGAAGTGAAGATTCAGGAATGTGCGTGTTGATCTCTTAGCATTTCTGGATGGCAAGTCAATCAGGTCTGTCATATAGGCCGGAGCATCTCCGTGGATGATTTTGTGAACCAGGGTGCAGACCTTAAACGTAATATGACGTTTAATGTTTAATATGACGACTCTGCCTCAGTCGCGACCCTTTGTCATGGAGGTTATCTCTTCTCCCACACTCCCCGCCCAGCTGGCCGCGGTGGAGGCGTCTGGCTACCACTCTCGCCCTCCTGTAGTTTCCAACCCCTCCTCCTACCGCAGTCTCACTGCTTCTCATCCTTTGAAGCACACTCCATCCGGCTATTCTACCCATTGCCACTCAGAGTGGCAGTCATTTACCGCCCCCCTAATAAATCCCTCTCTTCCTTCCTCACCGACTTCGATGCCTGGCTTTCCGTTTTTCTTGAACCCTCATCTCCGTCCCTCATTCTCGGAGACTTTAACATACACGTTGATGACCAATCCGACCCTCACGCTTCTCAGTTCCTCACTCTAACATCCTCCTTCAACCTCTAGCTATGCTCCACCACCCCTACTCACCGAGACGGCCATTGTCTTGACCTCGTCCTCTCCTCTTCTGGCTCTCCCTCCAATTTCCATGCTTCAGCTCTTCCTCTCTCAGATCATCACATAATCACCTTCACACTTCTTCACCCCCCCCCCCCCTCAGCCCCGTCCAACTTTAACCACTACCTCCAGGAATCTCCAGGCTATTGACCCTCCCACCCTATCCTCTAGTATTTCTAATCTCCTCCCCTCCATCATGTCCTCTGAGTCTGTCGACAAGGCTGTCGCCGCTTACAATGCCACTCTCTCCTCTGCTCTGGACATCCTCGCACCATCCACCTCCCGTCCCACAAAGCGTACTAATCCCCAGCCTTGGCTGACCCCTTGCATCCGGTACCTTCGCTCCTGCGCCCGATTTGCTGAACGCCTCTGGAGGAAATCTCGCACCCATTCAGACTTCCTTCACTACAAATTCATGCTATCCTCCTTCCACTCTTCCCTATTCCTTGCCAAACAGGGCTATTACATCCAATTGACCAATTCTCTCAGCTCCAACCCCCATCGTCTCTTCGCCACCCTTAACTCCCTCCTCAGAGTGCCCTCCGCTCCCACCCCCCCCTCGCTCTCTCCTCAATCACTGGCCGATTACTTCCGCGACAAGGTGCAAAAGATCAACCTTGAGTTCACTACCAAGCCATCTCCTCCTCTTCACCCTTCAACCCTCTCCCTCAACCAACCAACCCAGGCCTCTTTCTCCTCCTTTCCTGACATCACCGAGGAGGAAACCGCTCGCCTTCTTTCCTCCTCGAAATGGGCCACCTGCTCTTCTGATCCCATCCCCACCAACTTACTTAACATCATCTCTCATACTGTCACCCCCTCCATCTGTCATATCCTCAACCTCTCTCTCTCCACTGCAACTGTCCCTGACTCCTTCAAGCATGCCGTAGTCACACCTCTCCTCAAAAAACCATCACCCTACCTGTCCCTCCAACTACTGCCCTCCTACCCTTCCTGTCCAAATTACTTGAGCGTGCTGTTCACAGCCGCTGCCCTGATTTTCTCTCCTCTCATGCCATCCTCGATCCACTTCAATCCGGTTTTCGCCCTCTACACTCGACAGAAACAGCACTCTCTAAAGTCTGTAATGACCTGTTCCTTGCCAAATCCAGAGGCCACTACTCCATCCTCATCCTCCTTGATCTATCCGCCGCTTTTTGACACTGTCAATCATGATTTACTTCTTGCCACACTGTCCTCATTTGGGTTCCAGGGCTCTTTCCTCTCCTGGTTCTCCTCCTATCTCTCCCACCACACCTTCAGAGTTCACTCTCATGGATCTTCCTCCACACCCATCCCGCTATCTGTTGGTGTTCCCCAGCGATCTGTCCTTGGACCCCTTCTCTTCTCAATCTACACCTCTTCCCTGGGCTCCCTGATCTCATCTCATGGTTTCCAGTATCATCTCTATTCTGATGATACCCAGCTGTATCTCTCCACACCAGACATCACCGCGAAGACCGAGGCAAAGGTATCAGCCTGCTTATCCGATATTGCTGCCTGGATGTCCAACCGCCAACTGAAACTGAACATGTCCAAGACCGAGCTCATCGTCTTTCCACCAAAACCCACGTCTCCTCTTCCTCCACTTTCTATCTCAGTTGATAACACCCTCATCCTCCCCGTCTCATCTGCCCACAACCTCGGAGTCATCTTTGACTCCTCCTTCTCCTTCTCTGCGCATATCCAGCAGATAGCCAAGACCTGTCGCTTCTTCCTCTTTAACATCAGCAAAATTTGCCCTTTTCTCTGTGAACACACCACCCGAACTCTCGTCCACGCTCTCATTACCTCTCGCCTTGACTACTGCAACCTACTCCTCACCGGCCTCCCACTTAGCCATCTATCCCCCCTTCAATCTGTTCAGAACTCTGCTGCACGTCTTATATTCCGCCAGAACCGATATACTCATATCACCCCTCTCCTCAGGTCACTTCACTGGCTTCCAATCAGATACCGCATTCAATTCAAGCTTCTCCTTCTTACCTACAAATGCACTCAGTCTGCTGCCCCTCACTACCTTTCTACCCTCATCTCCCCTTACGTTCCCGCCCAAAACCTCCGTTCACAGGACAAATCCCTCCTCTCAGTACCCTTCTCCACCACCGCCAACTCCAGGCTCCGCTCATTCTGCCTCGCCTCACCCTATGCTTGGAACAACCTTCCTGAGCCCTTACGCCAAGCCCCCTCCCTGCCCATCTTCAAGTCTTTGCTTAAAGCCCACCTCTTCAATGCTGCGTTTGGCACCTAACTCTTACCATTCAGGAAATCCAGACTGCCCCAATTTGACTGCCCCTATCGGACTGACTGTTCACTTGTCTTTTAGATTGTAAGCTCTTTGAGTAGGGACTGTTCCTCTATGTTAAATTGTATAGCGCTGCATAACCCTAGTAGTGCTTTAGAAATGTTAAGTAGTAGTAGTAGTAATATGTTCTTTAAGTGGAAGCCAGTGTAACTTTTCTCTTAGGGGTTTGGCGCTTTCATATTTTGTTTTGCCGAATATGAGTCTAGCAGTTGTGTTTTGGGCTGTTTGAAGTTTCTTGATGAGTTGTTCTTTGCAGCCCGCATATAGTGCATTGCAGTAGTCTAGATGGCTTAGCACCATTGACTGTACCAGGTTACGAAAGATGTTTCTTGGGAAGAAGGGTTTTACTCTTTTTAATTTCCATATAGCGTGGAACATCTTCCTTGTTTTGTGTTTCACATGGTTTTCTAGTGTGAGATTCCGGTCTAAGGTAACTCCAAGAATTTTCAGGGTGTCTGACACAGGAAGTGAGAAGTTTGGTGTGGTTATAATGGTGAATTTATTTGAGTTATATTGAGATGTGAGTATGAGACATTGTGTTTTTTCTGCATTTAAGTTTTAGTTGAAATGCATCCGCCCACGAGTGCGTGATTTCGAAGCTGTGGTTGATGGCAGTGATTTCCTTTGGGTCATGTTTGAACAGAATGTAGATCGTAATGTCGTCTGCGTATAAGTAAGGGTTGAGGCCTTGATTGGATAGTGATTTAGCCAGCCCTGGGTGTCATCATGAGGTTAAAGAGAGTTGGTGAGAGTGGAGATCCTTGGGGCACACCGCATTCAGGTGTCCATGAAGTTGATATACTCGAATTAGATTTCACCTGGTATGCTCTTGTGGTTAGAAATCCTCTGAACCAGTTAAGCAAGTTGCCTCCGACTCCGAAGTATTCTAGGATGTTTAATAATATTTTATGGCAGACCATGTCAAATGCACTGGACATGTCGAATTGTAGTAGAAGTATGTTGTTTTCTGTTGCAATTGTTTGTTTGAATTTGGTGATAAGAGTGGTCAGAACTGTTTCGGTGCTGTGATTAGCCCGAAATCCTGATTGTGACTCATGAAGGATTGAGAATTTATTTAAGTAGTTGATGAGTTGTTTGGTCACCATACTTTCCATTAATTTGGTTACCAGAGGGATAGATGCTACTGGGCGATAGTTGGTTAAGTCGCTTGTATTTTTCTTTGGGTTCTTAGGTATAGGTGTGAGTAGAATGTTTCCTTTATCTTTTGGGAAGAGTCCATTTTGTAGCATATAGTTCAGGTGCATCGAGAGGTCTTGTGTAAATTGTTGAGGTGCAAGTTTTATAAGGTTATTAGGACATGTGTCTAATTTGCATTGAGATTTGGTGAGCCTTTTGATCGATTGAGAAATGGTATCGTCAAAGAGTGTGTCAAATTTGGTCCAGGTTCGATTAGCTGGATATTCACCAGGCAATGGGTCTAGACAAGGAATTTTAAGTAGTCATTCTTGGTAGCTGGTATCGTGAGTCGTAACTTCTCTATTTTCTCTTTAAAATATTTCACAAGATTGTCTGCTGATGGGATGTCTGTGTTGTTTGAGGTAACCGGGGTGGTATCTAATAGTTTACTCACGAGTTGGAAAAGTTTGTGTGTGTCTTTGTAGTCTGATCCAATATTAGTTTTGTAAAATGATCTTTTGGTTTGTCTGATGGTGTATTTGTATTTTCTTTGTAGTTGTTTCCAAGCATTGAGTGTGGAGTTGTCTTTTTTTTTTTTTGTTGTTCCATGTTCGCTCTAACCTTCTAACTTGTGTTTTTAGTTTCTTCAATTCTTCATTGAACCAAGGTAATGAATTCTTCCTGCGTGAG